>NC_139222.1:22933174-23601758 GCF_055691185.1 Crinia signifera | reverse complement strand
TTTTATAACCCCCGGGGCTGTCGTTTTGGTAAAAAAATGAAAATTCTAAAAGTTCCGTTTTTTCTGCTTTAAACTCTAGGTACACTTCCAAAATGTATTACTGAGTTGAAAGAAGTGGATTCTGGTGCATGGTTTTGAAACCGCAGTCAGAAAAAAAATCACATCCATATCAACATGTTTATAACCCCCGGGGCTGTCGTTTTGGTCAAAAAATGAAAATTCTAAAAGTTCAGTTTTTTCTGCTTTAAACTCTAGGTACACATCCAAAATGTATTACTGAGTTGAAAGAAGTGGATTCTGGTGCATGGTTTTGAAACCACAGTCAGAAAAAAATCACATCCATATCAACATGTTTATAACCCCCGGGGCTGTCGTTTTGGTCAAAAAATGAAAATTCTAATAGTTCCTGTTTTTCTGCTTTAAACTCTAGGTACACATCCAAAATGTATTACTGAGTTGAAAGAAGTGGATTCTGGTGCATGGTTTTGAAAAAGCAGTCAGAAAAAAAATCACATCCATATCAACATTTTTATAACCCCCGGGGCTGTCGTTTTGGTCAAAAAATGAAAATTCTAAAAGTTCTGTTTTTTCTGCTTTAAACTCTAGGTACACATCCAAAATGTATTACTGAGTTGAAAGAAGTGGATTCTGGTGCATGGTTTTGAAACCGCAGTCAGAAAAAAAATCACATCCATATCAACATTTTTATAACCCCCGGGGCTGTCGTTTTGGTCAAAAAATGACAATTCTAAAAGTTCCGTTTTTTCTGCTTTAAACTCTAGGTACACATCCAAAATGTATTACTGAGTTGAAAGAAGTGGATTCTGGTGCATGGTTTTGAAACCGCAGTCAGAAAAAAAATCACATCCATATCAACATTTTTATAACCCCCGGGGCTGTCGTTTTGGTCAAAAAATGAAAATTCTAAAAGTTCCGTTTTTTCTGCTTTAAACTCTAGGTACACATCCAAAATGTATTACTGAGTTGAAAGAAGTGGATTCTGGTGCATGGTTTTGAAACCGCAGTCAGAAAAAAAATCACATCCATATCAACATGTTTATAACCCCCGGGGCTGTCGTTTTGGTCAAAAAATGAAAATTCTAAAAGTTCCTGTTTTTCTGCTTTAAACTCTAGGTACACATCCAAAATGTATTACTGAGTTGAAAGAAGTGGATTCTGGTGCATGGTTTTGAAACCGCAGTCAGAAAAAAAAAATCACAACCATATCAACATGTTTATAACCCCCGGGGCTGTCGTTTTGGTCAAAATGAAAATTCTAAAAGTTCCGTTTTTTCTGCTTTAAACTCTAGGTACACATCCAAAATGTATTACTGAGTTGAAAAAAGTGGATTCTGGTGCATGGTTTTGAAACCGCAGTCAGAAAAAAAATCACAACCATATCAACATGTTTATCACCCCCGGGGCTGTCGTTTTGGTCAAAAAATGAAAATTCTAAAAGTTCTGTTTTTTCTGCTTTAAACTCTAGGTACACATCCAAAATGTATTACTGAGTTGAAAGAAGTGGATTCTGGTGCATGGTTTTGAAACCGCAGTCAGAAAAAAAATCACAACCATATCAACATGTTTATAACCCCCGGGGCTGTCGTTTTGGTCAAAAAATGAAAATTCTAAAAGTTCCGTTTTTTCTGCTTTAAACTCTAGGTACACATCCAAAATGTATTACTGAGTTGAAAGAAGTGGATTCTGGTGCATGGTTTTGAAACCGCAGTCAGAAAAAAAATCACAACCATATCAACATGTTTATAACCCCCGGGGCTGTCGTTTTGGTCAAAAAATGAAATTTCTAAAAGTTCTGTTTTTTCTGCTTTAAACTCTAGGTACACATCCAAAATGTATAACTGAGTTGAAAGAAGTGGATTCTGGTGCATGGTTTTGAAACCGCAGTCAGAAAAAAAATCACAACCATATCAACATGTTAATAACCCCCGGGGCTGTCGTTTGGTCAAAAAATGAAAATTCTAAAAGTTCCGTTTTTTTCTGCTTTAAACTCTAGGTACACATCCAAAATGTATTACTGAGTTGAAAGAAGTGGATTCTGGTGCATGGTTTTGAAACCGCAGTCAGAAAAAAAATCACAACCATATCAACATGTTTATAACCCCCGGGGCTGTCGTTTTGGTCAAAAAATGAAAATTCTAAAAGTTCCGTTTTTTCTGCTTTAAACTCTAGGTACACATCCAAAATGTATTACTGAGTTGAAAGAAGTGGATTCTGGTGCATGATTTTGAAACCGCAGTCAGAAAAAAAATCACAACCATATCAACATGTTTATAACCCCCGGGGCTGTCGTTTTGGTCAAAAAATGAAATTTCTAAAAGTTCTGTTTTTTCTGCTTTAAACTCTAGGTACACATCCAAAATGTATTACGGAGTTGAAAGAAGTGGATTCTGGTGCATGGTTTTGAAACCGCAGTCAGAAAAAAAATCACAACCATATCAACATGTTTATAACCCCCGGGGCTGTCGTTTTGGTCAAAAAATGAAAATTCTAAAAGTTCCGTTTTTTCTGCTTTAAACTCTAGGTACACATCCAAAATGTATTACTGAGTTGAAAGAAGTGGATTCTGGTGCATGGTTTTGAAACCGCAGTCAGAAAAAAAATCACAACCATATCAACATGTTTATAATCCCCGGGGCTGTCGTTTTGGTCAAAAAATGAAAATTCTAAAAGTTCCGTTTTTTATGCTTAAAACTCTAGGTACACACCCAAAATGTATTACTGAGTTGAAAGAAGTGGATTCTGGTGCATGGTTTTGAAACCACAGTCAGAAAAAAATCACATCCATATCAACATGTTTATAACCCCCGGGGCTGTCGTTTTGGTCAAAAAATTAAAATTCTAAAAGTTCCTGTTTTTCTGCTTTAAACTCTAGGTACACATCCAAAATGTATTACTGAGTTGAAAGAAGTGGATTCTGGTGCATGGTTTTGAAACCGCAGTCAGAAAAAAAATCACATCCATATCAACATTTTTATAACCCCCGGGGCTGTCGTTTTGGTCAAAAAATGAAAATGCTAAAAGTTCTGTTTTTTCTGCTTTAAACTCTAGGTACACATCCAAAATGTATTACTGAGTTGAAAGAAGTGGATTCTGGTCCATGGTTTTGAAACCGCAGTCAGAAAAAAAATCACATCCATATCAACATTTTTATGACCCCCGGGGCTGTCGTTTTGGTCAAAAAATGACAATTCTAAAAGTTCCGTTTTTTCTGCTTTAAACTCTAGGTACACATCCAAAATGTATTACTGAGTTGAAAGAAGTGGATTCTGGTGCATGGTTTTGAAACCGCAGTCAGAAAAAAAATCACATCCATATCAACATTTTTATAACCCCCGGGGCTGTCGTTTTGGTAAAAAAATGAAAATTCTAAAAGTTCCGTTTTTTCTGCTTTAAACTCTAGGTACACTTCCAAAATGTATTACTGAGTTGAAAGAAGTGGATTCTGGTGCATGGTTTTGAAACCGCAGTCAGAAAAAAAATCACATCCATATCAACATGTTTATAACCCCCGGGGCTGTCGTTTTGGTCAAAAAATGAAAATTCTAAAAGTTCAGTTTTTTCTGCTTTAAACTCTAGGTACACATCCAAAATGTATTACTGAGTTGAAAGAAGTGGATTCTGGTGCATGGTTTTGAAACCACAGTCAGAAAAAAATCACATCCATATCAACATGTTTATAACCCCCGGGGCTGTCGTTTTGGTCAAAAAATGAAAATTCTAATAGTTCCTGTTTTTCTGCTTTAAACTCTAGGTACACATCCAAAATGTATTACTGAGTTGAAAGAAGTGGATTCTGGTGCATGGTTTTGAAAAAGCAGTCAGAAAAAAAATCACATCCATATCAACATTTTTATAACCCCCGGGGCTGTCGTTTTGGTCAAAAAATGAAAATTCTAAAAGTTCTGTTTTTTCTGCTTTAAACTCTAGGTACACATCCAAAATGTATTACTGAGTTGAAAGAAGTGGATTCTGGTGCATGGTTTTGAAACCGCAGTCAGAAAAAAAATCACATCCATATCAACATTTTTATAACCCCCGGGGCTGTCGTTTTGGTCAAAAAATGACAATTCTAAAAGTTCCGTTTTTTCTGCTTTAAACTCTAGGTACACATCCAAAATGTATTACTGAGTTGAAAGAAGTGGATTCTGGTGCATGGTTTTGAAACCGCAGTCAGAAAAAAAATCACATCCATATCAACATTTTTATAACCCCCGGGGCTGTCGTTTTGGTCAAAAAATGAAAATTCTAAAAGTTCCGTTTTTTCTGCTTTAAACTCTAGGTACACATCCAAAATGTATTACTGAGTTGAAAGAAGTGGATTCTGGTGCATGGTTTTGAAACCGCAGTCAGAAAAAAAATCACATCCATATCAACATGTTTATAACCCCCGGGGCTGTCGTTTTGGTCAAAAAATGAAAATTCTAAAAGTTCCTGTTTTTCTGCTTTAAACTCTAGGTACACATCCAAAATGTATTACTGAGTTGAAAGAAGTGGATTCTGGTGCATGGTTTTGAAACCGCAGTCAGAAAAAAAAAATCACAACCATATCAACATGTTTATAACCCCCGGGGCTGTCGTTTTGGTCAAAATGAAAATTCTAAAAGTTCCGTTTTTTCTGCTTTAAACTCTAGGTACACATCCAAAATGTATTACTGAGTTGAAAAAAGTGGATTCTGGTGCATGGTTTTGAAACCGCAGTCAGAAAAAAAATCACAACCATATCAACATGTTTATCACCCCCGGGGCTGTCGTTTTGGTCAAAAAATGAAAATTCTAAAAGTTCCGTTTTTTCTGCTTTAAACTCTAGGTACACATCCAAAATGTATTACTGAGTTGAAAGAAGTGGATTCTGGTGCATGGTTTTGAAACCGCAGTCAGAAAAAAAATCACAACCATATCAACATGTTTATAACCCCCGGGGCTGTCGTTTTGGTCAAAAAATGAAAATTCTAAAAGTTCCGTTTTTTCTGCTTTAAACTCTAGGTACACATCCAAAATGTATTACTGAGTTGAAAGAAGTGGATTCTGGTGCATGGTTTTGAAACCGCAGTCAGAAAAAAAATCACAACCATATCAACATGTTTATAACCCCCGGGGCTGTCGTTTTGGTCAAAAAATGAAATTTCTAAAAGTTCTGTTTTTTCTGCTTTAAACTCTAGGTACACATCCAAAATGTATTACTGAGTTGAAAGAAGTGGATTCTGGTGCATGGTTTTGAAACCGCAGTCAGAAAAAAAATCACAACCATATCAACATGTTAATAACCCCCGGGGCTGTCGTTTGGTCAAAAAATGAAAATTCTAAAAGTTCCGTTTTTTTCTGCTTTAAACTCTAGGTACACATCCAAAATGTATTACTGAGTTGAAAGAAGTGGATTCTGGTGCATGGTTTTGAAACCGCAGTCAGAAAAAAAATCACAACCATATCAACATGTTTATAACCCCCGGGGCTGTCGTTTTGGTCAAAAAATGAAAATTCTAAAAGTTCCGTTTTTTCTGCTTTAAACTCTAGGTACACATCCAAAATGTATTACTGAGTTGAAAGAAGTGGATTCTGGTGCATGATTTTGAAACCGCAGTCAGAAAAAAAATCACAACCATATCAACATGTTTATAACCCCCGGGGCTGTCGTTTTGGTCAAAAAATGAAATTTCTAAAAGTTCTGTTTTTTCTGCTTTAAACTCTAGGTACACATCCAAAATGTATTACGGAGTTGAAAGAAGTGGATTCTGGTGCATGGTTTTGAAACCGCAGTCAGAAAAAAAATCACAACCATATCAACATGTTTATAACCCCCGGGGCTGTCGTTTTGGTCAAAAAATGAAAATTCTAAAAGTTCCGTTTTTTCTGCTTTAAACTCTAGGTACACATCCAAAATGTATTACTGAGTTGAAAGAAGTGGATTCTGGTACATGGTTTTGAAACCGCAGTCAGAAAAAAAATCACAACCATATCAACATGTTTATAACCCCCGGGGCTGTCGTTTTGGTCAAAAAATGAAAATTCTAAAAGTTCCGTTTTTTATGCTTAAAACTCTAGGTACACATCCAAAATGTATTACTGAGTTGAAGGAAGTGGATTCTGGTGCATGGTTTTGAAACCGCAGTCAGAAAAAAAATCACATCCATATCAACATGTTTATAACCCCCGGGGCTGTCGTTTTGGTCAAAAAATGAAAATTCTAAAAGTTCATGTTTTTCTGCTTTAAACTCTAGGTACACATCCAAAATGTATTACTGAGTTGAAAGAAGTGGATTCTGGTGCATGGTTTTGAAACCGCAGTCAGAAAAAAAATCACAACCATATCAACATGTTTATAACCCCCGGGGCTGTCGTTTTGGTCAAAAAATGAAAATTATAAAAGTTCCGTTTTTTCTGCTTTAAACTCTAGGTACACATCCAAAATTTATAACTGAGTTGAAAGAAGTGGATTCTGGTGCATGGTTTTGAAACCGCAGTCAGAAAAAAAATCACATCCATATCAACATGTTTATAACCCCCGGGGCTGTCGTTTTGGTCAAAAAATGAAAATTCTAAAAGTTCATGTTTTTCTGCTTTAAACTCTAGGTACACATCCAAAATGTATTACTGAGTTGAAAGAAGTGGATTCTGGTGCATGGTTTTGAAACCGCAGTCAGAAAAAAAATCACAACCATATCAACATGTTTATAACCCCCGGGGCTGTCGTTTTGGTCAAAAAATGAAAATTATAAAAGTTCCGTTTTTTCTGCTTTAAACTCTAGGTACACATCCAAAATGTATTACTGAGTTGAAAGAAGTGGATTCTGGTGCATGGTTTTGAAACCGCAGTCAGAAAAAAAATCACATCCATATCAACATGTTTATAACCCCCGAGGCTGTCGTTTTGGTCAAAAAATGAAAATTCTAAAAGTTCATGTTTTTCTGCTTTAAACTCTAGGTACACATCCAAAATGTATTACTGAGTTGAAAGAAGTGGATTCTGGTGCATGGTTTTGAAACCGCAGTCAGAAAAAAAATCACAACCATATCAACATGTTTATAACCCCCGGGGCTGTCGTTTTGGTCAAAAAATGAAAATTATAAAAGTTCCGTTTTTTCTGCTTTAAACTCTAGGTACACATCCAAAATTTATTACTGAGTTGAAAGAAGTGGATTCTGGTGCATGGTTTTGAAACCGCAGTCAGAAAAAAATCACATCCATATCAACATGTTTATAACCCCCGGGGCTGTCGTTTTGGTCAAAAAATGAAAATTCTAAAAGTTCATGTTTTTCTGCTTTAAACTCTAGGTACACATCCAAAATGTATTACTGAGTTGAAAGAAGTGGATTCTGGTGCATGGTTTTGAAACCGCAGTCAGAAAAAAAATCACAACCATATCAACATGTTTATAACCCCCGGGGCTGTCGTTTTGGTCAAAAAATGAAAATTCTAAAAGTTCCGTTTTTTCTGCTTTAAACTCTAGGTACACATCCAAAATGTATTACTGAGTTGAAAGAAGTGGATTCTGGTGCATGGTTTTGAAACCGCAGTCAGAAAAAAAATCACAACCATATCAACATGTTTATAACCCCCGGGGCTTTCGTTTTGGTCAAAAAATGAAAATTCTAAAAGTTCCGTTTTTTCTGCTTTAAACTCTAGGTACACATACAAAATGTATTACTGAGTTGAAAGTAGTGGATTCTGGTGCATGATTTTGAAACCGCAGTCAGAAAAAAAAATAACATCCATATCAACATTTTTATAACCCCCGGGGCTGTCGTTTTGGTCAAAAAATGAAAATACTAAAAGTTCCGTTTTTTCTGCTTTAAACTCTAGGTACACATCCAAAATGTATTACTGAGTTGAAAGAAGTGGATTCTGGTGCATGGTTTTGAAACAGCAGTCAGAAAAAAAATCACATCCACATCAACATGTTTATAACCCCCGGGGCTGTCGTTTTGGTCAAAAAATGAAAATTCTAAAAGTTCATGTTTTTCGGCTTTAAACTCTAGGTACACATCCAAAATGTATTACTGAGTTGAAAGAAGTGGATTCTGGTGCATGGTTTTGAAACCGCAGTCAGAAAAAAAATCACATCTATATCAACATTTTTATAACCCCCGGGGCTGTCGTTTTGGTAAAAAAATGAAAATTCTAAAAGTTCAGTTTTTTCTGCTTTAAACTCTAGGTACACATCCAAAATGTATTACTGAGTTGAAAGAAGTGGATTCTGGTGCATGGTTTTGAAACCGCAGTCAGAAAAAAAATCACAACCATATCAACATGTTTAGGTACTTGTTTCCTAGAACGGCCACAATCGTGAGTGATCGTGGCTCTTAATTAAGGGACACGATCCTCACGATGTGGCCGATTTTTTACAATTTTTTCCCTTTGATTGACAGAAATCGGGTCAATCGGTCGGTCGCGACCAATTAAAATCGGCCGCGATGCGACCGACCGATTGACCCGATTTTTCCATAGACTTCAATGTTAAAAAATCTTTTAACATTGAAATCGGGAGGATCTTGTCGGTCTTGTGCCATTATAATGGCACAAGATGAGATGGACTTGATTAAGTCCATCTCACATAGGGAAAAATGTTAAAAAAGGTGAAATGGGCCAATATGACCCATTTCACATTTTTTATGTGCCCGCCATGACCCCACGATAGACGTCAACCCGAAGCGTGGCGAGCGCAGCGAGCCCGCGAGGGGCGGCGGTGCGCGTCCTCCGACCTTTTCATTCCCCTACTATCCACTAGGGCGTGGAGTGAGAATAGAATAGTGTGGCGAGCGCAGCGAGCCACCGAGCCCGAAGCGTGGCGAGCGCAGCGAGCCCCGCGAGGGGACGCGTATACCTGTGAAGTTAGACGCGTCCCCTCGCGGGGCTCGCTGCGCTCGCCACGCTTCGGGCTCGGTGGCTCGCTGCGCTCGCCACACTATTCTATTCTCACTCCACGCCCTAGTGGATAGTAGGGGAATGAAAAGGTCGGAGGACGCGCACCGCCGCCCCTCGCGGGCTCGCTGCGCTCGCCACGCTTCGGGTTGACGTCTATCGTGGGGTCTAGCCCACTTAGTAACATTTGGGGGGGCAATTGAAAATAATCAGGTGAAAAAAAAAAAAAAATCGGGTGAAAAATCGGTCGGTCGGATCGGTCGCATCGTATGCGACCAAATCGCATGCGATGCGATCGATCCGATTTTTTATCTTACGACCACAACGATCTAAATCGTTGTGGCCGTGCTAGGAAACAAGTACCCATGTTTATAACCCCCGGGGCTGTCGTTTTGGTCAAAAAATAAAAATTCTAAAAGTTCCGTTTTTTCTGCTTTAAACTCTAGGTACACATCCAAAATGTATTACTGAGTTGAAAGAAGTGGATTCTGGTGCATGGTTTTGAAACTGCAGTCAGAAAAAAAAATCACAACCATATCAACATGTTTATAACCCCCGGGGCTGTCGTTTTGGTCAAAAAATGAAATTTCTAAAAGTTCCGTGTTTTCTGCTTTAAAATCTAGGTACACATCCAAAATGTATTACTGAGTTGAAAGAAGTGGATTCTGGTGCATGGTTTTGAAACCGCAGTCAGAAAAAAAAATCACATCCATATCAACATGTTTATAACCCCCGGGGCTGTCGTTTTGGTCAAAAAATGAAATTTCTAAAAGTTCTGTTTTTTCTGCTTTAAACTCTAGGTACACATCCAAAATGTATTACTGAGTTGAAAGAAGTGGATTCTGGTGCATGGTTTTGAAACCGCAGTCAGAAAAAAAATCACAACCATATCAACATGTTTATAACCCCCGGGGCTGTCGTTTGGTCAAAAAATGAAAATTCTAAAAGTTCCGTTTTTTTCTGCTTTAAACTCTAGGTACACATCCAAAATGTATTACTGAGTTGAAAGAAGTGGATTCTGGTGCATGGTTTTGAAACCGCAGTCAGAAAAAAAATCACAACCATATCAACATGTTTATAACCCCCGGGGCTGTCGTTTTGGTCAAAAAATGAAAATTCTAAAAGTTCCGTTTTTTCTGCTTTAAACTCTAGGTACACATCCAAAATGTATTACTGAGTTGAAAGAAGTGGATTCTGGTGCATGATTTTGAAACCGCAGTCAGAAAAAAAATCACAACCATATCAACATGTTTATAACCCCCGGGGCTGTCGTTTTGGTCAAAAAATGAAATTTCTAAAAGTTCTGTTTTTTCTGCTTTAAACTCTAGGTACACATCCAAAATGTATTACTGAGTTGAAAGAAGTGGATTCTGGTGCATGGTTTTGAAACCGCAGTCAGAAAAAAAATCACAACCATATCAACATGTTAATAACCCCCGGGGCTGTCGTTTGGTCAAAAAATGAAAATTCTAAAAGTTCCGTTTTTTTCTGCTTTAAACTCTAGGTGCACATCCAAAATGTATTACTGAGTTGAAAGAAGTGGATTCTGGTGCATGGTTTTGAAACCGCAGTCAGAAAAAAAATCACAACCATATCAACATGTTTATAACCCCCGGGGCTGTCGTTTTGGTCAAAAAATGAAAATTCTAAAAGTTCCGTTTTTTCTGCTTTAAACTCTAGGTACACATCCAAAATGTATTACGGAGTTGAAAGAAGTGGATTCTGGTGCATGGTTTTGAAACCGCAGTCAGAAAAAAAATCACATCCATATCAACATGTTTATAACCCCCGGGGCTGTCGTTTTGGTCAAAAAATGAAAATTCTAAAAGTTCATGTTTTTCTGCTTTAAACTCTAGGTACACATCCAAAATGTATTACTGAGTTGAAAGAAGTGGATTCTGGTGCATGGTTTTGAAACCGCAGTCAGAAAAAAAATCACAACCATATCAACATGTTTATAACCCCCGGGGCTGTCGTTTTGGTCAAAAAATGAAAATTCTAAAAGTTCCGTTTTTTCTGCTTTAAACTCTAGGTACACATCCAAAATGTATTACTGAGTTGAAAGAAGTGGATTCTGGTGCATGGTTTTGAAACCGCAGTCAGAAAAAAAATCACAACCATATCAACATGTTTATAACCCCCGGGGCTGTCGTTTTGGTCAAAAAATGAAAATTCTAAAAGTTCCTGTTTTTCTGCTTTAAACTCTAGGTACACATCCAAAATGTATTACTGAGTTGAAAGAAGTGGATTCTGGTGCATGGTTTTGAAACCGCAGTCAGAAAAAAAAAATCACAACCATATCAACATGTTTATAACCCCCGGGGCTGTCGTTTTGGTCAAAATGAAAATTCTAAAAGTTCCGTTTTTTCTGCTTTAAACTCTAGGTACACATCCAAAATGTATTACTGAGTTGAAAGAAGTGGATTCTGGTGCATGGTTTTGAAACCGCAGTCAGAAAAAAAATCACAACCATATCAACATGTTTATCACCCCCGGGGCTGTCGTTTTGGTCAAAAAATGAAAATTCTAAAAGTTCCGTTTTTTCTGCTTTAAACTCTAGGTACACATCCAAAATGTATTACTGAGTTGAAAGAAGTGGATTCTGGTGCATGGTTTTGAAACCGCAGTCAGAAAAAAAATCACAACCATATCAACATGTTTATAACCCCCGGGGCTGTCGTTTTGGTCAAAAAATGAAAATTCTAAAAGTTCCGTTTTTTCTGCTTTAAACTCTAGGTACACATCCAAAATGTATTACTGAGTTGAAAGAAGTGGATTCTGGTGCATGGTTTTGAAACCGCAGTCAGAAAAAAAATCACAACCATATCAACATGTTTATAACCCCCGGGGCTGTCGTTTTGGTCAAAAAATGAAATTTCTAAAAGTTCTGTTTTTTCTGCTTTAAACTCTAGGTACACATCCAAAATGTATTACTGAGTTGAAAGAAGTGGATTCTGGTGCATGGTTTTGAAACCGCAGTCAGAAAAAAAATCACAACCATATCAACATGTTAATAACCCCCGGGGCTGTCGTTTGGTCAAAAAATGAAAATTCTAAAAGTTCCGTTTTTTTCTGCTTTAAACTCTAGGTACACATCCAAAATGTATTACTGAGTTGAAAGAAGTGGATTCTGGTGCATGGTTTTGAAACCGCAGTCAGAAAAAAAATCACAACCATATCAACATGTTTATAACCCCCGGGGCTGTCGTTTTGGTCAAAAAATGAAAATTCTAAAAGTTCCGTTTTTTCTGCTTTAAACTCTAGGTACACATCCAAAATGTATTACTGAGTTGAAAGAAGTGGATTCTGGTGCATGATTTTGAAACCGCAGTCAGAAAAAAAATCACAACCATATCAACATGTTTATAACCCCCGGGGCTGTCGTTTTGGTCAAAAAATGAAATTTCTAAAAGTTCTGTTTTTTCTGCTTTAAACTCTAGGTACACATCCAAAATGTATTACTGAGTTGAAAGAAGTGGATTCTGGTGCATGGTTTTGAAACCGCAGTCAGAAAAAAAATCACAACCATATCAACATGTTAATAACCCCCGGGGCTGTCGTTTGGTCAAAAAATGAAAATTCTAAAAGTTCAGTTTTTTTCTGCTTTAAACTCTAGGTACACATCCAAAATGTATTACGGAGTTGAAAGAAGTGGATTCTGGTGCATGGTTTTGAAACCGCAGTCAGAAAAAAAATCACAACCATATCAACATGTTTATAACCCCCGGGGCTGTCGTTTTGGTCAAAAAATGAAAATTCTAAAAGTTCCGTTTTTTCTGCTTTAAACTCTAGGTACACATCCAAAATGTATTACTGAGTTGAAAGAAGTGGATTCTGGTGCATGGTTTTGAAACCGCAGTCAGAAAAAAAATCACAACCATATCAACATGTTTATAACCCCCGGGGCTGTCGTTTTGGTCAAAAAATGAAAATTCTAAAAGTTCCGTTTTTTATGCTTTAAACTCTAGGTACACATCCAAAATGTATTACTGAGTTGAAAGAAGTGGATTCTGGTGCATGGTTTTGAAACCGCAGTCAGAAAAAAAATCACATCCATATCAACATGTTTATAACCCCCGGGGCTGTCGTTTTGGTCAAAAAATGAAAATTCTAAAAGTTCATGTTTTTCTGCTTTAAACTCTAGGTACACATCCAAAATGTATTACTGAGTTGAAAGAAGTGGATTCTGGTGCATGGTTTTGAAACCGCAGTCAGAAAAAAAATCACAACCATATCAACATGTTTATAACCCCCGGGGCTGTCGTTTTGGTCAAAAAATGAAAATTCTAAAAGTTCCGTTTTTTATGCTTAAAACTCTAGGTACACATCCAAAATGTATTACTGAGTTGAAGGAAGTGGATTCTGGTGCATGGTTTTGAAACCGCAGTCAGAAAAAAAATCACATCCATATCAACATGTTTATAACCCCCGGGGCTGTCGTTTTGGTCAAAAAATGAAAATTCTAAAAGTTCATGTTTTTCTGCTTTAAACTCTAGGTACACATCCAAAATGTATTACTGAGTTGAAAGAAGTGGATTCTGGTGCATGGTTTTGAAACCGCAGTCAGAAAAAAAATCACAACCATATCAACATGTTTATAACCCCCGGGGCTGTCGTTTTGGTCAAAAAATGAAAATTATAAAAGTTCCGTTTTTTCTGCTTTAAACTCTAGGTACACATCCAAAATTTATAACTGAGTTGAAAGAAGTGGATTCTGGTGCATGGTTTTGAAACCGCAGTCAGAAAAAAAATCACATCCATATCAACATGTTTATAACCCCCGGGGCTGTCGTTTTGGTCAAAAAATGAAAATTCTAAAAGTTCATGTTTTTCTGCTTTAAACTCTAGGTACACATCCAAAATGTATTACTGAGTTGAAAGAAGTGGATTCTGGTGCATGGTTTTGAAACCGCAGTCAGAAAAAAAATCACAACCATATCAACATGTTTATAACCCCCGGGGCTGTCGTTTTGGTCAAAAAATGAAAATTATAAAAGTTCCGTTTTTTCTGCTTTAAACTCTAGGTACACATCCAAAATGTATTACTGAGTTGAAAGAAGTGGATTCTGGTGCATGGTTTTGAAACCGCAGTCAGAAAAAAAATCACATCCATATCAACATGTTTATAACCCCCGAGGCTGTCGTTTTGGTCAAAAAATGAAAATTCTAAAAGTTCATGTTTTTCTGCTTTAAACTCTAGGTACACATCCAAAATGTATTACTGAGTTGAAAGAAGTGGATTCTGGTGCATGGTTTTGAAACCGCAGTCAGAAAAAAAATCACAACCATATCAACATGTTTATAACCCCCGGGGCTGTCGTTTTGGTCAAAAAATGAAAATTATAAAAGTTCCGTTTTTTCTGCTTTAAACTCTAGGTACACATCCAAAATTTATTACTGAGTTGAAAGAAGTGGATTCTGGTGCATGGTTTTGAAACCGCAGTCAGAAAAAAAATCACATCCATATTAACATGTTTATAACCCCCGGGGCTGTCGTTTTGGTCAAAAAATGAAAATTCTAAAAGTTCATGTTTTTCTGCTTTAAACTCTAGGTACACATCCAAAATGTATTACTGAGTTGAAAGAAGTGGATTCTGGTGCATGGTTTTGAAACCGCAGTCAGAAAAAAAATCACAACCATATCAACATGTTTATAACCCCCGGGGCTGTCGTTTTGGTCAAAAAATGAAAATTCTAAAAGTTCCGTTTTTTCTGCTTTAAACTCTAGGTACACATCCAAAATGTATTACTGAGTTGAAAGAAGTGGATTCTGGTGCATGGTTTTGAAACCGCAGTCAGAAAAAAAATCACAACCATATCAACATGTTTATAACCCCCGGGGCTTTCGTTTTGGTCAAAAAATGAAAATTCTAAAAGTTCCGTTTTTTCTGCTTTAAACTCTAGGTACACATACAAAATGTATTACTGAGTTGAAAGTAGTGGATTCTGGTGCATGGTTTTGAAACCGCAGTCAGAAAAAAAAATAACATCCATATCAACATTTTTATAACCCCCGGGGCTGTCGTTTTGGTCAAAAAATGAAAATACTAAAAGTTCCGTTTTTTCTGCTTTAAACTCTAGGTACACATCCAAAATGTATTACTGAGTTGAAAGAAGTGGATTCTGGTGCATGGTTTTGAAACAGCAGTCAGAAAAAAAATCACATCCACATCAACATGTTTATAACCCCCGGGGCTGTCGTTTTGGTCAAAAAATGAAAATTCTAAAAGTTCATGTTTTTCGGCTTTAAACTCTAGGTACACATCCAAAATGTATTACTGAGTTGAAAGAAGTGGATTCTGGTGCATGGTTTTGAAACCGCAGTCAGAAAAAAAATCACATCTATATCAACATTTTTATAACCCCCGGGGCTGTCGTTTTGGTAAAAAAATGAAAATTCTAAAAGTTCAGTTTTTTCTGCTTTAAACTCTAGGTACACATCCAAAATGTATTACTGAGTTGAAAGAAGTGGATTCTGGTGCATGGTTTTGAAACCGCAGTCAGAAAAAAAATCACAACCATATCAACATGTTTAGGTACTTGTTTCCTAGAACGGCCACAATCGTGAGTGATCGTGGCTCTTAATTAAGGGACACGATCCTCACGATGTGGCCGATTTTTTACAATTTTTTCCCTTTGATTGACAGAAATCGGGTCAATCGGTCGGTCGCGACCAATTAAAATCGGCCGCGATGCGACCGACCGATTGACCCGATTTTTCCATAGACTTCAATGTTAAAAAATCTTTTAACATTGAAATCGGGAGGATCTTGTCGGTCTTGTGCCATTATAATGGCACAAGATGAGATGGACTTGATTAAGTCCATCTCACATAGGGAAAAATGTTAAAAAAGGTGAAATGGGCCAATATGACCCATTTCACATTTTTTATGTGCCCGCCATGACCCCACGATAGACGTCAACCCGAAGCGTGGCGAGCGCAGCGAGCCCGCGAGGGGCGGCGGTGCGCGTCCTCCGACCTTTTCATTCCCCTACTATCCACTAGGGCGTGGAGTGAGAATAGAATAGTGTGGCGAGCGCAGCGAGCCACCGAGCCCGAAGCGTGGCGAGCGCAGCGAGCCCGGCGAGGGGACGCGTATACCTGTGAAGTTAGACGCGTCCCCTCGCGGGGCTCGCTGCGCTCGCCACGCTTCGGGCTCGGTGGCTCGCTGCGCTCGCCACACTATTCTATTCTCACTCCACGCCCTAGTGGATAGTAGGGGAATGAAAAGGTCGGAGGACGCGCACCGCCGCCCCTCGCGGGCTCGCTGCGCTCGCCACGCTTCGGGTTGACGTCTATCGTGGGGTCTAGCCCACTTAGTAACATTTGGGGGGGCAATTGAAAATAATCAGGTGAAAAAAAAAAAAAAATCGGGTGAAAAATCGGTCGGTCGGATCGGTCGCATCGTATGCGACCAAATCGCATGCGATGCGATCGATCCGATTTTTTATCTTACGACCACAACGATCTAAATCGTTGTGGCCGTGCTAGGAAACAAGTACCCATGTTTATAACCCCCGGGGCTGTCGTTTTGGTCAAAAAATAAAAATTCTAAAAGTTCCGTTTTTTCTGCTTTAAACTCTAGGTACACATCCAAAATGTATTACTGAGTTGAAAGAAGTGGATTCTGGTGCATGGTTTTGAAACTGCAGTCAGAAAAAAAAATCACAACCATATCAACATGTTTATAACCCCCGGGGCTGTCGTTTTGGTCAAAAAATGAAATTTCTAAAAGTTCCGTGTTTTCTGCTTTAAAATCTAGGTACACATCCAAAATGTATTACTGAGTTGAAAGAAGTGGATTCTGGTGCATGGTTTTGAAACCGCAGTCAGAAAAAAAAATCACATCCATATCAACATGTTTATAACCCCCGGGGCTGTCGTTTTGGTCAAAAAATGAAATTTCTAAAAGTTCTGTTTTTTCTGCTTTAAACTCTAGGTACACATCCAAAATGTATTACTGAGTTGAAAGAAGTGGATTCTGGTGCATGGTTTTGAAACCGCAGTCAGAAAAAAAATCACAACCATATCAACATGTTTATAACCCCCGGGGCTGTCGTTTGGTCAAAAAATGAAAATTCTAAAAGTTCCGTTTTTTTCTGCTTTAAACTCTAGGTACACATCCAAAATGTATTACTGAGTTGAAAGAAGTGGATTCTGGTGCATGGTTTTGAAACCGCAGTCAGAAAAAAAATCACAACCATATCAACATGTTTATAACCCCCGGGGCTGTCGTTTTGGTCAAAAAATGAAAATTCTAAAAGTTCCGTTTTTTCTGCTTTAAACTCTAGGTACACATCCAAAATGTATTACTGAGTTGAAAGAAGTGGATTCTGGTGCATGATTTTGAAACCGCAGTCAGAAAAAAAATCACAACCATATCAACATGTTTATAACCCCCGGGGCTGTCGTTTTGGTCAAAAAATGAAATTTCTAAAAGTTCTGTTTTTTCTGCTTTAAACTCTAGGTACACATCCAAAATGTATTACTGAGTTGAAAGAAGTGGATTCTGGTGCATGGTTTTGAAACCGCAGTCAGAAAAAAAATCACAACCATATCAACATGTTAATAACCCCCGGGGCTGTCGTTTGGTCAAAAAATGAAAATTCTAAAAGTTCCGTTTTTTTCTGCTTTAAACTCTAGGTGCACATCCAAAATGTATTACTGAGTTGAAAGAAGTGGATTCTGGTGCATGGTTTTGAAACCGCAGTCAGAAAAAAAATCACAACCATATCAACATGTTTATAACCCCCGGGGCTGTCGTTTTGGTCAAAAAATGAAAATTCTAAAAGTTCCGTTTTTTCTGCTTTAAACTCTAGGTACACATCCAAAATGTATTACGGAGTTGAAAGAAGTGGATTCTGGTGCATGGTTTTGAAACCGCAGTCAGAAAAAAAATCACATCCATATCAACATGTTTATAACCCCCGGGGCTGTCGTTTTGGTCAAAAAATGAAAATTCTAAAAGTTCATGTTTTTCTGCTTTAAACTCTAGGTACACATCCAAAATGTATTACTGAGTTGAAAGAAGTGGATTCTGGTGCATGGTTTTGAAACCGCAGTCAGAAAAAAAATCACAACCATATCAACATGTTTATAACCCCCGGGGCTGTCGTTTTGGTCAAAAAATGAAAATTCTAAAAGTTCCGTTTTTTCTGCTTTAAACTCTAGGTACACATCCAAAATGTATTACTGAGTTGAAAGAAGTGGATTCTGGTGCATGGTTTTGAAACCGCAGTCAGAAAAAAAATCACAACCATATCAACATGTTTATAACCCCCGGGGCTGTCGTTTTGGTCAAAAAATGAAAATTCTAAAAGTTCCTGTTTTTCTGCTTTAAACTCTAGGTACACATCCAAAATGTATTACTGAGTTGAAAGAAGTGGATTCTGGTGCATGGTTTTGAAACCGCAGTCAGAAAAAAAAAAATCACAACCATATCAACATGTTTATAACCCCCGGGGCTGTCGTTTTGGTCAAAATGAAAATTCTAAAAGTTCCGTTTTTTCTGCTTTAAACTCTAGGTACACATCCAAAATGTATTACTGAGTTGAAAGAAGTGGATTCTGGTGCATGGTTTTGAAACCGCAGTCAGAAAAAAAATCACAACCATATCAACATGTTTATCACCCCCGGGGCTGTCGTTTTGGTCAAAAAATGAAAATTCTAAAAGTTCCGTTTTTTCTGCTTTAAACTCTAGGTACACATCCAAAATGTATTACTGAGTTGAAAGAAGTGGATTCTGGTGCATGGTTTTGAAACCGCAGTCAGAAAAAAAATCACAACCATATCAACATGTTTATAACCCCCGGGGCTGTCGTTTTGGTCAAAAAATGAAAATTCTAAAAGTTCCGTTTTTTCTGCTTTAAACTCTAGGTACACATCCAAAATGTATTACTGAGTTGAAAGAAGTGGATTCTGGTGCATGGTTTTGAAACCGCAGTCAGAAAAAAAATCACAACCATATCAACATGTTTATAACCCCCGGGGCTGTCGTTTTGGTCAAAAAATGAAATTTCTAAAAGTTCTGTTTTTTCTGCTTTAAACTCTAGGTACACATCCAAAATGTATTACTGAGTTGAAAGAAGTGGATTCTGGTGCATGGTTTTGAAACCGCAGTCAGAAAAAAAATCACAACCATATCAACATGTTAATAACCCCCGGGGCTGTCGTTTGGTCAAAAAATGAAAATTCTAAAAGTTCCGTTTTTTTCTGCTTTAAACTCTAGGTACACATCCAAAATGTATTACTGAGTTGAAAGAAGTGGATTCTGGTGCATGGTTTTGAAACCGCAGTCAGAAAAAAAATCACAACCATATCAACATGTTTATAACCCCCGGGGCTGTCGTTTTGGTCAAAAAATGAAAATTCTAAAAGTTCCGTTTTTTCTGCTTTAAACTCTAGGTACACATCCAAAATGTATTACTGAGTTGAAAGAAGTGGATTCTGGTGCATGATTTTGAAACCGCAGTCAGAAAAAAAATCACAACCATATCAACATGTTTATAACCCCCGGGGCTGTCGTTTTGGTCAAAAAATGAAATTTCTAAAAGTTCTGTTTTTTCTGCTTTAAACTCTAGGTACACATCCAAAATGTATTACTGAGTTGAAAGAAGTGGATTCTGGTGCATGGTTTTGAAACCGCAGTCAGAAAAAAAATCACAACCATATCAACATGTTAATAACCCCCGGGGCTGTCGTTTGGTCAAAAAATGAAAATTCTAAAAGTTCAGTTTTTTTCTGCTTTAAACTCTAGGTACACATCCAAAATGTATTACGGAGTTGAAAGAAGTGGATTCTGGTGCATGGTTTTGAAACCGCAGTCAGAAAAAAAATCACAACCATATCAACATGTTTATAACCCCCGGGGCTGTCGTTTTGGTCAAAAAATGAAAATTCTAAAAGTTCCGTTTTTTCTGCTTTAAACTCTAGGTACACATCCAAAATGTATTACTGAGTTGAAAGAAGTGGATTCTGGTGCATGGTTTTGAAACCGCAGTCAGAAAAAAAATCACAACCATATCAACATGTTTATAACCCCCGGGGCTGTCGTTTTGGTCAAAAAATGAAAATTCTAAAAGTTCCGTTTTTTATGCTTTAAACTCTAGGTACACATCCAAAATGTATTACTGAGTTGAAAGAAGTGGATTCTGGTGCATGGTTTTGAAACCGCAGTCAGAAAAAAAATCACATCCATATCAACATGTTTATAACCCCCGGGGCTGTCGTTTTGGTCAAAAAATGAAAATTCTAAAAGTTCATGTTTTTCTGCTTTAAACTCTAGGTACACATCCAAAATGTATTACTGAGTTGAAAGAAGTGGATTCTGATGCATGGTTTTGAAACCGCAGTCAGAAAAAAAATCACAACCATATCAACATGTTTATAACCCCCGGGGCTGTCGTTTTGGTCAAAAAATGAAAATTCTAAAAGTTCCGTTTTTTATGCTTAAAACTCTAGGTACACATCCAAAATGTATTACTGAGTTGAAGGAAGTGGATTCTGGTGCATGGTTTTGAAACCGCAGTCAGAAAAAAAATCACATCCATATCAACATGTTTATAACCCCTGGGGCTGTCGTTTTGGTCAAAAAATGAAAATTCTAAAAGTTCATGTTTTTCTGCTTTAAACTCTAGGTACACATCCAAAATGTATTACTGAGTTGAAAGAAGTGGATTCTGGTGCATGGTTTTGAAACCGCAGTCAGAAAAAAAATCACAACCATATCAACATGTTTATAACCCCCGGGGCTGTCGTTTTGGTCAAAAAATGAAAATTATAAAAGTTCCGTTTTTTCTGCTTTAAACTCTAGGTACACATCCAAAATTTATAACTGAGTTGAAAGAAGTGGATTCTGGTGCATGGTTTTGAAACCGCAGTCAGAAAAAAAATCACATCCATATCAACATGTTTATAACCCCCGGGGCTGTCGTTTTGGTCAAAAAATGAAAATTCTAAAAGTTCATGTTTTTCTGCTTTAAACTCTAGGTACACATCCAAAATGTATTACTGAGTTGAAAGAAGTGGATTCTGGTGCATGGTTTTGAAACCGCAGTCAGAAAAAAAATCACAACCATATCAACATGTTTATAACCCCCGGGGCTGTCGTTTTGGTCAAAAAATGAAAATTCTAAAAGTTCCGTTTTTTCTGCTTTAAACTCTAGGTACACATCCAAAATGTATTACTGAGTTGAAAGAAGTGGATTCTGGTGCATGGTTTTGAAACCGCAGTCAGAAAAAAAATCACAACCATATCAACATGTTTATAACCCCCGGGGCTGTCGTTTTGGTCAAAAAATGAAAATTCTAAAAGTTCCGTTTTTTCTGCTTTAAACTCTAGGTACACATACAAAATGTATTACTGAGTTGAAAGTAGTGGATTCTGGTGCATGGTTTTGAAACCGCAGTCAGAAAAAAAAATAACATCCATATCAACATTTTTATAACCCCCGGGGCTGTCGTTTTGGTCAAAAAATGAAAATACTAAAAGTTCAGTTTTTTCTGCTTTAAACTCTAGGTACACATCCAAAATGTATTACTGAGTTGAAAGAAGTGGATTCTGGTGCATGGTTTTGAAACCGCAGTCAGAAAAAAAATCACATCCACATCAACATGTTTATAACCCCCGGGGCTGTCGTTTTGGTCAAAAAATGAAAATTCTAAAAGTTCATGTTTTTCGGCTTTAAACTCTAGGTACACATCCAAAATGTATTACTGAGTTGAAAGAAGTGGATTCTGGTGCATGGTTTTGAAACCGCAGTCAGGAAAAAAATCACATCTATATCAACATTTTTATAATCCCCGGGGCTGTCGTTTTGGTAAAAAAATGAAAATTCTAAAAGTTCAGTTTTTTCTGCTTTAAACTCTAGGTACACATCCAAAATGTATTACTGAGTTGAAAGAAGTGGATTCTGGTGCATGGTTTTGAAACCGCAGTCAGAAAAAAAATCACAACCATATCAACATGTTTATAACCCCCGGGGCTGTCGTTTTGGTCAAAAAATAAAAATTCTAAAAGTTCCGTTTTTTCTGCTTTAAACTCTAGGTACACATCCAAAATGTATTACTGAGTTGAAAGAAGTGGATTCTGGTGCATGGTTTTGAAACTGCAGTCAGAAAAAAAAATCACAACCATATCAACATGTTTATAACCCCCGGGGCTGTCGTTTTGGTCAAAAAATGAAATTTCTAAAAGTTCCGTGTTTTCTGCTTTAAACTCTAGGTACACATCCAAAATGTATTACTGAGTTGAAAGAAGTGGATTCTGGTGCATGGTTTTGAAACCGCAGTCAGAAAAAAAATCACATCCATATCAACATGTTTATAACCCCCGGGGCTGTCGTTTTGGTCAAAAAATGAAATTTCTAAAAGTTCTGTTTTTTCTGCTTTAAACTCTAGGTACACATCCAAAATGTATTACTGAGTTGAAAGAAGTGGATTCTGGTGCATGGTTTTGAAACCGCAGTCAGAAAAAAAATCACAACCATATCAACATGTTAATAACCCCCGGGGCTGTCGTTTGGTCAAAAAATGAAAATTCTAAAAGTTCCGTTTTTTTCTGCATTAAACTCTAGGTACACATCCAAAATGTATTACTGAGTTGAAAGAAGTGGATTCTGGTGCATGGTTTTGAAACCGCAGTCAGAAAAAAAATCAAAACCATATCAACATGTTTATAACCCCCGGGGCTGTCGTTTTGGTCAAAAAATGAAAATTCTAAAAGTTCCGTTTTTTCTGCTTTAAACTCTAGGTACACATCCAAAATGTATTACTGAGTTGAAAGAAGTGGATTCTGGTGCATGATTTTGAAACCGCAGTCAGAAAAAAAATCACAACCATATCAACATGTTTATAACCCCCGGGGCTGTCGTTTTGGTCAAAAAATGAAATTTCTAAAAGTTCTGTTTTTTCTGCTTTAAACTCTAGGTACACATCCAAAATGTATTACTGAGTTGAAAGAAGTGGATTCTGGTGCATGGTTTTGAAACCGCAGTCAGAAAAAAAATCACAACCATATCAACATGTTAATAACCCCCGGGGCTGTCGTTTGGTCAAAAAATGAAAATTCTAAAAGTTCCGTTTTTTTCTGCTTTAAACTCTAGGTGCACATCCAAAATGTATTACTGAGTTGAAAGAAGTGGATTCTGGTGCATGGTTTTGAAACCGCAGTCAGAAAAAAAATCACAACCATATCAACATGTTTATAACCCCCGGGGCTGTCGTTTTGGTCAAAAAATGAAAATTCTAAAAGTTCCGTTTTTTCTGCTTTAAACTCTAGGTACACATCCAAAATGTATTACGGAGTTGAAAGAAGTGGATTCTGGTGCATGGTTTTGAAACCGCAGTCAGAAAAAAAATCACATCCATATCAACATGTTTATAACCCCCGGGGCTGTCGTTTTGGTCAAAAAATGAAAATTCTAAAAGTTCCGCTTTTTCTGCTTTAAACTCTAGGTACACATCCAAAATGTATTACTGAGTTGAAAGAAGTGGATTCTGGTGCATGGTTTTGAAACCGCAGTCAGAAAAAAAATCACATCCATATCAACATGTTTATAACCCCCGGGGCTGTCGTTTTGGTCAAAAAATGAAAATTCTAAAAGTTCATGTTTTTCGGCTTTAAACTCTAGGTACACATCCAAAATGTATTACTGAGTTGAAAGAAGTGGATTCTGGTGCATGGTTTTGAAACCGCAGTCAGAAAAAAAATCACATCTATATCAACATTTTTATAACCCCCGGGGCTGTCGTTTTGGTCAAAAAATGAAAATTCTAAAAGTTCCGTTTTTTCTGCTTTAAACTCTAGGTACACATCCAAAATGTATTACTGAGTTGAAAAAAGTGGATTCTGGTGCATGGTTTTGAAACCGCAGTCAGAAAAAAAATCACATCCATATCAACATGTTTATAACCCCCGGGGCTGTCGTTTTGGTCAAAAAATGAAAATTCTAAAAGTTCCTGTTTTTCTGCTTTTAACTCTAGGTACACATCCAAAATGTATTACTGAGTTGAAAGAAGTGGATTCTGGTGCATGGTTTTGAAACCGCAGTCAGAAAAAAAAAATCACAACCATATCAACATGTTTATAACCCCCGGGGCTGTCGTTTTGGTCAAAAAATGAAAATTATAAAAGTTCCGTTTTTTCTGCTTTAAACTCTAGGTACACATCCAAAATGTATTACTGAG
Source organism: Crinia signifera (assembly GCF_055691185.1). Classification (NCBI taxonomy): domain Eukaryota; kingdom Metazoa; phylum Chordata; class Amphibia; order Anura; family Myobatrachidae; genus Crinia; species Crinia signifera. Next base: position 23,577,692 of record NC_139222.1, on the reverse strand, counting down.
TTGAAAGAAGTGGATTCTGGTGCATGGTTTTGAAACCGCAGTCAGAAAAAAAATCACAACCATATCAACATGTTTATAACCCCCGGGGCTGTCGTTTTGGTCAAAAAATGAAAATTCTAAAAGTTCCGTTTTTTATGCTTAAAACTCTAGGTACACATCCAAAATGTATTACTGAGTTGAAGGAAGTGGATTCTGGTGCATGGTTTTGAAACCGCAGTCAGAAAAAAAATCACATCCATATCAACATGTTTATAACCCCTGGGGCTGTCGTTTTGGTCAAAAAATGAAAATTCTAAAAGTTCATGTTTTTCTGCTTTAAACTCTAGGTACACATCCAAAATGTATTACTGAGTTGAAAGAAGTGGATTCTGGTGCATGGTTTTGAAACCGCAGTCAGAAAAAAAATCACAACCATATCAACATGTTTATAACCCCCGGGGCTGTCGTTTTGGTCAAAAAATGAAAATTATAAAAGTTCCGTTTTTTCTGCTTTAAACTCTAGGTACACATCCAAAATTTATAACTGAGTTGAAAGAAGTGGATTCTGGTGCATGGTTTTGAAACCGCAGTCAGAAAAAAAATCACATCCATATCAACATGTTTATAACCCCCGGGGCTGTCGTTTTGGTCAAAAAATGAAAATTCTAAAAGTTCATGTTTTTCTGCTTTAAACTCTAGGTACACATCCAAAATGTATTACTGAGTTGAAAGAAGTGGATTCTGGTGCATGGTTTTGAAACCGCAGTCAGAAAAAAAATCACAACCATATCAACATGTTTATAACCCCCGGGGCTGTCGTTTTGGTCAAAAAATGAAAATTCTAAAAGTTCCGTTTTTTCTGCTTTAAACTCTAGGTACACATCCAAAATGTATTACTGAGTTGAAAGAAGTGGATTCTGGTGCATGGTTTTGAAACCGCAGTCAGAAAAAAAATCACAACCATATCAACATGTTTATAACCCCCGGGGCTGTCGTTTTGGTCAAAAAATGAAAATTCTAAAAGTTCCGTTTTTTCTGCTTTAAACTCTAGGTACACATACAAAATGTATTACTGAGTTGAAAGTAGTGGATTCTGGTGCATGGTTTTGAAACCGCAGTCAGAAAAAAAAATAACATCCATATCAACATTTTTATAACCCCCGGGGCTGTCGTTTTGGTCAAAAAATGAAAATACTAAAAGTTCAGTTTTTTCTGCTTTAAACTCTAGGTACACATCCAAAATGTATTACTGAGTTGAAAGAAGTGGATTCTGGTGCATAGTTTTTAAACAGCAGTCAGAAAAAAAATCACATCCACATCAACATGTTTATAACCCCCGGGGCTGTCGTTTTGGTCAAAAAATGAAAATTCTAAAAGTTCATGTTTTTCGGCTTTAAACTCTAGGTACACATCCAAAATGTATTACTGAGTTGAAAGAAGTGGATTCTGGTGCATGGTTTTGAAACCGCAGTCAGGAAAAAAATCACATCTATATCAACATTTTTATAATCCCCGGGGCTGTCGTTTTGGTAAAAAAATGAAAATTCTAAAAGTTCAGTTTTTTCTGCTTTAAACTCTAGGTACACATCCAAAATGTATTACTGAGTTGAAAGAAGTGGATTCTGGTGCATGGTTTTGAAACCGCAGTCAGAAAAAAAATCACAACCATATCAACATGTTTATAACCCCCGGGGCTGTCGTTTTGGTCAAAAAATAAAAATTCTAAAAGTTCCGTTTTTTCTGCTTTAAACTCTAGGTACACATCCAAAATGTATTACTGAGTTGAAAGAAGTGGATTCTGGTGCATGGTTTTGAAACTGCAGTCAGAAAAAAAAATCACAACCATATCAACATGTTTATAACCCCCGGGGCTGTCGTTTTGGTCAAAAAATGAAATTTCTAAAAGTTCCGTGTTTTCTGCTTTAAACTCTAGGTACACATCCAAAATGTATTACTGAGTTGAAAGAAGTGGATTCTGGTGCATGGTTTTGAAACCGCAGTCAGAAAAAAAATCACATCCATATCAACATGTTTATAACCCCCGGGGCTGTCGTTTTGGTCAAAAAATGAAATTTCTAAAAGTTCTGTTTTTTCTGCTTTAAACTCTAGGTACACATCCAAAATGTATTACTGAGTTGAAAGAAGTGGATTCTGGTGCATGGTTTTGAAACCGCAGTCAGAAAAAAAATCACAACCATATCAACATGTTAATAACCCCCGGGGCTGTCGTTTGGTCAAAAAATTAAAATTCTAAAAGTTCCGTTTTTTTCTGCATTAAACTCTAGGTACACATCCAAAATGTATTACTGAGTTGAAAGAAGTGGATTCTGGTGCATGGTTTTGAAACCGCAGTCAGAAAAAAAATCAAAACCATATCAACATGTTTATAACCCCCGGGGCTGTCGTTTTGGTCAAAAAATGAAAATTCTAAAAGTTCCGTTTTTTCTGCTTTAAACTCTAGGTACACATCCAAAATGTATTACTGAGTTGAAAGAAGTGGATTCTGGTGCATGATTTTGAAACCGCAGTCAGAAAAAAAATCACAACCATATCAACATGTTTATAACCCCCGGGGCTGTCGTTTTGGTCAAAAAATGAAATTTCTAAAAGTTCTGTTTTTTCTGCTTTAAACTCTAGGTACACATCCAAAATGTATTACTGAGTTGAAAGAAGTGGATTCTGGTGCATGGTTTTGAAACCGCAGTCAGAAAAAAAATCACAACCATATCAACATGTTAATAACCCCCGGGGCTGTCGTTTGGTCAAAAAATGAAAATTCTAAAAGTTCCGTTTTTTTCTGCTTTAAACTCTAGGTGCACATCCAAAATGTATTACTGAGTTGAAAGAAGTGGATTCTGGTGCATGGTTTTGAAACCGCAGTCAGAAAAAAAATCACAACCATATCAACATGTTTATAACCCCCGGGGCTGTCGTTTTGGTCAAAAAATGAAAATTCTAAAAGTTCCGTTTTTTCTGCTTTAAACTCTAGGTACACATCCAAAATGTATTACGGAGTTGAAAGAAGTGGATTCTGGTGCATGGTTTTGAAACCGCAGTCAGAAAAAAAATCACATCTATATCAACATGTTTATAACCCCCGGGGCTGTCGTTTTGGTCAAAAAATGAAAATTCTAAAAGTTCATGTTTTTCTGCTTTAAACTCTAGGTACACATCCAAAATGTATTACTGAGTTGAAAGAAGTGGATTCTGGTGCATGGTTTTGAAACCGCAGTCAGAAAAAAAATCACAACCATATCAACATGTTTATAACCCCCGGGGCTGTCGTTTTGGTCAAAAAATGAAAATTCTAAAAGTTCCGTTTTTTCTGCTTTAAACTCTAGGTACACATCCAAAATGTATTACTGAGTTGAAAGAAGTGGATTCTGGTGCATGGTTTTGAAACCGCAGTCAGAAAAAAATCACAACCATATCAACATGTTTATAACCCCCGGGGCTGTCGTTTTGGTCAAAAAATGAAAATTCTAAAAGTTCAGTTTTTTATGCTTTAAACTCTAGGTACACATCCAAAATGTATTACTGAGTTGAAAGAAGTGGATTCTGGTGCATGGTTTTGAAACCGCAGTCAGAAAAAAAATCACATCCATATCAACATGTTTATAACCCCCGGGGCTGTCGTTTTGGTCAAAAAATGAAAATTCTAAAAGTTCATGTTTTTCTGCTTTAAACTCTAGGTACACATCCAAAATGTATTACTGAGTTGAAAGAAGTGGATTCTGGTGCATGGTTTTGAAACCGCAGTCAGAAAAAAAATCACAACCATATCAACATGTTTATAACCCCCGGGGCTGTCGTTTTGGTCAAAAAATGAAAATTATAAAAGTTCCGTTTTTTCTGCTTTAAACTCTAGGTACACATCCAAAATTTATTACTGAGTTGAAAGAAGTGGATTCTGGTGCATGGTTTTGAAACCGCAGTCAGAAAAAAAATTACATCCATATCAACATGTTTATAACCCCCGGGGCTGTCGTTTTGGTCAAAAAATGAAAATTCTAAAAGTTCATGTTTTTCTGCTTTAAACTCTAGGTACACATCCAAAATGTATTACTGAGTTGAAAGAAGTGGATTCTGGTGCATGGTTTTGAAACCGCAGTCAGAAAAAAAATCACAACCATATCAACATGTTTATAACCCCCGGGGCTGTCGTTTTGGTCAAAAAATGAAAATTATAAAAGTTCCGTTTTTTCTGCTTTAAACTCTAGGTACACATCCAAAATGTATTACTGAGTTGAAAGAAGTGGATTCTGGTGCATGGTTTTGAAACCGCAGTCAGAAAAAAAATCACAACCATATCAACATGTTTATAACCCCCGGGGCTGTCGTTTTGGTCAAAAAATGAAAATTCTAAAAGTTCCGTTTTTTCTGCTTTAAACTCTAGGTACATCCAAAATGTATTACTGAGTTGAAAGTAGTGGATTCTGGTGCATGGTTTTGAAACCGCAGTCAGAAAAAAATCACATCCATATCAACATTTTTATAACCCCCGGGGCTGTCGTTTTGGTCAAAAAATGAAAATACTAAAAGTTCCGTTTTTTCTGCTTTAAACTCTAGGTACACATCCAAAATGTATTACTGAGTTGAAAGAAGTGGATTCTGGTGCATGGTTTTGAAACCGCAGTCAGAAAAAAAATCACATCCATATCAACATGTTTATAACCCCCGGGGCTGTCGTTTTGGTCAAAAAATGAAAATTCTAAAAGTTCATGTTTTTCGGCTTTAAACTCTAGGTACACATCCAAAATGTATTACTGAGTTGAAAGAAGTGGATTCTGGTGCATGGTTTTGAAACCGCAGTCAGAAAAAAAATCACAACCATATCAACATGTTTATAACCCCCGGGGCTGTCGTTTTGGTCAAAAAATGAAAATTCTAAAAGTTCCGTTTTTTCTGCTTTAAACTCTAGGTACACATCCAAAATGTATTACTGAGTTGAAAGAAGTGGATTCTGGTGCATGGTTTTGAAACCGCAGTCAGAAAAAAAATCACAACCATATCAACATGTTTATAACCCCCGGGGCTGTCGTTTTGGTCAAAAAATGAAAATTATAAAAGTTCCGTTTTTTCTGCTTTAAACTCTAGGTACACATCCAAAATGTATTACTGAGTTGAAAGAAGTGGATTCTGGTGCATGGTTTTGAAACCGCAGTCAGAAAAAAAATCACAACCATATCAACATGTTTATAACCCCCGGGGCTGTCGTTTTGGTCAAAAAATGAAAATTCTAAAAGTTCAGTTTTTTCTGCTTTAAACTCTAGGTACACATACAAAATGTATTACTGAGTTGAAAGTAGTGGATTCTGGTGCATGGTTTTGAAACCGCAGTCAGAAAAAAAAATAACATCCATATCAACATTTTTATAACCCCCGGGGCTGTCGTTTTGGTCAAAAAATGAAAATTCTAAAAGTTCCGTTTTTTCTGCTTTAAACTCTAGGTACACATCCAAAATGTATTACTGAGTTGAAAGAAGTGGATTCTGGTGCATGGTTTTGAAACCGCAGTCAGAAAAAAAATCACATCCACATCAACATGTTTATAACCCCCGGGGCTATCGTTTTGGTCAAAAAATGAAAATTCTAAAAGTTCATGTTTTTCGGCTTTAAACTCTAGGTACACATCCAAAATGTATTACTGAGTTGAAAGAAGTGGATTCTGGTGCATGGTTTTGAAACCGCAGTCAGAAAAAAAATCACATCTATATCAACATTTTTATAACCCCCGGGGCTGTCGTTTTGGTAAAAAAATGAAAATTCTAAAAGTTCAGTTTTTTCTGCTTTAAACTCTAGGTACACATCCAAAATGTATTACTGAGTTGAAAGAAGTGGATTCTGGTGCATGGTTTTGAAACCGCAGTCAGAAAAAAAATCACAACCATATCAACATGTTTATAACCCCCGGGGCTGTCGTTTTGGTCAAAAAATAAAAATTCTAAAAGTTCCGTTTTTTCTGCTTTAAACTCTAGGTACACATCCAAAATGTATTACTGAGTTGAAAGAAGTGGATTCTGGTGCATGGTTTTGAAACTGCAGTCAGAAAAAAAAATCACAACCATATCAACATGTTTATAACCCCCGGGGCTGTCGTTTTGGTCAAAAAATGAAATTTCTAAAAGTTCCGTGTTTTCTGCTTTAAACTCTAGGTACACATCCAAAATGTATTACTGAGTTGAAAGAAGTGGATTCTGGTGCATGGTTTTGAAACCGCAGTCAGAAAAAAAATCACATCCATATCAACATGTTTATAACACCCGGGGCTGTCGTTTTGGTCAAAAAATGAAATTTCTAAAAGTTCTGTTTTTTCTGCTTTAATTTCTAGGTACACATCCAAAATGTATTACTGAGTTGAAAGAAGTGGATTCTGGTGCATGGTTTTGAAACCGCAGTCAGAAAAAAAATCACAACCATATCAACATGTTAATAACCCCCGGGGCTGTCGTTTGGTCAAAAAATGAAAATTCTAAAAGTTCCGTTTTTTTCTGCTTTAAACTCTAGGTACACATCCAAAATGTATTACTGAGTTGAAAGAAGTGGATTCTGGTGCATGGTTTTGAAACCGCAGTCAGAAAAAAAATCACAACCATATCAACATGTTTATAACCCCCGGGGCTGTCGTTTTGGTCAAAAAATGAAAATTCTAAAAGTTCCGTTTTTTCTGCTTTAAACTCTAGGTACACATCCAAAATGTATTACTGAGTTGAAAGAAGTGGATTCTGGTGCATGATTTTGAAACCGCAGTCAGAAAAAAAATCACAACCATATCAACATGTTTATAACCCCCGGGGCTGTCGTTTTGGTCAAAAAATGAAATTTCTAAAAGTTCTGTTTTTTTCTGCTTTAAACTCTAGGTACACATCCAAAATGTATTACTGAGTTGAAAGAAGTGGATTCTGGTGCATGGTTTTGAAACCGCAGTCAGAAAAAAAATCACAACCATATCAACATGTTAATAACCCCCGGGGCTGTCGTTTGGTCAAAAAATGAAAATTCTAAAAGTTCCGTTTTTTTCTGCTTTAAACTCTAGGTGCACATCCAAAATGTATTACTGAGTTGAAAGAAGTGGATTCTGGTGCATGGTTTTGAAACCGCAGTCAGAAAAAAAATCACAACCATATCAACATGTTTATAACCCCCGGGGCTGTCGTTTTGGTCAAAAAATGAAAATTCTAAAAGTTCCGTTTTTTCTTCTTTAAACTCTAGGTACACATCCAAAATGTATTACGGAGTTGAAAGAAGTGGATTCTGGTGCATGGTTTTGAAACCGCAGTCAGAAAAAAAATCACATCCATATCAACATGTTTATAACCCCCGGGGCTGTCGTTTTGGTCAAAAAATGAAAATTCTAAAAGTTCATGTTTTTCTGCTTTAAACTCTAGGTACACATCCAAAATGTATTACTGAGTTGAAAGAAGTGGATTCTGGTGCATGGTTTTGAAACCGCAGTCAGAAAAAAAATCACAACCATATCAACATGTTTATAACCCCCGGGGCTGTCGTTTTGGTCAAAAAATGAAAATTCTAAAAGTTCCGTTTTTTCTGCTTTAAACTCTAGGTACACATCCAAAATGTATTACTGAGTTGAAAGAAGTGGATTCTGGTGCATGGTTTTGAAACCGCAGTCAGAAAAAAAATCACAACCATATCAACATGTTTATAACCCCCGGGGCTGTCGTTTTGGTCAAAAAATGAAAATTCTAAAAGTTCCTGTTTTTCTGCTTTAAACTCTAGGTACACATCCAAAATGTATTACTGAGTTGAAAGAAGTGGATTCTGGTGCATGGTTTTGAAACCGCAGTCAGAAAAAAAAAATCACAACCATATCAACATGTTTATAACCCCCGGGGCTGTCGTTTTGGTCAAAATGAAAATTCTAAAAGTTCCGTTTTTTCTGCTTTAAACTCTAGGTACACATCCAAAATGTATTACTGAGTTGAAAGAAGTGGATTCTGGTGCATGGTTTTGAAACCGCAGTCAGAAAAAAAATCACAACCATATCAACATGTTTATAACCCCCGGGGCTGTCGTTTTGGTCAAAAAATGAAAATTATAAAAGTTCCGTTTTTTCTGCTTTAAACTCTAGGTACACATCCAAAATGTATTACTGAGTTGAAAGAAGTGGATTCTGGTGCATGGTTTTGAAACCGCAGTCAGAAAAAAAATCACATCCATATCAACATGTTTATAACCCCCGGGGCTGTCGTTTTGGTCAAAAAATGAAAATTCTAAAAGTTCATGTTTTTCTGCTTTAAACTCTAGGTACACATCCAAAATGTATTACTGAGTTGAAAGAAGTGGATTCTGGTGCATGGTTTTGAAACCGCAGTCAGAAAAAAAATCACAACCATATCAACATGTTTATAACCCCCGGGGCTGTCGTTTTGGTCAAAAAATGAAAATTATAAAAGTTCCGTTTTTTCTGCTTTAAACTCTAGGTACACATCCAAAATTTATTACTGAGTTGAAAGAAGTGGATTCTGGTGCATGGTTTTGAAACCGCAGTCAGAAAAAAAATCACATCCATATCAACATGTTTATAACCCCCGGGGCTGTCGTTTTGGTCAAAAAATGAAAATTCTAAAAGTTCATGTTTTTCTGCTTTAAACTCTAGGTACACATCCAAAATGTATTACTGAGTTGAAAGAAGTGGATTCTGGTGCATGGTTTTGAAACCGCAGTCAGAAAAAAAATCACAACCATATCAACATGTTTATAACCCCCGGGGCTGTCGTTTTGGTCAAAAAATGAAAATTCTAAAAGTTCCGTTTTTTATGCTTTAAACTCTAGGTACACATCCAAAATGTATTACTGAGTTGAAAGAAGTGGATTCTGGTGCATGGTTTTGAAACCGCAGTCAGAAAAAAAATCACATCCATATCAACATGTTTATAACCCCCGGGGCTGTCGTTTTGGTCAAAAAATGAAATTTCTAAAAGTTCTGTTTTTTCTGCTTTAATTTCTAGGTACACATCCAAAATGTATTACTGAGTTGAAAGAAGTGGATTCTGGTGCATGGTTTTGAAACCGCAGTCAGAAAAAAAATCACAACCATATCAACATGTTAATAACCCCCGGGGCTGTCGTTTGGTCAAAAAATGAAAATTCTAAAAGTTCCGTTTTTTTCTGCTTTAAACTCTAGGTACACATCCAAAATGTATTACTGAGTTGAAAGAAGTGGATTCTGGTGCATGGTTTTGAAACCGCAGTCAGAAAAAAAATCACAACCATATCAACATGTTTATAACCCCCGGGGCTGTCGTTTTGGTCAAAAAATGAAAATTCTAAAAGTTCCGTTTTTTCTGCTTTAAACTCTAGGTACACATCCAAAATGTATTACTGAGTTGAAAGAAGTGGATTCTGGTGCATGATTTTGAAACCGCAGTCAGAAAAAAAATCACAACCATATCAACATGTTTATAACCCCCGGGGCTGTCGTTTTGGTCAAAAAATGAAATTTCTAAAAGTTCTGTTTTTTTCTGCTTTAAACTCTAGGTACACATCCAAAATGTATTACTGAGTTGAAAGAAGTGGATTCTGGTGCATGGTTTTGAAACCGCAGTCAGAAAAAAAATCACAACCATATCAACATGTTAATAACCCCCGGGGCTGTCGTTTGGTCAAAAAATGAAAATTCTAAAAGTTCCGTTTTTTTCTGCTTTAAACTCTAGGTGCACATCCAAAATGTATTACTGAGTTGAAAGAAGTGGATTCTGGTGCATGGTTTTGAAACCGCAGTCAGAAAAAAAATCACAACCATATCAACATGTTTATAACCCCCGGGGCTGTCGTTTTGGTCAAAAAATGAAAATTCTAAAAGTTCCGTTTTTTCTGCTTTAAACTCTAGGTACACATCCAAAATGTATTACGGAGTTGAAAGAAGTGGATTCTGGTGCATGGTTTTGAAACCGCAGTCAGAAAAAAAATCACATCCATATCAACATGTTTATAACCCCCGGGGCTGTCGTTTTGGTCAAAAAATGAAAATTCTAAAAGTTCATGTTTTTCTGCTTTAAACTCTAGGTACACATCCAAAATGTATTACTGAGTTGAAAGAAGTGGATTCTGGTGCATGGTTTTGAAACCGCAGTCAGAAAAAAAATCACAACCATATCAACATGTTTATAACCCCCGGGGCTGTCGTTTTGGTCAAAAAATGAAAATTCTAAAAGTTCCGTTTTTTCTGCTTTAAACTCTAGGTACACATCCAAAATGTATTACTGAGTTGAAAGAAGTGGATTCTGGTGCATGGTTTTGAAACCGCAGTCAGAAAAAAATCACAACCATATCAACATGTTTATAACCCCCGGGGCTGTCGTTTTGGTCAAAAAATGAAAATTCTAAAAGTTCAGTTTTTTATGCTTTAAACTCTAGGTACACATCCAAAATGTATTACTGAGTTGAAAGAAGTGGATTCTGGTGCATGGTTTTGAAACCGCAGTCAGAAAAAAAATCACATCCATATCAACATGTTTATAACCCCCGGGGCTGTCGTTTTGGTCAAAAAATGAAAATTCTAAAAGTTCATGTTTTTCTGCTTTAAACTCTAGGTACACATCCAAAATGTATTACTTAGTTGAAAGAAGTGGATTCTGGTGCATGGTTTTGAAACCGCAGTCAGAAAAAAAATCACAACCATATCAACATGTTTATAACCCCCGGGGCTGTCGTTTTGGTCAAAAAATGAAAATTATAAAAGTTCCGTTTTTTCTGCTTTAAACTCTAGGTACACATCCAAAATTTATTACTGAGTTGAAAGAAGTGGATTCTGGTGCATGGTTTTGAAACCGCAGTCAGAAAAAAAATTACATCCATATCAACATGTTTATAACCCCCGGGGCTGTCGTTTTGGTCAAAAAATGAAAATTATAAAAGTTCCGTTTTTTCTGCTTTAAACTCTAGGTACACATCCAAAATGTATTACTGAGTTGAAAGAAGTGGATTCTGGTGCATGGTTTTGAAACCGCAGTCAGAAAAAAAATCACAACCATATCAACATGTTTATAACCCCCGGGGCTGTCGTTTTGGTCAAAAAATGAAAATTCTAAAAGTTCCGTTTTTTCTGCTTTAAACTCTAGGTACATCCAAAATGTATTACTGAGTTGAAAGTAGTGGATTCTGGTGCATGGTTTTGAAACCGCAGTCAGAAAAAAATCACATCCATATCAACATTTTTATAACCCCCGGGGCTGTCGTTTTGGTCAAAAAATGAAAATACTAAAAGTTCCGTTTTTTCTGCTTTAAACTCTAGGTACACATCCAAAATGTATTACTGAGTTGAAAGAAGTGGATTCTGGTGCATGGTTTTGAAACCGCAGTCAGAAAAAAAATCACATCCATATCAACATGTTTATAACCCCCGGGGCTGTCGTTTTGGTCAAAAAATGAAAATTCTAAAAGTTCATGTTTTTCGGCTTTAAACTCTAGGTACACATCCAAAATGTATTACTGAGTTGAAAGAAGTGGATTCTGGTGCATGGTTTTGAAACCGCAGTCAGAAAAAAAATCACAACCATATCAACATGTTTATAACCCCCGGGGCTGTCGTTTTGGTCAAAAAATGAAAATTCTAAAAGTTCCGTTTTTTCTGCTTTAAACTCTAGGTACACATCCAAAATGTATTACTGAGTTGAAAGAAGTGGATTCTGGTGCATGGTTTTGAAACCGCAGTCAGAAAAAAAATCACAACCATATCAACATGTTTATAACCCCCGGGGCTGTCGTTTTGGTCAAAAAATGAAAATTATAAAAGTTCCGTTTTTTCTGCTTTAAACTCTAGGTACACATCCAAAATGTATTACTGAGTTGAAAGAAGTGGATTCTGGTGCATGGTTTTGAAACCGCAGTCAGAAAAAAAATCACAACCATATCAACATGTTTATAACCCCCGGGGCTGTCGTTTTGGTCAAAAAATGAAAATTCTAAAAGTTCCGTTTTTTCTGCTTTAAACTCTAGGTACACATACAAAATGTATTACTGAGTTGAAAGTAGTGGATTCTGGTGCATGGTTTTGAAACCGCAGTCAGAAAAAAAAATAACATCCATATCAACATTTTTATAACCCCCGGGGCTGTCGTTTTGGTCAAAAAATGAAAATTCTAAAAGTTCCGTTTTTTCTGCTTTAAACTCTAGGTACACATCCAAAATGTATTACTGAGTTGAAAGAAGTGGATTCTGGTGCATGGTTTTGAAACCGCAGTCAGAAAAAAAATCACATCCACATCAACATGTTTATAACCCCCGGGGCTATCGTTTTGGTCAAAAAATGAAAATTCTAAAAGTTCATGTTTTTCGGCTTTAAACTCTAGGTACACATCCAAAATGTATTACTGAGTTGAAAGAAGTGGATTCTGGTGCATGGTTTTGAAACCGCAGTCAGAAAAAAAATCACATCTATATCAACATTTTTATAACCCCCGGGGCTGTCGTTTTGGTAAAAAAATGAAAATTCTAAAAGTTCAGTTTTTTCTGCTTTAAACTCTAGGTACACATCCAAAATGTATTACTGAGTTGAAAGAAGTGGATTCTGGTGCATGGTTTTGAAACCGCAGTCAGAAAAAAAATCACATCCATATCAACATGTTTATAACCCCCGGGGCTGTCGTTTTGGTCAAAAAATGAAATTTCTAAAAGTTCTGTTTTTTCTGCTTTAATTTCTAGGTACACATCCAAAATGTATTACTGAGTTGAAAGAAGTGGATTCTGGTGCATGGTTTTGAAACCGCAGTCAGAAAAAAAATCACAACCATATCAACATGTTAATAACCCCCGGGGCTGTCGTTTGGTCAAAAAATGAAAATTCTAAAAGTTCCGTTTTTTTCTGCTTTAAACTCTAGGTACACATCCAAAATGTATTACTGAGTTGAAAGAAGTGGATTCTGGTGCATGGTTTTGAAACCGCAGTCAGAAAAAAAATCACAACCATATCAACATGTTTATAACCCCCGGGGCTGTCGTTTTGGTCAAAAAATGAAAATTCTAAAAGTTCCGTTTTTTCTGCTTTAAACTCTAGGTACACATCCAAAATGTATTACTGAGTTGAAAGAAGTGGATTCTGGTGCATGATTTTGAAACCGCAGTCAGAAAAAAAATCACAACCATATCAACATGTTTATAACCCCCGGGGCTGTCGTTTTGGTCAAAAAATGAAATTTCTAAAAGTTCTGTTTTTTTCTGCTTTAAACTCTAGGTACACATCCAAAATGTATTACTGAGTTGAAAGAAGTGGATTCTGGTGCATGGTTTTGAAACCGCAGTCAGAAAAAAAATCACAACCATATCAACATGTTAATAACCCCCGGGGCTGTCGTTTGGTCAAAAAATGAAAATTCTAAAAGTTCCGTTTTTTTCTGCTTTAAACTCTAGGTGCACATCCAAAATGTATTACTGAGTTGAAAGAAGTGGATTCTGGTGCATGGTTTTGAAACCGCAGTCAGAAAAAAAATCACAACCATATCAACATGTTTATAACCCCCGGGGCTGTCGTTTTGGTCAAAAAATGAAAATTCTAAAAGTTCCGTTTTTTCTGCTTTAAACTCTAGGTACACATCCAAAATGTATTACGGAGTTGAAAGAAGTGGATTCTGGTGCATGGTTTTGAAACCGCAGTCAGAAAAAAAATCACATCCATATCAACATGTTTATAACCCCCGGGGCTGTCGTTTTGGTCAAAAAATGAAAATTCTAAAAGTTCATGTTTTTCTGCTTTAAACTCTAGGTACACATCCAAAATGTATTACTGAGTTGAAAGAAGTGGATTCTGGTGCATGGTTTTGAAACCGCAGTCAGAAAAAAAATCACAACCATATCAACATGTTTATAACCCCCGGGGCTGTCGTTTTGGTCAAAAAATGAAAATTCTAAAAGTTCCGTTTTTTCTGCTTTAAACTCTAGGTACACATCCAAAATGTATTACTGAGTTGAAAGAAGTGGATTCTGGTGCATGGTTTTGAAACCGCAGTCAGAAAAAAATCACAACCATATCAACATGTTTATAACCCCCGGGGCTGTCGTTTTGGTCAAAAAATGAAAATTCTAAAAGTTCAGTTTTTTATGCTTTAAACTCTAGGTACACATCCAAAATGTATTACTGAGTTGAAAGAAGTGGATTCTGGTGCATGGTTTTGAAACCGCAGTCAGAAAAAAAATCACATCCATATCAACATGTTTATAACCCCCGGGGCTGTCGTTTTGGTCAAAAAATGAAAATTCTAAAAGTTCATGTTTTTCTGCTTTAAACTCTAGGTACACATCCAAAATGTATTACTTAGTTGAAAGAAGTGGATTCTGGTGCATGGTTTTGAAACCGCAGTCAGAAAAAAAATCACAACCATATCAACATGTTTATAACCCCCGGGGCTGTCGTTTTGGTCAAAAAATGAAAATTATAAAAGTTCCGTTTTTTCTGCTTTAAACTCTAGGTACACATCCAAAATTTATTACTGAGTTGAAAGAAGTGGATTCTGGTGCATGGTTTTGAAACCGCAGTCAGAAAAAAAATTACATCCATATCAACATGTTTATAACCCCCGGGGCTGTCGTTTTGGTCAAAAAATGAAAATTCTAAAAGTTCATGTTTTTCTGCTTTAAACTCTAGGTACACATCCAAAATGTATTACTGAGTTGAAAGAAGTGGATTCTGGTGCATGGTTTTGAAACCGCAGTCAGAAAAAAAATCACAACCATATCAACATGTTTATAACCCCCGGGGCTGTCGTTTTGGTCAAAAAATGAAAATTATAAAAGTTCCGTTTTTTCTGCTTTAAACTCTAGGTACACATCCAAAATGTATTACTGAGTTGAAAGAAGTGGATTCTGGTGCATGGTTTTGAAACCGCAGTCAGAAAAAAAATCACAACCATATCAACATGTTTATAACCCCCGGGGCTGTCGTTTTGGTCAAAAAATGAAAATTCTAAAAGTTCCGTTTTTTCTGCTTTAAACTCTAGGTACATCCAAAATGTATTACTGAGTTGAAAGTAGTGGATTCTGGTGCATGGTTTTGAAACCGCAGTCAGAAAAAAATCACATCCATATCAACATTTTTATAACCCCCGGGGCTGTCGTTTTGGTCAAAAAATGAAAATACTAAAAGTTCCGTTTTTTCTGCTTTAAACTCTAGGTACACATCCAAAATGTATTACTGAGTTGAAAGAAGTGGATTCTGGTGCATGGTTTTGAAACCGCAGTCAGAAAAAAAATCACATCCATATCAACATGTTTATAACCCCCGGGGCTGTCGTTTTGGTCAAAAAATGAAAATTCTAAAAGTTCATGTTTTTCGGCTTTAAACTCTAGGTACACATCCAAAATGTATTACTGAGTTGAAAGAAGTGGATTCTGGTGCATGGTTTTGAAACCGCAGTCAGAAAAAAAATCACAACCATATCAACATGTTTATAACCCCCGGGGCTGTCGTTTTGGTCAAAAAATGAAAATTCTAAAAGTTCCGTTTTTTCTGCTTTAAACTCTAGGTACACATCCAAAATGTATTACTGAGTTGAAAGAAGTGGATTCTGGTGCATGGTTTTGAAACCGCAGTCAGAAAAAAAATCACAACCATATCAACATGTTTATAACCCCCGGGGCTGTCGTTTTGGTCAAAAAATGAAAATTATAAAAGTTCCGTTTTTTCTGCTTTAAACTCTAGGTACACATCCAAAATGTATTACTGAGTTGAAAGAAGTGGATTCTGGTGCATGGTTTTGAAACCGCAGTCAGAAAAAAAATCACAACCATATCAACATGTTTATAACCCCCGGGGCTGTCGTTTTGGTCAAAAAATGAAAATTCTAAAAGTTCCGTTTTTTCTGCTTTAAACTCTAGGTACACATACAAAATGTATTACTGAGTTGAAAGTAGTGGATTCTGGTGCATGGTTTTGAAACCGCAGTCAGAAAAAAAAATAACATCCATATCAACATTTTTATAACCCCCGGGGCTGTCGTTTTGGTCAAAAAATGAAAATTCTAAAAGTTCCGTTTTTTCTGCTTTAAACTCTAGGTACACATCCAAAATGTATTACTGAGTTGAAAGAAGTGGATTCTGGTGCATGGTTTTGAAACCGCAGTCAGAAAAAAAATCACATCCACATCAACATGTTTATAACCCCCGGGGCTATCGTTTTGGTCAAAAAATGAAAATTCTAAAAGTTCATGTTTTTCGGCTTTAAACTCTAGGTACACATCCAAAATGTATTACTGAGTTGAAAGAAGTGGATTCTGGTGCATGGTTTTGAAACCGCAGTCAGAAAAAAAATCACATCTATATCAACATTTTTATAACCCCCGGGGCTGTCGTTTTGGTAAAAAAATGAAAATTCTAAAAGTTCAGTTTTTTCTGCTTTAAACTCTAGGTACACATCCAAAATGTATTACTGAGTTGAAAGAAGTGGATTCTGGTGCATGGTTTTGAAACCGCAGTCAGAAAAAAAATCACAACCATATCAACATGTTTATAACCCCCGGGGCTGTCGTTTTGGTCAAAAAATAAAAATTCTAAAAGTTCCGTTTTTTCTGCTTTAAACTCTAGGTACACATCCAAAATGTATTACTGAGTTGAAAGAAGTGGATTCTGGTGCATGGTTTTGAAACTGCAGTCAGAAAAAAAAATCACAACCATATCAACATGTTTATAACCCCCGGGGCTGTCGTTTTGGTCAAAAAATGAAATTTCTAAAAGTTCCGTGTTTTCTGCTTTAAACTCTAGGTACACATCCAAAATGTATTACTGAGTTGAAAGAAGTGGATTCTGGTGCATGGTTTTGAAACCGCAGTCAGAAAAAAAATCACATCCATATCAACATGTTTATAACCCCCGGGGCTGTCGTTTTGGTCAAAAAATGAAATTTCTAAAAGTTCTGTTTTTTCTGCTTTAATTTCTAGGTACACATCCAAAATGTATTACTGAGTTGAAAGAAGTGGATTCTGGTGCATGGTTTTGAAACCGCAGTCAGAAAAAAAATCACAACCATATCAACATGTTAATAACCCCCGGGGCTGTCGTTTGGTCAAAAAATGAAAATTCTAAAAGTTCCGTTTTTTTCTGCTTTAAACTCTAGGTACACATCCAAAATGTATTACTGAGTTGAAAGAAGTGGATTCTGGTGCATGGTTTTGAAACCGCAGTCAGAAAAAAAATCACAACCATATCAACATGTTTATAACCCCCGGGGCTGTCGTTTTGGTCAAAAAATGAAAATTCTAAAAGTTCCGTTTTTTCTGCTTTAAACTCTAGGTACACATCCAAAATGTATTACTGAGTTGAAAGAAGTGGATTCTGGTGCATGATTTTGAAACCGCAGTCAGAAAAAAAATCACAACCATATCAACATGTTTATAACCCCCGGGGCTGTCGTTTTGGTCAAAAAATGAAATTTCTAAAAGTTCTGTTTTTTTCTGCTTTAAACTCTAGGTACACATCCAAAATGTATTACTGAGTTGAAAGAAGTGGATTCTGGTGCATGGTTTTGAAACCGCAGTCAGAAAAAAAATCACAACCATATCAACATGTTAATAACCCCCGGGGCTGTCGTTTGGTCAAAAAATGAAAATTCTAAAAGTTCCGTTTTTTTCTGCTTTAAACTCTAGGTGCACATCCAAAATGTATTACTGAGTTGAAAGAAGTGGATTCTGGTGCATGGTTTTGAAACCGCAGTCAGAAAAAAAATCACAACCATATCAACATGTTTATAACCCCCGGGGCTGTCGTTTTGGTCAAAAAATGAAAATTCTAAAAGTTCCGTTTTTTCTTCTTTAAACTCTAGGTACACATCCAAAATGTATTACGGAGTTGAAAGAAGTGGATTCTGGTGCATGGTTTTGAAACCGCAGTCAGAAAAAAAATCACATCCATATCAACATGTTTATAACCCCCGGGGCTGTCGTTTTGGTCAAAAAATGAAAATTCTAAAAGTTCATGTTTTTCTGCTTTAAACTCTAGGTACACATCCAAAATGTATTACTGAGTTGAAAGAAGTGGATTCTGGTGCATGGTTTTGAAACCGCAGTCAGAAAAAAAATCACAACCATATCAACATGTTTATAACCCCCGGGGCTGTCGTTTTGGTCAAAAAATGAAAATTCTAAAAGTTCCGTTTTTTCTGCTTTAAACTCTAGGTACACATCCAAAATGTATTACTGAGTTGAAAGAAGTGGATTCTGGTGCATGGTTTTGAAACCGCAGTCAGAAAAAAAACCACAACCATATCAACATGTTTATAACCCCCGGGGCTGTCGTTTTGGTCAAAAAATGAAAATTCTAAAAGTTCCTGTTTTTCTGCTTTAAACTCTAGGTACACATCCAAAATGTATTACTGAGTTGAAAGAAGTGGATTCTGGTGCATGGTTTTGAAACCGCAGTCAGAAAAAAAAAATCACAACCATATCAACATGTTTATAACCCCCGGGGCTGTCGTTTTGGTCAAAATGAAAATTCTAAAAGTTCCGTTTTTTCTGCTTTAAACTCTAGGTACACATCCAAAATGTATTACTGAGTTGAAAGAAGTGGATTCTGGTGCATGGTTTTGAAACCGCAGTCAGAAAAAAAATCACAACCATATCAACATGTTTATAACCCCCGGGGCTGTCGTTTTGGTCAAAAAATGAAAATTATAAAAGTTCCGTTTTTTCTGCTTTAAACTCTAGGTACACATCCAAAATGTATTACTGAGTTGAAAGAAGTGGATTCTGGTGCATGGTTTTGAAACCGCAGTCAGAAAAAAAATCACATCCATATCAACATGTTTATAACCCCCGGGGCTGTCGTTTTGGTCAAAAAATGAAAATTCTAAAAGTTCATGTTTTTCTGCTTTAAACTCTAGGTACACATCCAAAATGTATTACTGAGTTGAAAGAAGTGGATTCTGGTGCATGGTTTTGAAACCGCAGTCAGAAAAAAAATCACAACCATATCAACATGTTTATAACCCCCGGGGCTGTCGTTTTGGTCAAAAAATGAAAATTATAAAAGTTCCGTTTTTTCTGCTTTAAACTCTAGGTACACATCCAAAATTTATTACTGAGTTGAAAGAAGTGGATTCTGGTGCATGGTTTTGAAACCGCAGTCAGAAAAAAAATCACATCCATATCAACATGTTTATAACCCCCGGGGCTGTCGTTTTGGTCAAAAAATGAAAATTCTAAAAGTTCATGTTTTTCTGCTTTAAACTCTAGGTACACATCCAAAATGTATTACTGAGTTGAAAGAAGTGGATTCTGGTGCATGGTTTTGAAACCGCAGTCAGAAAAAAAATCACAACCATATCAACATGTTTATAACCCCCGGGGCTGTCGTTTTGGTCAAAAAATGAAAATTCTAAAAGTTCCGTTTTTTATGCTTTAAACTCTAGGT
This sequence comes from Crinia signifera, assembly GCF_055691185.1. NCBI lineage: Eukaryota > Metazoa > Chordata > Amphibia > Anura > Myobatrachidae > Crinia > Crinia signifera. The sequence goes on along the minus strand of NC_139222.1, from coordinate 23,558,357 downwards.
ACACATCCAAAATGTATTACTGAGTTGAAAGAAGTGGATTCTGGTGCATGGTTTTGAAACCGCAGTCAGAAAAAAAATCACATCCATATCAACATGTTTATAACCCCCGGGGCTGTCGTTTTGGTCAAAAAATGAAATTTCTAAAAGTTCTGTTTTTTCTGCTTTAATTTCTAGGTACACATCCAAAATGTATTACTGAGTTGAAAGAAGTGGATTCTGGTGCATGGTTTTGAAACCGCAGTCAGAAAAAAAATCACAACCATATCAACATGTTAATAACCCCCGGGGCTGTCGTTTGGTCAAAAAATGAAAATTCTAAAAGTTCCGTTTTTTTCTGCTTTAAACTCTAGGTACACATCCAAAATGTATTACTGAGTTGAAAGAAGTGGATTCTGGTGCATGGTTTTGAAACCGCAGTCAGAAAAAAAATCACAACCATATCAACATGTTTATAACCCCCGGGGCTGTCGTTTTGGTCAAAAAATGAAAATTCTAAAAGTTCCGTTTTTTCTGCTTTAAACTCTAGGTACACATCCAAAATGTATTACTGAGTTGAAAGAAGTGGATTCTGGTGCATGATTTTGAAACCGCAGTCAGAAAAAAAATCACAACCATATCAACATGTTTATAACCCCCGGGGCTGTCGTTTTGGTCAAAAAATGAAATTTCTAAAAGTTCTGTTTTTTTCTGCTTTAAACTCTAGGTACACATCCAAAATGTATTACTGAGTTGAAAGAAGTGGATTCTGGTGCATGGTTTTGAAACCGCAGTCAGAAAAAAAATCACAACCATATCAACATGTTAATAACCCCCGGGGCTGTCGTTTGGTCAAAAAATGAAAATTCTAAAAGTTCCGTTTTTTTCTGCTTTAAACTCTAGGTGCACATCCAAAATGTATTACTGAGTTGAAAGAAGTGGATTCTGGTGCATGGTTTTGAAACCGCAGTCAGAAAAAAAATCACAACCATATCAACATGTTTATAACCCCCGGGGCTGTCGTTTTGGTCAAAAAATGAAAATTCTAAAAGTTCCGTTTTTTCTTCTTTAAACTCTAGGTACACATCCAAAATGTATTACGGAGTTGAAAGAAGTGGATTCTGGTGCATGGTTTTGAAACCGCAGTCAGAAAAAAAATCACATCCATATCAACATGTTTATAACCCCCGGGGCTGTCGTTTTGGTCAAAAAATGAAAATTCTAAAAGTTCATGTTTTTCTGCTTTAAACTCTAGGTACACATCCAAAATGTATTACTGAGTTGAAAGAAGTGGATTCTGGTGCATGGTTTTGAAACCGCAGTCAGAAAAAAAATCACAACCATATCAACATGTTTATAACCCCCGGGGCTGTCGTTTTGGTCAAAAAATGAAAATTCTAAAAGTTCCGTTTTTTCTGCTTTAAACTCTAGGTACACATCCAAAATGTATTACTGAGTTGAAAGAAGTGGATTCTGGTGCATGGTTTTGAAACCGCAGTCAGAAAAAAAATCACAACCATATCAACATGTTTATAACCCCCGGGGCTGTCGTTTTGGTCAAAAAATGAAAATTCTAAAAGTTCCTGTTTTTCTGCTTTAAACTCTAGGTACACATCCAAAATGTATTACTGAGTTGAAAGAAGTGGATTCTGGTGCATAGTTTTGAAACCGCAGTCAGAAAAAAAAAATCACAACCATATCAACATGTTTATAACCCCCGGGGCTGTCGTTTTGGTCAAAATGAAAATTCTAAAAGTTCCGTTTTTTCTGCTTTAAACTCTAGGTACACATCCAAAATGTATTACTGAGTTGAAAGAAGTGGATTCTGGTGCATGGTTTTGAAACCGCAGTCAGAAAAAAAATCACAACCATATCAACATGTTTATCACCCCCGGGGCTGTCGTTTTGGTCAAAAAATGAAAATTCTAAAAGTTCCGTTTTTTCTGCTTTAAACTCTAGGTACACATCCAAAATGTATTACTGAGTTGAAAGAAGTGGATTCTGGTGCATGGTTTTGAAACCGCAGTCAGAAAAAAAATCACAACCATATCAACATGTTTATAACCCCCGGGGCTGTCGTTTTGGTCAAAAAATGAAAATTCTAAAAGTTCCGTTTTTTCTGCTTTAAACTCTAGGTACACATCCAAAATGTATTACTGAGTTGAAAGAAGTGGATTCTGGTGCATGGTTTTGAAACCGCAGTCAGAAAAAAAATCACAACCATATCAACATGTTTATAACCCCCGGGGCTGTCGTTTTGGTCAAAAAATGAAATTTCTAAAAGTTCTGTTTTTTCTGCTTTAAACTCTAGGTACACATCCAAAATGTATTACTGAGTTGAAAGAAGTGGATTCTGGTGCATGGTTTTGAAACCGCAGTCAGAAAAAAAATCACAACCATATCAACATGTTAATAACCCCCGGGGCTGTCGTTTGGTCAAAAAATGAAAATTCTAAAAGTTCCGTTTTTTTCTGCTTTAAACTCTAGGTACACATCCAAAATGTATTACTGAGTTGAAAGAAGTGGATTCTGGTGCATGGTTTTGAAACCGCAGTCAGAAAAAAAATCACAACCATATCAACATGTTTATAACCCCCGGGGCTGTCGTTTTGGTCAAAAAATGAAAATTCTAAAAGTTCCGTTTTTTCTGCTTTAAACTCTAGGTACACATCCAAAATGTATTACTGAGTTGAAAGAAGTGGATTCTGGTGCATGGTTTTGAAACCGCAGTCAGAAAAAAAATCACATCCATATCAACATGTTTATAACCCCCGGGGCTGTCGTTTTGGTCAAAAAATGAAAATTCTAAAAGTTCATGTTTTTCTGCTTTAAACTCTAGGTACACATCCAAAATGTATTACTGAGTTGAAAGAAGTGGATTCTGGTGCATGGTTTTGAAACCGCAGTCAGAAAAAAAATCACAACCATATCAACATGTTTATAACCCCCGGGGCTGTCGTTTTGGTCAAAAAATGAAAATTATAAAAGTTCCGTTTTTTCTGCTTTAAACTCTAGGTACACATCCAAAATGTATTACTGAGTTGAAAGAAGTGGATTCTGGTGCATGGTTTTGAAACCGCAGTCAGAAAAAAAATCACATCCATATCAACATGTTTATAACCCCCGGGGCTGTCGTTTTGGTCAAAAAATGAAAATTCTAAAAGTTCATGTTTTTCTGCTTTAAACTCTAGGTACACATCCAAAATGTATTACTGAGTTGAAAGAAGTGGATTCTGGTGCATGGTTTTGAAACCGCAGTCAGAAAAAAAATCACAACCATATCAACATGTTTATAACCCCCGGGGCTGTCGTTTTGGTCAAAAAATGAAAATTATAAAAGTTCCGTTTTTTCTGCTTTAAACTCTAGGTACACATCCAAAATTTATTACTGAGTTGAAAGAAGTGGATTCTGGTGCATGGTTTTGAAACCGCAGTCAGAAAAAAAATCACATCCATATCAACATGTTTATAACCCCCGGGGCTGTCGTTTTGGTCAAAAAATGAAAATTCTAAAAGTTCATGTTTTTCTGCTTTAAACTCTAGGTACACATCCAAAATGTATTACTGAGTTGAAAGAAGTGGATTCTGGTGCATAGTTTTGAAACCGCAGTCAGAAAAAAAATCACAACCATATCAACATGTTTATAACCCCCGGGGCTGTCGTTTTGGTCAAAAAATGAAAATTCTAAAAGTTCCGTTTTTTCTGCTTTAAACTCTAGGTACACATCCAAAATGTATTACTGAGTTGAAAGAAGTGGATTCTGGTGCATGGTTTTGAAACCGCAGTCAGAAAAAAAATCACAACCATATCAACATGTTTATAATCCCCGGGGCTGTCGTTTTGGTCAAAAAATGAAAATTCTAAAAGTTCCGTTTTTTCTGCTTTAAACTCTAGGTACACATACAAAATGTATTACTGAGTTGAAAGTAGTGGATTCTGGTGCATGGTTTTGAAACCGCAGTCAGAAAAAAAAATAACATCCATATCAACATTTTTATAACCCCCGGGGCTGTCGTTTTGGTCAAAAAATGAAAATACTAAAAGTTCAGTTTTTTCTGCTTTAAACTCTAGGTACACATCCAAAATGTATTACTGAGTTGAAAGAAGTGGATTCTGGTGCATGGTTTTGAAACCGCAGTCAGAAAAAAAATCACAACCATATCAACATGTTTATAACCCCCGGGGCTGTCGTTTTGGTCAAAAAATGAAAATTCTAAAAGTTCCGTTTTTTCTGCTTTTAACTCTAGGTACACATCCAAAATGTATTACGGAGTTGAAAGAAGTGGATTCTGGTGCATGGTTTTGAAACCGCAGTCAGAAAAAAAATCACATCCATATCAACATGTTTATAACCCCCGGGGCTGTCGTTTTGGTCAAAAAATGAAAATTATAAAAGTTCATGTTTTTCTGCTTTAAACTCTAGGTACACATCCAAAATGTATTACTGAGTTGAAAGAAGTGGATTCTGGTGCATGGTTTTGAAACCGCAGTCAGAAAAAAAATCACAACCATAGCAACATGTTTATAACCCCCGGGGCTGTCGTTTTGGTCAAAAAATGAAAATTCTAAAAGTTCAGTTTTTTCTGCTTTAAACTCTAGGTACACATCCAAAATGTATTACTGAGTTGAAAGAAGTGGATTCTGGTGCATGGTTTTGAAACCGCAGTCAGAAAAAAAATCACAACCATATCAACATGTTTATAACCCCCGGGGCTGTCGTTTTGGTCAAAAAATGAAAATTCTAAAAGTTCCGTTTTTTATGCTTTAAACTCTCGGTACACATCCAAAATGTATTACTGAGTTGAAAGAAGTGGATTCTGGTGCATGGTTTTGAAACCGCAGTCAGAAAAAAAATCACATCCATATCAACATGTTTATAACCCCCGGGGCTGTCGTTTTGGTCAAAAAATGAAAATTCTAAAAGTTCATGTTTTTCTGCTTTAAACTCTAGGTACACATCCAAAATGTATTACTGAGTTGAAAGAAGTGGATTCTGGTGCATGGTTTTGAAACCGCAGTCAGAAAAAAAATCACAACCATATTAACATGTTTATAACCCCCGGGGCTGTCGTTTTGGTCAAAAAATGAAAATTATAAAAGTTCAGTTTTTTCTGCTTTAAACTCTAGGTACACATCCAAAATGTATTACTGAGTTGAAAGAAGTGGATTCTGGTGCATGGTTTTGAAACCGCAGTCAGAAAAAAAATCACAACCATATCAACATGTTTATAACCCCCGGGGCTGTCGTTTTGGTCAAAAAATGAAATTTCTAAAAGTTCTGTTTTTTCTGCTTTAAACTCTAGGTACACATCCAAAATGTATTACTGAGTTGAAAGAAGTGGATTCTGGTGCATGGTTTTGAAACCGCAGTCAGAAAAAAAATCACAACCATATCAACATGTTAATAACCCCCGGGGCTGTCGTTTGGTCAAAAAATGAAAATTCTAAAAGTTCCGTTTTTTTCTGCTTTAAACTCTAGGTACACATCCAAAATGTATTACTGAGTTGAAAGAAGTGGATTCTGGTGCATGGTTTTGAAACCGCAGTCAGAAAAAAAATCACAACCATATCAACATGTTTATAACCCCCGGGGCTGTCGTTTTGGTCAAAAAATGAAAATTCTAAAAGTTCCGTTTTTTCTGCTTTAAACTCTAGGTACACATCCAAAATGTATTACTGAGTTGAAAGAAGTGGATTCTGGTGCATGGTTTTGAAACCGCAGTCAGAAAAAAAATCACATCCATATCAACATGTTTATAACCCCCGGGGCTGTCGTTTTGGTCAAAAAATGAAAATTCTAAAAGTTCATGTTTTTCTGCTTTAAACTCTAGGTACACATCCAAAATGTATTACTGAGTTGAAAGAAGTGGATTCTGGTGCATGGTTTTGAAACCGCAGTCAGAAAAAAAATCACAACCATATCAACATGTTTATAACCCCCGGGGCTGTCGTTTTGGTCAAAAAATGAAAATTATAAAAGTTCCGTTTTTTCTGCTTTAAACTCTAGGTACACATCCAAAATGTATTACTGAGTTGAAAGAAGTGGATTCTGGTGCATGGTTTTGAAACCGCAGTCAGAAAAAAAATCACATCCATATCAACATGTTTATAACCCCCGGGGCTGTCGTTTTGGTCAAAAAATGAAAATTCTAAAAGTTCATGTTTTTCTGCTTTAAACTCTAGGTACACATCCAAAATGTATTACTGAGTTGAAAGAAGTGGATTCTGGTGCATGGTTTTGAAACCGCAGTCAGAAAAAAAATCACAACCATATCAACATGTTTATAACCCCCGGGGCTGTCGTTTTGGTCAAAAAATGAAAATTATAAAAGTTCCGTTTTTTCTGCTTTAAACTCTAGGTACACATCCAAAATTTATTACTGAGTTGAAAGAAGTGGATTCTGGTGCATGGTTTTGAAACCGCAGTCAGAAAAAAAATCACATCCATATCAACATGTTTATAACCCCCGGGGCTGTCGTTTTGGTCAAAAAATGAAAATTCTAAAAGTTCATGTTTTTCTGCTTTAAACTCTAGGTACACATCCAAAATGTATTACTGAGTTGAAAGAAGTGGATTCTGGTGCATAGTTTTGAAACCGCAGTCAGAAAAAAAATCACAACCATATCAACATGTTTATAACCCCCGGGGCTGTCGTTTTGGTCAAAAAATGAAAATTCTAAAAGTTCCGTTTTTTCTGCTTTAAACTCTAGGTACACATCCAAAATGTATTACTGAGTTGAAAGAAGTGGATTCTGGTGCATGGTTTTGAAACCGCAGTCAGAAAAAAAATCACAACCATATCAACATGTTTATAATCCCCGGGGCTGTCGTTTTGGTCAAAAAATGAAAATTCTAAAAGTTCCGTTTTTTCTGCTTTAAACTCTAGGTACACATACAAAATGTATTACTGAGTTGAAAGTAGTGGATTCTGGTGCATGGTTTTGAAACCGCAGTCAGAAAAAAAAATAACATCCATATCAACATTTTTATAACCCCCGGGGCTGTCGTTTTGGTCAAAAAATGAAAATACTAAAAGTTCAGTTTTTTCTGCTTTAAACTCTAGGTACACATCCAAAATGTATTACTGAGTTGAAAGAAGTGGATTCTGGTGCATGGTTTTGAAACCGCAGTCAGAAAAAAAATCACAACCATATCAACATGTTTATAACCCCCGGGGCTGTCGTTTTGGTCAAAAAATGAAAATTCTAAAAGTTCCGTTTTTTCTGCTTTTAACTCTAGGTACACATCCAAAATGTATTACGGAGTTGAAAGAAGTGGATTCTGGTGCATGGTTTTGAAACCGCAGTCAGAAAAAAAATCACATCCATATCAACATGTTTATAACCCCCGGGGCTGTCGTTTTGGTCAAAAAATGAAAATTATAAAAGTTCATGTTTTTCTGCTTTAAACTCTAGGTACACATCCAAAATGTATTACTGAGTTGAAAGAAGTGGATTCTGGTGCATGGTTTTGAAACCGCAGTCAGAAAAAAAATCACAACCATATCAACATGTTTATAACCCCCGGGGCTGTCGTTTTGGTCAAAAAATGAAAATTCTAAAAGTTCCGTTTTTTATGCTTTAAACTCTCGGTACACATCCAAAATGTATTACTGAGTTGAAAGAAGTGGATTCTGGTGCATGGTTTTGAAACCGCAGTCAGAAAAAAAATCACATCCATATCAACATGTTTATAACCCCCGGGGCTGTCGTTTTGGTCAAAAAATGAAAATTCTAAAAGTTCATGTTTTTCTGCTTTAAACTCTAGGTACACATCCAAAATGTATTACTGAGTTGAAAGAAGTGGATTCTGGTGCATGGTTTTGAAACCGCAGTCAGAAAAAAAATCACAACCATATTAACATGTTTATAACCCCCGGGGCTGTCGTTTTGGTCAAAAAATGAAAATTATAAAAGTTCAGTTTTTTCTGCTTTAAACTCTAGGTACACATCCAAAATTTATTACTGAGTTGAAAGAAGTGGATTCTGGTGCATGGTTTTGAAACCGCAGTCAGAAAAAAAATCACATCCATATCAACATGTTTATAACCCCCGGGGCTGTCGTTTTGGTCAAAAAATGAAAATTCTAAAAGTTCATGTTTTTCTGCTTTAAACTCTAGGTACACATCCAAAATGTATTACTGAGTTGAAAGAAGTGGATTCTGGTGCATGGTTTTGAAACCGCAGTCAGAAAAAAAATCACAACCATATCAACATGTTTATAACCCCCGGGGCTGTCGTTTTGGTCAAAAAATGAAAATTATAAAAGTTCCGTTTTTTCTGCTTTAAACTCTAGGTACACATCCAAAATGTATTACTGAGTTGAAAGAAGTGGATTCTGGTGCATGGTTTTGAAACCGCAGTCAGAAAAAAAATCACAACCATATCAACATGTTTATAACCCCCGGGGCTGTCGTTTTGGTCAAAAAATGAAAATTCTAAAAGTTCCGTTTTTACTGCTTTAAACTCTAGGTACACATCCAAAATGTATTACTGAGTTGAAAGTAGTGGATTCTGGTGCATGGTTTTGAAACCGCAGTCAGAAAAAAATCACATCCATATCAACATTTTTATAACCCCCGGGGATGTCGTTTTGGTCAAAAAATGAAAATTCTAAAAGTTCCGTTTTTTCTGCTTTAAACTCTAGGTACACATCCAAAATGTATTACTGAGTTGAAAGAAGTGGATTCTGGTGCATGGTTTTGAAACCGCAGTCAGAAAAAAAATCACATCCATATCAACATGTTTATAACCCCCGGGGCTGTCGTTTTGGTCAAAAAATGAAAATTCTAAAAGTTCATGTTTTTCGGCTTTAAACTCTAGGTACACATCCAAAATGTATTACTGAGTTGAAAGAAGTGGATTCTGGTGCATGGTTTTGAAACCGCAGTCAGAAAAAAAATCACAACCATATCAACATGTTTATAACCCCCGGGGCTGTCGTTTTGGTCAAAAAATGAAAATTATAAAAGTTCCTTTTTTTCTGCTTTAAACTCTAGGTACACATCCAAAATGTATTACTGAGTTGAAAGAAGTGGATTCTGGTGCATGGTTTTGAAACCGCAGTCAGAAAAAAAATCACAACCATATCAACATGTTTATAACCCCCGGGGCTGTCGTTTTGGTCAAAAAATAAAAATTCTAAAAGTTCCGTTTTTTCTGCTTTAAACTCTAGGTACACATCCAAAATGTATTACTGAGTTGAAAGAAGTGGATTCTGGTGCATGGTTTTGAAACCGCAGTCAGAAAAAAAAATCACAACAATATCAACATGTTTATAACCCCCGGGGCTGTCGTTTTGGTCAAAAAATGAAATTTCTAAAAGTTCCGTTTTTTCTGCTTTAAACTCTAGGTACACATCCAAAATGTATTACTGAGTTGAAAGAAGTGGATTCTGGTGCATGGTTTTGAAACCGCAGTCAGAAAAAAAATCACATCCATATCAACATGTTTATAACCCCCGGGGCTGTCGTTTTGGTCAAAAAATGAAAATTCTAAAAGTTCATGTTTTTCTGCTTTAAACTCTAGGTACACATCCAAAATGTATTACTGAGTTGAAAGAAGTGGATTCTGGTGCATGGTTTTGAAACCGCAGTCAGAAAAAAAATCACAACCATATCAACATGTTTATAATCCCCGGGGCTGTCGTTTTGGTCAAAAAATGAAATTTCTAAAAGTTCCGTTTTTTCTGCTTTAAACTCTAGGTACACATCCAAAATGTATTACTGAGTTGAAAGAAGTGGATTCTGGTGCATGGTTTTGAAACCGCAGTCAGAAAAAAAATCACATCCATATCAACATGTTTATAACCCCCGGGGCTGTCGTTTTGGTCAAAAAATGAAAATTCTAAAAGTTCCGTTTTTTCTGCTTTAGACTCTAGGTACACATCCAAAATGTATTACTGAGTTGAAAGAAGTGGATTCTGGTGCATGGTTTTGAAACCGCAGTCAGAAAAAAAATCACATCCATATCAACATGTTTATAACCCCCGGGGCTGTCGTTTTGGTCAAAAAATGAAAATTATAAAAGTTCCGTTTTTTCTGCTTTCAACTCTAGGTACACATCCAAAATGTATTACTGAGTTGAAAGAAGTGGATTCTGGTGCATGGTTTTGAAACCGCAGTCAGAAAAAAAATCACATCCATATCAACATGTTTATAACCCCCGGGGCTGTCGTTTTGGCCAAAAAATGAAAATTCTAAAAGTTCATGTTTTTCTGCTTTAAACTCTAGGTACACATCCAACATGTATTACTGAGTTGAAAGAAGTGGATTCTGGTGCATGGTTTTGAAACCGCAGTCAGAAAAAAAATCACAACCATATCAACATGTTTATAACCCCCGGGGCTGTCGTTTTTGTCAAAAAATGAAAATTCTAAAAGTTCCGTTTTTTCTGCTTTAAATTCTAGGTACACATCCAAAATGTATTACTGAGTTGAAAGAAGTGGATTCTGGTGCATGGTTTTGAAACCGCAGTCAGAAAAAAAATCACAACCATATCAACATGTTTATAACCCCCGGGGCTGTCATTTTGGTCAAAAAATTAAAATTCTAAAAGTTCCGTTTTTTCTGCTTTAAACTCTAGGTACACATCCAAAATGTATTACTGAGTTGAAAGAAGTGGATTCTGGTGCATGGTTTTGAAACCGCAGTCAGAAAAAAAATCACATCCATATCAACATTTTTATAACCCCCGGGGCTGTCGTTTTGGTAAAAAAATGAAAATTCTAAAAGTTCCGTTTTTTCTGCTTTAAACTCTAGGTACACATCCAAAATGTATTACTGAGTTGAAAGAAGTGGATTCTGGTGCATGGTTTTGAAACCGCAGTCAGAAAAAAAATCACAACCATATCAACATGTTTATAACCCCCGGGGCTGTCGTTTTGGTCAAAAAATTTAAATTCTAAAAGTTCCGTTTTTTCTGCTTTAAACTCTAGGTACACATCCAAAATGTATTACTGAGTTGAAAGAAGTGGATTCTGGTGCATGGTTTTGAAACCGCAGTCAGAAAAAAAATCACATCCATATCAACATTTTTATAACCCCCGGGGCTGTCGTTTTGGTAAAAAAATGAAAATTCTAAAAGTTCCGTTTTTTCTGCTTTAAACTCTAGGTATACATCCAAAATGTATTACTGAGTTGAAAAAAGTGGATTCTGGTGCATGGTTTTGAAACCGCAGTCAGAAAAAAAATCACAACCATATCAACATGTTAATAACCCCCGGGGCTGTCGTTTTGGTCAAAAAATGAAAATTCTAAAAGTTCCGTTTTTTCTGCTTTAAACTCTAGGTACACATCCAAAATGTATTACTGAGTTGAAAGAAGTGGATTCTGGTGCATGGTTTTGAAACCGCAGTCAGAAAAAAAATCACATCCATATCAACATGTTTATAACCCCCGGGGCTGTCGTTTTGGTCAAAAAATGAAAATTCTAAAAGTTCCTGTTTTTCTGCTTTTAACTCTAGGTACACATCCAAAATGTATTACTGAGTTGAAAGAAGTGGATTCTGGTGCATGGTTTTGGAACCGCAGTCAGAAAAAAAAAATCACAACCATATCAACATGTTTATAACCCCCGGGGCTGTCGTTTTGGTCAAAATGAAAATTCTAAAAGTTCCATTTTTTCTGCTTTGAACTCTAGGTACACATCCAAAATGTATTACTGAGTTGAAAGAAGTGGATTCTGGTGCATGGTTTTGAAACCGCAGTTAGAAAAAAAATCACAACCATATCAACATGTTTATAACCCCCGGGGCTGTCGTTTTGGTCAAAAAATGAAAATTCTAAAAGTTCCGTTTTTTCTGCTTTAAACTCTAGGTACACATCCAAAATGTATTACTGAGTTGAAAGAAGTGGATTCTGGTGCATGGTTTTGAAACCGCAGTCAGAAAAAAAATCACATCCATATCAACATGTTTATAACCCCCGGGGCTGTCGTTTTGGTCAAAAAATGAAAATTCTAAAAGTTCATGTTTTTCGGCTTTAAACTCTAGGTACACATCCAAAATGTATTACTGAGTTGAAAGAAGTGGATTCTGGTGCATGGTTTTGAAACCGCAGTCAGAAAAAAAATCACAACCATATCAACATGTTTATAACCCCCGGGGCTGTCGTTTTGGTCAAAAAATGAAAATTCTAAAAGTTCCTTTTTTTCTGCTTTAAACTCTAGGTACACATCCAAAATGTATTACTGAGTTGAAAGAAGTGGATTCTGGTGCATGGTTTTGAAACCGCAGTCAGAAAAAAAATCACAACCATATCAACATGTTTATAACCCCCGGGGCTGTCGTTTTGGTCAAAAAATAAAAATTCTAAAAGTTCCGTTTTTTCTGCTTTAAACTCTAGGTACACATCCAAAATGTATTACTGAGTTGAAAGAAGTGGATTCTGGTGCATGGTTTTGAAACCGCAGTCAGAAAAAAAAATCACAACCATATCAACATGTTTATAACCCCCGGGGCTGTCGTTTTGGTCAAAAAATGAAATTTCTAAAAGTTCCGTTTTTTCTGCTTTAAACTCTAGGTACACATCCAAAATGTATTACTGAGTTGAAAGAAGTGGATTCTGGTGCATGGTTTTGAAACCGCAGTCAGAAAAAAAATCACATCCATATCAACATGTTTATAACCCCCGGGGCTGTCGTTTTGGTCAAAAAATGAAAATTCTAAAAGTTCATGTTTTTCTGCTTTAAACTCTAGGTACACATCCAAAATGTATTACTGAGTTGAAAGAAGTGGATTCTGGTGCATGGTTTTGAAACCGCAGTCAGAAAAAAAATCACAACCATATCAACATGTTTATAATCCCCGGGGCTGTCGTTTTGGTCAAAAAATGAAATTTCTAAAAGTTCCGTTTTTTCTGCTTTAAACTCTAGGTACACATCCAAAATGTATTACTGAGTTGAAAGAAGTGGATTCTGGTGCATGGTTTTGAAACCGCAGTCAGAAAAAAAATCACATCCATATCAACATGTTTATAACCCCCGGGGCTGTCGTTTTGGTCAAAAAATGAAAATTCTAAAAGTTCCTGTTTTTCTGCTTTAAACTCTAGGTACACATCCAAAATGTATTACTGAGTTGAAAGAAGTGGATTCTGGTGCATGGTTTTGAAACCGCAGTCAGAAAAAAAATCACAACCATATCAACATGTTTATAACCCCCGGGGCTGTCGTTTTGGTCAAAATGAAAATTCTAAAAGTTCCATTTTTTCTGCTTTAAACTCTAGGTACACATCCAAAATGTATTACTGAGTTGAAAGAAGTGGATTCTGGTGCATGGTTTTGAAACCGCAGTCAGAAAAAAAATCACAACCATATCAACATGTTTATAACCCCCGGGGCTGTCGTTTTGGTCAAAAAATGAAAATTCTAAAAGTTCTGTTTTTTCTGCTTTAAACTCTAGGTACACATCCAAAATGTATTACTGAGTTGAAAGAAGTGGATTCTGGTGCATGGTTTTGAAACCGCAGTCAGAAAAAAAATCACAACCATATCAACATGTTTATAACCCCTGGGGCTGTCGTTTTGGTCAAAAAATGAAAATTCTAAAAGTTCCGTTTTTTCTGCTTTAAACTCTAGGTACACATCCAAAATGTATTACTGAGTTGAAAGAAGTGGATTCTGGTGCATGATTTTGAAACCGCAGTCAGAAAAAAAATCACAACCATATCAACATGTTTATAACCCCCGGGGCTGTCGTTTTGGTCAAAAAATGAAATTTCTAAAAGTTCTGTTTTTTCTGCTTTAAACTCTAGGTACACATCCAAAATGTATTACTGAGTTGAAAGAAGTGGATTCTGGTGCATGGTTTTGAAACCGCAGTCAGAAAAAAATCACAACCATATCAACATGTTAATAACCCCCGGGGCTGTCGTTTGGTCAAAAAATGAAAATTCTAAAAGTTCCGTTTTTTTCTGCTTTAAACTCTAGGTACACATCCAAAATGTATTACTGAGTTGAAAGAAGTGGATTCTGGTGCATGGTTTTGAAACCGCAGTCAGAAAAAAATTCACAACCATATCAACATGTTTATAACCAACGGGGCTGTCGTTTTGGTCAAAAAATGAAAATTCTAAAAGTTCCGTTTTTTCTGCTTTAAACTCTAGGTACACATCCAAAATGTATTACGGAGTTGAAAGAAGTGGATTCTGGTGCATGGTTTTGAAACCGCAGTCAGAAAAAAAATCACATCCATATCAACATGTTTATAACCCCCGGTGCTGTCGTTTTGGTCAAAAAATGAAAATTCTAAAAGTTCATGTTTTTCTGCTTTAAACTCTAGGTACACATCCAAAATGTATTACTGAGTTGAAAGAAGTGGATTCTGGTGCATGGTTTTGAAAACGCAGTCAGAAAAAAAATCACAACCATATCAACATGTATATAACCCCCGGGGCTGTCGTTTTGGTCAAAAAATGAAAATTCTAAAAGTTCCGTTTTTTCTGCTTTAAACTCTAGGTACACATCCAAAATGTATTACGGAGTTGAAAGAAGTGGATTCTGGTGCATGGTTTTGAAACCGCAGTCAGAAAAAAAATCACATCCATATCAACATGTTTATAACCCCCGGGGCTGTCGTTTTGGTCAAAAAATGAAAATTCTAAAAGTTCATGTTTTTCTGCTTTAAACTCTAGGTACACATCCAAAATGTATTACTGAGTTGAAAGAAGTGGATTCTGGTGCATGGTTTTGAAACCGCAGTCAGAAAAAAAATCACAACCATAGCAACATGTTTATAACCCCCGGGGCTGTCGTTTTGGTCAAAAAATGAAAATTCTAAAAGTTCCGTTTTTTCTGCTTTAAACTCTAGGTACACATCCAAAATGTATTACTGAGTTGAAAGAAGTGGATTCTGGTGCATGGTTTTGAAACCGCAGTCAGAAAAAAAATCACATCCATATCAACATGTTTATAACCCCCGGGGCTGTCGTTTTGGTCAAAAAATGAAAATTCTAAAAGTTCATGTTTTTCTGCTTTAAACTCTAGGTACACATCCAAAATGTATTACTGAGTTAAAAGAAGTGGATTCTGGTGCATGGTTTTGAAACCGCAGTCAGAAAAAAAATCACAACCATATTAACATGTTTATAACCCCCGGGGCTGTCGTTTTGGTCAAAAAATGAAAATTATAAAAGTTCCGTTTTTTCTGCTTTAAACTCTAGGTACACATCCAAAATTTATTACTGAGTTGAAAGAAGTGGATTCTGGTGCATGGTTTTGAAACCGCAGTCAGAAAAAAAATCACATCCATATCAACATGTTTATAACCCCCGGGGCTGTCGTTTTGGTCAAAAAATGAAAATTCTAAAAGTTCATGTTTTTCTGCTTTAAACTCTAGGTACACATCCAAAATGTATTACTGAGTTGAAAGAAGTGGATTCTGGTGCATGGTTTTGAAACCGCAGTCAGAAAAAAAAACACAACCATATCAACATGTTTATAACCCCCGGGGCTGTCGTTTTGGTCAAAAAATGAAAATTATAAAAGTTCCGTTTTTTCTGCTTTAAACTCTAGGTACACATCCAAAATGTATTACTGAGTTGAAAGAAGTGGATTCTGGTGCATGGTTTTGAAACCGCAGTCAGAAAAAAAATCACAACCATATCAACATGTTTATAACCCCCGGGGCTGTCGTTTTGGTCAAAAAATGAAAATTCTAAAAGTTCCGTTTTTTCTGCTTTAAACTCTAGGTACACATCCAAAATGTATTACTGAGTTGAAAGTAGTGGATTCTGGTGCATGGTTTTAAAACCGCAGTCAGAAAAAAATCACATCCATATCAACATTTTTATAACCCCCGGGGCTGTCGTTTTGGTCAAAAAATGAAAATTCTAAAAGTTCCGTTTTTTCTGCTTTAAACTCTAGGTACACATCCAAAATGTATTACTGAGTTGAAAGAAGTGGATTCTGGTGCATGGTTTTGAAACCGCAGTCAGAAAAAAAATCACATCCATATCAACATGTTTATAATCCCCGGGGCTGTCGTTTTGGTCAAAAAATGAAAATTCTAAAAGTTCATGTTTTTCGGCTTTAAACTCTAGGTACACATCCAAAATGTATTACTGAGTTGAAAGAAGTGGATTCTGGTGCATGGTTTTGAAACCGCAGTCAGAAAAAAAATCACAACCATATCAACATGTTTATAACCCCCGGGGCTGTCGTTTTGGTCAAAAAATGAAAATTCTAAAAGTTCCGTTTTTTCTACTTTAAACTCTAGGTACACATCCAAAATGTATTACTGAGTTGAAAGAAGTGGATTCTGGTGCATGGTTTTGAAACCGCAGTCAGAAAAAAAATCACATCTATATCAACATTTTTATAACCCCCGGGGCTGTCGTTTTGGTAAAAAAATGAAAATTCTAAAAGTTCAGTTTTTTCTGCTTTAAACTCTAGGTACACATCCAAAATGTATTACTGAGTTGAAAGAAGTGGATTCTGGTGCATGGTTTTGAAACCGCAGTCAGAAAAAAAATCACAACCATATCAACATGTTTATAACCCCCGGGGCTGTCGTTTTGGTCAAAAAATAAAAATTCTAAAAGTTCCGTTTTTTCTGCTTTAAACTCTAGGTACACATCCAAAATGTATTACTGAGTTGAAAGAAGTGGATTCTAGTGCATGGTTTTGAAACCGCAGTCAGAAAAAAAAATCACAACCATATCAACATGTTTATAACCCCCGGGGCTGTCGTTTTGGTCAAAAAATGAAAATTCTAAAAGTTCAGTTTTTTCTGCTTTAAACTCTAGGTACACATCCAAAATGTATTACTGAGTTGAAAGTAGTGGATTCTGGTGCATGGTTTTGAAACCGCAGTCAGAAAAAAATCACATCCATATCAACATTTTTATAACCCCCGGGGCTGTCGTTTTGGTCAAAAAATGAAAATTCTAAAAGTTCCGTTTTTTCTGCTTTAAACTCTAGGTACACATCCAAAATGTATTACTGAGTTGAAAGAAGTGGATTCTGGTGCATGGTTTTGAAACCGCAGTCAGAAAAAAAATCACATCCATATCAACATGTTTATAACCCCCGGGGCTGTCGTTTTGGTCAAAAAATGAAAATTCTAAAAGTTCATGTTTTTCGGCTTTAAACTCTAGGTACACATCCAAAATGTATTACTGAGTTGAAAGAAGTGGATTCTGGTGCATGGTTTTGAAACCGCAGTCAGAAAAAAAATCACAACCATATCAACATGTTTATAACCCCCGGGGCTGTCGTTTTGGTCAAAAAATGAAAATTCTAAAAGTTCCGTTTTTTCTGCTTTAAACTCTAGGTACACATCCAAAATGTATTACTGAGTTGAAAGAAGTGGATTCTGGTGCATGGTTTTGAAACCGCAGTCAGAAAAAAAATCACATCTATATCAACATTTTTATAACCCCCGGGGCTGTCGTTTTGGTAAAAAAATGAAAATTCTAAAAGTTCAGTTTTTTCTGCTTTAAACTCTAGGTACACATCCAAAATGTATTACTGAGTTGAAAGAAGTGGATTCTGGTGCATGGTTTTGAAACCGCAGTCAGAAAAAAAATCACAACCATATCAACATGTTTATAACCCCCGGGGATGTCGTTTTGGTCAAAAAATAAAAATTCTAAAAGTTCCGTTTTTTCTGCTTTAAACTCTAGGTACACATCCAAAATGTATTACTGAGTTGAAAGAAGTGGATTCTGGTGCATGGTTTTGAAACCGCAGTCAGAAAAAAAAATCACAACCATATCAACATGTTTATAACCCCCGGGGCTGTCGTTTTGGTCAAAAAATGAAATTTCTAAAAGTTCCGTTTTTTCTGCTTTAAACTCTAGGTACACATCCAAAATGTATTACTGAGTTGAAAGAAGTGGATTCTGGTGCATGGTTTTGAAACCGCAGTCAGAAAAAAAATCACATCCATATCAACATGTTTATAACCCCCGGGGCTGTCGTTTTGGTCAAAAAATGAAAATTCTAAAAGTTCCGTTTTTTCTGCTTTAAACTCTAGGTACACATCCAAAATGTATTACTGAGTTGAAAGAAGTGGATTCTGGTGCATGGTTTTGAAACCGCATTCAGAAAAAAAAATCACATCCATATCAACATGTTTATAACCCCCGGGGCTGTCGTTTTGGTCAAAAAATGAAAATTCTAAAAGTTCATGTTTTTCTGCTTTAAACTCTAGGTACACATCCAAAATGTATTACTGAGTTGAAAGAAGTGGATTCTGGTGCATGGTTTTGAAACCGCAGTCAGAAAAAAAATCACAACCATATCAACATGTTTATAATCCCCGGGGCTGTCGTTTTGGTCAAAAAATGAAATTTCTAAAAGTTCCGTTTTTTCTGCTTTAAACTCTAGGTACACATCCAAAATGTATTACTGAGTTGAAAGAAGTGGATTCTGGTGCATGGTTTTGAAACCGCAGTCAGAAAAAAAATCACATCCATATCAACATGTTTATAACCCCCGGGGCTGTCGTTTTGGTCAAAAAATGAAAATTCTAAAAGTTCCGTTTTTTCTGCTTTAGACTCTAGGTACACATCCAAAATGTATTACTGAGTTGAAAGAAGTGGATTCTGGTGCATGGTTTTGAAACCGCAGTCAGAAAAAAAATCACATCCATATCAACATGTTTATAACCCCCGGGGCTGTCGTTTTGGTCAAAAAATGAAAATTATAAAAGTTCCGTTTTTTCTGCTTTCAACTCTAGGTACACATCCAAAATGTATTACTGAGTTGAAAGAAGTGGATTCTGGTGCATGGTTTTGAAACCGCAGTCAGAAAAAAAATCACATCCATATCAACATGTTTATAACCCCCGGGGCTGTCGTTTTGGTCAAAAAATGAAAATTCTAAAAGTTCATGTTTTTCTGCTTTAAACTCTAGGTACACATCCAAAATGTATTACTGAGTTGAAAGAAGTGGATTCTGGTGCATGGTTTTGAAACCGCAGTCAGAAAAAAAATCACAACCATATCAACATGTTTATAACCCCCGGGGCTGTCGTTTTGGTCAAAAAATGAAAATTCTAAAAGTTCCGTTTTTTCTGCTTTAAACTCTAGGTACACATCCAAAATGTATTACTGAGTTGAAAGAAGTGGATTCTGGTGCATGGTTTTGAAACCGCAGTCAGAAAAAAAATCACAACCATATCAACATGTTTATAACCCCCGGGGCTGTCGTTTTGGTCAAAAAATAAAAATTCTAAAAGTTCCGTTTTTTCTGCTTTAAATTCTAGGTACACATCCAAAATGTATTACTGAGTTGAAAGAAGTGGATTCTGGTGCATGGTTTTGAAACCGCAGTCAGAAAAAAAATCACAACCATATCAACATGTTTATAACCCCCGGGGCTGTCGTTTTGGTCAAAAAATGAAAATTCTAAAAGTTCCGTTTTTTCTGCTTTAAACTCTAGGTACACATCCAAAATGTATTACTGAGTTGAAAGAAGTGGATTCTGGTGCATGGTTTTGAAACCGCAGTCAGAAAAAAAATCACAACCATATCAACATGTTTATAACCCCCGGGGCTGTCGTTTTGGTCAAAAAATTTAAATTCTAAAAGTTCCGTTTTTTCTGCTTTAAACTCTAGGTACACATCCAAAATGTATTACTGAGTTGAAAGAAGTGGATTCTGGTGCATGGTTTTGAAACCGCAGTCAGAAAAAAAAATCACATCCATATCAACATTTTTATAACCCCCGGGGCTGTCGTTTTGGTAAAAAAATGAAAATTCTAAAAGTTCCGTTTTTTCTGCTTTAAACTCTAGGTACACATCCAAAATGTATTACTGAGTTGAAAAAAGTGGATTCTGGTGCATGGTTTTGAAACCGCAGTCAGAAAAAAAATCACAACCATATCAACATGTTAATAACCCCCGGGGCTGTCGTTTTGGTCAAAAAATGAAAATTCTAAAAGTTCCGGTTTTTCTGCTTTAAACTCTAGGTACACATCCAAAATGTATTACTGAGTTGAAATAAGTGGATTCTGGTGCATGGTTTTGAAACCGCAGTCAGAAAAAAAATCACATCCATATCAACATGTTTATAACCCCCGGGGCTGTCGTTTTGGTCAAAAAATGAAAATTCTAAAAGTTCCTGTTTTTCTGCTTTTAACTCTAGGTACACATCCAAAATGTATTACTGAGTTGAAAGAAGTGGATTCTGGTGCATGGTTTTGAAACCGCAGTCAGAAAAAAAAAATCACAACCATATCAACATGTTTATAACCCCCGGGGCTGTCGTTTTGGTCAAAAAATGAAAATTCTAAAAGTTCCGTTTTTTCTGCTTTAAACTCTAGGTACACATCCAAAATGTATTACTGAGTTGAAAGAAGTGGATTCTGGTGCATGGTTTTGAAACCGCAGTCAGAAAAAAAAAATCACAACCATATCAACATGTTTATAACCCCCGGGGCTGTCGTTTTGGTCAAAATGAAAATTCTAAAAGTTCCGTTTTTTCTGCTTTAAACTCTAGGTACACATCCAAAATGTATTACTGAGTTGAAAGAAGTGGATTCTGGTGCATGGTTTTGAAACCGCAGTTAGAAAAAAAATCACAACCATATCAACATGTTTAAACCCCCCCGGGGCTGTCGTTTTGGTCAAAAAATGAAAATTCTAAAAGTTCCGTTTTTTCTGCTTTAAACTCTAGGTACACATCCAAAATGTATTACTGAGTTGAAAGAAGTGGATTCTGGTGCATGGTTTTGAAACCGCAGTCAGAAAAAAAATCACAACCATATCAACATGTTTATAACCCCCGGGGCTGTCGTTTTGGTCAAAAAATGAAAATTCTAAAAGTTCCGTTTTTTCTGCTTTAAACTCTAGGTACACATCCAAAATGTATTACTGAGTTGAAAGAAGTGGATTCTGGTGCATGGTTTTGAAACCGCAGTCAGAAAAAAAATCACAACCATATCAACATGTTTATAACCCCCGGGGCTGTCGTTTTGGTCAAAAAATGAAATTTCTAAAAGTTCTGTTTTTTCTGCTTTAAACTCTAGGTACACATCCAAAATGTATTACTGAGTTGAAAGAAGTGGATTCTGGTGCATGGTTTTGAAACTGCAGTCAGAAAAAAAATCACAACCATATCAACATGTTAATAACCCCCGGGGCTGTCGTTTGGTCAAAAAATGAAAATTCTAAAAGTTCCGTTTTTTTCTGCTTTAAACTCTAGGTACACATCCAAAATGTATTACTGAGTTGAAAGAAGTGGATTCTGGTGCATGGTTTTGAAACCGCATTCAGAAAAAAGATCACAACCATATCAACATGTTTATAACCCCCGGGGCTGTCGTTTTGGTCAAAAAATGAAAATTCTTAAAGTTCCGTTTTTTCTGCTTTAAACTCTAGGTACACATCCAAAATGTATTACTGAGTTGAAAGAAGTGGATTCTGGTGCATGGTTTTGAAACCGCAGTCAGAAAAAAAATCACATCCATATCAACATGTTTATAACCCCCGGGGCTGTCGTTTTGGTCAAAAAATGAAAATTCTAAAAGTTCCGTTTTTTCTGCTTTAAACTCTAGGTACACATCCAAAATGTATTACTGAGTTGAAAGAAGTGGATTCTGGTGCATGGTTTTGAAACCGCAGTCAGAAAAAAAATCACAACCATATCAACATGTTTATAATCCCCGGGGCTGTCGTTT
The DNA here is from genome assembly GCF_055691185.1 of Crinia signifera. Taxonomy (NCBI): domain Eukaryota; kingdom Metazoa; phylum Chordata; class Amphibia; order Anura; family Myobatrachidae; genus Crinia; species Crinia signifera. The sequence continues at coordinate 23,536,758 of NC_139222.1, read as the reverse complement.
TGGTCAAAAAATGAAATTTCTAAAAGTTCCGTTTTTTCTGCTTTAAACTCTAGGTACACATCCAAAATGTATTACTGAGTTGAAAGAAGTGGATTCTGGTGCATGGTTTTGAAACCGCAGTCAGAAAAAAAATCACATCCATATCAACATGTTTATAACCCCCGGGGCTGTCGTTTTGGTCAAAAAATGAAAATTCTAAAAGTTCCGTTTTTTCTGCTTTAGACTCTAGGTACACATCCAAAATGTATTACTGAGTTGAAAGAAGTGGATTCTGGTGCATGGTTTTGAAACCGCAGTCAGAAAAAAAATCACATCCATATCAACATGTTTATAACCCCCGGGGCTGTCGTTTTGGTCAAAAAATGAAAATTCTAAAAGTTCATGTTTTTCTGCTTTAAACTCTAGGTACACATCCAAAATGTATTACTGAGTTGAAAGAAGTGGATTCTGGTGCATGGTTTTGAAACCGCAGTCAGAAAAAAAATCACAACCATATCAACATGTTTATAATCCCCGGGGCTGTCGTTTTGGTCAAAAAATGAAATTTCTAAAAGTTCCGTTTTTTCTGCTTTAAACTCTAGGTACACATCCAAAATGTATTACTGAGTTGAAAGAAGTGGATTCTGGTGCATGGTTTTGAAACCGCAGTCAGAAAAAAAATCACATCCATATCAACATGTTTATAACCCCCGGGGCTGTCGTTTTGGTCAAAAAATGAAAATTCTAAAAGTTCCGTTTTTTCTGCTTTAGACTCTAGGTACACATCCAAAATGTATTACTGAGTTGAAAGAAGTGGATTCTGGTGCATGGTTTTGAAACCGCAGTCAGAAAAAAAATCACATCCATATCAACATGTTTATAACCCCCGGGGCTGTCGTTTTGGTCAAAAAATGAAAATTATAAAAGTTCCGTTTTTTCTGCTTTCATCTCTAGGTACACATCCAAAATGTATTACTGAGTTGAAAGAAGTGGATTCTGGTGCATGGTTTTGAAACCGCAGTCAGAAAAAAAATCACATCCATATCAACATGTTTATAACCCCCGGGGCTGTCGTTTTGGTCAAAAAATGAAAATTCTAAAAGTTCATGTTTTTCTGCTTTAAACTCTAGGTACACATCCAAAATGTATTACTGAGTTGAAAGAAGTGGATTCTGGTGCATGGTTTTGAAACCGCAGTCAGAAAAAAAATCACAACCATATCAACATGTTTATAACCCCCGGGGCTGTCGTTTTGGTCAAAAAATGAAAATTCTAAAAGTTCCGTTTTTTCTGCTTTAAATTCTAGGTACACATCCAAAATGTATTACTGAGTTGAAAGAAGTGGATTCTGGTGCATGGTTTTGAAACCGCAGTCAGAAAAAAAATCACAACCATATCAACATGTTTATAACCCCCGGGGCTGTCGTTTTGGTCAAAAAATTAAAATTCTAAAAGTTCAGTTTTTTCTGCTTTAAACTCTAGGTACACATCCAAAATGTATTACTGAGTTGAAAGAAGTGGATTCTGGTGCATGGTTTTGAAACCGCAGTCAGAAAAAAAATCACAACCATATCAACATGTTTATAACCCCCGGGGCTGTCGTTTTGGTCAAAAAATTTAAATTCTAAAAGTTCCGTTTTTTCTGCTTTAAACTCTAGGTACACATCCAAAATGTATTACTGAGTTGAAAGAAGTGGATTCTGGTGCATGGTTTTGAAACCGCAGTCAGAAAAAAAATCACATCCATATCAACATTTTTATAACCCCCGGGGCTGTCGTTTTGGTAAAAAAATGAAAATTCTAAAAGTTCCGGTTTTTCTGCTTTAAACTCTAGGTACACATCCAAAATGTATTACTGAGTTGAAAGAAGTGGATTCTGGTGCATGGTTTTGAAACCGCAGTCAGAAAAAAAATCACAACCATATCAACATGTTAATAACCCCCGGGGCTGTCGTTTTGGTCAAAAAATGAAAATTCTAAAAGTTCCGGTTTTTCTGCTTTAAACTCTAGGTACACATCCAAAATGTATTACTGAGTTGAAAGAAGTGGATTCTGGTGCATGGTTTTGAAACCGCAGTCAGAAAAAAAATCACATCCATATCAACATGTTTATAACCCCCGGGGCTGTCGTTTTGGTCAAAAAATGAAAATTCTAAAAGTTCCTGTTTTTCTGCTTTTAACTCTAGGTACACATCCAAAATGTATTACTGAGTTGAAAGAAGTGGATTCTGGTGCATGGTTTTGAAACCGCAGTCAGAAAAAAAAAATCACAACCATATCAACATGTTTATAACCCCCGGGGCTGTCGTTTTGGTCAAAAAATGAAAATTCTAAAAGTTCCGTTTTTTCTGCTTTAAACTCTAGGTACACATCCAAAATGTATTACTGAGTTGAAAGAAGTGGATTCTGGTGCATGGTTTTGAAACCGCAGTCAGAAAAAAAAAATCACAACCATATCAACATGTTTATAACCCCCGGGGCTGTCGTTTTGGTCAAAATGAAAATTCTAAAAGTTCCGTTTTTTCTGCTTTAAACTCTAGGTACACATCCAAAATGTATTACTGAGTTGAAAGAAGTGGATTCTGGTGCATGGTTTTGAAACCGCAGTTAGAAAATAAATCACAACCATATCAACATGTTTATATCCCCCGGGGCTGTCGTTTTGGTCAAAAAATGAAAATTCTAAAAGTTCCGTTTTTTCTGCTTTAAACTCTAGGTACACATCCAAAATGTATTACTGAGTTGAAAGAAGTGGATTCTGGTGCATGGTTTTGAAACCGCAGTCAGAAAAAAAATCACAACCATATCAACATGTTTATAACCCCCGGGGCTGTCGTTTTGGTCAAAAAATGAAAATTCTAAAAGTTCCGTTTTTTCTGCTTTAAACTCTAGGTACACATCCAAAATGTATTACTGAGTTGAAAGAAGTGGATTCTGGTGCATGGTTTTGAAACCGCAGTCAGAAAAAAAATCACATCCATATCAACATGTTTATAACCCCCGGGGCTGTCGTTTTGGTCAAAAAATGAAAATTCTAAAAGTTCATGTTTTTCTGCTTTAAACTCTAGGTACACATCCAAAATGTATTACTGAGTTGAAAGAAGTGGATTCTGGTGCATGGTTTTGAAACCGCAGTCAGAAAAAAAAACACAACCATATCAACATGTTTATAACCCCCGGGGCTGTCGTTTTGGTCAAAAAATGAAAATTATAAAAGTTCCGTTTTTTCTGCTTTAAACTCTAGGTACACATCCAAAATGTATTACTGAGTTGAAAGAAGTGGATTCTGGTGCATGGTTTTGAAACCGCAGTCAGAAAAAAAATCACAACCATATCAACATGTTTATAACCCCCGGGGCTGTCGTTTTGGTCAAAAAATGAAAATTCTAAAAGTTCCGTTTTTTCTGCTTTAAACTCTAGGTACACATCCAAAATGTATTACTGAGTTGAAAGTAGTGGATTCTGGTGCATGGTTTTAAAACCGCAGTCAGAAAAAAATCACATCCATATCAACATTTTTATAACCCCCGGGGCTGTCGTTTTGGTCAAAAAATGAAAATTCTAAAAGTTCCGTTTTTTCTGCTTTAAACTCTAGGTACACATCCAAAATGTATTACTGAGTTGAAAGAAGTGGATTCTGGTGCATGGTTTTGAAACCGCAGTCAGAAAAAAAATCACATCCATATCAACATGTTTATAATCCCCGGGGCTGTCGTTTTGGTCAAAAAATGAAAATTCTAAAAGTTCATGTTTTTCGGCTTTAAACTCTAGGTACACATCCAAAATGTATTACTGAGTTGAAAGAAGTGGATTCTGGTGCATGGTTTTGAAACCGCAGTCAGAAAAAAAATCACAACCATATCAACATGTTTATAACCCCCGGGGCTGTCGTTTTGGTCAAAAAATGAAAATTCTAAAAGTTCCGTTTTTTCTACTTTAAACTCTAGGTACACATCCAAAATGTATTACTGAGTTGAAAGAAGTGGATTCTGGTGCATGGTTTTGAAACCGCAGTCAGAAAAAAAATCACATCTATATCAACATTTTTATAACCCCCGGGGCTGTCGTTTTGGTAAAAAAATGAAAATTCTAAAAGTTCAGTTTTTTCTGCTTTAAACTCTAGGTACACATCCAAAATGTATTACTGAGTTGAAAGAAGTGGATTCTGGTGCATGGTTTTGAAACCGCAGTCAGAAAAAAAATCACAACCATATCAACATGTTTATAACCCCCGGGGCTGTCGTTTTGGTCAAAAAATAAAAATTCTAAAAGTTCCGTTTTTTCTGCTTTAAACTCTAGGTACACATCCAAAATGTATTACTGAGTTGAAAGAAGTGGATTCTAGTGCATGGTTTTGAAACCGCAGTCAGAAAAAAAAATCACAACCATATCAAGTTTGTTTATAACCCCCGGGGCTGTCGTTTTGGTCAAAAAATGAAAATTCTAAAAGTTCAGTTTTTTCTGCTTTAAACTCTAGGTACACATCCAAAATGTATTACTGAGTTGAAAGTAGTGGATTCTGGTGCATGGTTTTGAAACCGCAGTCAGAAAAAAATCACATCCATATCAACATTTTTATAACCCCCGGGGCTGTCGTTTTGGTCAAAAAATGAAAATTCTAAAAGTTCCGTTTTTTCTGCTTTAAACTCTAGGTACACATCCAAAATGTATTACTGAGTTGAAAGAAGTGGATTCTGGTGCATGGTTTTGAAACCGCAGTCAGAAAAAAAATCACATCCATATCAACATGTTTATAACCCCCGGGGCTGTCGTTTTGGTCAAAAAATGAAAATTCTAAAAGTTCATGTTTTTCGGCTTTAAACTCTAGGTACACATCCAAAATGTATTACTGAGTTGAAAGAAGTGGATTCTGGTGCATGGTTTTGAAACCGCAGTCAGAAAAAAAATCACAACCATATCAACATGTTTATAACCCCCGGGGCTGTCGTTTTGGTCAAAAAATGAAAATTCTAAAAGTTCCGTTTTTTCTGCTTTAAACTCTAGGTACACATCCAAAATGTATTACTGAGTTGAAAGAAGTGGATTCTGGTGCATGGTTTTGAAACCGCAGTCAGAAAAAAAATCACATCTATATCAACATTTTTATAACCCCCGGGGCTGTCGTTTTGGTAAAAAAATGAAAATTCTAAAAGTTCAGTTTTTTCTGCTTTAAACTCTAGGTACACATCCAAAATGTATTACTGAGTTGAAAGAAGTGGATTCTGGTGCATGGTTTTGAAACCGCAGTCAGAAAAAAAATCACAACCATATCAACATGTTTATAACCCCCGGGGATGTCGTTTTGGTCAAAAAATAAAAATTCTAAAAGTTCCGTTTTTTCTGCTTTAAACTCTAGGTACACATCCAAAATGTATTACTGAGTTGAAAGAAGTGGATTCTGGTGCATGGTTTTGAAACCGCAGTCAGAAAAAAAAATCACAACCATATCAACATGTTTATAACCCCCGGGGCTGTCGTTTTGGTCAAAAAATGAAATTTCTAAAAGTTCCGTTTTTTCTGCTTTAAACTCTAGGTACACATCCAAAATGTATTACTGAGTTGAAAGAAGTGGATTCTGGTGCATGGTTTTGAAACCGCAGTCAGAAAAAAAATCACATCCATATCAACATGTTTATAACCCCCGGGGCTGTCGTTTTGGTCAAAAAATGAAAATTCTAAAAGTTCCGTTTTTTCTGCTTTAAACTCTAGGTACACATCCAAAATGTATTACTGAGTTGAAAGAAGTGGATTCTGGTGCATGGTTTTGAAACTGCATTCAGAAAAAAAAATCACATCCATATCAACATGTTTATAACCCCCGGGGCTGTCGTTTTGGTCAAAAAATGAAAATTCTAAAAGTTCATGTTTTTCTGCTTTAAACTCTAGGTACACATCCAAAATGTATTACTGAGTTGAAAGAAGTGGATTCTGGTGCATGGTTTTGAAACCGCAGTCAGAAAAAAAATCACAACCATATCAACATGTTTATAATCCCCGGGGCTGTCGTTTTGGTCAAAAAATGAAATTTCTAAAAGTTCCGTTTTTTCTGCTTTAAACTCTAGGTACACATCCAAAATGTATTACTGAGTTGAAAGAAGTGGATTCTGGTGCATGGTTTTGAAACCGCAGTCAGAAAAAAAATCACATCCATATCAACATGTTTATAACCCCCGGGGCTGTCGTTTTGGTCAAAAAATGAAAATTCTAAAAGTTCCGTTTTTTCTGCTTTAGACTCTAGGTACACATCCAAAATGTATTACTGAGTTGAAAGAAGTGGATTCTGGTGCATGGTTTTGAAACCGCAGTCAGAAAAAAAATCACATCCATATCAACATGTTTATAACCCCCGGGGCTGTCGTTTTGGTCAAAAAATGAAAATTATAAAAGTTCCGTTTTTTCTGCTTTCAACTCTAGGTACACATCCAAAATGTATTACTGAGTTGAAAGAAGTGGATTCTGGTGCATGGTTTTGAAACCGCAGTCAGAAAAAAAATCACATCCATATCAACATGTTTATAACCCCCGGGGCTGTCGTTTTGGTCAAAAAATGAAAATTCTAAAAGTTCATGTTTTTCTGCTTTAAACTCTAGGTACACATCCAAAATGTATTACTGAGTTGAAAGAAGTGGATTCTGGTGCATGGTTTTGAAACCGCAGTCAGAAAAAAAATCACAACCATATCAACATGTTTATAACCCCCGGGGCTGTCGTTTTGGTCAAAAAATGAAAATTCTAAAAGTTCCGTTTTTTCTGCTTTAAACTCTAGGTACACATCCAAAATGTATTACTGAGTTGAAAGAAGTGGATTCTGGTGCATGGTTTTGAAACCGCAGTCAGAAAAAAAATCACAACCATATCAACATGTTTATAACCCCCGGGGCTGTCGTTTTGGTCAAAAAATGAAAATTCTAAAAGTTCCGTTTTTTCTGCTTTAAATTCTAGGTACACATCCAAAATGTATTACTGAGTTGAAAGAAGTGGATTCTGGTGCATGGTTTTGAAACCGCAGTCAGAAAAAAAATCACAACCATATCAACATGTTTATAACCCCCGGGGCTGTCGTTTTGGTCAAAAAATGAAAATTCTAAAAGTTCCGTTTTTTCTGCTTTAAACTCTAGGTACACATCCAAAATGTATTACTGAGTTGAAAGAAGTGGATTCTGGTGCATGGTTTTGAAACCGCAGTCAGAAAAAAAATCACAACCATATCAACATGTTTATAACCCCCGGGGCTGTCGTTTTGGTCAAAAAATTTAAATTCTAAAAGTTCCGTTTTTTCTGCTTTAAACTCTAGGTACACATCCAAAATGTATTACTGAGTTGAAAGAAGTGGATTCTGGTGCATGGTTTTGAAACCGCAGTCAGAAAAAAAAATCACATCCATATCAACATTTTTATAACCCCCGGGGCTGTCGTTTTGGTAAAAAAATGAAAATTCTAAAAGTTCCGTTTTTTCTGCTTTAAACTCTAGGTACACATCCAAAATGTATTACTGAGTTGAAAAAAGTGGATTCTGGTGCATGGTTTTGAAACCGCAGTCAGAAAAAAAATCACAACCATATCAACATGTTAATAACCCCCGGGGCTGTCGTTTTGGTCAAAAAATGAAAATTCTAAAAGTTCCGGTTTTTCTGCTTTAAACTCTAGGTACACATCCAAAATGTATTACTGAGTTGAAATAAGTGGATTCTGGTGCATGGTTTTGAAACCGCAGTCAGAAAAAAAATCACATCCATATCAACATGTTTATAACCCCCGGGGCTGTCGTTTTGGTCAAAAAATGAAAATTATAAAAGTTCCGTTTTTTCTGCTTTAAACTCTAGGTACACATCCAAAATGTATTACTGAGTTGAAAGAAGTGGATTCTGGTGCATGGTTTTGAAACCGCAGTCAGAAAAAAAATCACAACCATATCAACATGTTTATAACCCCCGGGGCTGTCGTTTTGGTCAAAAAATGAAAATTCTAAAAGTTCCGTTTTTTCTGCTTTAAACTCTAGGTACACATCCAAAATGTATTACTGAGTTGAAAGAAGTGGATTCTGGTGCATGGTTTTGAAACCGCAGTCAGAAAAAAAATCACAACCATATCAACATGTTTATAACCCCCGGTGCTGTCGTTTTGGTCAAAAAATGAAATTTCTAAAAGTTCTGTTTTTTCTGCTTTAAACTCTAGGTACACATCCAAAATGTATTACTGAGTTGAAAGAAGTGGATTCTGGTGCATGGTTTTGAAACTGCAGTCAGAAAAAAAATCACAACCATATCAACATGTTAATAACCCCCGGGGCTGTCGTTTGGTCAAAAAATGAAAATTCTAAAAGTTCCGTTTTTTTCTGCTTTAAACTCTAGGTACACATCCAAAATGTATTACTGAGTTGAAAGAAGTGGATTCTGGTGCATGGTTTTGAAACCGCATTCAGAAAAAAGATCACAACCATATCAACATGTTTATAACCCCCGGGGCTGTCGTTTTGGTCAAAAAATGAAAATTCTTAAAGTTCCGTTTTTTCTGCTTTAAACTCTAGGTACACATCCAAAATGTATTACTGAGTTGAAAGAAGTGGATTCTGGTGCATGGTTTTGAAACCGCAGTCAGAAAAAAAATCACATCCATATCAACATGTTTATAACCCCCGGGGCTGTCGTTTTGGTCAAAAAATGAAAATTCTAAAAGTTCCGTTTTTTCTGCTTTAAACTCTAGGTACACATCCAAAATGTATTACTGAGTTGAAAGAAGTGGATTCTGGTGCATGGTTTTGAAACCGCATTCAGAAAAAAAAATCACATCCATATCAACATGTTTATAACCCCCGGGGCTGTCGTTTTGGTCAAAAAATGAAAATTCTAAAAGTTCATGTTTTTCTGCTTTAAACTCTAGGTACACATCCAAAATGTATTACTGAGTTGAAAGAAGTGGATTCTGGTGCATGGTTTTGAAACCGCAGTCAGAAAAAAAATCACAACCATATCAACATGTTTATAATCCCCGGGGCTGTCGTTTTGGTCAAAAAATGAAATTTCTAAAAGTTCCGTTTTTTCTGCTTTAAACTCTAGGTACACATCCAAAATGTATTACTGAGTTGAAAGAAGTGGATTCTGGTGCATGGTTTTGAAACCGCAGTCAGAAAAAAAATCACATCCATATCAACATGTTTATAACCCCCGGGGCTGTCGTTTTGGTCAAAAAATGAAAATTCTAAAAGTTCCGTTTTTTCTGCTTTAGACTCTAGGTACACATCCAAAATGTATTACTGAGTTGAAAGAAGTGGATTCTGGTGCATGGTTTTGAAACCGCAGTCAGAAAAAAAATCACATCCATATCAACATGTTTATAACCCCCGGGGCTGTCGTTTTGGTCAAAAAATGAAAATTATAAAAGTTCCGTTTTTTCTGCTTTCATCTCTAGGTACACATCCAAAATGTATTACTGAGTTGAAAGAAGTGGATTCTGGTGCATGGTTTTGAAACCGCAGTCAGAAAAAAAATCACATCCATATCAACATGTTTATAACCCCCGGGGCTGTCGTTTTGGTCAAAAAATGAAAATTCTAAAAGTTCATGTTTTTCTGCTTTAAACTCTAGGTACACATCCAAAATGTATTACTGAGTTGAAAGAAGTGGATTCTGGTGCATGGTTTTGAAACCGCAGTCAGAAAAAAAATCACAACCATATCAACATGTTTATAACCCCCGGGGCTGTCGTTTTGGTCAAAAAATGAAAATTCTAAAAGTTCCGTTTTTTCTGCTTTAAATTCTAGGTACACATCCAAAATGTATTACTGAGTTGAAAGAAGTGGATTCTGGTGCATGGTTTTGAAACCGCAGTCAGAAAAAAAATCACAACCATATCAACATGTTTATAACCCCCGGGGCTGTCGTTTTGGTCAAAAAATTAAAATTCTAAAAGTTCAGTTTTTTCTGCTTTAAACTCTAGGTACACATCCAAAATGTATTACTGAGTTGAAAGAAGTGGATTCTGGTGCATGGTTTTGAAACCGCAGTCAGAAAAAAAATCACAACCATATCAACATGTTTATAACCCCCGGGGCTGTCGTTTTGGTCAAAAAATTTAAATTCTAAAAGTTCCGTTTTTTCTGCTTTAAACTCTAGGTACACATCCAAAATGTATTACTGAGTTGAAAGAAGTGGATTCTGGTGCATGGTTTTGAAACCGCAGTCAGAAAAAAAATCACATCCATATCAACATTTTTATAACCCCCGGGGCTGTCGTTTTGGTAAAAAAATGAAAATTCTAAAAGTTCCGTTTTTTCTGCTTTAAACTCTAGGTACACATCCAAAATGTATTACTGAGTTGAAAAAAGTGGATTCTGGTGCATGGTTTTGAAACCGCAGTCAGAAAAAAAATCACAACCATATCAACATGTTAATAACCCCCGGGGCTGTCGTTTTGGTCAAAAAATGAAAATTCTAAAAGTTCCGGTTTTTCTGCTTTAAACTCTAGGTACACATCCAAAATGTATTACTGAGTTGAAAGAAGTGGATTCTGGTGCATGGTTTTGAAACCGCAGTCAGAAAAAAAATCACATCCATATCAACATGTTTATAACCCCCGGGGCTGTCGTTTTGGTCAAAAAATGAAAATTCTAAAAGTTCCTGTTTTTCTGCTTTTAACTCTAGGTACACATCCAAAATGTATTACTGAGTTGAAAGAAGTGGATTCTGGTGCATGGTTTTGAAACCGCAGTCAGAAAAAAAAAATCACAACCATATCAACATGTTTATAACCCCCGGGGCTGTCGTTTTGGTCAAAAAATGAAAATTCTAAAAGTTCCGTTTTTTCTGCTTTAAACTCTAGGTACACATCCAAAATGTATTACTGAGTTGAAAGAAGTGGATTCTGGTGCATGGTTTTGAAACCGCAGTCAGAAAAAAAAAATCACAACCATATCAACATGTTTATAACCCCCGGGGCTGTCGTTTTGGTCAAAATGAAAATTCTAAAAGTTCCGTTTTTTCTGCTTTAAACTCTAGGTACACATCCAAAATGTATTACTGAGTTGAAAGAAGTGGATTCTGGTGCATGGTTTTGAAACCGCAGTTAGAAAATAAATCACAACCATATCAACATGTTTATATCCCCCGGGGCTGTCGTTTTGGTCAAAAAATGAAAATTCTAAAAGTTCCGTTTTTTCTGCTTTAAACTCTAGGTACACATCCAAAATGTATTACTGAGTTGAAAGAAGTGGATTCTGGTGCATGGTTTTGAAACCGCAGTCAGAAAAAAAATCACAACCATATCAACATGTTTATAACCCCCGGGGCTGTCGTTTTGGTCAAAAAATGAAAATTCTAAAAGTTCCGTTTTTTCTGCTTTAAACTCTAGGTACACATCCAAAATGTATTACTGAGTTGAAAGAAGTGGATTCTGGTGCATGGTTTTGAAACCGCAGTCAGAAAAAAAATCACAACCATATCAACATGTTTATAACCCCCGGGGCTGTCGTTTTGGTCAAAAAAATGAAATTTCTAAAAGTTCTGTTTTTTCTGCTTTAAACTCTAGGTACACATCCAAAATGTATTACTGAGTTGAAAGAAGTGGATTCTGGTGCATGGTTTTGAAACCGCAGTCAGAAAAAAAATCACAACCATATCAACATGTTAATAACCCCCGGGGCTGTCGTTTGGTCAAAAAATGAAAATTCTAAAAGTTCCGTTTTTTTCTGCTTTAAACTCTAGGTACACATCCAAAATGTATTACTGAGTTGAAAGAAGTGGATTCTGGTGCATGGTTTTGAAACCGCATTCAGAAAAAAAATCACAACCATATCAACATGTTTATAACCCCCGGGGCTGTCGTTTTGGTCAAAAAATGAAAATTCTTAAAGTTCCGTTTTTCTGCTTTAAACTCTAGGTACACATCCAAAATGTATTACGGAGTTGAAAGAAGTGGATTCTGGTGCATGGTTTTGAAACCGCAGTCAGAAAAAAAATCACATCCATATCAACATGTTTCTAACCCCCGGGGCTGTCGTTTTGGTCAAAAAATGAAAATTCTAAAAGTTCATGTTTTTCTGCTTTAAACTCTAGGTACACATCCAAAATGTATTACTGAGTTGAAAGAAGTAAATTCTGGTGCATGGTTTTGAAACCGCAGTCAGAAAAAAAATCACATCCATATCAACATGTTTATAACCCCCGGGGCTGTCGTTTTGGTCAAAAAATGAAAATTCTAAAAGTTCATGTTTTTCTGCTTTAAACTCTAGGTACACATCCAAAATGTATTACTGAGTTGAAAGAAGTGGATTCTGGTGCATGGTTTTGAAACCGCAGTCAGAAAAAAAATCACAACCATATCAACATGTTTATAACCCCCGGGGCTGTCGTTTTGGTCAAAAAATGAAAATTCTAAAAGTTCCGTTTTTTCTGCTTTAAATTCTAGGTACACATCCAAAATGTATTACTGAGTTGAAAGAAGTGGATTCTGGTGCATGGTTTTGAAACCGCAGTCAGAAAAAAAATCACAACCATATCAACATGTTTATAACCCCCGGGGCTGTCGTTTTGGTCAAAAAATTAAAATTCTAAAAGTTCCGTTTTTTCTGCTTTAAACTCTAGGTACACATCCAAAATGTATTACTGAGTTGAAAGAAGTGGATTCTGGTGCATGGTTTTGAAACCGCAGTCAGAAAAAAAATCACATCCATATCAACATTTTTATAACCCCCGGGGCTGTCGTTTTGGTAAAAAAATGAAAATTCTAAAAGTTCCGTTTTTTCTGCTTTAAACTCTAGGTACACATCCAAAATGTATTACTGAGTTGAAAAAAGTGGATTCTGGTGCATGGTTTTGAAACCGCAGTCAGAAAAAAAATCACAACCATATCAACATGTTAATAACCCCCGGGGCTGTCGTTTTGGTCAAAAAATGAAAATTCTAAAAGTTCCGTTTTTTCTGCTTTAAACTCTAGGTACACATCCAAAATGTATTACTGAGTTGAAAGAAGTGGATTCTGGTGCATGGTTTTGAAACCGCAGTCAGAAAAAAAATCACATCCATATCAACATGTTTATAACCCCCGGGGCTGTCGTTTTGGTCAAAAAATGAAAATTCTAAAAGTTCCTGTTTTTCTGCTTTAAACTCTAGGTACACATCCAAAATGTATTACTGAGTTGAAAGAAGTGGATTCTGGTGCATGGTTTTGAAACCGCAGTCAGAAAAAAAAATCACAACCATATCAACATGTTTATAACCCCCGGGGCTGTCGTTTTGGTCAAAATGAAAATTCTAAAAGTTCCGTTTTTTCTGCTTTAAACTCTAGGTACACATCCAAAATGTATTAATGAGTTGAAAGAAGTGGATTCTGGTGCATGGTTTTGAAACCGCAGTCAGAAAAAAAATCACAACCATATCAACATGTTTATAACCCCCGGGGCTGTCGTTTTGGTCAAAAAATGAAAATTCTAAAAGTTCCGTTTTTTCTGCTTTAAACTCTAGGTACACATCCAAAATGTATTACTGAGTTGAAAGAAGTGGATTCTGGTGCATGGTTTTGAAACCGCAGTCAGAAAAAAAATCACAACCATATCAACATGTTTATAACCCCCGGGGCTGTCGTTTTGGTCAAAAAATGAAAATTCTAAAAGTTCCGTTTTTTCTGCTTTAAACTCTAGGTACACATCCAAAATGTATTACTGAGTTGAAAGAAGTGGATTCTGGTGCATGATTTTGAAACCGCAGTCAGAAAAAAAATCACAACCATATCAACATGTTTATAACCCCCGGGGCTGTCGTTTTGGTCAAAAAATGAAAATTCTAAAAGTTCCGTTTTTTCTGCTTTAAACTCTAGGTACACATCCAAAATGTATTACTGAGTTGAAAGAAGTGGATTCTGGTGCATGGTTTTGAAACCGCAGTCAGAAAAAAAATCACAACCATATCAACATGTTTATAACCCCCGGGGCTGTCGTTTTGGTCAAAAAATGAAATTTCTAAAAGTTCTGTTTTTTCTGCTTTAAACTCTAGGTACACATTCAAAATGTATTACTGAGTTGAAAGAAGTGGATTCTGGTGCATGGTTTTGAAACCGCAGTCAGAAAAAAAATCACATCCATATCAACATGTTTATAACCCCCGGGGCTGTCGTTTTGGTCAAAAAATGAAAATTCTAAAAGTTCATGTTTTTCTGCTTTAAACTCTAGGTACACATCCAAAATGTATTACTGAGTTGAAAGAAGTGGATTCTGGTGCATGGTTTTGAAACCGCAGTCAGAAAAAAAATCACAACCATATCAACATGTTTATAACCCCCGGGGCTGTCGTTTTGGTCAAAAAATGAAAATTATAAAAGTTCCGTTTTTTCTGCTTTAAACTCTAGGTACACATCCAAAATGTATTACTGAGTTGAAAGAAGTGGATTCTGGTGCATGGTTTTGAAACCGCAGTCAGAAGAAAAATCAAATCCATATCAACATGTTTATAACCCCCGGGGCTGTCGTTTTGGTCAAAAAATGAAAATTCTAAAAGTTCCGTTTTTTCTGCTTTAAATTCTAGGTACACATCCAAAATGTATTACTGAGTTGAAAGAAGTGGATTCTGGTGCATGGTTTTGAAACCGCAGTCAGAAAAAAAATCACAACCATATCAACATGTTTATAACCCCCGGGGCTGTCGTTTTGGTCAAAAAATTAAAATTCTAAAAGTTCCGTTTTTTCTGCTTTAAACTCTAGGTACACATCCAAAATGTATTACTGAGTTGAAAGAAGTGGATTCTGGTGCATGGTTTTGAAACCGCAGTCAGAAAAAAAATCACATCCATATCAACATTTTTATAACCCCCGGGGCTGTCGTTTTGGTAAAAAAATGAAAATTCTAAAAGTTCCGTTTTTTCTGCTTTAAACTCTAGGTACACATCCAAAATGTATTACTGAGTTGAAAGAAGTGGATTCTGGTGCATGGTTTTGAAACCGCAGTCAGAAAAAAAATCACATCCATATCAACATGTTTATAACCCCCGGGGCTGTCGTTTTGGTCAAAAAATGAAAATTCTAAAAGTTCCTGTTTTTCTGCTTTAATCTCTAGGTACACATCCAAAATGTATTACTGAGTTGAAAGAAGTGGATTCTGGTGCATGGTTTTGAAACCGCAGTCAGAAAAAAAAATCACAACCATATCAACATGTTTATAACCCCCGGGGCTGTCGTTTTGGTCAAAATGAAAATTCTAAAAGTTCCGTTTTTTCTGCTTTAAACTCTAGGTACACATCCAAAATGTATTAATGAGTTGAAAGAAGTGGATTCTGGTGCATGGTTTTGAAACCGCAGTCAGAAAAAAAATCACAACCATATCAACATGTTTATAACCCCCGGGGCTGTCGTTTTGGTCAAAAAATGAAAATTCTAAAAGTTCCGTTTTTTCTGCTTTAAACTCTAGGTACACATCCAAAATGTATTACTGAGTTGAAAGAAGTGGATTCTGGTGCATGGTTTTGAAACCGCAGTCAGAAAAAAAATCACAACCATATCAACATGTTTATAACCCCCGGGGCTGTCGTTTTGGTCAAAAAATGAAAATTCTAAAAGTTCCGTTTTTTCTGCTTTAAACTCTAGGTACACATCCAAAATGTATTACTGAGTTGAAAGAAGTGGATTCTGGTGCATGATTTTGAAACCGCAGTCAGAAAAAAAATCACAACCATATCAACATGTTTATAACCCCCGGGGCTGTCGTTTTGGTCAAAAAATGAAAATTCTAAAAGTTCCGTTTTTTCTGCTTTAAACTCTAGGTACACATCCAAAATGTATTACTGAGTTGAAAGAAGTGGATTCTGGTGCATGGTTTTGAAACCGCAGTCAGAAAAAAAATCACAACCATATCAACATGTTTATAACCCCCGGGGCTGTCGTTTTGGTCAAAAAATGAAATTTCTAAAAGTTCTGTTTTTTCTGCTTTAAACTCTAGGTACACATTCAAAATGTATTACTGAGTTGAAAGAAGTGGATTCTGGTGCATGGTTTTGAAACCGCAGTCAGAAAAAAAATCACATCCATATCAACATGTTTATAACCCCCGGGGCTGTCGTTTTGGTCAAAAAATGAAAATTCTAAAAGTTCATGTTTTTCTGCTTTAAACTCTAGGTACACATCCAAAATGTATTACTGAGTTGAAAGAAGTGGATTCTGGTGCATGGTTTTGAAACCGCAGTCAGAAAAAAAATCACAACCATATCAACATGTTTATAACCCCCGGGGCTGTCGTTTTGGTCAAAAAATGAAAATTATAAAAGTTCCGTTTTTTCTGCTTTAAACTCTAGGTACACATCCAAAATGTATTACTGAGTTGAAAGAAGTGGATTCTGGTGCATGGTTTTGAAACCGCAGTCAGAAGAAAAATCAAATCCATATCAACATGTTTATAACCCCCGGGGCTGTCGTTTTGGTCAAAAAATGAAAATTCTAAAAGTTCCGTTTTTTCTGCTTTAAATTCTAGGTACACATCCAAAATGTATTACTGAGTTGAAAGAAGTGGATTCTGGTGCATGGTTTTGAAACCGCAGTCAGAAAAAAAATCACAACCATATCAACATGTTTATAACCCCCGGGGCTGTCGTTTTGGTCAAAAAATTAAAATTCTAAAAGTTCCGTTTTTTCTGCTTTAAACTCTAGGTACACATCCAAAATGTATTACTGAGTTGAAAGAAGTGGATTCTGGTGCATGGTTTTGAAACCGCAGTCAGAAAAAAAATCACATCCATATCAACATTTTTATAACCCCCGGGGCTGTCGTTTTGGTAAAAAAATGAAAATTCTAAAAGTTCCGTTTTTTCTGCTTTAAACTCTAGGTACACATCCAAAATGTATTACTGAGTTGAAAAAAGTGGATTCTGGTGCATGGTTTTGAAACCGCAGTCAGAAAAAAAATCACAACCATATCAACATGTTAATAACCCCCGGGGCTGTCGTTTTGGTCAAAAAATGAAAATTCTAAAAGTTCCGTTTTTTCTGCTTTAAACTCTAGGTACACATCCAAAATGTATTACTGAGTTGAAAGAAGTGGATTCTGGTGCATGGTTTTGAAACCGCAGTCAGAAAAAAAATCACATCCATATCAACATGTTTATAACCCCCGGGGCTGTCGTTTTGGTCAAAAAATGAAAATTCTAAAAGTTCCTGTTTTTCTGCTTTAAACTCTAGGTACACATCCAAAATGTATTACTGAGTTGAAAGAAGTGGATTCTGGTGCATGGTTTTGAAACCGCAGTCAGAAAAAAAAATCACAACCATATCAACATGTTTATAACCCCCGGGGCTGTCGTTTTGGTCAAAATGAAAATTCTAAAAGTTCCGTTTTTTCTGCTTTAAACTCTAGGTACACATCCAAAATGTATTAATGAGTTGAAAGAAGTGGATTCTGGTGCATGGTTTTGAAACCGCAGTCAGAAAAAAAATCACAACCATATCAACATGTTTATAACCCCCGGGGCTGTCGTTTTGGTCAAAAAATGAAAATTCTAAAAGTTCCGTTTTTTCTGCTTTAAACTCTAGGTACACATCCAAAATGTATTACTGAGTTGAAAGAAGTGGATTCTGGTGCATGGTTTTGAAACCGCAGTCAGAAAAAAAATCACAACCATATCAACATGTTTATAACCCCCGGGGCTGTCGTTTTGGTCAAAAAATGAAAATTCTAAAAGTTCCGTTTTTTCTGCTTTAAACTCTAGGTACACATCCAAAATGTATTACTGAGTTGAAAGAAGTGGATTCTGGTGCATGATTTTGAAACCGCAGTCAGAAAAAAAATCACAACCATATCAACATGTTTATAACCCCCGGGGCTGTCGTTTTGGTCAAAAAATGAAAATTCTAAAAGTTCCGTTTTTTCTGCTTTAAACTCTAGGTACACATCCAAAATGTATTACTGAGTTGAAAGAAGTGGATTCTGGTGCATGGTTTTGAAACCGCAGTCAGAAAAAAAATCACAACCATATCAACATGTTTATAACCCCCGGGGCTGTCGTTTTGGTCAAAAAATGAAATTTCTAAAAGTTCTGTTTTTTCTGCTTTAAACTCTAGGTACACATTCAAAATGTATTACTGAGTTGAAAGAAGTGGATTCTGGTGCATGGTTTTGAAACCGCAGTCAGAAAAAAAATCACAACCATATCAACATGTTAATAACCCCCGGGGCTGTCGTTTGGTCAAAAAATGAAAATTCTAAAAGTTCCGTTATTTTCTGCTTTAAACTCTAGGTACACATCCAAAATGTATTACTGAGTTGAAAGAAGTGGATTCTGGTGCATGGTTTTGAAACCGCAGTCAGAAAAAAAATCACAACCATATCAACATCTTTATAACCCCCGGGGCTGTCGTTTTGGTCAAAAAATGAAAATTCTAAAAGTTCAGTTTTTTCTGCTTTAAACTCTAGGTACACATCCAAAATGTATTACTGAGTTGAAAGAAGTGGATTCTGGTGCATGGTTTTGAAACCGCAGTCAGAAAAAAAATCACATCTATATCAACATTTTTATAACCCCCGGGGCTGTCGTTTTGGTAAAAAAATGAAAATTCTAAAAGTTCAGTTTTTTCTGCTTTAAACTCTAGGTACACATCCAAAATGTATTACTGAGTTGAAAGAAGTGGATTCTGGTGCATGGTTTTGAAACCGCAGTCAGAAAAAAAATCACAACCATATCAACATGTTTATAACCCCCGGGGATGTCGTTTTGGTCAAAAAATAAAAATTCTAAAAGTTCCGTTTTTTCTGCTTTAAACTCTAGGTACACATCCAAAATGTATTACTGAGTTGAAAGAAGTGGATTCTGGTGCATGGTTTTGAAACCGCAGTCAGAAAAAAAAATCACAACCATATCAACATGTTTATAACCCCCGGGGCTGTCGTTTTGGTCAAAAAATGAAATTTCTAAAAGTTCCGTTTTTTCTGCTTTAAACTCTAGGTACACATCCAAAATGTATTACTGAGTTGAAAGAAGTGGATTCTGGTGCATGGTTTTGAAACCGCAGTCAGAAAAAAAATCACATCCATATCAACATGTTTATAACCCCCGGGGCTGTCGTTTTGGTCAAAAAATGAAAATTCTAAAAGTTCCGTTTTTTCTGCTTTAAACTCTAGGTACACATCCAAAATGTATTACTGAGTTGAAAGAAGTGGATTCTGGTGCATGGTTTTGAAACCGCATTCAGAAAAAAAAATCACATCCATATCAACATGTTTATAACCCCCGGGGCTGTCGTTTTGGTCAAAAAATGAAAATTCTAAAAGTTCATGTTTTTCTGCTTTAAACTCTAGGTACACATCCAAAATGTATTACTGAGTTGAAAGAAGTGGATTCTGGTGCATGGTTTTGAAACCGCAGTCAGAAAAAAAATCACAACCATATCAACATGTTTATAATCCCCGGGGCTGTCGTTTTGGTCAAAAAATGAAATTTCTAAAAGTTCCGTTTTTTCTGCTTTAAACTCTAGGTACACATCCAAAATGTATTACTGAGTTGAAAGAAGTGGATTCTGGTGCATGGTTTTGAAACCGCAGTCAGAAAAAAAATCACATCCATATCAACATGTTTATAACCCCCGGGGCTGTCGTTTTGGTCAAAAAATGAAAATTCTAAAAGTTCCGTTTTTTCTGCTTTAGACTCTAGGTACACATCCAAAATGTATTACTGAGTTGAAAGAAGTGGATTCTGGTGCATGGTTTTGAAACCGCAGTCAGAAAAAAAATCACATCCATATCAACATGTTTATAACCCCCGGGGCTGTCGTTTTGGTCAAAAAATGAAAATTATAAAAGTTCCGTTTTTTCTGCTTTCAACTCTAGGTACACATCCAAAATGTATTACTGAGTTGAAAGAAGTGGATTCTGGTGCATGGTTTTGAAACCGCAGTCAGAAAAAAAATCACATCCATATCAACATGTTTATAACCCCCGGGGCTGTCGTTTTGGTCAAAAAATGAAAATTCTAAAAGTTCATGTTTTTCTGCTTTAAACTCTAGGTACACATCCAAAATGTATTACTGAGTTGAAAGAAGTGGATTCTGGTGCATGGTTTTGAAACCGCAGTCAGAAAAAAAATCACAACCATATCAACATGTTTATAACCCCCGGGGCTGTCGTTTTGGTCAAAAAATGAAAATTCTAAAAGTTCCGTTTTTTCTGCTTTAAACTCTAGGTACACATCCAAAATGTATTACTGAGTTGAAAGAAGTGGATTCTGGTGCATGGTTTTGAAACCGCAGTCAGAAAAAAAATCACAACCATATCAACATGTTTATAACCCCCGGGGCTGTCGTTTTGGTCAAAAAATGAAAATTCTAAAAGTTCCGTTTTTTCTGCTTTAAATTCTAGGTACACATCCAAAATGTATTACTGAGTTGAAAGAAGTGGATTCTGGTGCATGGTTTTGAAACCGCAGTCAGAAAAAAAATCACAACCATATCAACATGTTTATAACCCCCGGGGCTGTCGTTTTGGTCAAAAAATGAAAATTCTAAAAGTTCCGTTTTTTCTGCTTTAAACTCTAGGTACACATCCAAAATGTATTACTGAGTTGAAAGAAGTGGATTCTGGTGCATGGTTTTGAAACCGCAGTCAGAAAAAAAATCACAACCATATCAACATGTTTATAACCCCCGGGGCTGTCGTTTTGGTCAAAAAATTTAAATTCTAAAAGTTCCGTTTTTTCTGCTTTAAACTCTAGGTACACATCCAAAATGTATTACTGAGTTGAAAGAAGTGGATTCTGGTGCATGGTTTTGAAACCGCAGTCAGAAAAAAAAATCACATCCATATCAACATTTTTATAACCCCCGGGGCTGTCGTTTTGGTAAAAAAATGAAAATTCTAAAAGTTCCGTTTTTTCTGCTTTAAACTCTAGGTACACATCCAAAATGTATTACTGAGTTGAAAAAAGTGGATTCTGGTGCATGGTTTTGAAACCGCAGTCAGAAAAAAAATCACAACCATATCAACATGTTAATAACCCCCGGGGCTGTCGTTTTGGTCAAAAAATGAAAATTCTAAAAGTTCCGGTTTTTCTGCTTTAAACTCTAGGTACACATCCAAAATGTATTACTGAGTTGAAATAAGTGGATTCTGGTGCATGGTTTTGAAACCGCAGTCAGAAAAAAAATCACATCCATATCAACATGTTTATAACCCCCGGGGCTGTCGTTTTGGTCAAAAAATGAAAATTCTAAAAGTTCCTGTTTTTCTGCTTTTAACTCTAGGTACACATCCAAAATGTATTACTGAGTTGAAAGAAGTGGATTCTGGTGCATGGTTTTGAAACCGCAGTCAGAAAAAAAAAATCACAACCATATCAACATGTTTATAACCCCCGGGGCTGTCGTTTTGGTCAAAAAATGAAAATTCTAAAAGTTCCGTTTTTTCTGCTTTAAACTCTAGGTACACATCCAAAATGTATTACTGAGTTGAAAGAAGTGGATTCTGGTGCATGGTTTTGAAACCGCAGTCAGAAAAAAAAAATCACAACCATATCAACATGTTTATAACCCCCGGGGCTGTCGTTTTGGTCAAAATGAAAATTCTAAAAGTTCCGTTTTTTCTGCTTTAAACTCTAGGTACACATCCAAAATGTATTACTGAGTTGAAAGAAGTGGATTCTGGTGCATGGTTTTGAAACCGCAGTTAGAAAAAAAATCACAACCATATCAACATGTTTATATCCCCCGGGGCTGTCGTTTTGGTCAAAAAATGAAAATTCTAAAAGTTCCGTTTTTTCTGCTTTAAACTCTAGGTACACATCCAAAATGTATTACTGAGTTGAAAGAAGTGGATTCTGGTGCATGGTTTTGAAACCGCAGTCAGAAAAAAAATCACAACCATATCAACATGTTTATAACCCCCGGGGCTGTCGTTTTGGTCAAAAAATGAAAATTCTAAAAGTTCCGTTTTTTCTGCTTTAAACTCTAGGTACACATCCAAAATGTATTACTGAGTTGAAAGAAGTGGATTCTGGTGCATGGTTTTGAAACCGCAGTCAGAAAAAAAATCACAACCATATCAACATGTTTATAACCCCCGGGGCTGTCGTTTTGGTCAAAAAATGAAATTTCTAAAAGTTCTGTTTTTTCTGCTTTAAACTCTAGGTACACATCCAAAATGTATTACTGAGTTGAAAGAAGTGGATTCTGGTGCATGGTTTTGAAACTGCAGTCAGAAAAAAAATCACAACCATATCAACATGTTAATAACCCCCGGGGCTGTCGTTTGGTCAAAAAATGAAAATTCTAAAAGTTCCGTTTTTTTCTGCTTTAAACTCTAGGTACACATCCAAAATGTATTACTGAGTTGAAAGAAGTGGATTCTGGTGCATGGTTTTGAAACCGCATTCAGAAAAAAGATCACAACCATATCAACATGTTTATAACCCCCGGGGCTGTCGTTTTGGTCAAAAAATGAAAATTCTTAAAGTTCCGTTTTTTCTGCTTTAAACTCTAGGTACACATCCAAAATGTATTACTGAGTTGAAAGAAGTGGATTCTGGTGCATGGTTTTGAAACCGCAGTCAGAAAAAAAATCACATCCATATCAACATGTTTATAACCCCCGGGGCTGTCGTTTTGGTCAAAAAATGAAAATTCTAAAAGTTCCGTTTTTTCTGCTTTAAACTCTAGGTACACATCCAAAATGTATTACTGAGTTGAAAGAAGTGGATTCTGGTGCATGGTTTTGAAACCGCATTCAGAAAAAAAAATCACATCCATATCAACATGTTTATAACCCCCGGGGCTGTCGTTTTGGTCAAAAAATGAAAATTCTAAAAGTTCATGTTTTTCTGCTTTAAACTCTAGGTACACATCCAAAATGTATTACTGAGTTGAAAGAAGTGGATTCTGGTGCATGGTTTTGAAACCGCAGTCAGAAAAAAAATCACAACCATATCAACATGTTTATAATCCCCGGGGCTGTCGTTTTGGTCAAAAAATGAAATTTCTAAAAGTTCCGTTTTTTCTGCTTTAAACTCTAGGTACACATCCAAAATGTATTACTGAGTTGAAAGAAGTGGATTCTGGTGCATGGTTTTGAAACCGCAGTCAGAAAAAAAATCACATCCATATCAACATGTTTATAACCCCCGGGGCTGTCGTTTTGGTCAAAAAATGAAAATTCTAAAAGTTCCGTTTTTTCTGCTTTAGACTCTAGGTACACATCCAAAATGTATTACTGAGTTGAAAGAAGTGGATTCTGGTGCATGGTTTTGAAACCGCAGTCAGAAAAAAAATCACATCCATATCAACATGTTTATAACCCCCGGGGCTGTCGTTTTGGTCAAAAAATGAAAATTATAAAAGTTCCGTTTTTTCTGCTTTCATCTCTAGGTACACATCCAAAATGTATTACTGAGTTGAAAGAAGTGGATTCTGGTGCATGGTTTTGAAACCGCAGTCAGAAAAAAAATCACATCCATATCAACATGTTTATAACCCCCGGGGCTGTCGTTTTGGTCAAAAAATGAAAATTCTAAAAGTTCATGTTTTTCTGCTTTAAACTCTAGGTACACATCCAAAATGTATTACTGAGTTGAAAGAAGTGGATTCTGGTGCATGGTTTTGAAACCGCAGTCAGAAAAAAAATCACAACCATATCAACATGTTTATAACCCCCGGGGCTGTCGTTTTGGTCAAAAAATGAAAATTCTAAAAGTTCCGTTTTTTCTGCTTTAAATTCTAGGTACACATCCAAAATGTATTACTGAGTTGAAAGAAGTGGATTCTGGTGCATGGTTTTGAAACCGCAGTCAGAAAAAAAATCACAACCATATCAACATGTTTATAACTCCCGGGGCTGTCGTTTTGGTCAAAAAATTAAAATTCTAAAAGTTCAGTTTTTTCTGCTTTAAACTCTAGGTACACATCCAAAATGTATTACTGAGTTGAAAGAAGTGGATTCTGGTGCATGGTTTTGAAACCGCAGTCAGAAAAAAAATCACAACCATATCAACATGTTTATAACCCCCGGGGCTGTCGTTTTGGTCAAAAAATTTAAATTCTAAAAGTTCCGTTTTTTCTGCTTTAAACTCTAGGTACACATCCAAAATGTATTACTGAGTTGAAAGAAGTGGATTCTGGTGCATGGTTTTGAAACCGCAGTCAGAAAAAAAATCACATCCATATCAACATTTTTATAACCCCCGGGGCTGTCGTTTTGGTAAAAAAATGAAAATTCTAAAAGTTCCGTTTTTTCTGCTTTAAACTCTAGGTACACATCCAAAATGTATTACTGAGTTGAAAGAAGTGGATTCTGGTGCATGGTTTTGAAACCGCAGTCAGAAAAAAAAAATCACAACCATATCAACATGTTTATAACCCCCGGGGCTGTCGTTTTGGTCAAAAAATGAAAATTCTAAAAGTTCCGTTTTTTCTGCTTTAAACTCTAGGTACACATCCAAAATGTATTACTGAGTTGAAAGAAGTGGATTCTGGTGCATGGTTTTGAAACCGCAGTCAGAAAAAAAAAATCACAACCATATCAACATGTTTATAACCCCCGGGGCTGTCGTTTTGGTCAAAATGAAAATTCTAAAAGTTCCGTTTTTTCTGCTTTAAACTCTAGGTACACATCCAAAATGTATTACTGAGTTGAAAGAAGTGGATTCTGGTGCATGGTTTTGAAACCGCAGTTAGAAAATAAATCACAACCATATCAACATGTTTATATCCCCCGGGGCTGTCGTTTTGGTCAAAAAATGAAAATTCTAAAAGTTCCGTTTTTTCTGCTTTAAACTCTAGGTACACATCCAAAATGTATTACTGAGTTGAAAGAAGTGGATTCTGGTGCATGGTTTTGAAACCGCAGTCAGAAAAAAAATCACAACCATATCAACATGTTTATAACCCCCGGGGCTGTCGTTTTGGTCAAAAAATGAAAATTCTAAAAGTTCCGTTTTTTCTGCTTTAAACTCTAGGTACACATCCAAAATGTATTACTGAGTTGAAAGAAGTGGATTCTGGTGCATGGTTTTGAAACCGCAGTCAGAAAAAAAATCACAACCATATCAACATGTTTATAACCCCCGGGGCTGTCGTTTTGGTCAAAAAAATGAAATTTCTAAAAGTTCTGTTTTTTCTGCTTTAAACTCTAGGTACACATCCAAAATGTATTACTGAGTTGAAAGAAGTGGATTCTGGTGCATGGTTTTGAAACCGCAGTCAGAAAAAAAATCACAACCATATCAACATGTTAATAACCCCCGGGGCTGTCGTTTGGTCAAAAAATGAAAATTCTAAAAGTTCCGTTTTTTTCTGCTTTAAACTCTAGGTACACATCCAAAATGTATTACTGAGTTGAAAGAAGTGGATTCTGGTGCATGGTTTTGAAACCGCATTCAGAAAAAAAATCACAACCATATCAACATGTTTATAACCCCCGGGGCTGTCGTTTTGGTCAAAAAATGAAAATTCTTAAAGTTCCGTTTTTCTGCTTTAAACTCTAGGTACACATCCAAAATGTATTACGGAGTTGAAAGAAGTGGATTCTGGTGCATGGTTTTGAAACCGCAGTCAGAAAAAAAATCACATCCATATCAACATGTTTCTAACCCCCGGGGCTGTCGTTTTGGTCAAAAAATGAAAATTCTAAAAGTTCATGTTTTTCTGCTTTAAACTCTAGGTACACATCCAAAATGTATTACTGAGTTGAAAGAAGTAAATTCTGGTGCATGGTTTTGAAACCGCAGTCAGAAAAAAAATCACATCCATATCAACATGTTTATAACCCCCGGGGCTGTCGTTTTGGTCAAAAAATGAAAATTCTAAAAGTTCATGTTTTTCTGCTTTAAACTCTAGGTACACATCCAAAATGTATTACTGAGTTGAAAGAAGTGGATTCTGGTGCATGGTTTTGAAACCGCAGTCAGAAAAAAAATCACAACCATATCAACATGTTTATAACCCCCGGGGCTGTCGTTTTGGTCAAAAAATGAAAATTCTAAAAGTTCCGTTTTTTCTGCTTTAAATTCTAGGTACACATCCAAAATGTATTACTGAGTTGAAAGAAGTGGATTCTGGTGCATGGTTTTGAAATCGCAGTCAGAAAAAAAATCACAACCATATCAACATGTTTATAACCCCCGGGGCTGTCGTTTTGGTCAAAAAATGAAAATTCTAAAAGTTCCGTTTTTTCTGCTTTAAACTCTAGGTACACATCCAAAATGTATTACTGAGTTGAAAGAAGTGGATTCTGGTGCATGGTTTTGAAACCGCAGTCAGAAAAAAAATCACAACCATATCAACATGTTTATAACCCCCGGGGCTGTCGTTTTGGTCAAAAAATGAAATTTCTAAAAGTTCTGTTTTTTCTGCTTTAAACTCTAGGTACACATCCAAAATGTATTACTGAGTTGAAAGAAGTGGATTCTGGTGCATGGTTTTGAAACTGCAGTCAGAAAAAAAATCACAACCATATCAACATGTTAATAACCCCCGGGGCTGTCGTTTGGTCAAAAAATGAAAATTCTAAAAGTTCCGTTTTTTTCTGCTTTAAACTCTAGGTACACATCCAAAATGTATTACTGAGTTGAAAGAAGTGGATTCTGGTGCATGGTTTTGAAACCGCATTCAGAAAAAAGATCACAACCATATCAACATGTTTATAACCCCCGGGGCTGTCGTTTTGGTCAAAAAATGAAAATTCTTAAAGTTCCGTTTTTTCTGCTTTAAACTCTAGGTACACATCCAAAATGTATTACTGAGTTGAAAGAAGTGGATTCTGGTGCATGGTTTTGAAACCGCAGTCAGAAAAAAAATCACATCCATATCAACATGTTTATAACCCCCGGGGCTGTCGTTTTGGTCAAAAAATGAAAATTCTAAAAGTTCCGTTTTTTCTGCTTTAAACTCTAGGTACACATCCAAAATGTATTACTGAGTTGAAAGAAGTGGATTCTGGTGCATGGTTTTGAAACCGCATTCAGAAAAAAAAATCACATCCATATCAACATGTTTATAACCCCCGGGGCTGTCGTTTTGGTCAAAAAATGAAAATTCTAAAAGTTCATGTTTTTCTGCTTTAAACTCTAGGTACACATCCAAAATGTATTACTGAGTTGAAAGAAGTGGATTCTGGTGCATGGTTTTGAAACCGCAGTCAGAAAAAAAATCACAACCATATCAACATGTTTATAATCCCCGGGGCTGTCGTTTTGGTCAAAAAATGAAATTTCTAAAAGTTCCGTTTTTTCTGCTTTAAACTCTAGGTACACATCCAAAATGTATTACTGAGTTGAAAGAAGTGGATTCTGGTGCATGGTTTTGAAACCGCAGTCAGAAAAAAAATCACATCCATATCAACATGTTTATAACCCCCGGGGCTGTCGTTTTGGTCAAAAAATGAAAATTCTAAAAGTTCCGTTTTTTCTGCTTTAGACTCTAGGTACACATCCAAAATGTATTACTGAGTTGAAAGAAGTGGATTCTGGTGCATGGTTTTGAAACCGCAGTCAGAAAAAAAATCACATCCATATCAACATGTTTATAACCCCCGGGGCTGTCGTTTTGGTCAAAAAATGAAAATTATAAAAGTTCCGTTTTTTCTGCTTTCATCTCTAGGTACACATCCAAAATGTATTACTGAGTTGAAAGAAGTGGATTCTGGTGCATGGTTTTGAAACCGCAGTCAGAAAAAAAATCACATCCATATCAACATGTTTATAACCCCCGGGGCTGTCGTTTTGGTCAAAAAATGAAAATTCTAAAAGTTCATGTTTTTCTGCTTTAAACTCTAGGTACACATCCAAAATGTATTACTGAGTTGAAAGAAGTGGATTCTGGTGCATGGTTTTGAAACCGCAGTCAGAAAAAAAATCACAACCATATCAACATGTTTATAACCCCCGGGGCTGTCGTTTTGGTCAAAAAATGAAAATTCTAAAAGTTCCGTTTTTTCTGCTTTAAATTCTAGGTACACATCCAAAATGTATTACTGAGTTGAAAGAAGTGGATTCTGGTGCATGGTTTTGAAACCGCAGTCAGAAAAAAAATCACAACCATATCAACATGTTTATAACTCCCGGGGCTGTCGTTTTGGTCAAAAAATTAAAATTCTAAAAGTTCAGTTTTTTCTGCTTTAAACTCTAGGTACACATCCAAAATGTATTACTGAGTTGAAAGAAGTGGATTCTGGTGCATGGTTTTGAAACCGCAGTCAGAAAAAAAATCACAACCATATCAACATGTTTATAACCCCCGGGGCTGTCGTTTTGGTCAAAAAATTTAAATTCTAAAAGTTCCGTTTTTTCTGCTTTAAACTCTAGGTACACATCCAAAATGTATTACTGAGTTGAAAGAAGTGGATTCTGGTGCATGGTTTTGAAACCGCAGTCAGAAAAAAAATCACATCCATATCAACATTTTTATAACCCCCGGGGCTGTCGTTTTGGTAAAAAAATGAAAATTCTAAAAGTTCCGTTTTTTCTGCTTTAAACTCTAGGTACACATCCAAAATGTATTACTGAGTTGAAAGAAGTGGATTCTGGTGCATGGTTTTGAAACCGCAGTCAGAAAAAAAAAATCACAACCATATCAACATGTTTATAACCCCCGGGGCTGTCGTTTTGGTCAAAAAATGAAAATTCTAAAAGTTCCGTTTTTTCTGCTTTAAACTCTAGGTACACATCCAAAATGTATTACTGAGTTGAAAGAAGTGGATTCTGGTGCATGGTTTTGAAACCGCAGTCAGAAAAAAAAAATCACAACCATATCAACATGTTTATAACCCCCGGGGCTGTCGTTTTGGTCAAAATGAAAATTCTAAAAGTTCCGTTTTTTCTGCTTTAAACTCTAGGTACACATCCAAAATGTATTACTGAGTTGAAAGAAGTGGATTCTGGTGCATGGTTTTGAAACCGCAGTTAGAAAATAAATCACAACCATATCAACATGTTTATATCCCCCGGGGCTGTCGTTTTGGTCAAAAAATGAAAATTCTAAAAGTTCCGTTTTTTCTGCTTTAAACTCTAGGTACACATCCAAAATGTATTACTGAGTTGAAAGAAGTGGATTCTGGTGCATGGTTTTGAAACCGCAGTCAGAAAAAAAATCACAACCATATCAACATGTTTATAACCCCCGGGGCTGTCGTTTTGGTCAAAAAATGAAAATTCTAAAAGTTCCGTTTTTTCTGCTTTAAACTCTAGGTACACATCCAAAATGTATTACTGAGTTGAAAGAAGTGGATTCTGGTGCATGGTTTTGAAACCGCAGTCAGAAAAAAAATCACAACCATATCAACATGTTTATAACCCCCGGGGCTGTCGTTTTGGTCAAAAAAATGAAATTTCTAAAAGTTCTGTTTTTTCTGCTTTAAACTCTAGGTACACATCCAAAATGTATTACTGAGTTGAAAGAAGTGGATTCTGGTGCATGGTTTTGAAACCGCAGTCAGAAAAAAAATCACAACCATATCAACATGTTAATAACCCCCGGGGCTGTCGTTTGGTCAAAAAATGAAAATTCTAAAAGTTCCGTTTTTTTCTGCTTTAAACTCTAGGTACACATCCAAAATGTATTACTGAGTTGAAAGAAGTGGATTCTGGTGCATGGTTTTGAAACCGCATTCAGAAAAAAAATCACAACCATATCAACATGTTTATAACCCCCGGGGCTGTCGTTTTGGTCAAAAAATGAAAATTCTTAAAGTTCCGTTTTTCTGCTTTAAACTCTAGGTACACATCCAAAATGTATTACGGAGTTGAAAGAAGTGGATTCTGGTGCATGGTTTTGAAACCGCAGTCAGAAAAAAAATCACATCCATATCAACATGTTTCTAACCCCCGGGGCTGTCGTTTTGGTCAAAAAATGAAAATTCTAAAAGTTCATGTTTTTCTGCTTTAAACTCTAGGTACACATCCAAAATGTATTACTGAGTTGAAAGAAGTAAATTCTGGTGCATGGTTTTGAAACCGCAGTCAGAAAAAAAATCACATCCATATCAACATGTTTATAACCCCCGGGGCTGTCGTTTTGGTCAAAAAATGAAAATTCTAAAAGTTCATGTTTTTCTGCTTTAAACTCTAGGTACACATCCAAAATGTATTACTGAGTTGAAAGAAGTGGATTCTGGTGCATGGTTTTGAAACCGCAGTCAGAAAAAAAATCACAACCATATCAACATGTTTATAACCCCCGGGGCTGTCGTTTTGGTCAAAAAATGAAAATTCTAAAAGTTCCGTTTTTTCTGCTTTAAATTCTAGGTACACATCCAAAATGTATTACTGAGTTGAAAGAAGTGGATTCTGGTGCATGGTTTTGAAATCGCAGTCAGAAAAAAAATCACAACCATATCAACATGTTTATAACCCCCGGGGCTGTCGTTTTGGTCAAAAAATTAAAATTCTAAAAGTTCCGTTTTTTCTGCTTTAAACTCTAGGTACACATCCAAAATGTATTACTGAGTTGAAAGAAGTGGATTCTGGTGCATGGTTTTGAAACCGCAGTCAGAAAAAAAATCACATCCATATCAACATTTTTATAACCCCCGGGGCTGTCGTTTTGGTAAAAAAATGAAAATTCTAAAAGTTCCGTTTTTTCTGCTTTAAACTCTAGGTACACATCCAAAATGTATTACTGAGTTGAAAAAAGTGGATTCTGGTGCATGGTTTTGAAACCGCAGTCAGAAAAAAAATCACAACCATATCAACATGTTAATAACCCCCGGGGCTGTCGTTTTGGTCAAAAAATGAAAATTCTAAAAGTTCCGTTTTTTCTGCTTTAAACTCTAGGTACACATCCAAAATGTATTACTGAGTTGAAAGAAGTGGATTCTGGTGCATGGTTTTGAAACCGCAGTCAGAAAAAAAATCACATCCATATCAACATGTTTATAACCCCCGGGGCTGTCGTTTTGGTCAAAAAATGAAAATTCTAAAAGTTCCTGTTTTTCTGCTTTAAACTCTAGGTACACATCCAAAATGTATTACTGAGTTGAAAGAAGTGGATTCTGGTGCATGGTTTTGAAACCGCAGTCAGAAAAAAAAATCACAACCATATCAACATGTTTATAACCCCCGGGGCTGTCGTTTTGGTCAAAATGAAAATTCTAAAAGTTCCGTTTTTTCTGCTTTAAACTCTAGGTACACATCCAAAATGTATTAATGAGTTGAAAGAAGTGGATTCTGGTGCATGGTTTTGAAACCGCAGTCAGAAAAAAAATCACAACCATATCAACATGTTTATAACCCCCGGGGCTGTCGTTTTGGTCAAAAAATGAAAATTCTAAAAGTTCCGTTTTTTCTGCTTTAAACTCTAGGTACACATCCAAAATGTATTACTGAGTTGAAAGAAGTGGATTCTGGTGCATGGTTTTGAAACCGCAGTCAGAAAAAAAATCACAACCATATCAACATGTTTATAACCCCCGGGGCTGTCGTTTTGGTCAAAAAATGAAAATTCTAAAAGTTCCGTTTTTTCTGCTTTAAACTCTAGGTACACATCCAAAATGTATTACTGAGTTGAAAGAAGTGAATTCTGGTGCATGATTTTGAAACCGCAGTCAGAAAAAAAATCACAACCATATCAACATGTTTATAACCCCCGGGGCTGTCGTTTTGGTCAAAAAATGAAAATTCTAAAAGTTCCGTTTTTTCTGCTTTAAACTCTAGGTACACATCCAAAATGTATTACTGAGTTGAAAGAAGTGGATTCTGGTGCATGGTTTTGAAACCGCAGTCAGAAAAAAAATCACAACCATATCAACATGTTTATAACCCCCGGGGCTGTCGTTTTGGTCAAAAAATGAAATTTCTAAAAGTTCTGTTTTTTCTGCTTTAAACTCTAGGTACACATTCAAAATGTATTACTGAGTTGAAAGAAGTGGATTCTGGTGCATGGTTTTGAAACCGCAGTCAGAAAAAAAATCACATCCATATCAACATGTTTATAACCCCCGGGGCTGTCGTTTTGGTCAAAAAATGAAAATTCTAAAAGTTCATGTTTTTCTGCTTTAAACTCTAGGTACACATCCAAAATGTATTACTGAGTTGAAAGAAGTGGATTCTGGTGCATGGTTTTGAAACCGCAGTCAGAAAAAAAATCACAACCATATCAACATGTTTATAACCCCCGGGGCTGTCGTTTTGGTCAAAAAATGAAAATTATAAAAGTTCCGTTTTTTCTGCTTTAAACTCTAGGTACACATCCAAAATGTATTACTGAGTTGAAAGAAGTGGATTCTGGTGCATGGTTTTGAAACCGCAGTCAGAAGAAAAATCAAATCCATATCAACATGTTTATAACCCCCGGGGCTGTCGTTTTGGTCAAAAAATGAAAATTCTAAAAGTTCCGTTTTTTCTGCTTTAAATTCTAGGTACACATCCAAAATGTATTACTGAGTTGAAAGAAGTGGATTCTGGTGCATGGTTTTGAAACCGCAGTCAGAAAAAAAATCACAACCATATCAACATGTTTATAACCCCCGGGGCTGTCGTTTTGGTCAAAAAATTAAAATTCTAAAAGTTCCGTTTTTTCTGCTTTAAACTCTAGGTACACATCCAAAATGTATTACTGAGTTGAAAGAAGTGGATTCTGGTGCATGGTTTTGAAACCGCAGTCAGAAAAAAAATCACATCCATATCAACATTTTTATAACCCCCGGGGCTGTCGTTTTGGTAAAAAAATGAAAATTCTAAAAGTTCCGTTTTTTCTGCTTTAAACTCTAGGTACACATCCAAAATGTATTACTGAGTTGAAAGAAGTGGATTCTGGTGCATGGTTTTGAAACCGCAGTCAGAAAAAAAATCACATCCATATCAACATGTTTATAACCCCCGGGGCTGTCGTTTTGGTCAAAAAAATGAAAATTCTAAAAGTTCCTGTTTTTCTGCTTTAAACTCTAGGTACACATCCAAAATGTATTACTGAGTTGAAAGAAGTGGATTCTGGTGCATGGTTTTGAAACCGCAGTCAGAAAAAAAAATCACAACCATATCAACATGTTTATAACCCCCGGGGCTGTCGTTTTGGTCAAAATGAAAATTCTAAAAGTTCCGTTTTTTCTGCTTTAAACTCTAGGTACACATCCAAAATGTATTAATGAGTTGAAAGAAGTGGATTCTGGTGCATGGTTTTGAAACCGCAGTCAGAAAAAAAATCACAACCATATCAACATGTTTATAACCCCCGGGGCTGTCGTTTTGGTCAAAAAATGAAAATTCTAAAAGTTCCGTTTTTTCTGCTTTAAACTCTAGGTACACATCCAAAATGTATTACTGAGTTGAAAGAAGTGGATTCTGGTGCATGGTTTTGAAACCGCAGTCAGAAAAAAAATCACAACCATATCAACATGTTTATAACCCCCGGGGCTGTCGTTTTGGTCAAAAAATGAAAATTCTAAAAGTTCCGTTTTTTCTGCTTTAAACTCTAGGTACACATCCAAAATGTATTACTGAGTTGAAAGAAGTGGATTCTGGTGCATGATTTTGAAACCGCAGTCAGAAAAAAAATCACAACCATATCAACATGTTTATAACCCCCGGGGCTGTCGTTTTGGTCAAAAAATGAAAATTCTAAAAGTTCCGTTTTTTCTGCTTTAAACTCTAGGTACACATCCAAAATGTATTACTGAGTTGAAAGAAGTGGATTCTGGTGCATGGTTTTGAAACCGCAGTCAGAAAAAAAATCACAACCATATCAACATGTTTATAACCCCCGGGGCTGTCGTTTTGGTCAAAAAATGAAATTTCTAAAAGTTCTGTTTTTTCTGCTTTAAACTCTAGGTACACATTCAAAATGTATTACTGAGTTGAAAGAAGTGGATTCTGGTGCATGGTTTTGAAACCGCAGTCAGAAAAAAAATCACATCCATATCAACATGTTTATAACCCCCGGGGCTGTCGTTTTGGTCAAAAAATGAAAATTCTAAAAGTTCATGTTTTTCTGCTTTAAACTCTAGGTACACATCCAAAATGTATTACTGAGTTGAAAGAAGTGGATTCTGGTGCATGGTTTTGAAACCGCAGTCAGAAAAAAAATCACAACCATATCAACATGTTTATAACCCCCGGGGCTGTCGTTTTGGTCAAAAAATGAAAATTATAAAAGTTCCGTTTTTTCTGCTTTAAACTCTAGGTACACATCCAAAATGTATTACTGAGTTGAAAGAAGTGGATTCTGGTGCATGGTTTTGAAACCGCAGTCAGAAGAAAAATCAAATCCATATCAACATGTTTATAACCCCCGGGGCTGTCGTTTTGGTCAAAAAATGAAAATTCTAAAAGTTCCGTTTTTTCTGCTTTAAATTCTAGGTACACATCCAAAATGTATTACTGAGTTGAAAGAAGTGGATTCTGGTGCATGGTTTTGAAACCGCAGTCAGAAAAAAAATCACAACCATATCAACATGTTTATAACCCCCGGGGCTGTCGTTTTGGTCAAAAAATTAAAATTCTAAAAGTTCCGTTTTTTCTGCTTTAAACTCTAGGTACACATCCAAAATGTATTACTGAGTTGAAAGAAGTGGATTCTGGTGCATGGTTTTGAAACCGCAGTCAGAAAAAAAATCACATCCATATCAACATTTTTATAACCCCCGGGGCTGTCGTTTTGGTAAAAAAATGAAAATTCTAAAAGTTCCGTTTTTTCTGCTTTAAACTCTAGGTACACATCCAAAATGTATTACTGAGTTGAAAAAAGTGGATTCTGGTGCATGGTTTTGAAACCGCAGTCAGAAAAAAAATCACAACCATATCAACATGTTAATAACCCCCGGGGCTGTCGTTTTGGTCAAAAAATGAAAATTCTAAAAGTTCCGTTTTTTCTGCTTTAAACTCTAGGTACACATCCAAAATGTATTACTGAGTTGAAAGAAGTGGATTCTGGTGCATGGTTTTGAAACCGCAGTCAGAAAAAAAATCACATCCATATCAACATGTTTATAACCCCCGGGGCTGTCGTTTTGGTCAAAAAATGAAAATTCTAAAAGTTCCTGTTTTTCTGCTTTAAACTCTAGGTACACATCCAAAATGTATTACTGAGTTGAAAGAAGTGGATTCTGGTGCATGGTTTTGAAACCGCAGTCAGAAAAAAAAATCACAACCATATCAACATGTTTATAACCCCCGGGGCTGTCGTTTTGGTCAAAATGAAAATTCTAAAAGTTCCGTTTTTTCTGCTTTAAACTCTAGGTACACATCCAAAATGTATTAATGAGTTGAAAGAAGTGGATTCTGGTGCATGGTTTTGAAACCGCAGTCAGAAAAAAAATCACAACCATATCAACATGTTTATAACCCCCGGGGCTGTCGTTTTGGTCAAAAAATGAAAATTCTAAAAGTTCCGTTTTTTCTGCTTTAAACTCTAGGTACACATCCAAAATGTATTACTGAGTTGAAAGAAGTGGATTCTGGTGCATGGTTTTGAAACCGCAGTCAGAAAAAAAATCACAACCATATCAACATGTTTATAACCCCCGGGGCTGTCGTTTTGGTCAAAAAATGAAAATTCTAAAAGTTCCGTTTTTTCTGCTTTAAACTCTAGGTACACATCCAAAATGTATTACTGAGTTGAAAGAAGTGGATTCTGGTGCATGATTTTGAAACCGCAGTCAGAAAAAAAATCACAACCATATCAACATGTTTATAACCCCCGGGGCTGTCGTTTTGGTCAAAAAATGAAAATTCTAAAAGTTCCGTTTTTTCTGCTTTAAACTCTAGGTACACATCCAAAATGTATTACTGAGTTGAAAGAAGTGGATTCTGGTGCATGGTTTTGAAACCGCAGTCAGAAAAAAAATCACAACCATATCAACATGTTTATAACCCCCGGGGCTGTCGTTTTGGTCAAAAAATGAAATTTCTAAAAGTTCTGTTTTTTCTGCTTTAAACTCTAGGTACACATTCAAAATGTATTACTGAGTTGAAAGAAGTGGATTCTGGTGCATGGTTTTGAAACCGCAGTCAGAAAAAAAATCACAACCATATCAACATGTTAATAACCCCCGGGGCTGTCGTTTGGTCAAAAAATGAAAATTCTAAAAGTTCCGTTATTTTCTGCTTTAAACTCTAGGTACACATCCAAAATGTATTACTGAGTTGAAAGAAGTGGATTCTGGTGCATGGTTTTGAAACCGCAGTCAGAAAAAAAATCACAACCATATCAACATGTTTATAACCCCCGGGGCTGTCGTTTTGGTCAAAAAATGAAAATTCTAAAAGTTCCGTTTTTTCTGCTTTAAACTCTAGGTACACATCCAAAATGTATTACGGAGTTGAAAGAAGTGGATTCTGGTGCATGGTTTTGAAACCGCAGTCAGAAAAAAAATCACATCCATATCAACATGTTTATAACCCCCGGGGCTGTCGTTTTGGTCAAAAAATGAAAATTCTAAAAGTTCATGTTTTTCTGCTTTAAACTCTAGGTACACATCCAAAATGTATTACTGAGTTGAAAGAAGTGGATTCTGGTGCATGGTTTTGAAACCGCAGTCAGAAAAAAAATCACAACCATATCAACATGTTTATAACCCCCGGGGCTGTCGTTTTGGTCAAAAAATGAAAATTCTAAAAGTTCCGTTTTTTCTGCTTTAAACTCTAGGTACACATCCAAAATGTATTACTGAGTTGAAAGAAGTGGATTCTGGTGCATGGTTTTGAAACCGCAGTCAGAAAAAAAATCACATCCATATCAACATGTTTATAACCCCCGGGGCTGTCGTTTTGGTCAAAAAATGAAAATTCTAAAAGTTCATGTTTTTCTGCTTTAAACTCTAGGTACACATCCAAAATGTATTACTGAGTTGAAAGAAGTGGATTCTGGTGCATGGTTTTGAAACCGCAGTCAGAAAAAAAATCACAACCATATCAACATGTTTATAACCCCCGGGGCTGTCGTTTTGGTCAAAAAATGAAAATTATAAAAGTTCAGTTTTTTCTGCTTTAAACTCTAGGTACACATCCAAAATGTATTACTGAGTTGAAAGAAGTGGATTCTGGTGCATGGTTTTGAAACCGCAGTCAGAAGAAAAATCAAATCCATATCAACATGTTTATAACCCCCGGGGCTGTCGTTTTGGTCAAAAAATGAAAATTCTAAAAGTTCATGTTTTTCTGCTTTAAACTCTAGGTACACATCCAAAATGTATTACTGAGTTGAAAGAAGTGGATTCTGGTGCATGGTTTTGAAACCGCAGTCAGAAAAAAAATCACAACCATATCAACATGTTTATAACCCCCGGGGCTGTCGTTTTGGTCAAAAAATGAAAATTCTAAAAGTTCATGTTTTTCGGCTTTAAACTCTAGGTACACATCCAAAATGTATTACTGAGTTGAAAGAAGTGGATTCTGGTGCATGGTTTTGAAACCGCAGTCAGAAAAAAAATCACAACCATATCAACATGTTTATAACCCCCGGGGCTGTCGTTTTGGTCAAAAAATGAAAATTCTAAAAGTTCCGTTTTTTCTGCTTTAAACTCTAGGTACACATCCAAAATGTATTACTGAGTTGAAAGAAGTGGATTCTGGTGCATGGTTTTGAAACCGCAGTCAGAAAAAAAATCACATCCATATCAACATTTTTATAACCCCCGGGGCTGTCGTTTTGGTAAAAAAATGAAAATTCTAAAAGTTCAGTTTTTTCTGCTTTAATCTCTAGGTACACATCCAAAATGTATTACTGAGTTGAAAGAAGTGGATTCTGGTGCATGGTTTTGAAACCGCAGTCAGAAAAAAAATCACAACCATATCAACATGTTAATAACCCCCGGGGCTGTCGTTTTGGTCAAAAAATGAAAATTCTAAAAGTTCCGTTTTTTCTGCTTTAAACTCTAGGTACACATCCAAAATGTATTACTGAGTTGAAAGAAGTGGATTCTGGTGCATGGTTTTGAAACCGCAGTCAGAAAAAAAATCACAACCATATCAACATGTTTATAACCCCCGGGGCTGTCGTTTTGGTCAAAAAATGAAAATTCTAAAAGTTCAGTTTTTTCTGCTTTAAACTCTAGGTACACATCCAAAATGTATTACTGAGTTGAAAGAAGTGGATTCTGGTGCATGGTTTTGAAACCGCAGTCAGAAAAAAACTCACATCCATATCAACATGTTTATAACCCCCGGGGCTGTCGTTTTGGTCAAAAAATGAAAATTCTAAAAGTTCCTGTTTTTCTGCTTTAAACTCTAGGTACACATTCAAAATGTATTACTGAGTTGAAAGAAGTGGATTCTGGTGCATGGTTTTGAAACCGCAGTCAGAAAAAAAATCACAACCATATCAACATGTTTATAACCCCCGGGGCTGTCGTTTTGGTCAAAAAATGAAAATTCTAAAAGTTCCGTTTTTTCTGCTTTAAACTCTAGGTACACATCCAAAATGTATTACTGAGTTGAAAGAAGTGGATTCTGGTGCATGGTTTTGAAACCGCAGTCAGAAAAAAAATCACAACCATATCAACATGTTTATAACCCCCGGGGCTGTCGTTTTGGTCAAAAAATGAAAATTCTAAAAGTTCCGTTTTTTCTGCTTTAAACTCTAGGTACACATCCAAAATGTATTACTGAGTTGAAAGAAGTGGATTCTGGTGCATGGTTTTGAAACCGCAGTCAGAAAAAAAATCACAACCATATCAACAAGTTAATAACCCCCGGGGCTGTCGTTTGGTCAAAAAATGAAAATTCTAAAAGTTCCGTTTTTTTCTGCTTTAAACTCTAGGTACACATCCAAAATGTATTACTGAGTTAAAAGAAGTGGATTCTGGTGCATGGTTTTGAAACCGCATTCAGAAAAAAAATCACAACCATATCAACATGTTTATAACCCCCGGGGCTGTCGTTTTGGTCAAAAAATGAAAATTCTAAAAGTTCCGTTTTTTCTGCTTTAAACTCTAGGTACACATCCAAAATGTATTACGGAGTTGAAAGAAGTGGATTCTGGTGCATGGTTTTGAAACCGCAGTCAGAAAAAAAATCACATCCATATCAACATGTTTATAACCCCCGGGGCTGTCGTTTTGGTCAAAAAATGAAAATTCTAAAAGTTCATGTTTTTCTGCTTTAAACTCTAGGTACACATCCAAAATGTGTTACTGAGTTGAAAGAAGTAAATTCTGGTGCATGGTTTTGAAACCGCAGTCAGAAAAAAAATCACATCCATATCAACATGTTTATAACCCCCGGGGCTGTCGTTTTGGTCAAAAAATGAAAATTCTAAAAGTTCATGTTTTTCTGCTTTAAACTCTAGGTACACATCCAAAATGTATTACTGAGTTGAAAGAAGTGGATTCTGGTGCATGGTTTTGAAACCGCAGTCAGAAAAAAAATCACAACCATATCAACATGTTTATAACCCCCGGGGCTGTCGTTTTGGTCAAAAAATGAAAATTCTAAAAGTTCATGTTTTTCTGCTTTAAACTCTAGGTACACATCCAAAATGTATTACTGAGTTGAAAGAAGTGGATTCTGGTGCATGGTTTTGAAACCGCAGTCAGAAAAAAAATCACAACCATATCAACATGTTTATAACCCCCGGGGCTGTCGTTTTGGTCAAAAAATGAAAATTCTAAAAGTTCATGTTTTTCGGCTTTAAACTCTAGGTACACATCCAAAATGTATTACTGAGTTGAAAGAAGTGGATTCTGGTGCATGGTTTTGAAACCGCAGTCAGAAAAAAAATCACAACCATATCAACATGTTTATAACCCCCGGGGCTGTCGTTTTGGTCAAAAAATGAAAATTCTAAAAGTTCCGTTTTTTCTGCTTTAAACTCTAGGTACACATCCAAAATGTATTACTGAGTTGAAAGAAGTGGATTCTGGTGCATGGTTTTGAAACCGCAGTCAGAAAAAAAATCACATCCATATCAACATTTTTATAACCCCCGGGGCTGTCGTTTTGGTAAAAAAATGAAAATTCTAAAAGTTCAGTTTTTTCTGCTTTAATCTCTAGGTACACATCCAAAATGTATTACTGAGTTGAAAGAAGTGGATTCTGGTGCATGGTTTTGAAACCGCAGTCAGAAAAAAAATCACAACCATATCAACATGTTAATAACCCCCGGGGCTGTCGTTTTGGTCAAAAAATGAAAATTCTAAAAGTTCCGTTTTTTCTGCTTTAAACTCTAGGTACACATCCAAAATGTATTACTGAGTTGAAAGAAGTGGATTCTGGTGCATGGTTTTGAAACCGCAGTCAGAAAAAAAATCACAACCATATCAACATGTTTATAACCCCCGGGGCTGTCGTTTTGGTCAAAAAATGAAAATTCTAAAAGTTCCGTTTTTTCTGCTTTAAACTCTAGGTACACATCCAAAATGTATTACTGAGTTGAAAGAAGTGGATTCTGGTGCATGGTTTTGAAACCGCAGTCAGAAAAAAACTCACATCCATATCAACATGTTTATAACCCCCGGGGCTGTCGTTTTGGACAAAAAATGAAAATTCTAAAAGTTCCTGTTTTTCTGCTTTAAACTCTAGGTACACATTCAAAATGTATTACTGAGTTGAAAGAAGTGGATTCTGGTGCATGGTTTTGAAACCGCAGTCAGAAAAAAAATCACAACCATATCAACATGTTTATAACCCCCGGGGCTGTCGTTTTGGTCAAAAAATGAAAATTCTAAAAGTTCCGTTTTTTCTGCTTTAAACTCTAGGTACACATCCAAAATGTATTACGGAGTTGAAAGAAGTGGATTCTGGTGCATGGTTTTGAAACCGCAGTCAGAAAAAAAATCACATCCATATCAACATGTTTATAACCCCCGGGGCTGTCGTTTTGGTCAAAAAATGAAAATTCTAAAAGTTCATGTTTTTCTGCTTTAAACTCTAGGTACACATCCAAAATGTGTTACTGAGTTGAAAGAAGTAAATTCTGGTGCATGGTTTTGAAACCGCAGTCAGAAAAAAAATCACATCCATATCAACATGTTTATAACCCCCGGGGCTGTCGTTTTGGTCAAAAAATGAAAATTCTAAAAGTTCATGTTTTTCTGCTTTAAACTCTAGGTACACATCCAAAATGTATTACTGAGTTGAAAGAAGTGGATTCTGGTGCATGGTTTTGAAACCGCAGTCAGAAAAAAAATCACAACCATATCAACATGTTTATAACCCCCGGGGCTGTCGTTTTGGTCAAAAAATGAAAATTCTAAAAGTTCCGTTTTTTCTGCTTTAAATTCTAGGTACACATCCAAAATGTATTACTGAGTTGAAAGAAGTGGATTCTGGTGCATGGTTTTGAAACCGCAGTCAGAAAAAAAATCACAACCATATCAACATGTTTATAACCCCCGGGGCTGTCGTTTTGGTCAAAAAATTAAAATTCTAAAAGTTCCGTTTTTTCTGCTTTAAACTCTAGGTACACATCCAAAATGTATTACTGAGTTGAAAGAAGTGGATTCTGGTGCATGGTTTTGAAACCGCAGTCAGAAAAAAAATCACATCCATATCAACATTTTTATAACCCCCGGGGCTGTCGTTTTGGTAAAAAAATGAAAATTCTAAAAGTTCCGTTTTTTCTGCTTTAAACTCTAGGTACACATCCAAAATGTATTACTGAGTTGAAAAAAGTGGATTCTGGTGCATGGTTTTGAAACCGCAGTCAGAAAAAAAATCACAACCATATCAACATGTTAATAACCCCCGGGGCTGTCGTTTTGGTCAAAAAATGAAAATTCTAAAAGTTCCGTTTTTTCTGCTTTAAACTCTAGGTACACATCCAAAATGTATTACTGAGTTGAAAGAAGTGGATTCTGGTGCATGGTTTTGAAACCGCAGTCAGAAAAAAAATCACATCCATATCAACATGTTTATAACCCCCGGGGCTGTCGTTTTGGTCAAAAAATGAAAATTCTAAAACTTCATGTTTTTCTGCTTTAAACTCTAGGTACACATCCAAAATGTATTACTGAGTTGAAAGAAGTGGATTCTGGTGCATGGTTTTGAAACCGCAGTCAGAAAAAAAAATCACAACCATATCAACATGTTTATAACCCCCGGGGCTGTCGTTTTGGTCAAAATGAAAATTCTAAAAGTTCCGTTTTTTCTGCTTTAAACTCTAGGTACACATCCAAAATGTATTAATGAGTTGAAAGAAGTGGATTCTGGTGCATGGTTTTGAAACCGTAGTCAGAAAAAAAATCACAACCATATCAACATGTTTATAACCCCCGGGGCTGTCGTTTTGGTCAAAAAATGAAAATTCTAAAAGTTCCGTTTTTTCTGCTTTAAACTCTAGGTACACATCCAAAATGTATTACTGAGTTGAAAGAAGTGGATTCTGGTGCATGGTTTTGAAACCGCAGTCAGAAAAAAAATCACAACCATATCAACATGTTTATAACCCCCGGGGCTGTCGTTTTGGTCAAAAAATGAAAATTCTAAAAGTTCCGTTTTTTTCTGCTTTAAACTCTAGGTACACATCCAAAATGTATTACTGAGTTGAAAGAAGTGGATTCTGGTGCATGATTTTGAAACCGCAGTCAGAAAAAAAATCACAACCATATCAACATGTTTATAACCCCCGGGGCTGTCGTTTTGGTCAAAAAATGAAAATTCTAAAAGTTCCGTTTTTTCTGCTTTAAACTCTAGGTACACATCCAAAATGTATTACTGAGTTGAAAGAAGTGGATTCTGGTGCATGGTTTTGAAACCGCAGTCAGAAAAAAAATCACAACCATATCAACATGTTTATAACCCCCGGGGCTGTCGTTTTGGTCAAAAAATGAAAATTCTAAAAGTTCCGTTTTTTCTGCTTTAAACTCTAGGTACACATCCAAAATGTATTACTGAGTTGAAAGAAGTGGATTCTGGTGCATGGTTTTGAAACCGCAGTCAGAAAAAAAATCACAACCATATCAACATGTTTATAACCCCCGGGGCTGTCGTTTTGGTCAAAAAATGAAAATTCTAAAAGTTCCGTTTTTTCTGCTTTAAACTCTAGGTACACATCCAAAATGTATTACTGAGTTGAAAGAAGTGGATTCTGGTGCATGGTTTTGAAACCGCAGTCAGAAAAAAAATCACAACCATATCAACATGTTAATAACCCCCGGGGCTGTCGTTTGGTCAAAAAATGAAAATTCTAAAAGTTCCGTTATTTTCTGCTTTAAACTCTAGGTACACATCCAAAATGTATTACGGAGTTGAAAGAAGTGGATTCTGGTGCATGGTTTTGAAACCGCAGTCAGAAAAAAAATCACATCCATATCAACATGTTTATAACCCCCGGGGCTGTCGTTTTGGTCAAAAAATGAAAATTCTAAAAGTTCATGTTTTTCTGCTTTAAACTCTAGGTACACATCCAAAATGTATTACTGAGTTGAAAGAAGTGGATTCTGGTGCATGGTTTTGAAACCGCAGTCAGAAAAAAAATCACAACCATATCAACATGTTTATAACCCCCGGGGCTGTCGTTTTGGTCAAAAAATGAAAATTCTAAAAGTTCCGTTTTTTCTGCTTTAAACTCTAGGTACACATCCAAAATGTATTACTGAGTTGAAAGAAGTGGATTCTGGTGCATGGTTTTGAAACCGCAGTCAGAAAAAAAATCACAACCATCTCAACATGTTTATAACCCCCGGGGCTGTCGTTTTGGTCAAAAAATGAAAATTCTAAAAGTTCCGTTTTTTCTGCTTTAAACTCTAGGTACACATCCAAAATGTATTACTAAGTTGAAAGTAGTGGATTCTGGTGCATGGTTTTGAAACCGCAGTCAGAAAAAAATCACATCCATATCAACATTTTTATAACCCCCGGGGCTGTCGTTTTGGTCAAAAAATGAAAATTCTAAAAGTTCCGTTTTTTCTGCTTTAAACTCTAGGTACACATCCAAAATGTATTACTGAGTTGAAAGAAGTGGATTCTGGTGCATGGTTTTGAAACCGCAGTCAGAAAAAAAAATCACATCCATATCAACATGTTTATAACCCCCGGGGCTGTCGTTTTGGTCAAAAAATGAAAATTCTAAAAGTTCATGTTTTTCGGCTTTAAACTCTAGGTACACATCCAAAATGTATTACTGAGTTGAAAGAAGTGGATTCTGGTGCATGGTTTTGAAACCGCAGTCAGAAAAAAATCACAACCATATCAACATGTTTATAACCCCCGGGGCTGTCGTTTTGGTCAAAAAATTGAAATTCTAAAAGTTCCGTTTTTTCTGCTTGAAACTCTAGGTACACATCCAAAATGTATTACTGAGTTGAAAGAAGTGGATTCTGGTGCATGGTTTTGAAACCGCAGTCAGAAAAAAAATCACATCCATATCAACATTTTTATAACCCCCGGGGCTGTCGTTTTGGTAAAAAAATGAAAATTCTAAAAGTTCAGTTTTTTCTGCTTTAATCTCTAGGTACACATCCAAAATGTATTACTGAGTTGAAAGAAGTGGATTCTGGTGCATGGTTTTGAAACCGCAGTCAGAAAAAAAATCACAACCATATCAACATGTTAATAACCCCCGGGGCTGTCGTTTTGGTCAAAAAATGAAAATTCTAAAAGTTCCGTTTTTTCTGCTTTAAACTCTAGGTACACATCCAAAATGTATTACTGAGTTGAAAGAAGTGGATTCTGGTGCATGGTTTTGAAACCGCAGTCAGAAAAAAAATCACAACCATATCAACATGTTTATAACCCCCGGGGCTGTCGTTTTGGTCAAAAAATGAAAATTCTAAAAGTTCAGTTTTTTCTGCTTTAAACTCTAGGTACACATCCAAAATGTATTACTGAGTTGAAAGAAGTGGATTCTGGTGCATGGTTTTGAAACCGCAGTCAGAAAAAAAATCACATCCATATCAACATGTTTATAACCTACGGGGCTGTCGTTTTGGTCAAAAAATGAAAATTCTAAAAGTTCCTGTTTTTCTGCTTTAAACTCTAGGTACACATTCAAAATGTATTACTGAGTTGAAAGAAGTGGATTCTGGTGCATGGTTTTGAAACCGCAGTCAGAAAAAAAAATCACAA
Organism: Crinia signifera; assembly: GCF_055691185.1. NCBI lineage: Eukaryota > Metazoa > Chordata > Amphibia > Anura > Myobatrachidae > Crinia > Crinia signifera. Next base: position 23,491,902 of record NC_139222.1, on the reverse strand, counting down.
CCATATCAACATGTTTATAACCCCCGGGGCTGTCGTTTTGGTCAAAAAATGAAAATTCTAAAAGTTCCGTTTTTTCTGCTTTAAACTCTAGGTACACATCCAAAATGTATTACTGAGTTGAAAGAAGTGGATTCTGGTGCATGGTTTTGAAACCGCAGTCAGAAAAAAAATCACAACCATATCAACATGTTTATAACCCCCGGGGCTGTCGTTTTGGTCAAAAAATGAAAATTCTAAAAGTTCCGTTTTTTCTGCTTTAAACTCTAGGTACACATCCAAAATGTATTACTGAGTTGAAAGAAGTGGATTCTGGTGCATGGTTTTGAAACCGCAGTCAGAAAAAAAATCACAACCATATCAACATGTTTATAACCCCCGGGGCTGTCGTTTTGGTCAAAAAATGAAAATTCTAAAAGTTCCGTTTTGTCTGCTTTAAACTCTAGGTACACATCCAAAATGTATTACTGAGTTGAAAGAAGTGGATTCTGGTGCATGGTTTTGAAACCGCAGTCAGAAAAAAAATCACAACCATATCAACATGTTTATAACCCCCGGGGCTGTCGTTTTGGTCAAAAAATGAAAATTCTAAAAGTTCCGTTTTTTCTGCTTTAAACTCTAGGTACACATCCAAAATGTATTACTGAGTTGAAAGAAGTGGATTCTGGTGCATGGTTTTGAAACCGCAGTCAGAAAAAAAATCACATCCATATCAACATGTTTATAACCCCCGGGGCTGTCGTTTTAGTCAAAAAATGAAAATTCTAAAAGTTCCGTTTTTTCTGCTTTAAACTCTAGGTACACATCCAAAATGTATTACTGAGTTGAATAAAGTGGATTCTGGTGCATGGTTTTGAAACCGCAGTCAGAAAAATAATCACATCCATATCAACATGTTTATAACCCCCGGGGCTGTCGTTTTGGTCAAAAAATGAAAATTCTAAAAGTTCATGTTTTTCTGCTTTAAACTCTAGGTACACATCCAAAATGTATTACTGAGTTGAAAGAAGTGGATTCTGGTGCATGGTTTTGAAACCGCAGTCAGAAAAAAAATCACAACCATATCAACATGTTTATAACCCCCCGGGGCTTTCGTTTTGGTCATAAAATGAAAATTATAAAAGTTCAGTTTTTTCTGCTTTAAACTCTAGGTACACATCCAAAATGTATTACTGAGTTGAAAGAAGTGGATTCTGGTGCATGGTTTTGAAACCGCAGTCAGAAAAAAAATCACAACCATATCAACATGTTTATAACCCCCGGGGCTGTCGTTTTGGTCAAAAAATGAAAATTCTAAAAGTTCCGTTTTTTCTGCTTTAAACTCTAGGTACACATCCAAAATGTATTACTGAGGTGAAAGTAGTGGATTCTGGTGCATGGTTTTGAAACCGCAGTCAGAAAAAAATCACATCCATATCAACATTTTTATAACCCCCGGGGCTGTCGTTTTGGTCAAAAAATGAAAATTCTAAAAGTTCCGTTTTTTCTGCTTTAAACTCTAGGTACACATGCAAAATGTATTACTGAGTTGAAAGAAGTGGATTCTGGTGCATGGTTTTGAAACCGCAGTCAGAAAAAAAATCACATCCATATCAACATGTTTATAACCCCCGGGGCTGTCGTTTTGGTCAAAAAATGAAAATTCTAAAAGTTCCTGTTTTTCTGCTTTAAACTCTAGGTACACATCCAAAATGTATTACTGAGTTGAAAGAAGTGGATTCTGGTGCATGGTTTTGAAACCGCAGTCAGAAAAAAAAATCACAACCATATCAACATGTTTATAACCCCCGGGGCTGTCGTTTTGGTCAAAATGAAAATTCTAAAAGTTCATGTTTTTCGGCTTTAAACTCTAGGTACACATCCAAAATGTATTACTGAGTTGAAAGAAGTGGATTCTGGTGCATGGTTTTGAAACCGCAGTCAGAAAAAAAATCACAACCATATCAACATGTTTATAACCCCCGGGGCTGTCGTTTTGGTCAAAAAATGAAAATTCTAAAAGTTCCGTTTTTTCTGCTTTAAACTCTAGGTACACATCCAAAATGTATTACTGAGTTGAAAGAAGTGGATTCTGGTGCATGGTTTTGAAACCGCAGTCAGAAAAAAAATCACATCCATATCAACATTTTTATAACCCCCGGGGCTGTCGTTTTGGTAAAAAAATGAAAATTCTAAAAGTTCAGTTTTTTCTGCTTTAATCTCTAGGTACACATCCAAAATGTATTACTGAGTTGAAAGAAGTGGATTCTGGTGCATGGTTTTGAAAGCGCAGTCAGAAAAAAAATCACAACCATATCAACATGTTAATAACCCCCGGGGCTGTCGTTTTGGTCAAAAAATGAAAATTCTAAAAGTTCCGTTTTTTCTGCTTTAAACTCTAGGTACACATCCAAAATGTATTACTGAGTTGAAAGAAGTGGATTCTGGTGCATGGTTTTGAAACCGCAGTCAGAAAAAAAATCACAACCATATCAACATGTTTATAACCCCCGGGGCTGTCGTTTTGGTCAAAAAATGAAAATTCTAAAAGTTCCGTTTTTTCTGCTTTAAACTCTAGGTACACATCCAAAATGTATTACTGAGTTGAAAGAAGTGGATTCTGGTGCATGGTTTTGAAACCGCAGTCAGAAAAAAACTCACATCCATATCAACATGTTTATAACCCCCGGGGCTGTCGTTTTGGACAAAAAATGAAAATTCTAAAAGTTCCTGTTTTTCTGCTTTAAACTCTAGGTACACATTCAAAATGTATTACTGAGTTGAAAGAAGTGGATTCTGGTGCATGGTTTTGAAACCGCAGTCAGAAAAAAAATCACAACCATATCAACATGTTTATAACCCCCGGGGCTGTCGTTTTGGTCAAAAAATGAAAATTCTAAAAGTTCCGTTTTTTCTGCTTTAAACTCTAGGTACACATCCAAAATGTATTACGGAGTTGAAAGAAGTGGATTCTGGTGCATGGTTTTGAAACCGCAGTCAGAAAAAAAATCACATCCATATCAACATGTTTATAACCCCCGGGGCTGTCGTTTTGGTCAAAAAATGAAAATTCTAAAAGTTCATGTTTTTCTGCTTTAAACTCTAGGTACACATCCAAAATGTGTTACTGAGTTGAAAGAAGTAAATTCTGGTGCATGGTTTTGAAACCGCAGTCAGAAAAAAAATCACATCCATATCAACATGTTTATAACCCCCGGGGCTGTCGTTTTGGTCAAAAAATGAAAATTCTAAAAGTTCATGTTTTTCTGCTTTAAACTCTAGGTACACATCCAAAATGTATTACTGAGTTGAAAGAAGTGGATTCTGGTGCATGGTTTTGAAACCGCAGTCAGAAAAAAAATCACAACCATATCAACATGTTTATAACCCCCGGGGCTGTCGTTTTGGTCAAAAAATGAAAATTCTAAAAGTTCCGTTTTTTCTGCTTTAAATTCTAGGTACACATCCAAAATGTATTACTGAGTTGAAAGAAGTGGATTCTGGTGCATGGTTTTGAAACCGCAGTCAGAAAAAAAATCACAACCATATCAACATGTTTATAACCCCCGGGGCTGTCGTTTTGGTCAAAAAATTAAAATTCTAAAAGTTCCGTTTTTTCTGCTTTAAACTCTAGGTACACATCCAAAATGTATTACTGAGTTGAAAGAAGTGGATTCTGGTGCATGGTTTTGAAACCGCAGTCAGAAAAAAAATCACATCCATATCAACATTTTTATAACCCCCGGGGCTGTCGTTTTGGTAAAAAAATGAAAATTCTAAAAGTTCCGTTTTTTCTGCTTTAAACTCTAGGTACACATCCAAAATGTATTACTGAGTTGAAAAAAGTGGATTCTGGTGCATGGTTTTGAAACCGCAGTCAGAAAAAAAATCACAACCATATCAACATGTTAATAACCCCCGGGGCTGTCGTTTTGGTCAAAAAATGAAAATTCTAAAAGTTCCGTTTTTTCTGCTTTAAACTCTAGGTACACATCCAAAATGTATTACTGAGTTGAAAGAAGTGGATTCTGGTGCATGGTTTTGAAACCGCAGTCAGAAAAAAAATCACATCCATATCAACATGTTTATAACCCCCGGGGCTGTCGTTTTGGTCAAAAAATGAAAATTCTAAAACTTCATGTTTTTCTGCTTTAAACTCTAGGTACACATCCAAAATGTATTACTGAGTTGAAAGAAGTGGATTCTGGTGCATGGTTTTGAAACCGCAGTCAGAAAAAAAAATCACAACCATATCAACATGTTTATAACCCCCGGGGCTGTCGTTTTGGTCAAAATGAAAATTCTAAAAGTTCCGTTTTTTCTGCTTTAAACTCTAGGTACACATCCAAAATGTATTAATGAGTTGAAAGAAGTGGATTCTGGTGCATGGTTTTGAAACCGTAGTCAGAAAAAAAATCACAACCATATCAACATGTTTATAACCCCCGGGGCTGTCGTTTTGGTCAAAAAATGAAAATTCTAAAAGTTCCGTTTTTTCTGCTTTAAACTCTAGGTACACATCCAAAATGTATTACTGAGTTGAAAGAAGTGGATTCTGGTGCATGGTTTTGAAACCGCAGTCAGAAAAAAAATCACAACCATATCAACATGTTTATAACCCCCGGGGCTGTCGTTTTGGTCAAAAAATGAAAATTCTAAAAGTTCCGTTTTTTTCTGCTTTAAACTCTAGGTACACATCCAAAATGTATTACTGAGTTGAAAGAAGTGGATTCTGGTGCATGATTTTGAAACCGCAGTCAGAAAAAAAATCACAACCATATCAACATGTTAATAACCCCCGGGGCTGTCGTTTTGGTCAAAAAATGAAAATTCTAAAAGTTCTGTTTTTTCTGCTTTAAACTCTAGGTACACATCCAAAATGTATTACTGAGTTGAAAGAAGTGGATTCTGGTGCATGGTTTTGAAACCGCAGTCAGAAAAAAAATCACATCCATATCAACATTTTTATAACCCCCGGGGCTGTCGTTTTGGTAAAAAAATGAAAATTCTAAAAGTTCCGTTTTTTCTGCTTTAAACTCTAGGTACACATCCAAAATGTATTACTGAGTTGAAAAAAGTGGATTCTGGTGCATGGTTTTGAAACCGCAGTCAGAAAAAAAATCACAACCATATCAACATGTTAATAACCCCCGGGGCTGTCGTTTTGGTCAAAAAATGAAAATTCTAAAAGTTCCGTTTTTTCTGCTTTAAACTCTAGGTACACATCCAAAATGTATTACTGAGTTGAAAGAAGTGGATTCTGGTGCATGGTTTTGAAACCGCAGTCAGAAAAAAAATCACATCCATATCAACATGTTTATAACCCCCGGGGCTGTCGTTTTGGTCAAAAAATGAAAATTCTAAAACTTCATGTTTTTCTGCTTTAAACTCTAGGTACACATCCAAAATGTATTACTGAGTTGAAAGAAGTGGATTCTGGTGCATGGTTTTGAAACCGCAGTCAGAAAAAAAAATCACAACCATATCAACATGTTTATAACCCCCGGGGCTGTCGTTTTGGTCAAAATGAAAATTCTAAAAGTTCCGTTTTTTCTGCTTTAAACTCTAGGTACACATCCAAAATGTATTAATGAGTTGAAAGAAGTGGATTCTGGTGCATGGTTTTGAAACCGTAGTCAGAAAAAAAATCACAACCATATCAACATGTTTATAACCCCCGGGGCTGTCGTTTTGGTCAAAAAATGAAAATTCTAAAAGTTCCGTTTTTTCTGCTTTAAACTCTAGGTACACATCCAAAATGTATTACTGAGTTGAAAGAAGTGGATTCTGGTGCATGGTTTTGAAACCGCAGTCAGAAAAAAAATCACAACCATATCAACATGTTTATAACCCCCGGGGCTGTCGTTTTGGTCAAAAAATGAAAATTCTAAAAGTTCCGTTTTTTTCTGCTTTAAACTCTAGGTACACATCCAAAATGTATTACTGAGTTGAAAGAAGTGGATTCTGGTGCATGATTTTGAAACCGCAGTCAGAAAAAAAATCACAACCATATCAACATGTTTATAACCCCCGGGGCTGTCGTTTTGGTCAAAAAATGAAAATTCTAAAAGTTCCGTTTTTTCTGCTTTAAACTCTAGGTACACATCCAAAATGTATTACTGAGTTGAAAGAAGTGGATTCTGGTGCATGGTTTTGAAACCGCAGTCAGAAAAAAAATCACAACCATATCAACATGTTTATAACCCCCGGGGCTGTCGTTTTGGTCAAAAAATGAAAATTCTAAAAGTTCCGTTTTTTCTGCTTTAAACTCTAGGTACACATCCAAAATGTATTACTGAGTTGAAAGAAGTGGATTCTGGTGCATGGTTTTGAAACCGCAGTCAGAAAAAAAATCACAACCATATCAACATGTTTATAACCCCCGGGGCTGTCGTTTTGGTCAAAAAATGAAAATTCTAAAAGTTCCGTTTTTTCTGCTTTAAACTCTAGGTACACATCCAAAATGTATTACTGAGTTGAAAGAAGTGGATTCTGGTGCATGGTTTTGAAACCGCAGTCAGAAAAAAAATCACAACCATATCAACATGTTAATAACCCCCGGGGCTGTCGTTTGGTCAAAAAATGAAAATTCTAAAAGTTCCGTTATTTTCTGCTTTAAACTCTAGGTACACATCCAAAATGTATTACTGAGTTGAAAGAAGTGGATTCTGGTGCATGGTTTTGAAACCGCAGTCAGAAAAAAAATCACAACCATATCAACATGTTTATAACCCCCGGGGCTGTCGTTTTGGTCAAAAAATGAAAATTCTAAAAGTTCCGTTTTTTCTGCTTTAAACTCTAGGTACACATCCAAAATGTATTACGGAGTTGAAAGAAGTGGATTCTGGTGCATGGTTTTGAAACCGCAGTCAGAAAAAAAATCACATCCATATCAACATGTTTATAACCCCCGGGGCTGTCGTTTTGGTCAAAAAATGAAAATTCTAAAAGTTCATGTTTTTCTGCTTTAAACTCTAGGTACACATCCAAAATGTATTACTGAGTTGAAAGAAGTGGATTCTGGTGCATGGTTTTGAAACCGCAGTCAGAAAAAAAATCACAACCATATCAACATGTTTATAACCCCCGGGGCTGTCGTTTTGGTCAAAAAATGAAAATTCTAAAAGTTCCGTTTTTTCTGCTTTAAACTCTAGGTACACATCCAAAATGTATTACTGAGTTGAAAGAAGTGGATTCTGGTGCATGGTTTTGAAACCGCAGTCAGAAAAAAAATCACAACCATATCAACATGTTTATAACCCCCGGGGCTGTCGTTTTGGTCAAAAAATGAAAATTCTAAAAGTTCCGTTTTTTCTGCTTTAAACTCTAGGTACACATCCAAAATGTATTACTAAGTTGAAAGTAGTGGATTCTGGTGCATGGTTTTGAAACCGCAGTCAGAAAAAAATCACATCCATATCAACATTTTTATAACCCCCGGGGCTGTCGTTTTGGTCAAAAAATGAAAATTCTAAAAGTTCCGTTTTTTCTGCTTTAAACTCTAGGTACACATCCAAAATGTATTACTGAGTTGAAAGAAGTGGATTCTGGTGCATGGTTTTGAAACCGCAGTCAGAAAAAAAAATCACATCCATATCAACATGTTTATAACCCCCGGGGCTGTCGTTTTGGTCAAAAAATGAAAATTCTAAAAGTTCCTGTTTTTCTGCTTTAAACTCTAGGTACACATCCAAAATGTATTACTGAGTTGAAAGAAGTGGATTCTGGTGCATGGTTTTGAAACCGCAGTCAGAAAAAAAAATCACAACCATATCAACATGTTTATAACCCCCGGGGCTGTCGTTTTGGTCAAAATGAAAATTCTAAAAGTTCCGTTTTTTCTGCTTTAAACTCTAGGTACACATCCAAAATGTATTAATGAGTTGAAAGAAGTGGATTCTGGTGCATGGTTTTGAAACCGCAGTCAGAAAAAAAATCACAACCATATCAACATGTTTATAACCCCCGGGGCTGTCGTTTTGGTCAAAAAATGAAAATTCTAAAAGTTCCGTTTTTTCTGCTTTAAACTCTAGGTACACATCCAAAATGTATTACTGAGTTGAAAGAAGTGGATTCTGGTGCATGGTTTTGAAACCGCAGTCAGAAAAAAAATCACAACCATATCAACATGTTTATAACCCCCGGGGCTGTCGTTTTGGTCAAAAAATGAAAATTCTAAAAGTTCCGTTTTTTCTGCTTTAAACTCTAGGTACACATCCAAAATGTATTACTGAGTTGAAAGAAGTGGATTCTGGTGCATGATTTTGAAACCGCAGTCAGAAAAAAAATCACAACCATATCAACATGTTTATAACCCCCGGGGCTGTCGTTTTGGTCAAAAAATGAAAATTCTAAAAGTTCCGTTTTTTCTGCTTTAAACTCTAGGTACACATCCAAAATGTATTACTGAGTTGAAAGAAGTGGATTCTGGTGCATGGTTTTGAAACCGCAGTCAGAAAAAAAATCACAACCATATCAACATGTTTATAACCCCCGGGGCTGTCGTTTTGGTCAAAAAATGAAATTTCTAAAAGTTCTGTTTTTTCTGCTTTAAACTCTAGGTACACATTCAAAATGTATTACTGAGTTGAAAGAAGTGGATTCTGGTGCATGGTTTTGAAACCGCAGTCAGAAAAAAAATCACATCCATATCAACATGTTTATAACCCCCGGGGCTGTCGTTTTGGTCAAAAAATGAAAATTCTAAAAGTTCATGTTTTTCTGCTTTAAACTCTAGGTACACATCCAAAATGTATTACTGAGTTGAAAGAAGTGGATTCTGGTGCATGGTTTTGAAACCGCAGTCAGAAAAAAAATCACAACCATATCAACATGTTTATAACCCCCGGGGCTGTCGTTTTGGTCAAAAAATGAAAATTATAAAAGTTCCGTTTTTTCTGCTTTAAACTCTAGGTACACATCCAAAATGTATTACTGAGTTGAAAGAAGTGGATTCTGGTGCATGGTTTTGAAACCGCAGTCAGAGGAAAAATCAAATCCATATCAACATGTTTATAACCCCCGGGGCTGTCGTTTTGGTCAAAAAATGAAAATTCTAAAAGTTCCGTTTTTTCTGCTTTAAATTCTAGGTACACATCCAAAATGTATTACTGAGTTGAAAGAAGTGGATTCTGGTGCATGGTTTTGAAACCGCAGTCAGAAAAAAAATCACAACCATATCAACATGTTTATAACCCCCGGGGCTGTCGTTTTGGTCAAAAAATTAAAATTCTAAAAGTTCCGTTTTTTCTGCTTTAAACTCTAGGTACACATCCAAAATGTATTACTGAGTTGAAAGAAGTGGATTCTGGTGCATGGTTTTGAAACCGCAGTCAGAAAAAAAATCACATCCATATCAACATTTTTATAACCCCCGGGGCTGTCGTTTTGGTAAAAAAATGAAAATTCTAAAAGTTCCGTTTTTTCTGCTTTAAACTCTAGGTACACATCCAAAATGTATTACTGAGTTGAAAAAAGTGGATTCTGGTGCATGGTTTTGAAACCGCAGTCAGAAAAAAAATCACAACCATATCAACATGTTAATAACCCCCGGGGCTGTCGTTTTGGTCAAAAAATGAAAATTCTAAAAGTTCCGTTTTTTCTGCTTTAAACTCTAGGTACACATCCAAAATGTATTACTGAGTTGAAAGAAGTGGATTCTGGTGCATGGTTTTGAAACCGCAGTCAGAAAAAAAATCACATCCATATCAACATGTTTATAACCCCCGGGGCTGTCGTTTTGGTCAAAAAATGAAAATTCTAAAAGTTCCTGTTTTTCTGCTTTAAACTCTAGGTACACATCCAAAATGTATTACTGAGTTGAAAGAAGTGGATTCTGGTGCATGGTTTTGAAACCGCAGTCAGAAAAAAAAATCACAACCATATCAACATGTTTATAACCCCCGGGGCTGTCGTTTTGGTCAAAATGAAAATTCTAAAAGTTCCGTTTTTTCTGCTTTAAACTCTAGGTACACATCCAAAATGTATTAATGAGTTGAAAGAAGTGGATTCTGGTGCATGGTTTTGAAACCGCAGTCAGAAAAAAAATCACAACCATATCAACATGTTTATAACCCCCGGGGCTGTCGTTTTGGTCAAAAAATGAAAATTCTAAAAGTTCCGTTTTTTCTGCTTTAAACTCTAGGTACACATCCAAAATGTATTACTGAGTTGAAAGAAGTGGATTCTGGTGCATGGTTTTGAAACCGCAGTCAGAAAAAAAATCACAACCATATCAACATGTTTATAACCCCCGGGGCTGTCGTTTTGGTCAAAAAATGAAAATTCTAAAAGTTCCGTTTTTTCTGCTTTAAACTCTAGGTACACATCCAAAATGTATTACTGAGTTGAAAGAAGTGGATTCTGGTGCATGATTTTGAAACCGCAGTCAGAAAAAAATCACAACCATATCAACATGTTTATAACCCCCGGGGCTGTCGTTTTGGTCAAAAAATGAAAATTCTAAAAGTTCCGTTTTTTCTGCTTTAAACTCTAGGTACACATCCAAAATGTATTACTGAGTTGAAAGAAGTGGATTCTGGTGCATGGTTTTGAAACCGCAGTCAGAAAAAAAATCACAACCATATCAACATGTTTATAACCCCCGGGGCTGTCGTTTTGGTCAAAAAATGAAATTTCTAAAAGTTCTGTTTTTTCTGCTTTAAACTCTAGGTACACATTCAAAATGTATTACTGAGTTGAAAGAAGTGGATTCTGGTGCATGGTTTTGAAACCGCAGTCAGAAAAAAAATCACAACCATATCAACATGTTAATAACCCCCGGGGCTGTCGTTTGGTCAAAAAATGAAAATTCTAAAAGTTCCGTTATTTTCTGCTTTAAACTCTAGGTACACATCCAAAATGTATTACTGAGTTGAAAGAAGTGGATTCTGGTGCATGGTTTTGAAACCGCAGTCAGAAAAAAAATCACAACCATATCAACATGTTTATAACCCCCGGGGCTGTCGTTTTGGTCAAAAAATGAAAATTCTAAAAGTTCCGTTTTTTCTGCTTTAAACTCTAGGTACACATCCAAAATGTATTACGGAGTTGAAAGAAGTGGATTCTGGTGCATGGTTTTGAAACCGCAGTCAGAAAAAAAATCACATCCATATCAACATGTTTATAACCCCCGGGGCTGTCGTTTTGGTCAAAAAATGAAAATTCTAAAAGTTCATGTTTTTCTGCTTTAAACTCTAGGTACACATCCAAAATGTATTACTGAGTTGAAAGAAGTGGATTCTGGTGCATGGTTTTGAAACCGCAGTCAGAAAAAAAATCACAACCATATCAACATGTTTATAACCCCCGGGGCTGTCGTTTTGGTCAAAAAATGAAAATTCTAAAAGTTCCGTTTTTTCTGCTTTAAACTCTAGGTACACATCCAAAATGTATTACTGAGTTGAAAGAAGTGGATTCTGGTGCATGGTTTTGAAACCGCAGTCAGAAAAAAAATCACATCCATATCAACATGTTTATAACCCCCGGGGCTGTCGTTTTGGTCAAAAAATGAAAATTCTAAAAGTTCATGTTTTTCTGCTTTAAACTCTAGGTACACATCCAAAATGTATTACTGAGTTGAAAGAAGTGGATTCTGGTGCATGGTTTTGAAACCGCAGTCAGAAAAAAAATCACAACCATATCAACATGTTTATAACCCCCGGGGCTGTCGTTTTGGTCAAAAAATGAAAATTATAAAAGTTCCGTTTTTTCTGCTTTAAACTCTAGGTACACATCCAAAATGTATTACTGAGTTGAAAGAAGTGGATTCTGGTGCATGGTTTTGAAACCGCAGTCAGAAGAAAAATCAAATCCATATCAACATGTTTATAACCCCCGGGGCTGTCGTTTTGGTCAAAAAATGAAAATTCTAAAAGTTCATGTTTTTCTGCTTTAAACTCTAGGTACACATCCAAAATGTATTACTGAGTTGAAAGAAGTGGATTCTGGTGCATGGTTTTGAAACCGCAGTCAGAAAAAAAATCACAACCATATCAACATGTTTATAACCCCCGGGGCTGTCGTTTTGGTCAAAAAATGAAAATTCTAAAAGTTCATGTTTTTCGGCTTTAAACTCTAGGTACACATCCAAAATGTATTACTGAGTTGAAAGAAGTGGATTCTGGTGCATGGTTTTAAAACCGCAGTCAGAAAAAAAATCACAACCATATCAACATGTTTATAACCCCCGGGGCTGTCGTTTTGGTCAAAAAATGAAAATTCTAAAAGTTCCGTTTTTTCTGCTTTAAACTCTAGGTACACATCCAAAATGTATTACTGAGTTGAAAGAAGTGGATTCTGGTGCATGGTTTTGAAACCGCAGTCAGAAAAAAAATCACATCCATATCAACATTTTTATAACCCCCGGGGCTGTCGTTTTGGTAAAAAAATGAAAATTCTAAAAGTTCAGTTTTTTCTGCTTTAATCTCTAGGTACACATCCAAAATGTATTACTGAGTTGAAAGAAGTGGATTCTGGTGCATGGTTTTGAAACCGCAGTCAGAAAAAAAATCACAACCATATCAACATGTTAATAACCCCCGGGGCTGTCGTTTTGGTCAAAAAATGAAAATTCTAAAAGTTCCGTTTTTTCTGCTTTAAACTCTAGGTACACATCCAAAATGTATTACTGAGTTGAAAGAAGTGGATTCTGGTGCATGGTTTTGAAACCGCAGTCAGAAAAAAAATCACAACCATATCAACATGTTTATAACCCCCGGGGCTGTCGTTTTGGTCAAAAAATGAAAATTCTAAAAGTTCAGTTTTTTCTGCTTTAAACTCTAGGTACACATCCAAAATGTATTACTGAGTTGAAAGAAGTGGATTCTGGTGCATGGTTTTGAAACCGCAGTCAGAAAAAAACTCACATCCATATCAACATGTTTATAACCCCCGGGGCTGTCGTTTTGGTCAAAAAATGAAAATTCTAAAAGTTCCTGTTTTTCTGCTTTAAACTCTAGGTACACATTCAAAATGTATTACTGAGTTGAAAGAAGTGGATTCTGGTGCATGGTTTTGAAACCGCAGTCAGAAAAAAAATCACAACCATATCAACATGTTTATAACCCCCGGGGCTGTCGTTTTGGTCAAAAAATGAAAATTCTAAAAGTTCAGTTTTTTCTGCTTTAAACTCTAGGTACACATCCAAAATGTATTACTGAGTTGAAAGAAGTGGATTCTGGTGCATGGTTTTGAAACCGCAGTCAGAAAAAAAATCACAACCATATCAACATGTTTATAACCCCCGGGGCTGTCGTTTTGGTCAAAAAATGAAAATTCTAAAAGTTCCGTTTTTTCTGCTTTAAACTCTAGGTACACATCCAAAATGTATTACTGAGTTGAAAGAAGTGGATTCTGGTGCATGGTTTTGAAACCGCAGTCAGAAAAAAAATCACAACCATATCAACAAGTTAATAACCCCCGGGGCTGTCGTTTGGTCAAAAAATGAAAATTCTAAAAGTTCCGTTTTTTTCTGCTTTAAACTCTAGGTACACATCCAAAATGTATTACTGAGTTAAAAGAAGTGGATTCTGGTGCATGGTTTTGAAACCGCATTCAGAAAAAAAATCACAACCATATCAACATGTTTATAACCCCCGGGGCTGTCGTTTTGGTCAAAAAATGAAAATTCTAAAAGTTCCGTTTTTTCTGCTTTAAACTCTAGGTACACATCCAAAATGTATTACGGAGTTGAAAGAAGTGGATTCTGGTGCATGGTTTTGAAACCGCAGTCAGAAAAAAAATCACATCCATATCAACATGTTTATAACCCCCGGGGCTGTCGTTTTGGTCAAAAAATGAAAATTCTAAAAGTTCATGTTTTTCTGCTTTAAACTCTAGGTACACATCCAAAATGTGTTACTGAGTTGAAAGAAGTAAATTCTGGTGCATGGTTTTGAAACCGCAGTCAGAAAAAAAATCACATCCATATCAACATGTTTATAACCCCCGGGGCTGTCGTTTTGGTCAAAAAATGAAAATTCTAAAAGTTCATGTTTTTCTGCTTTAAACTCTAGGTACACATCCAAAATGTATTACTGAGTTGAAAGAAGTGGATTCTGGTGCATGGTTTTGAAACCGCAGTCAGAAAAAAAATCACAACCATATCAACATGTTTATAACCCCCGGGGCTGTCGTTTTGGTCAAAAAATGAAAATTCTAAAAGTTCATGTTTTTCTGCTTTAAACTCTAGGTACACATCCAAAATGTATTACTGAGTTGAAAGAAGTGGATTCTGGTGCATGGTTTTGAAACCGCAGTCAGAAAAAAAATCACAACTATATCAACATGTTTATAACCCCCGGGGCTGTCGTTTTGGTCAAAAAATGAAAATTCTAAAAGTTCATGTTTTTCGGCTTTAAACTCTAGGTACACATCCAAAATGTATTACTGAGTTGAAAGAAGTGGATTCTGGTGCATGGTTTTGAAACCGCAGTCAGAAAAAAAATCACAACCATATCAACATGTTTATAACCCCCGGGGCTGTCGTTTTGGTCAAAAAATGAAAATTCTAAAAGTTCCGTTTTTTCTGCTTTAAACTCTAGGTACACATCCAAAATGTATTACTGAGTTGAAAGAAGTGGATTCTGGTGCATGGTTTTGAAACCGCAGTCAGAAAAAAAATCACATCCATATCAACATTTTTATAACCCCCGGGGCTGTCGTTTTGGTAAAAAAATGAAAATTCTAAAAGTTCAGTTTTTTCTGCTTTAATCTCTAGGTACACATCCAAAATGTATTACTGAGTTGAAAGAAGTGGATTCTGGTGCATGGTTTTGAAACCGCAGTCAGAAAAAAAATCACAACCATATCAACATGTTAATAACCCCCGGGGCTGTCGTTTTGGTCAAAAAATGAAAATTCTAAAAGTTCCGTTTTTTCTGCTTTAAACTCTAGGTACACATCCAAAATGTATTACTGAGTTGAAAGAAGTGGATTCTGGTGCATGGTTTTGAAACCGCAGTCAGAAAAAAAATCACAACCTTATCAACATGTTTATAACCCCCGGGGCTGTCGTTTTGGTCAAAAAATGAAAATTCTAAAAGTTCCGTTTTTTCTGCTTTAAACTCTAGGTACACATCCAAAATGTATTACTGAGTTGAAAGAAGTGGATTCTGGTGCATGGTTTTGAAACCGCAGTCAGAAAAAAACTCACATCCATGTCAACATGTTTATAACCCCCGGGGCTGTCGTTTTGGACAAAAAATGAAAATTCTAAAAGTTCCTGTTTTTCTGCTTTAAACTCTAGGTACACATTCAAAATGTATTACTGAGTTGAAAGAAGTGGATTCTGGTGCATGGTTTTGAAACCGCAGTCAGAAAAAAAATCACAACCATATCAACATGTTTATAACCCCCGGGGCTGTCGTTTTGGTCAAAAAATGAAAATTCTAAAAGTTCCGTTTTTTCTGCTTTAAACTCTAGGTACACATCCAAAATGTATTACGGAGTTGAAAGAAGTGGATTCTGGTGCATGGTTTTGAAACCGCAGTCAGAAAAAAAATCACATCCATATCAACATGTTTATAACCCCCGGGGCTGTCGTTTTGGTCAAAAAATGAAAATTCTAAAAGTTCATGTTTTTCTGCTTTAAACTCTAGGTACACATCCAAAATGTGTTACTGAGTTGAAAGAAGTAAATTCTGGTGCATGGTTTTGAAACCGCAGTCAGAAAAAAAATCACATCCATATCAACATGTTTATAACCCCCGGGGCTGTCGTTTTGGTCAAAAAATGAAAATTCTAAAAGTTCATGTTTTTCTGCTTTAAACTCTAGGTACACATCCAAAATGTATTACTGAGTTGAAAGAAGTGGATTCTGGTGCATGGTTTTGAAACCGCAGTCAGAAAAAAAATCACAACCATATCAACATGTTTATAACCCCCGGGGCTGTCGTTTTGGTCAAAAAATGAAAATTCTAAAAGTTCCGTTTTTTCTGCTTTAAACTCTAGGTACACATTCAAAATGTATTACTGAGTTGAAAGAAGTGGATTCTGGTGCATGGTTTTGAAACCGCAGTCAGAAAAAAAATCACAACCATATCAACATGTTTATAACCCCCGGGGCTGTCGTTTTGGTCAAAAAATGAAAATTCTAAAAGTTCAGTTTTTTCTGCTTTAAACTCTAGGTACACATCCAAAATGTATTACTGAGTTGAAAGAAGTGGATTCTGGTGCATGGTTTTGAAACCGCAGTCAGAAAAAAAATCACAACCATATCAACATGTTTATAACCCCCGGGGCTGTCGTTTTGGTCAAAAAATGAAAATTCTAAAAGTTCCGTTTTTTCTGCTTTAAACTCTAGGTACACATCCAAAATGTATTACTGAGTTGAAAGAAGTGGATTCTGGTGCATGGTTTTGAAACCGCAGTCAGAAAAAAAATCACAACCATATCAACAAGTTAATAACCCCCGGGGCTGTCGTTTGGTCAAAAAATGAAAATTCTAAAAGTTCCGTTTTTTTCTGCTTTAAACTCTAGGTACACATCCAAAATGTATTACTGAGTTAAAAGAAGTGGATTCTGGTGCATGGTTTTGAAACCGCATTCAGAAAAAAAATCACAACCATATCAACATGTTTATAACCCCCGGGGCTGTCGTTTTGGTCAAAAAATGAAAATTCTAAAAGTTCCGTTTTTTCTGCTTTAAACTCTAGGTACACATCCAAAATGTATTACGGAGTTGAAAGAAGTGGATTCTGGTGCATGGTTTTGAAACCGCAGTCAGAAAAAAAATCACATCCATATCAACATGTTTATAACCCCCGGGGCTGTCGTTTTGGTCAAAAAATGAAAATTCTAAAAGTTCATGTTTTTCTGCTTTAAACTCTAGGTACACATCCAAAATGTGTTACTGAGTTGAAAGAAGTAAATTCTGGTGCATGGTTTTGAAACCGCAGTCAGAAAAAAAATCACATCCATATCAACATGTTTATAACCCCCGGGGCTGTCGTTTTGGTCAAAAAATGAAAATTCTAAAAGTTCATGTTTTTCTGCTTTAAACTCTAGGTACACATCCAAAATGTATTACTGAGTTGAAAGAAGTGGATTCTGGTGCATGGTTTTGAAACCGCAGTCAGAAAAAAAATCACAACCATATCAACATGTTTATAACCCCCGGGGCTGTCGTTTTGGTCAAAAAATGAAAATTCTAAAAGTTCATGTTTTTCTGCTTTAAACTCTAGGTACACATCCAAAATGTATTACTGAGTTGAAAGAAGTGGATTCTGGTGCATGGTTTTGAAACCGCAGTCAGAAAAAAAATCACAACTATATCAACATGTTTATAACCCCCGGGGCTGTCGTTTTGGTCAAAAAATGAAAATTCTAAAAGTTCATGTTTTTCGGCTTTAAACTCTAGGTACACATCCAAAATGTATTACTGAGTTGAAAGAAGTGGATTCTGGTGCATGGTTTTGAAACCGCAGTCAGAAAAAAAATCACAACCATATCAACATGTTTATAACCCCCGGGGCTGTCGTTTTGGTCAAAAAATGAAAATTCTAAAAGTTCCGTTTTTTCTGCTTTAAACTCTAGGTACACATCCAAAATGTATTACTGAGTTGAAAGAAGTGGATTCTGGTGCATGGTTTTGAAACCGCAGTCAGAAAAAAAATCACATCCATATCAACATTTTTATAACCCCCGGGGCTGTCGTTTTGGTAAAAAAATGAAAATTCTAAAAGTTCAGTTTTTTCTGCTTTAATCTCTAGGTACACATCCAAAATGTATTACTGAGTTGAAAGAAGTGGATTCTGGTGCATGGTTTTGAAACCGCAGTCAGAAAAAAAATCACAACCATATCAACATGTTAATAACCCCCGGGGCTGTCGTTTTGGTCAAAAAATGAAAATTCTAAAAGTTCCGTTTTTTCTGCTTTAAACTCTAGGTACACATCCAAAATGTATTACTGAGTTGAAAGAAGTGGATTCTGGTGCATGGTTTTGAAACCGCAGTCAGAAAAAAAATCACAACCTTATCAACATGTTTATAACCCCCGGGGCTGTCGTTTTGGTCAAAAAATGAAAATTCTAAAAGTTCCGTTTTTTCTGCTTTAAACTCTAGGTACACATCCAAAATGTATTACTGAGTTGAAAGAAGTGGATTCTGGTGCATGGTTTTGAAACCGCAGTCAGAAAAAAACTCACATCCATGTCAACATGTTTATAACCCCCGGGGCTGTCGTTTTGGACAAAAAATGAAAATTCTAAAAGTTCCTGTTTTTCTGCTTTAAACTCTAGGTACACATTCAAAATGTATTACTGAGTTGAAAGAAGTGGATTCTGGTGCATGGTTTTGAAACCGCAGTCAGAAAAAAAATCACAACCATATCAACATGTTTATAACCCCCGGGGCTGTCGTTTTGGTCAAAAAATGAAAATTCTAAAAGTTCCGTTTTTTCTGCTTTAAACTCTAGGTACACATCCAAAATGTATTACGGAGTTGAAAGAAGTGGATTCTGGTGCATGGTTTTGAAACCGCAGTCAGAAAAAAAATCACAACCATATCAACATGTTTATAACCCCCGGGGCTGTCGTTTTGGTCAAAAAATGAAAATTCTAAAAGTTCATGTTTTTCTGCTTTAAACTCTAGGTACACATCCAAAATGTATTACTGAGTTGAAAGAAGTGGATTCTGGTGCATGGTTTTGAAACCGCAGTCAGAAAAAAAATCACAACCATATCAACATGTTTATAACCCCCGGGGCTGTCGTTTTGGTCAAAAAATGAAAATTCTAAAAGTTCATGTTTTTCTGCTTTAAACTCTAGGTACACATCCAAAATGTATTACTGAGTTGAAAGAAGTGGATTCTGGTGCATGGTTTTGAAACCGCAGTCAGAAAAAAAATCACAACTATATCAACATGTTTATAACCCCCGGGGCTGTCGTTTTGGTCAAAAAATGAAAATTCTAAAAGTTCATGTTTTTCGGCTTTAAACTCTAGGTACACATCCAAAATGTATTACTGAGTTGAAAGAAGTGGATTCTGGTGCATGGTTTTGAAACCGCAGTCAGAAAAAAAATCACAACCATATCAACATGTTTATAACCCCCGGGGCTGTCGTTTTGGTCAAAAAATGAAAATTCTAAAAGTTCCGTTTTTTCTGCTTTAAACTCTAGGTACACATCCAAAATGTATTACTGAGTTGAAAGAAGTGGATTCTGGTGCATGGTTTTGAAACCGCAGTCAGAAAAAAAATCACATCCATATCAACATTTTTATAACCCCCGGGGCTGTCGTTTTGGTAAAAAAAATGAAAATTCTAAAAGTTCAGTTTTTTCTGCTTTAATCTCTAGGTACACATCCAAAATGTATTACTGAGTTGAAAGAAGTGGATTCTGGTGCATGGTTTTGAAACCGCAGTCAGAAAAAAAATCACAACCATATCAACATGTTAATAACCCCCGGGGCTGTCGTTTTGGTCAAAAAATGAAAATTCTAAAAGTTCCGTTTTTTCTGCTTTAAACTCTAGGTACACATCCAAAATGTATTACTGAGTTGAAAGAAGTGGATTCTGGTGCATGGTTTTGAAACCGCAGTCAGAAAAAAAATCACAACCTTATCAACATGTTTATAACCCCCGGGGCTGTCGTTTTGGTCAAAAAATGAAAATTCTAAAAGTTCCGTTTTTTCTGCTTTAAACTCTAGGTACACATCCAAAATGTATTACTGAGTTGAAAGAAGTGGATTCTGGTGCATGGTTTTGAAACCGCAGTCAGAAAAAAACTCACATCCATGTCAACATGTTTATAACCCCCGGGGCTGTCGTTTTGGACAAAAAATGAAAATTCTAAAAGTTCCTGTTTTTCTGCTTTAAACTCTAGGTACACATTCAAAATGTATTACTGAGTTGAAAGAAGTGGATTCTGGTGCATGGTTTTGAAACCGCAGTCAGAAAAAAAATCACAACCATATCAACATGTTTATAACCCCCGGGGCTGTCGTTTTGGTCAAAAAATGAAAATTCTAAAAGTTCCGTTTTTTCTGCTTTAAACTCTAGGTACACATCCAAAATGTATTACGGAGTTGAAAGAAGTGGATTCTGGTGCATGGTTTTGAAACCGCAGTCAGAAAAAAAATCACATCCATATCAACATGTTTATAACCCCCGGGGCTGTCGTTTTGGTCAAAAAATGAAAATTCTAAAAGTTCATGTTTTTCTGCTTTAAACTCTAGGTACACATCCAAAATGTGTTACTGAGTTGAAAGAAGTAAATTCTGGTGCATGGTTTTGAAACCGCAGTCAGAAAAAAAATCACATCCATATCAACATGTTTATAACCCCCGGGGCTGTCGTTTTGGTCAAAAAATGAAAATTCTAAAAGTTCATGTTTTTCTGCTTTAAACTCTAGGTACACATCCAAAATGTATTACTGAGTTGAAAGAAGTGGATTCTGGTGCATGGTTTTGAAACCGCAGTCAGAAAAAAAATCACAACCATATCAACATGTTTATAACCCCCGGGGCTGTCGTTTTGGTCAAAAAATGAAAATTCTAAAAGTTCCGTTTTTTCTGCTTTAAACTCTAGGTACACATTCAAAATGTATTACTGAGTTGAAAGAAGTGGATTCTGGTGCATGGTTTTGAAACCGCAGTCAGAAAAAAAATCACAACCATATCAACATGTTTATAACCCCCGGGGCTGTCGTTTTGGTCAAAAAATGAAAATTCTAAAAGTTCAGTTTTTTCTGCTTTAAACTCTAGGTACACATCCAAAATGTATTACTGAGTTGAAAGAAGTGGATTCTGGTGCATGGTTTTGAAACCGCAGTCAGAAAAAAAATCACAACCATATCAACATGTTTATAACCCCCGGGGCTGTCGTTTTGGTCAAAAAATGAAAATTCTAAAAGTTCCGTTTTTTCTGCTTTAAACTCTAGGTACACATCCAAAATGTATTACTGAGTTGAAAGAAGTGGATTCTGGTGCATGGTTTTGAAACCGCAGTCAGAAAAAAAATCACAACCATATCAACAAGTTAATAACCCCCGGGGCTGTCGTTTGGTCAAAAAATGAAAATTCTAAAAGTTCCGTTTTTTTCTGCTTTAAACTCTAGGTACACATCCAAAATGTATTACTGAGTTAAAAGAAGTGGATTCTGGTGCATGGTTTTGAAACCGCATTCAGAAAAAAAATCACAACCATATCAACATGTTTATAACCCCCGGGGCTGTCGTTTTGGTCAAAAAATGAAAATTCTAAAAGTTCCGTTTTTTCTGCTTTAAACTCTAGGTACACATCCAAAATGTATTACGGAGTTGAAAGAAGTGGATTCTGGTGCATGGTTTTGAAACCGCAGTCAGAAAAAAAATCACATCCATATCAACATGTTTATAACCCCCGGGGCTGTCGTTTTGGTCAAAAAATGAAAATTCTAAAAGTTCATGTTTTTCTGCTTTAAACTCTAGGTACACATCCAAAATGTGTTACTGAGTTGAAAGAAGTAAATTCTGGTGCATGGTTTTGAAACCGCAGTCAGAAAAAAAATCACATCCATATCAACATGTTTATAACCCCCGGGGCTGTCGTTTTGGTCAAAAAATGAAAATTCTAAAAGTTCATGTTTTTCTGCTTTAAACTCTAGGTACACATCCAAAATGTATTACTGAGTTGAAAGAAGTGGATTCTGGTGCATGGTTTTGAAACCGCAGTCAGAAAAAAAATCACAACCATATCAACATGTTTATAACCCCCGGGGCTGTCGTTTTGGTCAAAAAATGAAAATTCTAAAAGTTCATGTTTTTCTGCTTTAAACTCTAGGTACACATCCAAAATGTATTACTGAGTTGAAAGAAGTGGATTCTGGTGCATGGTTTTGAAACCGCAGTCAGAAAAAAAATCACAACTATATCAACATGTTTATAACCCCCGGGGCTGTCGTTTTGGTCAAAAAATGAAAATTCTAAAAGTTCATGTTTTTCGGCTTTAAACTCTAGGTACACATCCAAAATGTATTACTGAGTTGAAAGAAGTGGATTCTGGTGCATGGTTTTGAAACCGCAGTCAGAAAAAAAATCACAACCATATCAACATGTTTATAACCCCCGGGGCTGTCGTTTTGGTCAAAAAATGAAAATTCTAAAAGTTCCGTTTTTTCTGCTTTAAACTCTAGGTACACATCCAAAATGTATTACTGAGTTGAAAGAAGTGGATTCTGGTGCATGGTTTTGAAACCGCAGTCAGAAAAAAAATCACATCCATATCAACATTTTTATAACCCCCGGGGCTGTCGTTTTGGTAAAAAAATGAAAATTCTAAAAGTTCCGTTTTTTCTGCTTTAATCTCTAGGTACACATCCAAAATGTATTACTGAGTTGAAAGAAGTGGATTCTGGTGCATGGTTTTGAAACCGCAGTCAGAAAAAAAATCACAACCATATCAACATGTTAATAACCCCCGGGGCTGTCGTTTTGGTCAAAAAATGAAAATTCTAAAAGTTCCGTTTTTTCTGCTTTAAACTCTAGGTACACATCCAAAATGTATTACTGAGTTGAAAGAAGTGGATTCTGGTGCATGGTTTTGAAACCGCAGTCAGAAAAAAAATCACAACCTTATCAACATGTTTATAACCCCCGGGGCTGTCGTTTTGGTCAAAAAATGAAAATTCTAAAAGTTCCGTTTTTTCTGCTTTAAACTCTAGGTACACATCCAAAATGTATTACTGAGTTGAAAGAAGTGGATTCTGGTGCATGGTTTTGAAACCGCAGTCAGAAAAAAACTCACATCCATGTCAACATGTTTATAACCCCCGGGGCTGTCGTTTTGGACAAAAAATGAAAATTCTAAAAGTTCCTGTTTTTCTGCTTTAAACTCTAGGTACACATTCAAAATGTATTACTGAGTTGAAAGAAGTGGATTCTGGTGCATGGTTTTGAAACCGCAGTCAGAAAAAAAATCACAACCATATCAACATGTTTATAACCCCCGGGGCTGTCGTTTTGGTCAAAAAATGAAAATTCTAAAAGTTCCGTTTTTTCTGCTTTAAACTCTAGGTACACATCCAAAATGTATTACGGAGTTGAAAGAAGTGGATTCTGGTGCATGGTTTTGAAACCGCAGTCAGAAAAAAAATCACATCCATATCAACATGTTTATAACCCCCGGGGCTGTCGTTTTGGTCAAAAAATGAAAATTCTAAAAGTTCATGTTTTTCTGCTTTAAACTCTAGGTACACATCCAAAATGTGTTACTGAGTTGAAAGAAGTAAATTCTGGTGCATGGTTTTGAAACCGCAGTCAGAAAAAAAATCACATCCATATCAACATGTTTATAACCCCCGGGGCTGTCGTTTTGGTCAAAAAATGAAAATTCTAAAAGTTCATGTTTTTCTGCTTTAAACTCTAGGTACACATCCAAAATGTATTACTGAGTTGAAAGAAGTGGATTCTGGTGCATGGTTTTGAAACCGCAGTCAGAAAAAAAATCACAACCATATCAACATGTTTATAACCCCCGGGGCTGTCGTTTTGGTCAAAAAATGAAAATTCTAAAAGTTCCGTTTTTTCTGCTTTAAATTCTAGGTACACATCCAAAATGTATTACTGAGTTGAAAGAAGTGGATTCTGGTGCATGGTTTTGAAACCGCAGTCAGAAAAAAAATCACAACCATATCAACATGTTTATAACCCCCGGGGCTGTCGTTTTGGTCAAAAAATTAAAATTCTAAAAGTTCCGTTTTTTCTGCTTTAAACTCTAGGTACACATCCAAAATGTATTACTGAGTTGAAAGAAGTGGATTCTGGTGCATGGTTTTGAAACCGCAGTCAGAAAAAAAATCACATCCATATCAACATTTTTATAACCCCCGGGGCTGTCGTTTTGGTAAAAAAATGAAAATTCTAAAAGTTCCGTTTTTTCTGCTTTAAACTCTAGGTACACATCCAAAATGTATTACTGAGTTGAAAAAAGTGGATTCTGGTGCATGGTTTTGAAACCGCAGTCAGAAAAAAAATCACAACCATATCAACATGTTAATAACCCCCGGGGCTGTCGTTTTGGTCAAAAAATGAAAATTCTAAAAGTTCCGTTTTTTCTGCTTTAAACTCTAGGTACACATCCAAAATGTATTACTGAGTTGAAAGAAGTGGATTCTGGTGCATGGTTTTGAAACCGCAGTCAGAAAAAAAATCACATCCATATCAACATGTTTATAACCCCCGGGGCTGTCGTTTTGGTCAAAAAATGAAAATTCTAAAACTTCATGTTTTTCTGCTTTAAACTCTAGGTACACATCCAAAATGTATTACTGAGTTGAAAGAAGTGGATTCTGGTGCATGGTTTTGAAACCGCAGTCAGAAAAAAAAATCACAACCATATCAACATGTTTATAACCCCCGGGGCTGTCGTTTTGGTCAAAATGAAAATTCTAAAAGTTCCGTTTTTTCTGCTTTAAACTCTAGGTACACATCCAAAATGTATTAATGAGTTGAAAGAAGTGGATTCTGGTGCATGGTTTTGAAACCGTAGTCAGAAAAAAAATCACAACCATATCAACATGTTTATAACCCCCGGGGCTGTCGTTTTGGTCAAAAAATGAAAATTCTAAAAGTTCCGTTTTTTCTGCTTTAAACTCTAGGTACACATCCAAAATGTATTACTGAGTTGAAAGAAGTGGATTCTGGTGCATGGTTTTGAAACCGCAGTCAGAAAAAAAATCACAACCATATCAACATGTTTATAACCCCCGGGGCTGTCGTTTTGGTCAAAAAATGAAAATTCTAAAAGTTCCGTTTTTTTCTGCTTTAAACTCTAGGTACACATCCAAAATGTATTACTGAGTTGAAAGAAGTGGATTCTGGTGCATGATTTTGAAACCGCAGTCAGAAAAAAAATCACAACCATATCAACATGTTTATAACCCCCGGGGCTGTCGTTTTGGTCAAAAAATGAAAATTCTAAAAGTTCCGTTTTTTCTGCTTTAAACTCTAGGTACACATCCAAAATGTATTACTGAGTTGAAAGAAGTGGATTCTGGTGCATGGTTTTGAAACCGCAGTCAGAAAAAAAATCACAACCATATCAACATGTTTATAACCCCCGGGGCTGTCGTTTTGGTCAAAAAATGAAAATTCTAAAAGTTCCGTTTTTTCTGCTTTAAACTCTAGGTACACATCCAAAATGTATTACTGAGTTGAAAGAAGTGGATTCTGGTGCATGGTTTTGAAACCGCAGTCAGAAAAAAAATCACAACCATATCAACATGTTTATAACCCCCGGGGCTGTCGTTTTGGTCAAAAAATGAAAATTCTAAAAGTTCCATTTTTTCTGCTTTAAACTCTAGGTACACATCCAAAATGTATTACTGAGTTGAAAGAAGTGGATTCTGGTGCATGGTTTTGAAACCGCAGTCAGAAAAAAAATCACAACCATATCAACATGTTAATAACCCCCGGGGCTGTCGTTTGGTCAAAAAATGAAAATTCTAAAAGTTCCGTTATTTTCTGCTTTAAACTCTAGGTACACATCCAAAATGTATTACTGAGTTGAAAGAAGTGGATTCTGGTGCATGGTTTTGAAACCGCAGTCAGAAAAAAAATCACAACCATATCAACATGTTTATAACCCCCGGGGCTGTCGTTTTGGTCAAAAAATGAAAATTCTAAAAGTTCCGTTTTTTCTGCTTTAAACTCTAGGTACACATCCAAAATGTATTACGGAGTTGAAAGAAGTGGATTCTGGTGCATGGTTTTGAAACCGCAGTCAGAAAAAAAATCACATCCATATCAACATGTTTATAACCCCCGGGGCTGTCGTTTTGGTCAAAAAATGAAAATTCTAAAAGTTCATGTTTTTCTGCTTTAAACTCTAGGTACACATCCAAAATGTATTACTGAGTTGAAAGAAGTGGATTCTGGTGCATGGTTTTGAAACCGCAGTCAGAAAAAAAATCACAACCATATCAACATGTTTATAACCCCCGGGGCTGTCGTTTTGGTCAAAAAATGAAAATTCTAAAAGTTCCGTTTTTTCTGCTTTAAACTCTAGGTACACATCCAAAATGTATTACTGAGTTGAAAGAAGTGGATTCTGGTGCATGGTTTTGAAACCGCAGTCAGAAAAAAAATCACAACCATATCAACATGTTTATAACCCCCGGGGCTGTCGTTTTGGTCAAAAAATGAAAATTCTAAAAGTTCCGTTTTTTCTGCTTTAAACTCTAGGTACACATCCAAAATGTATTACTAAGTTGAAAGTAGTGGATTCTGGTGCATGGTTTTGAAACCGCAGTCAGAAAAAAATCACATCCATATCAACATTTTTATAACCCCCGGGGCTGTCGTTTTGGTCAAAAAATGAAAATTCTAAAAGTTCCGTTTTTTCTGCTTTAAACTCTAGGTACACATCCAAAATGTATTACTGAGTTGAAAGAAGTGGATTCTGGTGCATGGTTTTGAAACCGCAGTCAGAAAAAAAAATCACATCCATATCAACATGTTTATAACCCCCGGGGCTGTCGTTTTGGTCAAAAAATGAAAATTCTAAAAGTTCATGTTTTTCGGCTTTAAACTCTAGGTACACATCCAAAATGTATTACTGAGTTGAAAGAAGTGGATTCTGGTGCATGGTTTTGAAACCGCAGTCAGAAAAAAATCACAACCATATCAACATGTTTATAACCCCCGGGGCTGTCGTTTTGGTCAAAAAATGAAAATTCTAAAAGTTCCGTTTTTTCTGCTTTAAACTCTAGGTACACATCCAAAATGTATTACGGAGTTGAAAGAAGTGGATTCTGGTGCATGGTTTTGAAACCGCAGTCAGAAAAAAAATCACATCCATATCAACAAGTTTATAACCCCCGGGGCTGTCGTTTTGGTCAAAAAATGAAAATTCTAAAAGTTCATGTTTTTCTGCTTTAAACTCTAGGTACACATCCAAAATGTGTTACTGAGTTGAAAGAAGTAAATTCTGGTGCATGGTTTTGAAACCGCAGTCAGAAAAAAAATCACATCCATATCAACATGTTTATAACCCCCGGGGCTGTCGTTTTGGTCAAAAAATGAAAATTCTAAAAGTTCATGTTTTTCTGCTTTAAACTCTAGGTACACATCCAAAATGTATTACTGAGTTGAAAGAAGTGGATTCTGGTGCATGGTTTTGAAACCGCAGTCAGAAAAAAAATCACAACCATATCAACATGTTTATAACCCCCGGGGCTGTCGTTTTGGTCAAAAAATGAAAATTCTAAAAGTTCCGTTTTTTCTGCTTTAAATTCTAGGTACACATCCAAAATGTATTACTGAGTTGAAAGAAGTGGATTCTGGTGCATGGTTTTGAAACCGCAGTCAGAAAAAAAATCACAACCATATCAACATGTTTATAACCCCCGGGGCTGTCGTTTTGGTCAAAAAATTAAAATTCTAAAAGTTCCGTTTTTTCTGCTTTAAACTCTAGGTACACATCCAAAATGTATTACTGAGTTGAAAGAAGTGGATTCTGGTGCATGGTTTTGAAACCGCAGTCAGAAAAAAAATCACATCCATATCAACATTTTTATAACCCCCGGGGCTGTCGTTTTGGTAAAAAAATGAAAATTCTAAAAGTTCCGTTTTTTCTGCTTTAAACTCTAGGTACACATCCAAAATGTATTACTGAGTTGAAAAAAGTGGATTCTGGTGCATGGTTTTGAAACCGCAGTCAGAAAAAAAATCACAACCATATCAACATGTTAATAACCCCCGGGGCTGTCGTTTTGGTCAAAAAATGAAAATTCTAAAAGTTCCGTTTTTTCTGCTTTAAACTCTAGGTACACATCCAAAATGTATTACTGAGTTGAAAGAAGTGGATTCTGGTGCATGGTTTTGAAACCGCAGTCAGAAAAAAAATCACATCCATATCAACATGTTTATAACCCCCGGGGCTGTCGTTTTGGTCAAAAAATGAAAATTCTAAAACTTCATGTTTTTCTGCTTTAAACTCTAGGTACACATCCAAAATGTATTACTGAGTTGAAAGAAGTGGATTCTGGTGCATGGTTTTGAAACCGCAGTCAGAAAAAAAAATCACAACCATATCAACATGTTTATAACCCCCGGGGCTGTCGTTTTGGTCAAAATGAAAATTCTAAAAGTTCCGTTTTTTCTGCTTTAAACTCTAGGTACACATCCAAAATGTATTAATGAGTTGAAAGAAGTGGATTCTGGTGCATGGTTTTGAAACCGTAGTCAGAAAAAAAATCACAACCATATCAACATGTTTATAACCCCCGGGGCTGTCGTTTTGGTCAAAAAATGAAAATTCTAAAAGTTCCGTTTTTTCTGCTTTAAACTCTAGGTACACATCCAAAATGTATTACTGAGTTGAAAGAAGTGGATTCTGGTGCATGGTTTTGAAACCGCAGTCAGAAAAAAAATCACAACCATATCAACATGTTTATAACCCCCGGGGCTGTCGTTTTGGTCAAAAAATGAAAATTCTAAAAGTTCCGTTTTTTTCTGCTTTAAACTCTAGGTACACATCCAAAATGTATTACTGAGTTGAAAGAAGTGGATTCTGGTGCATGATTTTGAAACCGCAGTCAGAAAAAAAATCACAACCATATCAACATGTTTATAACCCCCGGGGCTGTCGTTTTGGTCAAAAAATGAAAATTCTAAAAGTTCCGTTTTTTCTGCTTTAAACTCTAGGTACACATCCAAAATGTATTACTGAGTTGAAAGAAGTGGATTCTGGTGCATGGTTTTGAAACCGCAGTCAGAAAAAAAATCACAACCATATCAACATGTTTATAACCCCCGGGGCTGTCGTTTTGGTCAAAAAATGAAAATTCTAAAAGTTCCGTTTTTTCTGCTTTAAACTCTAGGTACACATCCAAAATGTATTACTGAGTTGAAAGAAGTGGATTCTGGTGCATGGTTTTGAAACCGCAGTCAGAAAAAAAATCACAACCATATCAACATGTTTATAACCCCCGGGGCTGTCGTTTTGGTCAAAAAATGAAAATTCTAAAAGTTCCGTTTTTTCTGCTTTAAACTCTAGGTACACATCCAAAATGTATTACTGAGTTGAAAGAAGTGGATTCTGGTGCATGGTTTTGAAACCGCAGTCAGAAAAAAAATCACAACCATATCAACATGTTAATAACCCCCGGGGCTGTCGTTTGGTCAAAAAATGAAAATTCTAAAAGTTCCGTTATTTTCTGCTTTAAACTCTAGGTACACATCCAAAATGTATTACTGAGTTGAAAGAAGTGGATTCTGGTGCATGGTTTTGAAACCGCAGTCAGAAAAAAAATCACAACCATATCAACATGTTTATAACCCCCGGGGCTGTCGTTTTGGTCAAAAAATGAAAATTCTAAAAGTTCCGTTTTTTCTGCTTTAAACTCTAGGTACACATCCAAAATGTATTACTAAGTTGAAAGTAGTGGATTCTGGTGCATGGTTTTGAAACCGCAGTCAGAAAAAAATCACATCCATATCAACATTTTTATAACCCCCGGGGCTGTCGTTTTGGTCAAAAAATGAAAATTCTAAAAGTTCCGTTTTTTCTGCTTTAAACTCTAGGTACACATCCAAAATGTATTACTGAGTTGAAAGAAGTGGATTCTGGTGCATGGTTTTGAAACCGCAGTCAGAAAAAAAAATCACATCCATATCAACATGTTTATAACCCCCGGGGCTGTCGTTTTGGTCAAAAAATGAAAATTCTAAAAGTTCATGTTTTTCGGCTTTAAACTCTAGGTACACATCCAAAATGTATTACTGAGTTGAAAGAAGTGGATTCTGGTGCATGGTTTTGAAACCGCAGTCAGAAAAAAATCACAACCATATCAACATGTTTATAACCCCCGGGGCTGTCGTTTTGGTCAAAAAATTGAAATTCTAAAAGTTCCGTTTTTTCTGCTTGAAACTCTAGGTACACATCCAAAATGTATTACTGAGTTGAAAGAAGTGGATTCTGGTGCATGGTTTTGAAACCGCAGTCAGAAAAAAAATCACATCCATATCAACATTTTTATAACCCCCGGGGCTGTCGTTTTGGTAAAAAAATGAAAATTCTAAAAGTTCAGTTTTTTCTGCTTTAATCTCTAGGTACACATCCAAAATGTATTACTGAGTTGAAAGAAGTGGATTCTGGTGCATGGTTTTGAAACCGCAGTCAGAAAAAAAATCACAACCATATCAACATGTTAATAACCCCCGGGGCTGTCGTTTTGGTCAAAAAGTGAAAATTCTAAAAGTTCCGTTTTTTCTGCTTTAAACTCTAGGTACACATCCAAAATGTATTACTGAGTTGAAAGAAGTGGATTCTGGTGCATGGTTTTGAAACCGCAGTCAGAAAAAAAATCACAACCATATCAACATGTTTATAACCCCCGGGGCTGTCGTTTTGGTCAAAAAATGAAAATTCTAAAAGTTCAGTTTTTTCTGCTTTAAACTCTAGGTACACATCCAAAATGTATTACTGAGTTGAAAGAAGTGGATTCTGGTGCATGGTTTTGAAACCGCAGTCAGAAAAAAAATCACATCCATATCAACATGTTTATAACCCCCGGGGCTGTCGTTTTGGTCAAAAAATGAAAATTCTAAAAGTTCCTGTTTTTCTGCTTTAAACTCTAGGTACACATTCAAAATGTATTACTGAGTTGAAAGAAGTGGATTCTGGTGCATGGTTTTGAAACCGCAGTCAGAAAAAAAAATCACAACCATATCAACATGTTTATAACCCCCGGGGCTGTCGTTTTGGTCAAAAAATGAAAATTCTAAAAGTTCCGTTTTTTCTGCTTTAAACTCTAGGTACACATCCAAAATGTATTACTGAGTTGAAAGAAGTGGATTCTGGTGCATGGTTTTGAAACCGCAGTCAGAAAAAAAATCACAACCATATCAACATGTTTATAACCCCCGGGGCTGTCGTTTTGGTCAAAAAATGAAAATTCTAAAAGTTCCGTTTTTTCTGCTTTAAACTCTAGGTACACATCCAAAATGTATTACTGAGTTGAAAGAAGTGGATTCTGGTGCATGGTTTTGAAACCGCAGTCAGAAAAAAAATCACAACCATATCAACATGTTTATAACCCCCGGGGCTGTCGTTTTGGTCAAAAAATGAAAATTCTAAAAGTTCCGTTTTGTCTGCTTTAAACTCTAGGTACACATCCAAAATGTATTACTGAGTTGAAAGAAGTGGATTCTGGTGCATGGTTTTGAAACCGCAGTCAGAAAAAAAATCACAACCATATCAACATGTTTATAACCCCCGGGGCTGTCGTTTTGGTCAAAAAATGAAAATTCTAAAAGTTCCGTTTTTTCTGCTTTAAACTCTAGGTACACATCCAAAATGTATTACTGAGTTGAAAGAAGTGGATTCTGGTGCATGGTTTTGAAACCGCAGTCAGAAAAAAAATCACAACCATATCAACATGTTAATAACCCCCGGGGCTGTCGTTTTGGTCAAAAAGTGAAAATTCTAAAAGTTCCGTTTTTTCTGCTTTAAACTCTAGGTACACATCCAAAATGTATTACTGAGTTGAAAGAAGTGGATTCTGGTGCATGGTTTTGAAACCGCAGTCAGAAAAAAAATCACAACCATATCAACATGTTTATAACCCCCGGGGCTGTCGTTTTGGTCAAAAAATGAAAATTCTAAAAGTTCAGTTTTTTCTGCTTTAAACTCTAGGTACACATCCAAAATGTATTACTGAGTTGAAAGAAGTGGATTCTGGTGCATGGTTTTGAAACCGCAGTCAGAAAAAAAATCACATCCATATCAACATGTTTATAACCCCCGGGGCTGTCGTTTTGGTCAAAAAATGAAAATTCTAAAAGTTCCTGTTTTTCTGCTTTAAACTCTAGGTACACATTCAAAATGTATTACTGAGTTGAAAGAAGTGGATTCTGGTGCATGGTTTTGAAACCGCAGTCAGAAAAAAAAATCACAACCATATCAACATGTTTATAACCCCCGGGGCTGTCGTTTTGGTCAAAAAATGAAAATTCTAAAAGTTCCGTTTTTTCTGCTTTAAACTCTAGGTACACATCCAAAATGTATTACTGAGTTGAAAGAAGTGGATTCTGGTGCATGGTTTTGAAACCGCAGTCAGAAAAAAAATCACAACCATATCAACATGTTTATAACCCCCGGGGCTGTCGTTTTGGTCAAAAAATGAAAATTCTAAAAGTTCCGTTTTTTCTGCTTTAAACTCTAGGTACACATCCAAAATGTATTACTGAGTTGAAAGAAGTGGATTCTGGTGCATGGTTTTGAAACCGCAGTCAGAAAAAAAATCACAACCATATCAACATGTTTATAACCCCCGGGGCTGTCGTTTTGGTCAAAAAATGAAAATTCTAAAAGTTCCGTTTTGTCTGCTTTAAACTCTAGGTACACATCCAAAATGTATTACTGAGTTGAAAGAAGTGGATTCTGGTGCATGGTTTTGAAACCGCAGTCAGAAAAAAAATCACAACCATATCAACATGTTTATAACCCCCGGGGCTGTCGTTTTGGTCAAAAAATGAAAATTCTAAAAGTTCCGTTTTTTCTGCTTTAAACTCTAGGTACACATCCAAAATGTATTACTGAGTTGAAAGAAGTGGATTCTGGTGCATGGTTTTGAAACCGCAGTCAGAAAAAAAATCACATCCATATCAACATGTTTATAACCCCCGGGGCTGTCGTTTTAGTCAAAAAATGAAAATTCTAAAAGTTCCGTTTTTTCTGCTTTAAACTCTAGGTACACATCCAAAATGTATTACTGAGTTGAATAAAGTGGATTCTGGTGCATGGTTTTGAAACCGCAGTCAGAAAAATAATCACATCCATATCAACATGTTTATAACCCCCGGGGCTGTCGTTTTGGTCAAAAAATGAAAATTCTAAAAGTTCATGTTTTTCTGCTTTAAACTCTAGGTACACATCCAAAATGTATTACTGAGTTGAAAGAAGTGGATTCTGGTGCATGGTTTTGAAACCGCAGTCAGAAAAAAAATCACAACCATATCAACATGTTTATAACCCCCCGGGGCTTTCGTTTTGGTCATAAAATGAAAATTATAAAAGTTCAGTTTTTTCTGCTTTAAACTCTAGGTACACATCCAAAATGTATTACTGAGTTGAAAGAAGTGGATTCTGGTGCATGGTTTTGAAACCGCAGTCAGAAAAAAAATCACATCCATATCAACATGTTTATGACCCCCGGGGCTGTCGTTTTGGTCAAAAAATGAAAATTCTAAAAGTTCATGTTTTTCTGCTTTAAACTCTAGGTACACATCCAAAATGTATTACTGAGTTGAAAGAAGTGGATTCTGGTGCATGGTTTTGAAACCGCAGTCAGAAAAAAAATCACAATCATATCAACATGTTTATAACCCCCGGGGCTGTCGTTTTGGTCAAAAAATGAAAATTCTAAAAGTTCCGTTTTTTCTGCTTTAAACTCTAGGTACACATCCAAAATGTATTACTGAGGTGAAAGTAGTGGATTCTGGTGCATGGTTTTGAAACCGCAGTCAGAAAAAAATCACATCCATATCAACATTTTTATAACCCCCGGGGCTGTCGTTTTGGTCAAAAAATGAAAATTCTAAAAGTTCCGTTTTTTCTGCTTTAAACTCTAGGTACACATGCAAAATGTATTACTGAGTTGAAAGAAGTGGATTCTGGTGCATGGTTTTGAAACCGCAGTCAGAAAAAAAATCACATCCATATCAACATTTTTATAACCCCCGGGGCTGTCGTTTTGGTCAAAAAATGAAAATTCTAAAAGTTCCGTTTTTTCTGCTTTAAACTCTAGGTACACATCCAAAATGTATTACTGAGTTAAAAGAAGTGGATTCTGGTGCATGGTTTTGAAACCGCAGTCAGAAAAAAAATCACAACCATATCAACATGTTAATAACCCCCGGGGCTGTCGTTTTGGTCAAAAAATGAAAATTCTAAAAGTTCCGTTTTTTCTGCTTTAAACTCTAGGTACACATCCAAAATGTATTACTGAGTTGAAATAGGTGGATTCTGGTGCATGGTTTTGAAACCGCAGTCAGAAAAAAAAATCACATCCATATCAACATGTTTATAATCCCCGGGGCTGTCGTTTTGGTCAAAAAATGAAAATTCTAAAAGTTCCTGTTTTTTTGCTTTAAACTCTAGGTACACATCCAAAATGTATTACTGAGTTGAAAGAAGTGGATTCTGGTGCATGGTTTTGAAACCGCAGTCAGAAAAAAAATCACAACCATATCAACATGTTTATAACCCCCGGGGCTGTCGTTTTGGTCAAAAAATGAAAATTCTAAAAGTTCCGTTTTTTCTGCTTTAAACTCTAGGTACACATCCAAAATGTATTACTGAGTTGAAAGAAGTGGATTCTGGTGCATGGTTTTGAAACCGCAGTCAGAAAAAAAATCACAACCATATCAACATGTTTATAACCCCCGGGGCTGTCGTTTTGGTCAAAAAATTAAAATTCTAAAAGTTCCGTTTTTTCTGCTTGAAACTCTAGGTACACATCCAAAATGTATTACTGAGTTGAAAGAAGTGGATTCTGGTGCATGGTTTTGAAACCGCAGTCAGAAAAAAAAATCACATCCATATCAACATGTTTATAACCCCCGGGGCTGTCGTTTTGGTAAAAAAATGAAAATTCTAAAAGTTCAGTTTTTTCTGCTTTAATCTCTAGGTACACATCCAAAATGTATTACTGAGTTGAAAGAAGTGGATTCTGGTGCATGGTTTTGAAACCGCAGTCAGAAAAAAAATCACAACCATATCAACATGTTAATAACCCCCGGGGCTGTCGTTTTGGTCAAAAAATGAAAATTCTAAAAGTTCCGTTTTTTCTGCTTTAAACTCTAGGTACACATCCAAAATGTATTACTGAGTTGAAAGAAGTGGATTCTGGTGCATGGTTTTGAAACCGCAGTCAGAAAAAAAATCACAACCATATCAACATGTTTATAACCCCCGGGGCTGTCGTTTTGGTCAAAAAATGAAAATTCTAAAAGTTCAGTTTTTTCTGCTTTAAACTCTAGGTACACATCCAAAATGTATTACTGAGTTGAAAGAAGTGGATTCTGGTGCATGGTTTTGAAACCGCAGTCAAAAAAAAAATCACATCCATATCAACATGTTTATAACCCCCGGGGCTGTCGTTTTGGTCAAAAAATGAAAATTCTAAAAGTTCCTGTTTTTCTGCTTTAAACTCTAGGTACACATTCAAAATGTATTACTGAGTTGAAAGAAGTGGATTCTGGTGCATGGTTTTGAAACCGCAGTCAGAAAAAAAATCACAACCATATCAACATGTTTATAACCCCCGGGGCTGTCGTTTTGGTCAAAAAATGAAAATTCTAAAAGTTCCGTTTTTTCTGCTTTAAACTCTAGGTACACATCCAAAATGTATTACTGAGTTGAAAGAAGTGGATTCTGGTGCATGGTTTTGAAACCGCAGTCAGAAAAAAAATCACAACCATATCAACATGTTTATAACCCCCGGGGCTGTCGTTTTGGTCAAAAAATGAAAATTCTAAAAGTTCCGTTTTTTCTGCTTTAAACTCTAGGTACACATCCAAAATGTATTACTGAGTTGAAAGAAGTGGATTCTGGTGCATGGTTTTGAAACCGCAGTCAGAAAAAAAATCACAACCATATCAACATGTTTATAACCCCCGGGGCTGTCGTTTTGGTCAAAAAATGAAAATTCTAAAAGTTCCGTTTTGTCTGCTTTAAACTCTAGGTACACATCCAAAATGTATTACTGAGTTGAAAGAAGTGGATTCTGGTGCATGGTTTTGAAACCGCAGTCAGAAAAAAAATCACAACCATATCAACATGTTTATAACCCCCGGGGCTGTCGTTTTGGTCAAAAAATGAAAATTCTAAAAGTTCCGTTTTTTCTGCTTTAAACTCTAGGTACACATCCAAAATGTATTACTGAGTTGAAAGAAGTGGATTCTGGTGCATGGTTTTGAAACCGCAGTCAGAAAAAAAATCACAACCATATCAACATGTTTATAACCCCCGGGGCTGTCGTTTTGGTCAAAAAATGAAAATTCTAAAAGTTCCGTTTTTTCTGCTTTAAACTCTAGGTACACATCCAAAATGTATTACGGAGTTGAAAGAAGTGGATTCTGGTGCATGGTTTTGAAACCGCAGTCAGAAAAAAAATCACATTCATCTCAACATGTTTATAACCCCCGGGGCTGTCGTTTTGGTCAAAAAATGAAAATTCTAAAAGTTCATGTTTTTCTGCTTTAAACTCTAGGTACACATCCAAAATGTATTACTGAGTTGAAAGAAGTGGATTCTGGTGCATGGTTTTGAAACCGCAGTCAGAAAAAAAATCACAACCATATCAACATGTTTATAACTCCCGGGGCTGTCGTTTTGGTCAAAAAATGAAAATTCTAAAAGTTCCGTTTTTTATGCTTTAAACTCTAGGTACACATCCAAAATGTATTACTGAGTTGAAAGAAGTGGATTCTGGTGCATGGTTTTGAAACCGCAGTCAGAAAAAAAATCACAACCATATCAACATGTTTATAACCCCCCGGGGCTTTCGTTTTGGTCATAAAATGAAAATTATAAAAGTTCAGTTTTTTCTGCTTTAAACTCTAGGTACACATCCAAAATGTATTACTGAGTTGAAAGAAGTGGATTCTGGTACATGGTTTTGAAACCGCAGTCAGAAAAAAAATCACATCCATATCAACATGTTTATGACCCCCGGGGCTGTCGTTTTGGTCAAAAAATGAAAATTCTAAAAGTTCATGTTTTTCTGCTTTAAACTCTAGGTACACATCCAAAATGTATTACTGAGTTGAAAGAAGTGGATTCTGGTGCATGGTTTTGAAACCGCAGTCAGAAAAAAAATCACAACCATATCAACATGTTTATAACCCCCGGGGCTGTCGTTTTGGTCAAAAAATGAAAATTCTAAAAGTTCCGTTTTTTCTGCTTTAAACTCTAGGTACACATCCAAAATGTATTACTGAGGTGAAAGTAGTGGATTCTGGTGCATGGTTTTGAAACCGCAGTCAGAAAAAAATCACATCCATATCAACATTTTTATAACCCCCGGGGCTGTCGTTTTGGTCAAAAAATGAAAATTCTAAAAGTTCAGTTTTTTCTGCTTTAAACTCTAGGTACACATGCAAAATGTATTACTGAGTTGAAAGAAGTGGATTCTGGTGCATGGTTTTGAAACCGCAGTCAGAAAAAAAATCACATCCATATCAACATTTTTATAACCCCCGGGGCTGTCGTTTTGGTCAAAAAATGAAAATTCTAAAAGTTCCGTTTTTTCTGCTTTAAACTCTAGGTACACATCCAAAATGTATTACTGAGTTAAATGAAGTGGATTCTGGTGCATGGTTTTGAAACCGCAGTCAGAAAAAAAATCACAACCATATCAACATGTTAATAACCCCCGGGGCTGTCGTTTTGGTCAAAAAATGAAAATTCTAAAAGTTCCATTTTTTCTGCTTTAAACTCTAGGTACACATCCAAAATGTATTACTGAGTTGAAAGAAGTGGATTCTGGTGCATGGTTTTGAAACCGCAGTCAGAAAAAAAAATCACATCCATATCAACATGTTTATAATCCCCGGGGCTGTCGTTTTGGTCAAAAAATGAAAATTCTAAAAGTTCCTGTTTTTTTGCTTTAAACTCTAGGTACACATCCAAAATGTATTACTGAGTTGAAAGAAGTGGATTCTGGTGCATGGTTTTGAAACCGCAGTCAGAAAAAAAATCACAACCATATCAACATGTTTATAACCCCCGGGGCTGTCGTTTTGGTCAAAAAATGAAAATTCTAAAAGTTCCGTTTTTTCTGCTTTAAACTCTAGGTACACATCCAAAATGTATTACTGAGTTGAAAGAAGTGGATTCTGGTGCATGGTTTTGAAACCGCAGTCAGAAAAAAAATCACAACCATATCAACATGTTTATAACCCCCGGGGCTGTCGTTTTGGTCAAAAAATGAAATTTCTAAAAGTTCTGTTTTTTCTGCTTTAAACTCTAGGTACACATCCAAAATGTATTACTGAGTTGAAAGAAGTGGATTCTGGTGCATGGTTTTGAAACCGCAGTCAGAAAAAAAATCACAACCATATCAACATGTTAATAACCCCCGGGGCTTTCGTTTGGTCAAAAAATGAAAATTCTAAAAGTTCCGTTATTTTCTGCTTTAAACTCTAGGTACACATCCAAAATGTATTACTGAGTTGAAAGAAGTGGATTCTGGTGCATGGTTTTGAAACCGCAGTCAGAAAAAAAATCACAACCATATCAACATGTTTATAACCCCCGGGGCTGTCGTTTTGGTCAAAAAATGAAAATTCTAAAAGTTCCGTTTTTTCTGCTTTAAACTCTAGGTACACATCCAAAATGTATTACGGAGTTGAAAGAAGTGGATTCTGGTGCATGGTTTTGAAACCGCAGTCAGAAAAAAAATCACATCCATCTCAACATGTTTATAACCCCCGGGGCTGTCGTTTTGGTCAAAAAATGAAAATTCTAAAAGTTCATGTTTTTCTGCTTTAAACTCTAGGTACACATCCAAAATGTATTACTGAGTTGAAAGAAGTGGATTCTGGTGCATGGTTTTGAAACCGCAGTCAGAAAAAAAATCACAACCATATCAACATGTTTATAACTCCCGGGGCTGTCGTTTTGGTCAAAAAATGAAAATTCTAAAAGTTCCGTTTTTTAAGCTTTAAACTCTAGGTACACATCCAAAATGTATTACTGAGTTGAAAGAAGTGGATTCTGGTGCATGGTTTTGAAACCGCAGTCAGAAAAAAAATCACATCCATATCAACATGTTTATAACCCCCGGGGCTGTCGTTTTGGTCAAAAAATGAAAATTCTAAAAGTTCATGTTTTTCTGCTTTAAACTCTAGGTACACATCCAAAATGTATTACTGAGTTGAAAGAAGTGGATTCTGGTGCATGGTTTTGAAACCGCAGTCAGAAAAAAAATCACAACCATATCAACATGTTTATAACCCCCGGGGCTGTCGTTTTGGTCAAAAAATGAAAATTATAAAAGTTCCGTTTTTTCTGCTTTAAACTCTAGGTACACATCCAAAATGTATTACTGAGTTGAAAGAAGTGGATTCTGGTGCATGGTTTTGAAACCGCAGTCAGAAGAAAAATCAAATCCATATCAACATGTTTATAACCCCCGGGGCTGTCGTTTTGGTCAAAAAATGAAAATTCTAAAAGTTCATGTTTTTCTGCTTTAAACTCTAGGTACACATCCAAAATGTATTACTGAGTTGAAAGAAGTGGATTCTGGTGCATGGTTTTGAAACCGCAGTCAGAAAAAAAATCACAACCATATCAACATGTTTATAACCCCCGGGGCTGTCGTTTTGGTCAAAAAATGAAAATTCTAAAAGTTCCGTTTTTTCTGCTTTAAACTCTAGGTACACATCTAAAATGTATTACTGAGTTGAAAGAAGTGGATTCTGGTGCATGGTTTTGAAACCGCAGTCAGAAAAAAAATCACAACCATATCAACATGTTTATAACCCCCGGGGCTGTCGTTTTGGTCAAAAAATGAAAATTCTAAAAGTTCCGTTTTTTCTGCTTTAAACTCTAGGTACACATCCAAAATGTATTACTGAGTTGAAAGTAGTGGATTCTGGTGCATGGTTTTGAAACCGCAGTCAGAAAAAAATCACATCCATATCAACATGTTTATAACCCCCGGGGCTGTCGTTTTGGTCAAAAAATGAAAATTCTAAAAGTTCATGTTTTTCTGCTTTAAACTCTAGGTACACATCCAAAATGTATTACTGAGTTGAAAGAAGTGGATTCTGGTGCATGGTTTTGAAACCGCAGTCAGAAAAAAAATCACAACCATATCAACATGTTTATAACCCCCGAGGCTGTCGTTTTGGTCAAAAAATGAAAATTCTAAAAGTTCCGTTTTTTCTGCTTTAAACTCTAGGTACACATCCAAAATGTATTACTGAGTTGAAAGAAGTGGATTCTGGTGCATGGTTTTGAAACCGCAGTCAGAAAAAAAATCACAACCATATCAACATGTTTATAACCCCCGGGGCTGTCGTTTTGGTCAAAAAATGAAAATTCTAAAAGTTCCGTTTTTTCTGCTTTAAACTCTAGGTACACATCCAAAATGTATTACTGAGTTGAAAGAAGTGGATTCTGGTGCATGGTTTTGAAACCGCAGTCAGAAAAAAAAATCACATCCATATCAACATGTTTATAACCCCCGGGGCTGTCGTTTTGGTCAAAAAATGAAAATTCTAAAAGTTCATGTTTTTCGGCTTTAAACTCTAGGTACACATCCAAAATGTATTACTGAGTTGAAAGAAGTGGATTCTGGTGCATGGTTTTGAAACCGCAGTCAGAAAAAAATCACAACCATATCAACATGTTTATAACCCCCGGGGCTGTCGTTTTGGTCAAAAAATGAAAATTCTAAAAGTTCCGTTTTTTCTGCTTTAAACTCTAGGTACACATCCAAAATGTATTACTGAGTTGAAAGAAGTGGATTCTGGTGCATGGTTTTGAAACCGCAGTCAGAAAAAAAATCACATCCATATCAACATTTTTATAACCCCCGGGGCTGTCGTTTTGGTAAAAAAATGAAAATTCTAAAAGTTCAGTTTTTTCTGCTTTAATCTCTAGGTACACATCCAAAATGTATTACTGAGTTGAAAGAAGTGGATTCTGGTGCATGGTTTTGAAACCGCAGTCAGAAAAAAAATCACAACCATATCAACATGTTTATAACCCCCCGGGGCTTTCGTTTTGGTCATAAAATGAAAATTATAAAAGTTCAGTTTTTTCTGCTTTAAACTCTAGGTACACATCCAAAATGTATTACTGAGTTGAAAGAAGTGGATTCTGGTGCATGGTTTTGAAACCGCAGTCAGAAAAAAAATCACATCCATATCAACATGTTTATGACCCCCGGGGCTGTCGTTTTGGTCAAAAAATGAAAATTCTAAAAGTTCATGTTTTTCTGCTTTAAACTCTAGGTACACATCCAAAATGTATTACTGAGTTGAAAGAAGTGGATTCTGGTGCATGGTTTTGAAACCGCAGTCAGAAAAAAAATCACAACCATATCAACATGTTTATAACCCCCGGGGCTGTCGTTTTGGTCAAAAAATGAAAATTCTAAAAGTTCCGTTTTTTCTGCTTTAAACTCTAGGTACACATCCAAAATGTATTACTGAGGTGAAAGTAGTGGATTCTGGTGCATGGTTTTGAAACCGCAGTCAGAAAAAAATCACATCCATATCAACATTTTTATAACCCCCGGGGCTGTCGTTTTGGTCAAAAAATGAAAATTCTAAAAGTTCCGTTTTTTCTGCTTTAAACTCTAGGTACACATGCAAAATGTATTACTGAGTTGAAAGAAGTGGATTCTGGTGCATGGTTTTGAAACCGCAGTCAGAAAAAAAATCACATCCATATCAACATTTTTATAACCCCCGGGGCTGTCGTTTTGGTCAAAAAATGAAAATTCTAAAAGTTCAGTTTTTTCTGCTTTAAACTCTAGGTACACATCCAAAATGTATTACTGAGTTAAAAGAAGTGGATTCTGGTGCATGGTTTTGAAACCGCAGTCAGAAAAAAAATCACAACCATATCAACATGTTAATAACCCCCGGGGCTGTCGTTTTGGTCAAAAAATGAAAATTCTAAAAGTTCCGTTTTTTCTGCTTTAAACTCTAGGTACACATCCAAAATGTATTACTGAGTTGAAATAGGTGGATTCTGGTGCATGGTTTTGAAACCGCAGTCAGAAAAAAAAATCACATCCATATCAACATGTTTATAATCCCCGGGGCTGTCGTTTTGGTCAAAAAATGAAAATTCTAAAAGTTCCTGTTTTTTTGCTTTAAACTCTAGGTACACATCCAAAATGTATTACTGAGTTGAAAGAAGTGGATTCTGGTGCATGGTTTTGAAACCGCAGTCAGAAAAAAAATCACAACCATATCAACATGTTTATAACCCCCGGGGCTGTCGTTTTGGTCAAAAAATGAAAATTCTAAAAGTTCCGTTTTTTCTGCTTTAAACTCTAGGTACACATCCAAAATGTATTACTGAGTTGAAAGAAGTGGATTCTGGTGCATGGTTTTGAAACCGCAGTCAGAAAAAAAATCACAACCATATCAACATGTTTATAACCCCCGGGGCTGTCGTTTTGGTCAAAAAATTAAAATTCTAAAAGTTCCGTTTTTTCTGCTTGAAACTCTAGGTACACATCCAAAATGTATTACTGAGTTGAAAGAAGTGGATTCTGGTGCATGGTTTTGAAACCGCAGTCAGAAAAAAAAATCACATCCATATCAACATGTTTATAACCACCGGGGCTGTCGTTTTGGTCAAAAAATGAAAATTCTAAAAGTTCATGTTTTTCGGCTTTAAACTCTAGGTACACATCCAAAATGTATTACTGAGTTGAAAGAAGTGGATTCTGGTGCATGGTTTTGAAACCGCAGTCAGAAAAAAATCACAACCATATCAACATGTTTATAACCCCCGGGGCTGTCGTTTTGGTCAAAAAATTAAAATTCTAAA
The DNA here is from genome assembly GCF_055691185.1 of Crinia signifera. Lineage (NCBI taxonomy): Eukaryota > Metazoa > Chordata > Amphibia > Anura > Myobatrachidae > Crinia > Crinia signifera. The sequence goes on along the minus strand of NC_139222.1, from coordinate 23,449,424 downwards.
AGTTCCGTTTTTTCTGCTTGAAACTCTAGGTACACATCCAAAATGTATTACTGAGTTGAAAGAAGTGGATTCTGGTGCATGGTTTTATAACCGCAGTCAGAAAAAAATCACATCCATATCAACATTTTTATAACCCCCGGGGCTGTCGTTTTGGTAAAAAAATGAAAATTCTAAAAGTTCAGTTTTTTCTGCTTTAATCTCTAGGTACACATCCAAAATGTATTACTGAGTTGAAAGAAGTGGATTCTGGTGCATGGTTTTGAAACCGCAGTCAGAAAAAAAATCACAACCATATCAACATGTTAATAACCCCCGGGGCTGTCGTTTTGGTCAAAAAATGAAAATTCTAAAAGTTCCGTTTTTTCTGCTTTAAACTCTAGGTACACATCCAAAATGTATTACTGAGTTGAAAGAAGTGGATTCTGGTGCATGGTTTTGAAACCGCAGTCAGAAAAAAAATCACAACCATATCAACATGTTTATAACCCCCGGGGCTGTCGTTTTGGTCAAAAAATGAAAATTCTAAAAGTTCAGTTTTTTCTGCTTTAAACTCTAGGTACACATCCAAAATGTATTACTGAGTTGAAAGAAGTGGATTCTGGTGCATGGTTTTGAAACCGCAGTCAAAAAAAAAATCACATCCATATCAACATGTTTATAACCCCCGGGGCTGTCGTTTTGGTCAAAAAATGAAAATTCTAAAAGTTCCTGTTTTTCTGCTTTAAACTCTAGGTACACATTCAAAATGTATTACTGAGTTGAAAGAAGTGGATTCTGGTGCATGGTTTTGAAACCGCAGTCAGAAAAAAAATCACAACCATATCAACATGTTTATAACCCCCGGGGCTGTCGTTTTGGTCAAAAAATGAAAATTCTAAAAGTTCCGTTTTTTCTGCTTTAAACTCTAGGTACACATCCAAAATGTATTACTGAGTTGAAAGAAGTGGATTCTGGTGCATGGTTTTGAAACCGCAGTCAGAAAAAAAATCACAACCATATCAACATGTTTATAACCCCCGGGGCTGTCGTTTTGGTCAAAAAATGAAAATTCTAAAAGTTCCGTTTTTTCTGCTTTAAACTCTAGGTACACATCCAAAATGTATTACTGAGTTGAAAGAAGTGGATTCTGGTGCATGGTTTTGAAACCGCAGTCAGAAAAAAAATCACAACCATATCAACATGTTTATAACCCCCGGGGCTGTCGTTTTGGTCAAAAAATGAAAATTCTAAAAGTTCCGTTTTGTCTGCTTTAAACTCTAGGTACACATCCAAAATGTATTACTGAGTTGAAAGAAGTGGATTCTGGTGCATGGTTTTGAAACCGCAGTCAGAAAAAAAATCACAACCATATCAACATGTTTATAACCCCCGGGGCTGTCGTTTTGGTCAAAAAATGAAAATTCTAAAAGTTCCGTTTTTTCTGCTTTAAACTCTAGGTACACATCCAAAATGTATTACTGAGTTGAAAGAAGTGGATTCTGGTGCATGGTTTTGAAACCGCAGTCAGAAAAAAAATCACAACCATATCAACATGTTTATAACCCCCGGGGCTGTCGTTTTGGTCAAAAAATGAAAATTCTAAAAGTTCCGTTTTTTCTGCTTTAAACTCTAGGTACACATCCAAAATGTATTACGGAGTTGAAAGAAGTGGATTCTGGTGCATGGTTTTGAAACCGCAGTCAGAAAAAAAATCACATCCATCTCAACATGTTTATAACCCCCGGGGCTGTCGTTTTGGTCAAAAAATGAAAATTCTAAAAGTTCATGTTTTTCTGCTTTAAACTCTAGGTACACATCCAAAATGTATTACTGAGTTGAAAGAAGTGGATTCTGGTGCATGGTTTTGAAACCGCAGTCAGAAAAAAAATCACAACCATATCAACATGTTTATAACTCCCGGGGCTGTCGTTTTGGTCAAAAAATGAAAATTCTAAAAGTTCCGTTTTTTATGCTTTAAACTCTAGGTACACATCCAAAATGTATTACTGAGTTGAAAGAAGTGGATTCTGGTGCATGGTTTTGAAACCGCAGTCAGAAAAAAAATCACAACCATATCAACATGTTTATAACCCCCCGGGGCTTTCGTTTTGGTCATAAAATGAAAATTATAAAAGTTCAGTTTTTTCTGCTTTAAACTCTAGGTACACATCCAAAATGTATTACTGAGTTGAAAGAAGTGGATTCTGGTACATGGTTTTGAAACCGCAGTCAGAAAAAAAATCACATCCATATCAACATGTTTATGACCCCCGGGGCTGTCGTTTTGGTCAAAAAATGAAAATTCTAAAAGTTCATGTTTTTCTGCTTTAAACTCTAGGTACACATCCAAAATGTATTACTGAGTTGAAAGAAGTGGATTCTGGTGCATGGTTTTGAAACCACAGTCAGAAAAAAAATCACAACCATATCAACATGTTTATAACCCCCGGGGCTGTCGTTTTGGTCAAAAAATGAAAATTCTAAAAGTTCCGTTTTTTCTGCTTTAAACTCTAGGTACACATCCAAAATGTATTACTGAGGTGAAAGTAGTGGATTCTGGTGCATGGTTTTGAAACCGCAGTCAGAAAAAAATCACATCCATATCAACATTTTTATAACCCCCGGGGCTGTCGTTTTGGTCAAAAAATGAAAATTCTAAAAGTTCAGTTTTTTCTGCTTTAAACTCTAGGTACACATGCAAAATGTATTACTGAGTTGAAAGAAGTGGATTCTGGTGCATGGTTTTGAAACCGCAGTCAGAAAAAAAATCACATCCATATCAACATTTTTATAACCCCCGGGGCTGTCGTTTTGGTCAAAAAATGAAAATTCTAAAAGTTCCGTTTTTTCTGCTTTAAACTCTAGGTACACATCCAAAATGTATTACTGAGTTAAATGAAGTGGATTCTGGTGCATGGTTTTGAAACCGCAGTCAGAAAAAAAATCACAACCATATCAACATGTTAATAACCCCCGGGGCTGTCGTTTTGGTCAAAAAATGAAAATTCTAAAAGTTCCGTTTTTTCTGCTTTAAACTCTAGGTACACATCCAAAATGTATTACTGAGTTGAAAGAAGTGGATTCTGGTGCATGGTTTTGAAACCGCAGTCAGAAAAAAAAATCACATCCATATCAACATGTTTATAATCCCCGGGGCTGTCGTTTTGGTCAAAAAATGAAAATTCTAAAAGTTCCTGTTTTTTTGCTTTAAACTCTAGGTACACATCCAAAATGTATTACTGAGTTGAAAGAAGTGGATTCTGGTGCATGGTTTTGAAACCGCAGTCAGAAAAAAAATCACAACCATATCAACATGTTTATAACCCCCGGGGCTGTCGTTTTGGTCAAAAAATGAAAATTCTAAAAGTTCCGTTTTTTCTGCTTTAAACTCTAGGTACACATCCAAAATGTATTACTGAGTTGAAAGAAGTGGATTCTGGTGCATGGTTTTGAAACCGCAGTCAGAAAAAAAATCACAACCATATCAACATGTTTATAACCCCCGGGGCTGTCGTTTTGGTCAAAAAATGAAATTTCTAAAAGTTCTGTTTTTTCTGCTTTAAACTCTAGGTACACATCCAAAATGTATTACTGAGTTGAAAGAAGTGGATTCTGGTGCATGGTTTTGAAACCGCAGTCAGAAAAAAAATCACAACCATATCAACATGTTAATAACCCCCGGGGCTGTCGTTTGGTCAAAAAATGAAAATTCTAAAAGTTCCGTTATTTTCTGCTTTAAACTCTAGGTACACATCCAAAATGTATTACTGAGTTGAAAGAAGTGGATTCTGGTGCATGGTTTTGAAACCGCAGTCAGAAAAAAAATCACAACCATATCAACATGTTTATAACCCCCGGGGCTGTCGTTTTGGTCAAAAAATGAAAATTCTAAAAGTTCCGTTTTTTCTGCTTTAAACTCTAGGTACACATCCAAAATGTATTACGGAGTTGAAAGAAGTGGATTCTGGTGCATGGTTTTGAAACCGCAGTCAGAAAAAAAATCACATCCATCTCAACATGTTTATAACCCCCGGGGCTGTCGTTTTGGTCAAAAAATGAAAATTCTAAAAGTTCATGTTTTTCTGCTTTAAACTCTAGGTACACATCCAAAATGTATTACTGAGTTGAAAGAAGTGGATTCTGGTGCATGGTTTTGAAACCGCAGTCAGAAAAAAAATCACAACCATATCAACATGTTTATAACTCCCGGGGCTGTCGTTTTGGTCAAAAAATGAAAATTCTAAAAGTTCCGTTTTTTAAGCTTTAAACTCTAGGTACACATCCAAAATGTATTACTGAGTTGAAAGAAGTGGATTCTGGTGCATGGTTTTGAAACCGCAGTCAGAAAAAAAATCACATCCATATCAACATGTTTATAACCCCCGGGGCTGTCGTTTTGGTCAAAAAATGAAAATTCTAAAAGTTCATGTTTTTCTGCTTTAAACTCTAGGTACACATCCAAAATGTATTACTGAGTTGAAAGAAGTGGATTCTGGTGCATGGTTTTAAAACCGCAGTCAGAAAAAAAATCACAACCATATCAACATGTTTATAACCCCCGGGGCTGTCGTTTTGGTCAAAAAATGAAAATTATAAAAGTTCCGTTTTTTCTGCTTTAAACTCTAGGTACACATCCAAAATGTATTACTGAGTTGAAAGAAGTGGATTCTGGTGCATGGTTTTGAAACCGCAGTCAGAAGAAAAATCAAATCCATATCAACATGTTTATAACCCCCGGGGCTGTCGTTTTGGTCAAAAAATGAAAATTCTAAAAGTTCATGTTTTTCTGCTTTAAACTCTAGGTACACATCCAAAATGTATTACTGAGTTGAAAGAAGTGGATTCTGGTGCATGGTTTTGAAACCGCAGTCAGAAAAAAAATCACAACCATATCAACATGTTTATAACCCCCGGGGCTGTCGTTTTGGTCAAAAAATGAAAATTCTAAAAGTTCCGTTTTTTCTGCTTTAAACTCTAGGTACACATCTAAAATGTATTACTGAGTTGAAAGAAGTGGATTCTGGTGCATGGTTTTGAAACCGCAGTCAGAAAAAAAATCACAACCATATCAACATGTTTATAACCCCCGGGGCTGTCGTTTTGGTCAAAAAATGAAAATTCTAAAAGTTCCGTTTTTTCTGCTTTAAACTCTAGGTACACATCCAAAATGTATTACTGAGTTGAAAGTAGTGGATTCTGGTGCATGGTTTTGAAACCGCAGTCAGAAAAAAATCACATCCATATCAACATGTTTATAACCCCCGGGGCTGTCGTTTTGGTCAAAAAATGAAAATTCTAAAAGTTCATGTTTTTCTGCTTTAAACTCTAGGTACACATCCAAAATGTATTACTGAGTTGAAAGAAGTGGATTCTGGTGCATGGTTTTGAAACCGCAGTCAGAAAAAAAATCACAACCATATCAACATGTTTATAACCCCCGGGGCTGTCGTTTTGGTCAAAAAATGAAAATTCTAAAAGTTCCGTTTTTTCTGCTTTAAACTCTAGGTACACATCCAAAATGTATTACTGAGTTGAAAGAAGTGGATTCTGGTGCATGGTTTTGAAACCGCAGTCAGAAAAAAAATCACAACCATATCAACATGTTTATAACCCCCGGGGCTGTCGTTTTGGTCAAAAAATGAAAATTCTAAAAGTTCCGTTTTTTCTGCTTTAAACTCTAGGTACACATCCAAAATGTATTACTGAGTTGAAAGAAGTGGATTCTGGTGCATGGTTTTGAAACCGCAGTCAGAAAAAAAATCACAACCATATCAACATGTTTATAACCCCCGGGGCTGTCGTTTTGGTCAAAAAATGAAAATTCTAAAAGTTCCGTTTTTTCTGCTTTAAACTCTAGGTACACATCCAAAATGTATTACTGAGTTGAAAGAAGTGGATTCTGGTGCATGGTTTTGAAACCGCAGTCAGAAAAAAAATCACAACCATATCAACATGTTTATAACCCCCGGGGCTGTCGTTTTGGTCAAAAAATGAAATTTCTAAAAGTTCTGTTTTTTCTGCTTTAAACTCTAGGTACACATCCAAAATGTATTACTGAGTTGAAAGAAGTGGATTCTGGTGCATGGTTTTGAAACCGCAGTCAGAAAAAAAATCACAACCATATCAACATGTTAATAACCCCCGGGGCTGTCGTTTTGGTCAAAAAATGAAAATTCTAAAAGTTCCGTTTTTTCTGCTTTAAACTCTAGGTACACATCCAAAATGTATTACGGAGTTGAAAGAAGTGGATTCTGGTGCATGGTTTTGAAACCGCAGTCAGAAAAAAAATCACATCCATCTCAACATGTTTATAACCCCCGGGGCTGTCGTTTTGGTCAAAAAATGAAAATTCTAAAAGTTCATGTTTTTCTGCTTTAAACTCTAGGTACACATCCAAAATGTATTACTGAGTTGAAAGAAGTGGATTCTGGTGCATGGTTTTGAAACCGCAGTCAGAAAAAAAATCACAACCATATCAACATGTTTATAACTCCCGGGGCTGTCGTTTTGGTCAAAAAATGAAAATTCTAAAAGTTCCGTTTTTTAAGCTTTAAACTCTAGGTACACATCCAAAATGTATTACTGAGTTGAAAGAAGTGGATTCTGGTGCATGGTTTTGAAACCGCAGTCAGAAAAAAAATCACATCCATATCAACATGTTTATAACCCCCGGGGCTGTCGTTTTGGTCAAAAAATGAAAATTCTAAAAGTTCATGTTTTTCTGCTTTAAACTCTAGGTACACATCCAAAATGTATTACTGAGTTGAAAGAAGTGGATTCTGGTGCATGGTTTTAAAACCGCAGTCAGAAAAAAAATCACAACCATATCAACATGTTTATAACCCCCGGGGCTGTCGTTTTGGTCAAAAAATGAAAATTATAAAAGTTCCGTTTTTTCTGCTTTAAACTCTAGGTACACATCCAAAATGTATTACTGAGTTGAAAGAAGTGGATTCTGGTGCATGGTTTTGAAACCGCAGTCAGAAGAAAAATCAAATCCATATCAACATGTTTATAACCCCCGGGGCTGTCGTTTTGGTCAAAAAATGAAAATTCTAAAAGTTCATGTTTTTCTGCTTTAAACTCTAGGTACACATCCAAAATGTATTACTGAGTTGAAAGAAGTGGATTCTGGTGCATGGTTTTGAAACCGCAGTCAGAAAAAAAATCACAACCATATCAACATGTTTATAACCCCCGGGGCTGTCGTTTTGGTCAAAAAATGAAAATTCTAAAAGTTCCGTTTTTTCTGCTTTAAACTCTAGGTACACATCTAAAATGTATTACTGAGTTGAAAGAAGTGGATTCTGGTGCATGGTTTTGAAACCGCAGTCAGAAAAAAAATCACAACCATATCAACATGTTTATAACCCCCGGGGCTGTCGTTTTGGTCAAAAAATGAAAATTCTAAAAGTTCCGTTTTTTCTGCTTTAAACTCTAGGTACACATCCAAAATGTATTACTGAGTTGAAAGTAGTGGATTCTGGTGCATGGTTTTGAAACCGCAGTCAGAAAAAAATCACATCCATATCAACATGTTTATAACCCCCGGGGCTGTCGTTTTGGTCAAAAAATGAAAATTCTAAAAGTTCATGTTTTTCTGCTTTAAACTCTAGGTACACATCCAAAATGTATTACTGAGTTGAAAGAAGTGGATTCTGGTGCATGGTTTTGAAACCGCAGTCAGAAAAAAAATCACAACCATATCAACATGTTTATAACCCCCGGGGCTGTCGTTTTGGTCAAAAAATGAAAATTCTAAAAGTTCCGTTTTTTCTGCTTTAAACTCTAGGTACACATCCAAAATGTATTACTGAGTTGAAAGAAGTGGATTCTGGTGCATGGTTTTGAAACCGCAGTCAGAAAAAAAATCACAACCATATCAACATGTTTATAACCCCCGGGGCTGTCGTTTTGGTCAAAAAATGAAAATTCTAAAAGTTCCGTTTTTTCTGCTTTAAACTCTAGGTACACATCCAAAATGTATTACTGAGTTGAAAGAAGTGGATTCTGGTGCATGGTTTTGAAACCGCAGTCAGAAAAAAAAATCACATCCATATCAACATGTTTATAACCCCCGGGGCTGTCGTTTTGGTCAAAAAATGAAAATTCTAAAAGTTCATGTTTTTCGGCTTTAAACTCTAGGTACACATCCAAAATGTATTACTGAGTTGAAAGAAGTGGATTCTGGTGCATGGTTTTGAAACCGCAGTCAGAAAAAAATCACAACCATATCAACATGTTTATAACCCCCGGGGCTGTCGTTTTGGTCAAAAAATGAAAATTCTAAAAGTTCCGTTTTTTCTGCTTTAAACTCTAGGTACACATCCAAAATGTATTACTGAGTTGAAAGAAGTGGATTCTGGTGCATGGTTTTGAAACCGCAGTCAGAAAAAAAATCACATCCATATCAACATTTTTATAACCCCCGGGGCTGTCGTTTTGGTAAAAAAATGAAAATTCTAAAAGTTCAGTTTTTTCTGCTTTAATCTCTAGGTACACATCCAAAATGTATTACTGAGTTGAAAGAAGTGGATTCTGGTGCATGGTTTTGAAACCGCAGTCAGAAAAAAAATCACAACCATATCAACATGTTAATAACCCCCGGGGCTGTCGTTTTGGTCAAAAAATGAAAATTCTAAAAGTTCCGTTTTTTCTGCTTTAAACTCTAGGTACACATCCAAAATGTATTACTGAGTTGAAAGAAGTGGATTCTGGTGCATGGTTTTGAAACCGCAGTCAGAAAAAAAATCACAACCATATCAACATGTTTATAACCCCCGGGGCTGTCGTTTTGGTCAAAAAATGAAAATTCTAAAAGTTCCTGTTTTTCTGCTTTAAACTCTAGGTACACATTCAAAATGTATTACTGAGTTGAAAGAAGTGGATTCTGGTGCATGGTTTTGAAACCGCAGTCAGAAAAAAATCACAACCATATCAACATGTTTATAACCGCCGGGGCTGTCGTTTTGGTCAAAAAATGAAAATTCTAAAAGTTCCGTTTTTTCTGCTTTAAACTCTAGGTACACATCCAAAATGTATTACTGAGTTGAAAGAAGTGGATTCTGGTGCATGGTTTTGAAACCGCAGTCAGAAAAAAAATCACAACCATATCAACATGTTTATAACCCCCGGGGCTGTCGTTTTGGTCAAAAAATGAAAATTCTAAAAGTTCCGTTTTTTCTGCTTTAAACTCTAGGTACACATCCAAAATGTATTACTGAGTTGAAAGAAGTGGATTCTGGTGCATGGTTTTGAAACCGCAGTCAGAAAAAAAATCACAACCATATCAACATGTTTATAACCCCCGGGGCTGTCGTTTTGGTCAAAAAATGAAAATTCTAAAAGTTCCGTTTTGTCTGCTTTAAACTCTAGGTACACATCCAAAATGTATTACTGAGTTGAAAGAAGTGGATTCTGGTGCATGGTTTTGAAACCGCAGTCAGAAAAAAAATCACAACCATATCAACATGTTTATAACCCCCGGGGCTGTCGTTTTGGTCAAAAAATGAAATTTCTAAAAGTTCCGTTTTTTCTGCTTTAAACTCTAGGTACACATCCAAAATGTATTACTGAGTTGAATAAAGTGGATTCTGGTGCATGGTTTTGAAACCGCAGTCAGAAAAATAATCACATCCATATCAACATGTTTATAACCCCCGGGGCTGTCGTTTTGGTCAAAAAATGAAAATTCTAAAAGTTCATGTTTTTCTGCTTTAAACTCTAGGTACACATCCAAAATGTATTACTGAGTTGAAAGAAGTGGATTCTGGTGCATGGTTTTGAAACCGCAGTCAGAAAAAAAATCACAACCATATCAACATGTTTATAACCCCCCGGGGCTTTCGTTTTGGTCATAAAATGAAAATTATAAAAGTTCAGTTTTTTCTGCTTTAAACTCTAGGTACACATCCAAAATGTATTACTGAGTTGAAAGAAGTGGATTCTGGTGCATGGTTTTGAAACCGCAGTCAGAAAAAAAATCACATCCATATCAACATGTTTATGACCCCCGGGGCTGTCGTTTTGGTCAAAAAATGAAAATTCTAAAAGTTCATGTTTTTCTGCTTTAAACTCTAGGTACACATCCAAAATGTATTACTGAGTTGAAAGAAGTGGATTCTGGTGCATGGTTTTGAAACCGCAGTCAGAAAAAAAATCACAACCATATCAACATGTTTATAACCCCCGGGGCTGTCGTTTTGGTCAAAAAATGAAAATTCTAAAAGTTCCGTTTTTTCTGCTTTAAACTCTAGGTACACATCCAAAATGTATTACTGAGGTGAAAGTAGTGGATTCTGGTGCATGGTTTTGAAACCGCAGTCAGAAAAAAATCACATCCATATAAACATTTTTATAACCCCCGGGGCTGTCGTTTTGGTCAAAAAATGAAAATTCTAAAAGTTCCGTTTTTTCTGCTTTAAACTCTAGGTACACATCCAAAATGTATTACTGAGTTGAAAGAAGTGGATTCTGGTGCATGGTTTTGAAACCGCAGTCAGAAAAAAAATCACATCCATATCAACATTTTTATAACCCCCGGGGCTGTCGTTTTGGTCAAAAAATGAAAATTCTAAAAGTTCCGTTTTTTCTGCTTTAAACTCTAGGTACACATCCAAAATGTATTACTGAGTTAAAAGAAGTGGATTCTGGTGCATGGTTTTGAAACCGCAGTCAGAAAAAAAATCACAACCATATCAACATGTTAATAACCCCCGGGGCTGTCGTTTTGGTCAAAAAATGAAAATTCTAAAAGTTCCGTTTTTTCTGCTTTAAACTCTAGGTACACATCCAAAATGTATTACTGAGTTGAAAGAAGTGGATTCTGGTGCATGGTTTTGAAACCGCAGTCAGAAAAAAAAATCACATCCATATCAACATGTTTATAACCCCCGGGGCTGTCGTTTTGGTCAAAAAATGAAAATTCTAAAAGTTCATGTTTTTCTGCTTTAAACTCTAGGTACACATCCAAAATGTATTACTGAGTTGAAAGAAGTGGATTCTGGTGCATGGTTTTGAAACCGCAGTCAGAAAAAAAATCACAACCATATCAACATGTTTATAACCGCCGGGGCTGTCGTTTTGGTCAAAAAATGAAAATTCTAAAAGTTCCGTTTTTTCTGCTTTAAACTCTAGGTACACATCCAAAATGTATTACTGAGTTGAAAGAAGTGGATTCTGGTGCATGGTTTTGAAACCGCAGTCAGAAAAAAAATCACAACCATATCAACATGTTTATAACCCCCGGGGCTGTCGTTTTGGTCAAAAAATGAAAATTCTAAAAGTTCCGTTTTTTCTGCTTTAAACTCTAGGTACACATCCAAAATGTATTACTGAGTTGAAAGAAGTGGATTCTGGTGCATGGTTTTGAAACCGCAGTCAGAAAAAAAATCACAACCATATCAACATGTTTATAACCCCCGGGGCTGTCGTTTTGGTCAAAAAATGAAAATTCTAAAAGTTCCGTTTTGTCTGCTTTAAACTCTAGGTACACATCCAAAATGTATTACTGAGTTGAAAGAAGTGGATTCTGGTGCATGGTTTTGAAACCGCAGTCAGAAAAAAAATCACAACCATATCAACATGTTTATAACCCCCGGGGCTGTCGTTTTGGTCAAAAAATGAAATTTCTAAAAGTTCCGTTTTTTCTGCTTTAAACTCTAGGTACACATCCAAAATGTATTACTGAGTTGAATAAAGTGGATTCTGGTGCATGGTTTTGAAACCGCAGTCAGAAAAATAATCACATCCATATCAACATGTTTATAACCCCCGGGGCTGTCGTTTTGGTCAAAAAATGAAAATTCTAAAAGTTCATGTTTTTCTGCTTTAAACTCTAGGTACACATCCAAAATGTATTACTGAGTTGAAAGAAGTGGATTCTGGTGCATGGTTTTGAAACCGCAGTCAGAAAAAAAATCACAACCATATCAACATGTTTATAACCCCCCGGGGCTTTCGTTTTGGTCATAAAATGAAAATTATAAAAGTTCAGTTTTTTCTGCTTTAAACTCTAGGTACACATCCAAAATGTATTACTGAGTTGAAAGAAGTGGATTCTGGTGCATGGTTTTGAAACCGCAGTCAGAAAAAAAATCACATCCATATCAACATGTTTATGACCCCCGGGGCTGTCGTTTTGGTCAAAAAATGAAAATTCTAAAAGTTCATGTTTTTCTGCTTTAAACTCTAGGTACACATCCAAAATGTATTACTGAGTTGAAAGAAGTGGATTCTGGTGCATGGTTTTGAAACCGCAGTCAGAAAAAAAATCACAACCATATCAACATGTTTATAACCCCCGGGGCTGTCGTTTTGGTCAAAAAATGAAAATTCTAAAAGTTCTGTTTTTTCTGCTTTAAACTCTAGGTACACATCCAAAATGTATTACTGAGGTGAAAGTAGTGGATTCTGGTGCATGGTTTTGAAACCGCAGTCAGAAAAAAATCACATCCATATCAACATTTTTATAACCCCCGGGGCTGTCGTTTTGGTCAAAAAATGAAAATTCTAAAAGTTCCGTTTTTTCTGCTTTAAACTCTAGGTACACATCCAAAATGTATTACTGAGTTGAAAGAAGTGGATTCTGGTGCATGGTTTTGAAACCGCAGTCAGAAAAAAAATCACATCCATATCAACATTTTTATAACCCCCGGGGCTGTCGTTTTGGTCAAAAAATGAAAATTCTAAAAGTTCCGTTTTTTCTGCTTTAAACTCTAGGTACACATCCAAAATGTATTACTGAGTTAAAAGAAGTGGATTCTGGTGCATGGTTTTGAAACCGCAGTCAGAAAAAAAATCACAACCATATCAACATGTTAATAACCCCCGGGGCTGTCGTTTTGGTCAAAAAATGAAAATTCTAAAAGTTCCGTTTTTTCTGCTTTAAACTCTAGGTACACATCCAAAATGTATTACTGAGTTGAAAGAAGTGGATTCTGGTGCATGGTTTTGAAACCGCAGTCAGAAAAAAAAATCACATCCATATCAACATGTTTATAACCCCCGGGGCTGTCGTTTTGGTCAAAAAATGAAAATTCTAAAAGTTCCTGTTTTTTTGCTTTAAACTCTAGGTACACATCCAAAATGTATTACTGAGTTGAAAGAAGTGGATTCTGGTGCATGGTTTTGAAACCGCAGTCAGAAAAAAAATCACAACCATATCAACATGTTTATAACCCCCGGGGCTGTCGTTTTGGTCAAAAAATGAAAATTCTAAAAGTTCCGTTTTTTCTGCTTTAAACTCTAGGTACACATCCAAAATGTATTACTGAGTTGAAAGAAGTGGATTCTGGTGCATGGTTTTGAAACCGCAGTCAGAAAAAAAATCACATCCATATCAACATGTTTATAACCCCCGGGGCTGTCGTTTTGGTCAAAAAATGAAAATTCTAAAAGTTCCGTTTTTTCTGCTTTAAACTCTAGGTACACATCCAAAATGTATTACTGAGTTGAAAGAAGTGGATTCTGGTGCATGGTTTTGAAACCGCAGTCAGAAAAAAAAATCACATCCATATCAACATGTTTATAACCCCCGGGGCTGTCGTTTTGGTCAAAAAATGAAAATTCTAAAAGTTCCTGTTTTTTTGCTTTAAACTCTAGGTACACATCCAAAATGTATTACTGAGTTGAAAGAAGTGGATTCTGGTGCATGGTTTTGAAACCGCAGTCAGAAAAAAAATCACAACCATATCAACATGTTTATAACCCCCGGGGCTGTCGTTTTGGTCAAAAAATGAAAATTCTAAAAGTTCCGTTTTTTCTGCTTTAAACTCTAGGTACACATCCAAAATGTATTACTGAGTTGAAAGAAGTGGATTCTGGTGCATGGTTTTGAAACCGCAGTCAGAAAAAAAATCACATCCATATCAACATGTTTATAACCCCCGGGGCTGTCGTTTTGGTCAAAAAATGAAAATTCTAAAAGTTCCGTTTTTTCTGCTTTAAACTCTAGGTACACATCCAAAATGTATTACTGAGTTGAAAGAAGTGAATTCTGGTGCATGGTTTTGAAACCGCAGTCAGAAAAAAAATCACATCCATATCAACATGTTTAAAACCCCCGGGGCTGTCGTTTTGGTCAAAAAATGAAAATTCTAAAAGTTCATGTTTTTCGGCTTTAAACTCTAGGTACACATCCAAAATGTATTACTGAGTTGAAAGAAGTGGATTCTGGTGCATGGTTTTGAAACCGCAGTCAGAAAAAAAATCACAACCATATCAACATGTTTATAACCCCGGGGCTGTCGTTTTGGTCAAAAAATGAAAATTCTAAAAGTTCCGTTTTTTCTGCTTTAAACTCTAGGTACACATCCAAAATGTATTACGGAGTTGAAAGAAGTGGATTCTGGTGCATGGTTTTGAAACCGCAGTCAGAAAAAAAATCACATCCATATCAACATGTTTATAACCCCCGGGGCTGTCGTTTTGGTCAAAAAATGAAAATTCTAAAAGTTCCTGTTTTTCTGCTTTAAACTCTAGGTACACATCCAAAATGTATTACTGAGTTGAAAGAAGTGGATTCTGGTGCATGGTTTTGAAACCGCAGTCAGAAAAAAAAATCACAACCATATCAACATGTTTATAACCCCCGGGGCTGTCGTTTTGGTCAAAATGAAAATTCTAAAAGTTCCGTTTTTTCTGCTTTAAACTCTAGGTACACATCCAAAATGTATTACTGAGTTGAAAGAAGTGGATTCTGGTGCATGGTTTTGAAACCGCAGTCAGAAAAAAAATCACAACCATATCAACATGTTTATAACCCCCGGGGCTGTCGTTTTGGTCAAAAAATGAAAATTCTAAAAGTTCCGTTTTTTCTGCTTTAAACTCTAGGTACACATTCAAAATGTATTACTGAGTTGAAAGAAGTGGATTCTGGTGCATGGTTTTGAAACCGTAGTCAGAAAAAAAATCACAACCATATCAACATGTTTATAACCCCTGGGGCTGTCGTTTTGGTCAAAAAATGAAAATTCTAAAAGTTCCGTTTTTTCTGCTTTAAACTCTAGGTACACATCCAAAATGTATTACTGAGTTAAAAGAAGTGGATTCTGGTGCATGATTTTGAAACCGCAGTCAGAAAAAAAATCACAACCATATCAACATGTTTATAACCCCCGGGGCTGTCGTTTTGGTCAAAAAATGAAAATTCTAAAAGTTCCGTTTTTTCTGCTTTAAACTCTAGGTACACATCCAAAATGTATTACTGAGTTGAAAGAAGTGGATTCTGGTGCATGGTTTTGAAACCGCAGTCAGAAAAAAAATCACAACCATATCAACATGTTTATAACCCCCGGGGCTGTCGTTTTGGTCAAAAAATGAAATTTCTAAAAGTTCTGTTTTTTCTGCTTTAAACTCTAGGTACACATCCAAAATGTATTACTGAGTTGAAAGAAGTGGATTCTGATGCATGGTTTTGAAACCGCAGTCAGAAAAAAAATCACAACCATATCAACATGTTAATAACCCCCGGGGCTGTCGTTTGGTCAAAAAATGAAAATTCTAAAAGTTCCGTTTTTTCTGCTTTAAACTCTAGGTACAC
The DNA here is from genome assembly GCF_055691185.1 of Crinia signifera. Taxonomy (NCBI): domain Eukaryota; kingdom Metazoa; phylum Chordata; class Amphibia; order Anura; family Myobatrachidae; genus Crinia; species Crinia signifera. Next base: position 23,433,904 of record NC_139222.1, on the reverse strand, counting down.
ATTCAAAATGTATTACTGAGTTGAAAGAAGTGGATTCTGGTGCATGGTTTTGAAACCGTAGTCAGAAAAAAAATCACAACCATATCAACATGTTTATAACCCCTGGGGCTGTCGTTTTGGTCAAAAAATGAAAATTCTAAAAGTTCCGTTTTTTCTGCTTTAAACTCTAGGTACACATCCAAAATGTATTACTGAGTTAAAAGAAGTGGATTCTGGTGCATGATTTTGAAACCGCAGTCAGAAAAAAAATCACAACCATATCAACATGTTTATAACCCCCGGGGCTGTCGTTTTGGTCAAAAAATGAAAATTCTAAAAGTTCCGTTTTTTCTGCTTTAAACTCTAGGTACACATCCAAAATGTATTACGGAGTTGAAAGAAGTGGATTCTGGTGCATGGTTTTGAAACCGCAGTCAGAAAAAAAATCACATCCATATCAACATGTTTATAACCCCCGGGGCTGTCGTTTTGGTCAAAAAATGAAAATTCTAAAAGTTCATGTTTTTCTGCTTTAAACTCTAGGTACACATCCAAAATGTATTACTGAGTTGAAAGAAGTGGATTCTGGTGCATGGTTTTGAAACCGCAGTCAGAAAAAAAATCACAACCATATCAACATGTTTATAACCCCCGGGGCTGTCGTTTTGGTCAAAAAATGAAAATTATAAAAGTTCCGTTTTTTCTGCTTTAAACTCTAGGTACACATCCAAAATGTATTACGGAGTTGAAAGAAGTGGATTCTGGTGCATGGTTTTGAAACCGCAGTCAGAAAAAAAATCACATCCATATCAACATGTTTATATCCCCCGGGGCTGTCGTTTTGGTCAAAAAATGAAAATTATAAAAGTTCCGTTTTTTCTGCTTTAAACTCTAGGTACACATCCAAAATGTATTACTGAGTTGAAAGAAGTGGATTCTGGTGCATGGTTTTGAAACCGCAGTCAGAAAAAAAATCACATCCATATCAACATGTTTATAACCCCCGGGGCTGTCGTTTTGGTCAAAAAATGAAAATTCTAAAATTTCATGTTTTTCTGCTTTAAACTCTAGGTACACATCCAAAATGTATTACTGAGTTGAAAGAAGTGGATTCTGGTGCATGGTTTTGAAACCGCAGTCAGAAAAAAAATCACAACCATATCAACATGTTTATAACCCCCGGGGCTGTCGTTTTGGTCAAAAAATGAAAATTATAAAAGTTCCGTTTTTTCTGCTTTAAACTCTAGGTACACATCCAAAATGTATTACTGAGTTGAAAGAAGTGGATTCTGGTGCATGGTTTTGAAACCGCAGTCAGAAAAAAAATCACAACCATATCAACATGTTTATAACCCCCGGGGCTGTCGTTTTGGTCAAAAAATGAAAATTCTAAAAGTTCCGTTTTTTCTGCTTTAAACTCTAGGTACACATCCAAAATGTATTACTGAGTTGAAAGTAGTGGATTCTGGTGCATGGTTTTGAAACCGCAGTCAGAAAAAAATCACATCCATATCAACATTTTTATAACCCCCGGGGCTGTCGTTTTGGTCAAAAAATGAAAATTCTAAAAGTTCCGTTTTTTCTGCTTTAAACTCTAGGTACACATCCAAAATGTATTACTGAGTTGAAAGAAGTGGATTCTGGTGCATGGTTTTGAAACCGCAGTCAGAAAAAAAATCACATCCATATCAACATGTTTATAACCCCCGGGGCTGTCGTTTTGGTCAAAAAATGAAAATTCTAAAAGTTCATGTTTTTCGGCTTTAAACTCTAGGTACACATCCAAAATGTATTACTGAGTTGAAAGAAGTGGATTCTGGTGCATGGTTTTGAAACCGCAGTCAGAAAAAAAATCACAACCATATCAACATGTTTATAACCCCCGGGGCTGTCGTTTTGGTCAAAAAATGAAAATTCTAAAAGTTCCGTTTTTTCTGCTTTAAACTCTAGGTACACATCCAAAATGTATTACTGAGTTGAAAGAAGTGGATTCTGGTGCATGGTTTTGAAACCGCAGTCAGAAAAAAAATCACATCTATATCAACATTTTTATAACCCCCGGGGCTGTCGTTTTGGTAAAAAAATGAAAATTCTATAAGTTCAGTTTTTTCTGCTTTAAACTCTAGGTACACATCCAAAATGTATTACTGAGTTGAAAGAAGTGGATTCTGGTGCATGATTTTGAAACCGCAGTCAGAAAAAAAATCACAACCATATCAACATGTTTATAACCCCCGGGGCTGTCGTTTTGGTCAAAAAATAAAAATTCTAAAAGTTCAGTTTTTTCTGCTTTAAACTCTAGGTACACATCCAAAATGTATTACTGAGTTGAAAGAAGTGGATTCTGGTGCATGGTTTTGAAACCGCAGTCAGAAAAAAAAATCACAACCATATCAACATGTTTATAACCCCCGGGGCTGTCGTTTTGGTCAAAAAATGAAATTTCTAAAAGTTCCGTTTTTTCTGCTTTAAACTCTAGGTACACATCCAAAATGTATTACTGAGTTGAAAGAAGTGGATTCTGGTGCATGGTTTTGAAACCGCAGTCAGAAAAAAAATCACATCCATATCAACATGTTTATAACCCCCGGGGCTGTCGTTTTGGTCAAAAAATGAAAATTCTAAAAGTTCCGTTTTTTCTGCTTTAAACTCTAGGTACACATCCAAAATGTATTACTGAGTTGAAAGAAGTGGATTCTGGTGCATGGTTTTGAAACCGCAGTCAGAAAAAAAATCACAACCATATCAACATGTTTATAACCCCCGGGGCTGTCGTTTTGGTCAAAAAATGAAAATTCTAAAAGTTCCGTTTTTTCTGCTTTAAACTCTAGGTACACATCCAAAATGTATTACGGAGTTGAAAGAAGTGGATTCTGGTGCATGGTTTTGAAACCGCAGTCAGAAAAAAAATCACATCCATATCAACATGTTTATAACCCCCGGGGCTGTCGTTTTGGTCAAAAAATGAAAATTCTAAAAGTTCATGTTTTTCTGCTTTAAACTCTAGGTACACATCCAAAATGTATTACTGAGTTGAAAGAAGTGGATTCTGGTGCATGGTTTTGAAACCGCAGTCAGAAAAAAAATCACATCCATATCAACATGTTTATAAGCCCCGGGGCTGTCGTTTTGGTCAAAAAATGAAAATTCTAAAAGTTCATGTTTTTCTGCTTTAAACTCTAGGTACACATCCAAAATGTATTACTGAGTTGAAAGAAGTGGATTCTGGTGCATGGTTTTGAAACCGCAGTCAGAAAAAAAATCACAACCATATTAACATGTTTATAACCCCCGGGGCTGTCGTTTTGGTCAAAAAATGAAAATTATAAAAGTTCCGTTTTTTCTGCTTTAAACTCTAGGTACACATCCAAAATTTATTACTGAGTTGAAAGAAGTGGATTCTGGTGCATGGTTTTGAAACCGCAGTCAGAAAAAAAATCACATCCATATCAACATGTTTATAACCCCCGGGGCTGTCGTTTTGGTCAAAAAATGAAAATTCTAAAAGTTCATGTTTTTCTGCTTTAAACTCTAGGTACACATCCAAAATGTATTACTGAGTTGAAAGAAGTGGATTCTGGTGCATGGTTTTGAAACCGCAGTCAGAAAAAAAATCACAACCATATCAACATGTTTATAACCCCCGGGGCTGTCGTTTTGGTCAAAAAATGAAAATTATAAAAGTTCCGTTTTTTCTGCTTTAAACTCTAGGTACACATCCAAAATGTATTACTGAGTTGAAAGAAGTGGATTCTGGTGCATGGTTTTGAAACCGCAGTCAGAAAAAAAATCACAACCATATCAACATGTTTATAACCCCCGGGGCTGTCGTTTTGGTCAAAAAATGAAAATTCTAAAAGTTCCGTTTTTTCTGCTTTAAACTCTAGGTACACATCCAAAATGTATTACTGAGTTGAAAGTAGTGGATTCTGGTGCATGGTTTTGAAACCGCAGTCAGAAAAAAATCACATCCATATCAACATTTTTATAACCCCCGGGGCTGTCGTTTTGGTCAAAAAATGAAAATTCTAAAAGTTCCGTTTTTTCTGCTTTAAACTCTAGGTACACATCCAAAATGTATTACTGAGTTGAAAGAAGTGGATTCTGGTGCATGGTTTTGAAACCGCAGTCAGAAAAAAAATCACATCCATATCAACATGTTTATAACCCCCGGGGCTGTCGTTTTGGTCAAAAAATGAAAATTCTAAAAGTTCATGTTTTTCGGCTTTAAACTCTAGGTACACATCCAAAATGTATTACTGAGTTGAAAGAAGTGGATTCTGGTGCATGGTTTTGAAACCGCAGTCAGAAAAAAAATCACAACCATATCAACATGTTTATAACCCCCGGGGCTGTCGTTTTGGTCAAAAAATGAAAATTCTAAAAGTTCCGTTTTTTCTGCTTTAAACTCTAGGTACACATCCAAAATGTATTACTGAGTTGAAAGAAGTGGATTCTGGTGCATGGTTTTGAAACCGCAGTCAGAAAAAAAATCACATCTATATCAACATTTTTATAACCCCCGGGGCTGTCGTTTTGGTAAAAAAATGAAAATTCTAAAAGTTCAGTTTTTTCTGCTTTAAACTCTAGGTACACATCCAAAATGTATTACTGAGTTGAAAGAAGTGGATTCTGGTGCATGATTTTGAAACCGCAGTCAGAAAAAAAATCACAACCATATCAACATGTTTATAACCCCCGGGGCTGTCGTTTTGGTCAAAAAATAAAAATTCTAAAAGTTCAGTTTTTTCTGCTTTAAACTCTAGGTACACATCCAAAATGTATTACTGAGTTGAAAGAAGTGGATTCTGGTGCATGGTTTTGAAACCGCAGTCAGAAAAAAAAATCACAACCATATCAACATGTTTATAACCCCCGGGGCTGTCGTTTTGGTCAAAAAATGAAATTTCTAAAAGTTCCGTTTTTTCTGCTTTAAACTCTAGGTACACATCCAAAATGTATTACTGAGTTGAAAGAAGTGGATTCTGGTGCATGGTTTTGAAACCGCAGTCAGAAAAAAAATCACATCCATATCAACATGTTTATAACCCCCGGGGCTGTCGTTTTGGTCAAAAAATGAAAATTCTAAAAGTTCCGTTTTTTCTGCTTTAAACTCTAGGTACACATCCAAAATGTATTACTGAGTTGAAAGAAGTGGATTCTGGTGCATGGTTTTGAAACCGCAGTCAGAAAAAAAATCACAACCATATCAACATGTTTATAACCCCCGGGGCTGTCGTTTTGGTCAAAAAATGAAAATTCTAAAAGTTCAGTTTTTTCTGCTTTAAACTCTAGGTACACATCCAAAATGTATTACTGAGTTGAAAGAAGTGGATTCTGGTGCATGGTTTTGAAACCGCAGTCAGAAAAAAAATCACAACCATATCAACATGTTTATAACCCCCGGGGCTGTCGTTTTGGTCAAAAAATGAAAATTCTAAAAGTTCCGTTTTTTCTGCTTTAAACTCTAGGTACACATCCAAAATGTATTACTGAGTTGAAAGAAGTGAATTCTGGTGCATGGTTTTGAAACCGCAGTCAGAAAAAAAATCACAACCATATCAACATGTTTATAACCCCCGGGGCTTTCGTTTTGGTCATAAAATGAAAATTCTAAAAGTTACGTTTTTTCTGCTTTAAACTCTAGGTACACATCCAAAATGTATTACTGAGTTGAAAGTAGTGGATTCTGGTGCATGGTTTTGAAACCGCAGTCAGAAAAAAATCACATCCATATCAACATTTTTATAACCCCCGGGGCTGTCGTTTTGGTCAAAAAATGAAAATTCTAAAAGTTCCGTTTTTTCTGCTTTAAACTCTAGGTACACATCCAAAATGTATTACTGAGTTGAAAGAAGTGGATTCTGGTGCATGGTTTTGAAACCGCAGTCAGAAAAAAAATCACATCCATATCAACATGTTTATAACCCCCGGGGCTGTCGTTTTGGTCAAAAAATGAAAATTCTAAAAGTTCATGTTTTTCGGCTTTAAACTCTAGGTACACATCCAAAATGTATTACTGAGTTGAAAGAAGTGGATTCTGGTGCATTATTTTGAAACCGCAGTCAGAAAAAAAATCACAACCATATCAACATGTTTATAACCCCCGGGGCTGTCGTTTTGGTCAAAAAATGAAAATTCTAAAAGTTCCGTTTTTTCTGCTTTAAACTCTAGGTACACATCCAAAATGTATTACTGAGTTTAAAGAAGTGGATTCTGGTGCATGGTTTTGAAACCGCAGTCAGAAAAAAAATCACATCCATATCAACATGTTTATAACCCCCGGGGCTGTCGTTTTCGTCAAAAAATGAAAATTCTAAAAGTTCATGTTTTTCTGCTTTAAACTCTAGGTACACATCCAAAATGTATTACTGAGTTGAAAGAAGTGGATTCTGGTGCATGGTTTTGAAACCGCAGTCAGAAAAAAAATCACAACCATATTAACATGTTTATAACCCCCGGGGCTGTCGTTTTGGTCAAAAAATGAAAATTATAAAAGTTCCGTTTTTTCTGCTTTAAACTCTAGGTACACATCCAAAATTTATTACTGAGTTGAAAGAAGTGGATTCTGGTGCATGGTTTTGAAACCGCAGTCAGAAAAAAAATCACATCCATATCAACATGTTTATAACCCCCGGGGCTGTCGTTTTGGTCAAAAAATGAAAATTCTAAAAGTTCCTGTTTTTCTGCTTTAAACTCTAGGTACACATCCAAAATGTATTACTGAGTTGAAAGAAGTGGATTCTGGTGCATGGTTTTGAAACCGCAGTCAGAAAAAAAATCACAACCATATCAACATGTTTATAACCCCCGGGGCTGTCGTTTTGGTCAAAAAATGAAAATTCTAAAAGTTCCGTTTTGTCTGCTTTAAACTCTAGGTACACATCCAAAATGTATTACTGAGTTGAAAGAAGTGGATTCTGGTGCATGGTTTTGAAACCGCAGTCAGAAAAAAAATCACAACCATATCAACATGTTTATAACCCCCGGGGCTGTCGTTTTGGTCAAAAAATGAAATTTCTAAAAGTTCCGTTTTTTCTGCTTTAAACTCTAGGTACACATCCAAAATGTATTACTGAGTTGAAAGAAGTGGATTCTGGTGCATGGTTTTGAAACCGCAGTCAGAAAAAAAATCACAACCATATCAACATGTTTATAACCCCCGGGGCTGTCGTTTTGGTCAAAAAATGAAAATTCTAAAAGTTCCGTTTTTTCTGCTTTAAACTCTAGGTACACATCCAAAATGTATTACTGAGTTGAAAGTAGTGGATTCTGGTGCATGGTTTTGAAACCGCAGTCAGAAAAAAATCACATCCATATCAACATTTTTATAACCCCCGGGGCTGTCGTTTTGGTCAAAAAATGAAAATTCTAAAAGTTCCGTTTTTTCTGCTTTAAACTCTAGGTACACATCCAAAATGTATTACTGAGTTGAAAGAAGTGGATTCTGGTGCATGGTTTTGAAACCGCAGTCAGAAAAAAAATCACATCCATATCAACATGTTTATAACCCCCGGGGCTGTCGTTTTGGTCAAAAAATGAAAATTCTAAAAGTTCATGTTTTTCGGCTTTAAACTCTAGGTACACATCCAAAATGTATTACTGAGTTGAAAGAAGTGGATTCTGGTGCATGGTTTTGAAACCGCAGTCAGAAAAAAAATCACAACCATATCAACATGTTTATAACCCCCGGGGCTGTCGTTTTGGTCAAAAAATGAAAATTCTAAAAGTTCCGTTTTTTCTGCTTTAAACTCTAGGTACACATCCAAAATGTATTACTGAGTTGAAAGAAGTGGATTCTGGTGCATGGTTTTGAAACCGCAGTCAGAAAAAAAATCACAACCATATCAACATGTTTATAACCCCCGGGGCTGTCGTTTTGGTCAAAAAATGAAAATTCTAAAAGTTCCGTTTTTTCTGCTTTAAACTCTAGGTACACATCCAAAATGTATTACTGAGTTGAAAGTAGTGGATTCTGGTGCATGGTTTTGAAACCGCAGTCAGAAAAAAATCACATCCATATCAACATTTTTATAACCCCCGGGGCTGTCGTTTTGGTCAAAAAATGAAAATTCTAAAAGTTCCGTTTTTTCTGCTTTAAACTCTAGGTACACATCCAAAATGTATTACTGAGTTGAAAGAAGTGGATTCTGGTGCATGGTTTTGAAACCGCAGTCAGAAAAAAAATCACATCCATATCAACATGTTTATAACCCCCGGGGCTGTCGTTTTGGTCAAAAAATGAAAATTCTAAAAGTTCATGTTTTTCGGCTTTAAACTCTAGGTACACATCCAAAATGTATTACTGAGTTGAAAGAAGTGGATTCTGGTGCATGGTTTTGAAACCGCAGTCAGAAAAAAAAATCACAACCATATCAACATGTTTATAACCCCCGGGGCTGTCGTTTTGGTCAAAAAATGAAAATTCTAAAAGTTCCGTTTTTTCTGCTTTAAACTCTAGGTACACATCCAAAATGTATTACTGAGTTGAAAGAAGTGGATTCTGGTGCATGGTTTTGAAACCGCAGTCAGAAAAAAAATCACATCCATATCAACATGTTTATAACCCCCGGGGCTGTCGTTTTAGTCAAAAAATGAAAATTCTAAAAGTTCCGTTTTTTCTGCTTTAAACTCTAGGTACACATCCAAAATGTATTACTGAGTTGAAAGAAGTGGATTCTGGTGCATGGTTTTGAAACCGCAGTCAGAAAAAAAATCACATCCATATCAACATGTTTATAACCCCCGGGGCTGTCGTTTTGGTCAAAAAATGAAAATTCTAAAAGTTCATGTTTTTCGGCTTTAAACTCTAGGTACACATCCAAAATGTATTACTGAGTTGAAAGAAGTGGATTCTGGTGCATGGTTTTGAAACCGCAGTCAGAAAAAAAAATCACAACCATATCAACATGTTTATAACCCCCGGGGCTGTCGTTTTGGTCAAAAAATGAAAATTCTAAAAGTTCCGTTTTTTCTGCTTTAAACTCTAGGTACACATCCAAAATGTATTACTGAGTTGAAAGAAGTGGATTCTGGTGCATGGTTTTGAAACCGCAGTCAGAAAAAAAATCACATCCATATCAACATGTTTATAACCCCGGGGCTGTCGTTTTAGTCAAAAAATGAAAATTCTAAAAGTTCCGTTTTTTCTGCTTTAAACTCTAGGTACACATCCAAAATGTATTACTGAGTTGAATAAAGTGGATTCTGGTGCATGGTTTTGAAACCGCAGTCAGAAAAAAAATCACATCCATATCAACATGTTTATAAACCCCGGGGCTGTCGTTTTGGTCAAAAAATGAAAATTCTAAAAGTTCATGTTTTTCGGCTTTAAACTCTAGGTACACATCCAAAATGTATTACTGAGTTGAAAGAAGTGGATTCTGGTGCATGGTTTTGAAACCGCAGTCAGAAAAAAAATCACAACCATATCAACATGTTTATAACCCCCGGGGCTGTCGTTTTGGTCAAAAAATGAAAATTCTAAAAGTTCCGTTTTTTCTGCTTTAAACTCTAGGTACACATCCAAAATGTATTACTGAGTTGAAAGAAGTGGATTCTGGTGCATGGTTTTGAAACCGCAGTCAGAAAAAAAATCACAACCATATCAACATGTTTATAACCCCCGGGGCTGTCGTTTTGGTCAAAAAATGAAAATTCTAAAAGTTCCGTTTTTTCTGCTTTAAACTCTAGGTACACATTCAAAATGTATTACTGAGTTGAAAGAAGTGGATTCTGGTGCATGGTTTTGAAACCGTAGTCAGAAAAAAAATCACAACCATATCAACATGTTTATAACCCCTGGGGCTGTCGTTTTGGTCAAAAAATGAAAATTCTAAAAGTTCCGTTTTTTCTGCTTTAAACTCTAGGTACACATCCAAAATGTATTACTGAGTTAAAAGAAGTGGATTCTGGTGCATGATTTTGAAACCGCAGTCAGAAAAAAAATCACAACCATATCAACATGTTTATAACCCCCGGGGCTGTCGTTTTGGTCAAAAAATGAAAATTCTAAAAGTTCCGTTTTTTCTGCTTTAAACTCTAGGTACACATCCAAAATGTATTACTGAGTTGAAAGAAGTGGATTCTGGTGCATGGTTTTGAAACCGCAGTCAGAAAAAAAATCACAACCATATCAACATGTTTATAACCCCCGGGGCTGTCGTTTTGGTCAAAAAATGAAATTTCTAAAAGTTCTGTTTTTTCTGCTTTAAACTCTAGGTACACATCCAAAATGTATTACTGAGTTGAAAGAAGTGGATTCTGATGCATGGTTTTGAAACCGCAGTCAGAAAAAAAATCACAACCATATCAACATGTTAATAACCCCCGGGGCTGTCGTTTGGTCAAAAAATGAAAATTCTAAAAGTTCCGTTTTTTTCTGCTTTAAACTCTAGGTACACATCCAAAATGTATTACTGAGTTGAAAGAAGTGGATTCTGGTGCATGGTTTTGAAACCGCAGTCAGAAAAAAAATCACAACCATATCAACATGTTTATAACCCCCGGGGCTGTCGTTTTGGTCAAAAAATGAAAATTCTAAAAGTTCCGTTTTTTCTGCTTTAAACTCTAGGTACACATCCAAAATGTATTACGGAGTTGAAAGAAGTGGATTCTGGTGCATGGTTTTGAAACCGCAGTCAGAAAAAAAATCACATCCATATCAACATGTTTATAACCCCCGGGGCTGTCGTTTTGGTCAAAAAATGAAAATTCTAAAAGTTCATGTTTTTCTGCTTTAAACTCTAGGTACACATCCAAAATGTATTACTGAGTTGAAAGAAGTGGATTCTGGTGCATGGTTTTGAAACCGCAGTCAGAAAAAAAATCACAACCATATCAACATGTTTATAACCCCCGGGGCTGTCGTTTTGGTCAAAAAATGAAAATTCTAAAAGTTCCGTTTTTTCTGCTTTAAACTCTAGGTACACATCCAAAATGTATTACGGAGTTGAAAGAAGTGGATTCTGGTGCATGGTTTTGAAACCGCAGTCAGAAAAAAAATCACATCCATATCAACATGTTTATAACCCCCGGGGCTGTCGTTTTGGTCAAAAAATGAAAATTCTAAAAGTTCATGTTTTTCTGCTTTAAACTCTAGGTACACATCCAAAATGTATTACTGAGTTGAAAGAAGTGGATTCTGGTGCATGGTTTTGAAACCGCAGTCAGAAAAAAAATCACATCCATATCAACATGTTTATAAGCCCCGGGGCTGTCGTTTTGGTCAAAAAATGAAAATTCTAAAAGTTCATGTTTTTCTGCTTTAAACTCTAGGTACACATCCAAAATGTATTACTGAGTTGAAAGAAGTGGATTCTGGTGCATGGTTTTGAAACCGCAGTCAGAAAAAAAATCACAACCATATTAACATGTTTATAACCCCCGGGGCTGTCGTTTTGGTCAAAAAATGAAAATTATAAAAGTTCCGTTTTTTCTGCTTTAAACTCTAGGTACACATCCAAAATGTATTACTGAGTTGAAAGAAGTGGATTCTGGTGCATGGTTTTGAAACCGCAGTCAGAAAAAAAATCACAACCATATCAACATGTTTATAACCCCCGGGGCTGTCGTTTTGGTCAAAAAATGAAAATTCTAAAAGTTCATGTTTTTCTGCTTTAAACTCTAGGTACACATCCAAAATGTATTACTGAGTTGAAAGAAGTGGATTCTGGTGCATGGTTTTGAAACCGCAGTCAGAAAAAAAATCACAACCATATTAACATGTTTATAACCCCCGGGGCTGTCGTTTTGGTCAAAAAATGAAAATTATAAAAGTTCCGTTTTTTCTGCTTTAAACTCTAGGTACACATCCAAAATTTATTACTGAGTTGAAAGAAGTGGATTCTGGTGCATGGTTTTGAAACCGCAGTCAGAAAAAAAATCACATCCATATCAACATGTTTATAACCCCCGGGGCTGTCGTTTTGGTCAAAAAATGAAAATTCTAAAAGTTCATGTTTTTCTGCTTTAAACTCTAGGTACACATCCAAAATGTATTACTGAGTTGAAAGTAGTGGATTCTGGTGCATGGTTTTGAAACCGCAGTCAGAAAAAAATCACATCCATATCAACATTTTTATAACCCCCGGGGCTGTCGTTTTGGTCAAAAAATGAAAATTCTAAAAGTTCCGTTTTTTCTGCTTTAAACTCTAGGTACACATCCAAAATGTATTACTGAGTTGAAAGAAGTGGATTCTGGTGCATGGTTTTGAAACCGCAGTCAGAAAAAAAATCACATCCATATCAACATGTTTATAACCCCCGGGGCTGTCGTTTTGGTCAAAAAATGAAAATTCTAAAAGTTCATGTTTTTCGGCTTTAAACTCTAGGTACACATCCAAAATGTATTACTGAGTTGAAAGAAGTGGATTCTGGTGCATGGTTTTGAAACCGCAGTCAGAAAAAAAATCACAACCATATCAACATGTTTATAACCCCCGGGGCTGTCGTTTTGGTCAAAAAATGAAAATTCTAAAAGTTCCGTTTTTTCTGCTTTAAACTCTAGGTACACATCCAAAATGTATTACTGAGTTGAAAGAAGTGGATTCTGGTGCATGGTTTTGAAACCGCAGTCAGAAAAAAAATCACATCTATATCAACATTTTTATAACCCCCGGGGCTGTCGTTTTGGTAAAAAAATGAAAATTCTAAAAGTTCAGTTTTTTCTGCTTTAAACTCTAGGTACACATCCAAAATGTATTACTGAGTTGAAAGAAGTGGATTCTGGTGCATGATTTTGAAACCGCAGTCAGAAAAAAAATCACAACCATATCAACATGTTTATAACCCCCGGGGCTGTCGTTTTGGTCAAAAAATAAAAATTCTAAAAGTTCAGTTTTTTCTGCTTTAAACTCTAGGTACACATACAAAATGTATTACTGAGTTGAAAGAAGTGGATTCTGGTGCATGGTTTTGAAACCGCAGTCAGAAAAAAAAATCACAACCATATCAACATGTTTATAACCCCCGGGGCTGTCGTTTTGGTCAAAAAATGAAATTTCTAAAAGTTCCGTTTTTTCTGCTTTAAACTCTAGGTACACATCCAAAATGTATTACTGAGTTGAAAGAAGTGGATTCTGGTGCATGGTTTTGAAACCGCAGTCAGAAAAAAAATCACATCCATATCAACATGTTTATAAACCCCGGGGCTGTCGTTTTGGTCAAAAAATGAAAATTCTAAAAGTTCCGTTTTTTCTGCTTTAAACTCTAGGTACACATCCAAAATGTATTACTGAGTTGAAAGAAGTGGATTCTGGTGCATGGTTTTGAAACCGCAGTCAGAAAAAAAATCACAACCATATCAACATGTTTATAACCCCCGGGGCTGTCGTTTTGGTCAAAAAATGAAAATTCTAAAAGTTCAGTTTTTTCTGCTTTAAACTCTAGGTACACATCCAAAATGTATTACTGAGTTGAAAGAAGTGGATTCTGGTGCATGGTTTTGAAACCGCAGTCAGAAAAAAAATCACAACCATATCAACATGTTTATAACCCCCGGGGCTGTCGTTTTGGTCAAAAAATGAAAATTCTAAAAGTTCCGTTTTTTCTGCTTTAAACTCTAGGTACACATCCAAAATGTATTACTGAGTTGAAAGAAGTGGATTCTGGTGCATGGTTTTGAAACCGCAGTCAGAAAAAAAATCACAACCATATCAACATGTTTATAACCCCCGGGGCTGTCGTTTTGGTCAAAAAATGAAAATTCTAAAAGTTCCGTTTTGTCTGCTTTAAACTCTAGGTAGACATCCAACATGTATTACTGAGTTGAAAGAAGTGGATTCTGGTGCATGGTTTTGAAACCGCAGTCAGAAAAAAAATCACAACCATATCAACATGTTTATAACCCCCGGGGCTGTCGTTTTGGTCAAAAAATGAAATTTCTAAAAGTTCCGTTTTTTCTGCTTTAAACTCTAGGTACACATCCAAAATGTATTACTGAGTTGAAAGAAGTGGATTCTGGTGCATGGTTTTGAAACCGCAGTCAGAAAAAAAATCACATCCATATCAACATGTTTATAACCCCCGGGGCTGTCGTTTTAGTCAAAAAATGAAAATTCTAAAAGTTCCGTTTTTTCTGCTTTAAACTCTAGGTACACATCCAAAATGTATTACTGAGTTGAATAAAGTGGATTCTGGTGCATGGTTTTGAAACCGCAGTCAGAAAAAAAATCACATCCATATCAACATGTTTATAACCCCCGGGGCTGTCGTTTTGGTCAAAAAATGAAAATTCTAAAAGTTCATGTTTTTCTGCTTTAAACTCTAGGTACACATCCAAAATGTATTACTGAGTTGAAAGAAGTGGATTCTGGTGCATGGTTTTGAAACCGCAGTCAGAAAAAAAATCACAACCATATCAACATGTTTATAACCCCCCGGGGCTTTCGTTTTGGTCATAAAATGAAAATTATAAAAGTTCAGTTTTTTCTGCTTTAAACTCTAGGTACACATCCAAAATGTATTACTGAGTTGAAAGTAGTGGATTCTGGTGCATGGTTTTGAAACCGCAGTCAGAAAAAAATCACATCCATATCAACATTTTTATAACCCCCGGGGCTGTCGTTTTGGTCAAAAAATGAAAATTCTAAAAGTTCCGTTTTTTCTGCTTTAAACTCTAGGTACACATCCAAAATGTATTACTGAGTTGAAAGAAGTGGATTCTGGTGCATGGTTTTGAAACCGCAGTCAGAAAAAAAATCACATCCATATCAACATGTTTATAACCCCCGGGGCTGTCGTTTTGGTCAAAAAATGAAAATTCTAAAAGTTCCTGTTTTTCTGCTTTAAACTCTAGGTACACATCCAAAATGTATTACTGAGTTGAAAGAAGTGGATTCTGGTGCATGGTTTTGAAACCGCAGTCAGAAAAAAAATCACAACCATATCAACATGTTTATAACCCCCGGGGCTGTCGTTTTGGTCAAAAAATGAAAATTCTAAAAGTTCCGTTTTGTCTGCTTTAAACTCTAGGTACACATCCAAAATGTATTACTGAGTTGAAAGAAGTGGATTCTGGTGCATGGTTTTGAAACCGCAGTCAGAAAAAAAATCACAACCATATCAACATGTTTATAACCCCCGGGGCTGTCGTTTTGGTCAAAAAATGAAATTTCTAAAAGTTCCGTTTTTTCTGCTTTAAACTCTAGGTACACATCCAAAATGTATTACTGAGTTGAAAGAAGTGGATTCTGGTGCATGGTTTTGAAACCGCAGTCAGAAAAAAAATCACAACCATATCAACATGTTTATAACCCCCGGGGCTGTCGTTTTGGTCAAAAAATGAAAATTCTAAAAGTTCCGTTTTTTCTGCTTTAAACTCTAGGTACACATCCAAAATGTATTACTGAGTTGAAAGTAGTGGATTCTGGTGCATGGTTTTGAAACCGCAGTCAGAAAAAAATCACATCCATATCAACATTTTTATAACCCCCGGGGCTGTCGTTTTGGTCAAAAAATGAAAATTCTAAAAGTTCCGTTTTTTCTGCTTTAAACTCTAGGTACACATCCAAAATGTATTACTGAGTTGAAAGAAGTGGATTCTGGTGCATGGTTTTGAAACCGCAGTCAGAAAAAAAATCACATCCATATCAACATGTTTATAACCCCCGGGGCTGTCGTTTTGGTCAAAAAATGAAAATTCTAAAAGTTCATGTTTTTCGGCTTTAAACTCTAGGTACACATCCAAAATGTATTACTGAGTTGAAAGAAGTGGATTCTGGTGCATGGTTTTGAAACCGCAGTCAGAAAAAAAATCACAACCATATCAACATGTTTATAACCCCCGGGGCTGTCGTTTTGGTCAAAAAATGAAAATTCTAAAAGTTCCGTTTTTTCTGCTTTAAACTCTAGGTACACATCCAAAATGTATTACTGAGTTGAAAGTAGTGGATTCTGGTGCATGGTTTTGAAACCGCAGTCAGAAAAAAATCACATCCATATCAACATTTTTATAACCCCCGGGGCTGTCGTTTTGGTCAAAAAATGAAAATTCTAAAAGTTCCGTTTTTTCTGCTTTAAACTCTAGGTACACATCCAAAATGTATTACTGAGTTGAAAGAAGTGGATTCTGGTGCATGGTTTTGAAACCGCAGTCAGAAAAAAAATCACATCCATATCAACATGTTTATAACCCCCGGGGCTGTCGTTTTGGTCAAAAAATGAAAATTCTAAAAGTTCATGTTTTTCGGCTTTAAACTCTAGGTACACATCCAAAATGTATTACTGAGTTGAAAGAAGTGGATTCTGGTGCATGGTTTTGAAACCGCAGTCAGAAAAAAAAACACAACCATATCAACATGTTTATAACCCCCGGGGCTGTCGTTTTGGTCAAAAAATGAAAATTCTAAAAGTTCCGTTTTTTCTGCTTTAAACTCTAGGTACACATCCAAAATGTATTACTGAGTTGAAAGAAGTGGATTCTGGTGCATGGTTTTGAAACCGCAGTCAGAAAAAAAATCACATCCATATCAACATGTTTATAACCCCCGGGGCTGTCGTTTTAGTCAAAAAATGAAAATTCTAAAAGTTCCGTTTTTTCTGCTTTAAACTCTAGGTACACATCCAAAATGTATTACTGAGTTGAATAAAGTGGATTCTGGTGCATGGTTTTGAAACCGCAGTCAGAAAAAAAATCACATCCATATCAACATGTTTATAACCCCCGGGGCTGTCGTTTTGGTCAAAAAATGAAAATTCTAAAAGTTCATGTTTTTCGGCTTTAAACTCTAGGTACACATCCAAAATGTATTACTGAGTTGAAAGAAGTGGATTCTGGTGCATGGTTTTGAAACCGCAGTCAGAAAAAAAATCACAACCATATCAACATGTTTATAACCCCCGGGGCTGTCGTTTTGGTCAAAAAATGAAAATTCTAAAAGTTCCGTTTTTTCTGCTTTAAACTCTAGGTACACATCCAAAATGTATTACTGAGTTGAAAGAAGTGGATTCTGGTGCATGGTTTTGAAACCGCAGTCAGAAAAAAAATCACATCCATATCAACATGTTTATAACCCCCGGGGCTGTCGTTTTGGTCAAAAAATGAAAATTCTAAAAGTTCATGTTTTTCTGCTTTAAACTCTAGGTACACATCCAAAATGTATTACTGAGTTGAAAGAAGTGGATTCTGGTGCATGGTTTTGAAACCGCAGTCAGAAAAAAAATCACAACCATATCAACATGTTTATAACCCCCGGGGCTGTCGTTTTGGTCAAAAAATGAAAATTCTAAAAGTTCCGTTTTTTCTGCTTTAAACTCTAGGTACACATCCAAAATGTATTACTGAGTTGAAAGAAGTGGATTCTGGTGCATGGTTTTGAAACCGCAGTCAGAAAAAAAATCACATCCATATCAACATGTTTATAACCCCCGGGGCTGTCGTTTTGGTCAAAAAATGAAAATTCTAAAAGTTCATGTTTTTCTGCTTTAAACTCTAGGTACACATCCAAAATGTATTACTGAGTTGAAAGAAGTGGATTCTGGTGCATGGTTTTGAAACCGCAGTCAGAAAAAAAATCACAACCATATTAACATGTTTATAACCCCCGGGGCTGTCGTTTTGGTCAAAAAATGAAAATTATAAAAGTTCCGTTTTTTCTGCTTTAAACTCTAGGTACACATCCAAAATTTATTACTGAGTTGAAAGAAGTGGATTCTGGTGCATGGTTTTGAAACCGCAGTCAGAAAAAAAATCACATCCATATCAACATGTTTATAACCCCCGGGGCTGTCGTTTTGGTCAAAAAATGAAAATTCTAAAAGTTCATGTTTTTCTGCTTTAAACTCTAGGTACACATCCAAAATGTATTACTGAGTTGAAAGAAGTGGATTCTGGTGCATGGTTTTGAAACCGCAGTCAGAAAAAAAATCACAACCATATCAACATGTTTATAACCCCCGGGGCTGTCGTTTTGGTCAAAAAATGAAAATTCTAAAAGTTCCGTTTTGTCTGCTTTAAACTCTAGGTACACATCCAAAATGTATTACTGAGTTGAAAGAAGTGGATTCTGGTGCATGATTTTGAAACCGCAGTCAGAAAAAAAATCACAACCATATCAACATGTTTATAACCCCCGGGGCTGTCGTTTTGGTCAAAAAATGAAATTTCTAAAAGTTCCGTTTTTTCTGCTTTAAACTCTAGGTACACATCCAAAATGTATTACTGAGTTGAAAGAAGTGGATTCTGGTGCATGGTTTTGAAACCGCAGTCAGAAAAAAATCACATCCATATCAACATGTTTATAACCCCCGGGGCTGTCGTTTTAGTCAAAAAATGAAAATTCTAAAAGTTCCGTTTTTTCTGCTTTAAACTCTAGGTACACATCCAAAATGTATTACTGAGTTGAATAAAGTGGATTCTGGTGCATGGTTTTAAAACCGCAGTCAGAAAAAAAATCACATCCATATCAACATGTTTATAACCCCCGGGGCTGTCGTTTTGGTCAAAAAATGAAAATTCTAAAAGTTCATGTTTTTCTGCTTTAAACTCTAGGTACACATCCAAAATGTATTACTGAGTTGAAAGTAGTGGATTCTGGTGCATGGTTTTGAAACCGCAGTCAGAAAAAAAATCACAACCATATCAACATGTTTATAACCCCCCGGGGCTTTCGTTTTGGTCATAAAATGAAAATTATAAAAGTTCAGTTTTTTCTGCTTTAAACTCTAGGTACACATCCAAAATGTATTACTGAGTTGAAAGAAGTGGATTCTGGTGCATGGTTTTGAAACCGCAGTCAGAAAAAAAATCACATCCATATCAACATGTTTATAACCCCCGGGGCTGTCGTTTTGGTCAAAAAATGAAAATTCTAAAAGTTCCGTTTTTTCTGCTTTAAACTCTAGGTACACATCCAAAATGTATTACTGAGTTGAAAGAAGTGGATTCTGGTGCATGGTTTTGAAACCGCAGTCAGAAAAAAAATCACATCCATATCAACATGTTTATAACCCCCGGGGCTGTCGTTTTGGTCAAAAAATGAAAATTCTAAAAGTTCATGTTTTTCTGCTTTAAACTCTAGGTACACATCCAAAATGTATTACTGAGTTGAAAGAAGTGGATTCTGGTGCATGGTTTTGAAACCGCAGTCAGAAAAAAAATCACAACCATATCAACATGTTTATAACCCCCGGGGCTGTCGTTTTGGTCAAAAAATGAAAATTCTAAAAGTTCCGTTTTTTCTGCTTTAAACTCTAGGTACACATCCAAAATGTATTACTGAGTTGAAAGAAGTGGATTCTGGTGCATGGTTTTGAAACCGCAGTCAGAAAAAAAATCACATCCATATCAACATGTTTATAACCCCCGGGGCTGTCGTTTTGGTCAAAAAATGAAAATTCTAAAAGTTCATGTTTTTCTGCTTTAAACTCTAGGTACACATCCAAAATGTATTACTGAGTTGAAAGAAGTGGATTCTGGTGCATGGTTTTGAAACCGCAGTCAGAAAAAAAATCACAACCATATTAACATGTTTATAACCCCCGGGGCTGTCGTTTTGGTCAAAAAATGAAAATTATAAAAGTTCCGTTTTTTCTGCTTTAAACTCTAGGTACACATCCAAAATTTATTACTGAGTTGAAAGAAGTGGATTCTGGTGCATGGTTTTGAAACCGCAGTCAGAAAAAAAATCACATCCATATCAACATGTTTATAACCCCCGGGGCTGTCGTTTTGGTCAAAAAATGAAAATTCTAAAAGTTCATGTTTTTCTGCTTTAAACTCTAGGTACACATCCAAAATGTATTACTGAGTTGAAAGAAGTGGATTCTGGTGCATGGTTTTGAAACCGCAGTCAGAAAAAAAATCACAACCATATCAACATGTTTATAACCCCCGGGGCTGTCGTTTTGGTCAAAAAATGAAAATTCTAAAAGTTCCGTTTTGTCTGCTTTAAACTCTAGGTACACATCCAAAATGTATTACTGAGTTGAAAGAAGTGGATTCTGGTGCATGATTTTGAAACCGCAGTCAGAAAAAAAATCACAACCATATCAACATGTTTATAACCCCCGGGGCTGTCGTTTTGGTCAAAAAATGAAATTTCTAAAAGTTCCGTTTTTTCTGCTTTAAACTCTAGGTACACATCCAAAATGTATTACTGAGTTGAAAGAAGTGGATTCTGGTGCATGGTTTTGAAACCGCAGTCAGAAAAAAATCACATCCATATCAACATGTTTATAACCCCCGGGGCTGTCGTTTTAGTCAAAAAATGAAAATTCTAAAAGTTCCGTTTTTTCTGCTTTAAACTCTAGGTACACATCCAAAATGTATTACTGAGTTGAATAAAGTGGATTCTGGTGCATGGTTTTAAAACCGCAGTCAGAAAAAAAATCACATCCATATCAACATGTTTATAACCCCCGGGGCTGTCGTTTTGGTCAAAAAATGAAAATTCTAAAAGTTCATGTTTTTCTGCTTTAAACTCTAGGTACACATCCAAAATGTATTACTGAGTTGAAAGTAGTGGATTCTGGTGCATGGTTTTGAAACCGCAGTCAGAAAAAAAATCACAACCATATCAACATGTTTATAACCCCCCGGGGCTTTCGTTTTGGTCATAAAATGAAAATTATAAAAGTTCAGTTTTTTCTGCTTTAAACTCTAGGTACACATCCAAAATGTATTACTGAGTTGAAAGAAGTGGATTCTGGTGCATGGTTTTGAAACCGCAGTCAGAAAAAAAATCACATCCATATCAACATGTTTATAACCCCCGGGGCTGTCGTTTTGGTCAAAAAATGAAAATTCTAAAAGTTCATGTTTTTCTGCTTTAAACTCTAGGTACACATCCAAAATGTATTACTGAGTTGAAAGAAGTGGATTCTGGTGCATGGTTTTGAAACCGCAGTCAGAAAAAAAATCACAACCATATTAACATGTTTATAACCCCCGGGGCTGTCGTTTTGGTCAAAAAATGAAAATTATAAAAGTTCCGTTTTTTCTGCTTTAAACTCTAGGTACACATCCAAAATTTATTACTGAGTTGAAAGAAGTGGATTCTGGTGCATGGTTTTGAAACCGCAGTCAGAAAAAAAATCACATCCATATCAACATGTTTATAACCCCCGGGGCTGTCGTTTTGGTCAAAAAATGAAAATTCTAAAAGTTCCTGTTTTTCTGCTTTAAACTCTAGGTACACATCCAAAATGTATTACTGAGTTGAAAGAAGTGGATTCTGGTGCATGGTTTTGAAACCGCAGTCAGAAAAAAAATCACAACCATATCAACATGTTTATAACCCCCGGGGCTGTCGTTTTGGTCAAAAAATGAAAATTCTAAAAGTTCCGTTTTGTCTGCTTTAAACTCTAGGTACACATCCAAAATGTATTACTGAGTTGAAAGAAGTGGATTCTGGTGCATGGTTTTGAAACCGCAGTCAGAAAAAAAATCACAACCATATCAACATGTTTATAACCCCCGGGGCTGTCGTTTTGGTCAAAAAATGAAATTTCTAAAAGTTCCGTTTTTTCTGCTTTAAACTCTAGGTACACATCCAAAATGTATTACTGAGTTGAAAGAAGTGGATTCTGGTGCATGGTTTTGAAACCGCAGTCAGAAAAAAAATCACAACCATATCAACATGTTTATAACCCCCGGGGCTGTCGTTTTGGTCAAAAAATGAAAATTCTAAAAGTTCCGTTTTTTCTGCTTTAAACTCTAGGTACACATCCAAAATGTATTACTGAGTTGAAAGTAGTGGATTCTGGTGCATGGTTTTGAAACCGCAGTCAGAAAAAAATCACATCCATATCAACATTTTTATAACCCCCGGGGCTGTCGTTTTGGTCAAAAAATGAAAATTCTAAAAGTTCCGTTTTTTCTGCTTTAAACTCTAGGTACACATCCAAAATGTATTACTGAGTTGAAAGAAGTGGATTCTGGTGCATGGTTTTGAAACCGCAGTCAGAAAAAAAATCACATCCATATCAACATGTTTATAACCCCCGGGGCTGTCGTTTTGGTCAAAAAATGAAAATTCTAAAAGTTCATGTTTTTCGGCTTTAAACTCTAGGTACACATCCAAAATGTATTACTGAGTTGAAAGAAGTGGATTCTGGTGCATGGTTTTGAAACCGCAGTCAGAAAAAAAATCACAACCATATCAACATGTTTATAACCCCCGGGGCTGTCGTTTTGGTCAAAAAATGAAAATTCTAAAAGTTCCGTTTTTTCTGCTTTAAACTCTAGGTACACATCCAAAATGTATTACTGAGTTGAAAGTAGTGGATTCTGGTGCATGGTTTTGAAACCGCAGTCAGAAAAAAATCACATCCATATCAACATTTTTATAACCCCCGGGGCTGTCGTTTTGGTCAAAAAATGAAAATTCTAAAAGTTCCGTTTTTTCTGCTTTAAACTCTAGGTACACATCCAAAATGTATTACTGAGTTGAAAGAAGTGGATTCTGGTGCATGGTTTTGAAACCGCAGTCAGAAAAAAAATCACATCCATATCAACATGTTTATAACCCCCGGGGCTGTCGTTTTGGTCAAAAAATGAAAATTCTAAAAGTTCATGTTTTTCGGCTTTAAACTCTAGGTACACATCCAAAATGTATTACTGAGTTGAAAGAAGTGGATTCTGGTGCATGGTTTTGAAACCGCAGTCAGAAAAAAAATCACAACCATATCAACATATTTATAACCCCCGGGGCTGTCGTTTTGGTCAAAAAATGAAAATTCTAAAAGTTCCGTTTTTTCTGCTTTAAACTCTAGGTACACATCCAAAATGTATTACTGAGTTGAAAGAAGTGGATTCTGGTGCATGGTTTTGAAACCGCAGTCAGAAAAAAAATCACATCCATATCAACATGTTTATAACCCCCGGGGCTGTCGTTTTAGTCAAAAAATGAAAATTCTAAAAGTTCCGTTTTTTCTGCTTTAAACTCTAGGTACACATCCAAAATGTATTACTGAGTTGAATAAAGTGGATTCTGGTGCATGGTTTTGAAACCGCAGTCAGAAAAAAAATCACATCCATATCAACATGTTTATAACCCCCGGGGCTGTCGTTTTGGTCAAAAAATGAAAATTCTAAAAGTTCATGTTTTTCGGCTTTAAACTCTAGGTACACATCCAAAATGTATTACTGAGTTGAAAGAAGTGGATTCTGGTGCATGGTTTTGAAACCGCAGTCAGAAAAAAAATCACAACCATATCAACATGTTTATAACCCCCGGGGCTGTCGTTTTGGTCAAAAAATGAAAATTCTAAAAGTTCCGTTTTTTCTGCTTTAAACTCTAGGTACACATCCAAAATGTATTACTGAGTTGAAAGAAGTGGATTCTGGTGCATGGTTTTGAAACCGCAGTCAGAAAAAAAATCACATCCATATCAACATGTTTATAACCCCCGGGGCTGTCGTTTTGGTCAAAAAATGAAAATTCTAAAAGTTCATGTTTTTCTGCTTTAAACTCTAGGTACACATCCAAAATGTATTACTGAGTTGAAAGAAGTGGATTCTGGTGCATGGTTTTGAAACCGCAGTCAGAAAAAAAATCACAACCATATCAACATGTTTATAACCCCCGGGGCTGTCGTTTTGGTCAAAAAATGAAAATTCTAAAAGTTCCGTTTTTTCTGCTTTAAACTCTAGGTACACATCCAAAATGTATTACTGAGTTGAAAGAAGTGGATTCTGGTGCATGGTTTTGAAACCGCAGTCAGAAAAAAAATCACATCCATATCAACATGTTTATAACCCCCGGGGCTGTCGTTTTGGTCAAAAAATGAAAATTCTAAAAGTTCATGTTTTTCTGCTTTAAACTCTAGGTACACATCCAAAATGTATTACTGAGTTGAAAGAAGTGGATTCTGGTGCATGGTTTTGAAACCGCAGTCAGAAAAAAAATCACAACCATATTAACATGTTTATAACCCCCGGGGCTGTCGTTTTGGTCAAAAAATGAAAATTATAAAAGTTCCGTTTTTTCTGCTTTAAACTCTAGGTACACATCCAAAATTTATTACTGAGTTGAAAGAAGTGGATTCTGGTGCATGGTTTTGAAACCGCAGTCAGAAAAAAAATCACATCCATATCAACATGTTTATAACCCCCGGGGCTGTCGTTTTGGTCAAAAAATGAAAATTCTAAAAGTTCATGTTTTTCTGCTTTAAACTCTAGGTACACATCCAAAATGTATTACTGAGTTGAAAGAAGTGGATTCTGGTGCATGGTTTTGAAACCGCAGTCAGAAAAAAAATCACAACCATATCAACATGTTTATAACCCCCGGGGCTGTCGTTTTGGTCAAAAAATGAAAATTCTAAAAGTTCCGTTTTGTCTGCTTTAAACTCTAGGTACACATCCAAAATGTATTACTGAGTTGAAAGAAGTGGATTCTGGTGCATGATTTTGAAACCGCAGTCAGAAAAAAAATCACAACCATATCAACATGTTTATAACCCCCGGGGCTGTCGTTTTGGTCAAAAAATGAAATTTCTAAAAGTTCCGTTTTTTCTGCTTTAAACTCTAGGTACACATCCAAAATGTATTACTGAGTTGAAAGAAGTGGATTCTGGTGCATGGTTTTGAAACCGCAGTCAGAAAAAAATCACATCCATATCAACATGTTTATAACCCCCGGGGCTGTCGTTTTAGTCAAAAAATGAAAATTCTAAAAGTTCCGTTTTTTCTGCTTTAAACTCTAGGTACACATCCAAAATGTATTACTGAGTTGAATAAAGTGGATTCTGGTGCATGGTTTTAAAACCGCAGTCAGAAAAAAAATCACATCCATATCAACATGTTTATAACCCCCGGGGCTGTCGTTTTGGTCAAAAAATGAAAATTCTAAAAGTTCATGTTTTTCTGCTTTAAACTCTAGGTACACATCCAAAATGTATTACTGAGTTGAAAGTAGTGGATTCTGGTGCATGGTTTTGAAACCGCAGTCAGAAAAAAAATCACAACCATATCAACATGTTTATAACCCCCCGGGGCTTTCGTTTTGGTCATAAAATGAAAATTATAAAAGTTCAGTTTTTTCTGCTTTAAACTCTAGGTACACATCCAAAATGTATTACTGAGTTGAAAGAAGTGGATTCTGGTGCATGGTTTTGAAACCGCAGTCAGAAAAAAAATCACATCCATATCAACATGTTTATGACCCCCGGGGCTGTCGTTTTGGTCAAAAAATGAAAATTCTAAAAGTTCATGTATTTCTTCTTTAAACTCTAGGTACACATCCAAAATGTATTACTGAGTTGAAAGAAGTGGATTCTGGTGCATGGTTTTGAAACCGCAGTCAGAAAAAAAATCACAACCATATCAACATGTTTATAACCCCCGGGGCTGTCGTTTTGGTCAAAAAATGAAAATTCTAAAAGTTCCGTTTTTTCTGCTTTAAACTCTAGGTACACATCCAAAATGTATTACTGAGTTGAAAGTAGTGGATTCTGGTGCATGGTTTTGAAACCGCAGTCAGAAAAAAATCACATCCATATCAACATTTTTATAACCCCCGGGGCTGTCGTTTTGGTCAAAAAATGAAAATTCTAAAAGTTCCGTTTTTTCTGCTTTAAACTCTAGGTACACATCCAAAATGTATTACTGAGTTGAAAGAAGTGGATTCTGGTGCATGGTTTTGAAACCGCAGTCAGAAAAAAAATCACATCCATATCAACATGTTTATAACCCCCGGGGCTGTCGTTTTGGTCAAAAAATGAAAATTCTAAAAGTTCATGTTTTTCGGCTTTAAACTCTAGGTACACATCCAAAATGTATTACTGAGTTGAAAGAAGTGGATTCTGGTGCATGGTTTTGAAACCGCAGTCAGAAAAAAAATCACAACCATATCAACATGTTTATAACCCCCGGGTCTGTCGTTTTGGTCAAAAAATGAAAATTCTAAAAGTTCCGTTTTTTCTGCTTTAAACTCTAGGTACACATCCAAAATGTATTACTGAGTTGAAAGAAGTGGATTCTGGTGCATGGTTTTGAAACCGCAGTCAGAAAAAAAATCACATCCATATCAACATGTTTATAACCCCCGGGGCTGTCGTTTTGGTCAAAAAATGAAAATTCTAAAAGTTCATGTTTTTCTGCTTTAAACTCTAGGTACACATCCAAAATGTATTACTGAGTTGAAAGAAGTGGATTCTGGTGCATGGTTTTGAAACCGCAGTCAGTAAAAAAATCACAACCATATTAACATGTTTATAACCCCCGGGGCTGTCGTTTTGGTCAAAAAATGAAAATTATAAAAGTTCCGTTTTTTCTGCTTTAAACTCTAGGTACACATCCAAAATTTATTACTGAGTTGAAAGAAGTGGATTCTGGTGCATGGTTTTGAAACCGCAGTCAGAAAAAAAATCACATCCATATCAACATGTTTATAACCCCCGGGGCTGTCGTTTTGGTCAAAAAATGAAAATTCTAAAAGTTCATGTTTTTCTGCTTTAAACTCTAGGTACACATCCAAAATGTATTACTGAGTTGAAAGAAGTGGATTCTGGTGCATGGTTTTGAAACCGCAGTCAGAAAAAAAATCACAACCATATCAACATGTTTATAACCCCCGGGGCTGTCGTTTTGGTCAAAAAATGAAAATTCTAAAAGTTCCGTTTTTTCTGCTTTAAACTCTAGGTACACATCCAAAATGTATTACTGAGTTGAAAGTAGTGGATTCTGGTGCATGGTTTTGAAACCGCAGTCAGAAAAAAATCACATCCATATCAACATTTTTATAACCCCCGGGGCTGTCGTTTTGGTCAAAAAATGAAAATTCTAAAAGTTCCGTTTTTTCTGCTTTAAACTCTAGGTACACATCCAAAATGTATTACTGAGTTGAAAGAAGTGGATTCTGGTGCATGGTTTTGAAACCGCAGTCAGAAAAAAAATCACATCCATATCAACATGTTTATAACCCCCGGGGCTGTCGTTTTGGTCAAAAAATGAAAATTCTAAAAGTTCATGTTTTTCGGCTTTAAACTCTAGGTACACATCCAAAATGTATTACTGAGTTGAAAGAAGTGGATTCTGGTGCATGGTTTTGAAACCGCAGTCAGAAAAAAAATCACAACCATATCAACATGTTTATAACCCCCGGGGCTGTCGTTTTGGTCAAAAAATGAAAATTCTAAAAGTTCCGTTTTTTCTGCTTTAAACTCTAGGTACACATCCAAAATGTATTACTGAGTTGAAAGAAGTGGATTCTGGTGCATGGTTTTGAAACCGCAGTCAGAAAAAAAATCACATCTATATCAACATTTTTATAACCCCCGGGGCTGTCGTTTTGGTAAAAAAATGAAAATTCTAAAAGTTCAGTTTTTTCTGCTTTAAACTCTAGGTACACATCCAAAATGTATTACTGAGTTGAAAGAAGTGGATTCTGGTGCATGGTTTTGAAACCGCAGTCAGAAAAAAAAATCACAACCATATCAACATGTTTATAACCCCCGGGGCTGTCATTTTGGTCAAAAAATGAAATTTCTAAAAGTTCCGTTTTTTCTGCTTTAAACTCTAGGTACACATCCAAAATGTATTACTGAGTTGAAAGAAGTGGATTCTGGTGCATGGTTTTGAAACCGCAGTCAGAAAAAAAATCACATCCATATCAACATGTTTATAACCCCCGGGGCTGTCGTTTTGGTCAAAAAATGAAAATTCTAAAAGTTCCGTTTTTTCTGCTTTAAACTCTAGGTACACATCCAAAATGTATTACTGAGTTGAAAGAAGTGGATTCTGGTGCATGGTTTTGAAACCGCATTCAGAAAAAAAATCACATCCATATCAACATGTTTATAACCCCCGGGGCTGTCGTTTTGGTCAAAAAATGAAAATTCTAAAAGTTCATGTTTTTCTGCTTTAAACTCTAGGTACACATCCAAAATGTATTACTGAGTTGAAAGAAGTGGATTCTGGTGCATGGTTTTGAAACCACAGTCAGAAAAAAAATCACAACCATATCAACATGTTTATAATCCCCGGGGCTGTCGTTTTGGTCAAAAAATTAAATTTCTAAAAGTTCCGTTTTTTCTGCTTTAAACTCTAGGTACACATCCAAAATGTATTACTGAGTTGAAAGAAGTGGATTCTGGTGCATGGTTTTGAAACCGCAGTCAGAAAAAAAATCACATCCATATCAACATGTTTATAACCCCCGGGGCTGTCGTTTTGGTCAAAAAATGAAAATTCTAAAAGTTCCGTTTTTTCTGCTTTAGACTCTAGGTACACATCCAAAATGTATTACTGAGTTGAAAGAAGTGGATTCTGGTGCATGGTTTTGAAACCGCAGTCAGAAAAAAAATCACATCCATATCAACATGTTTATAACCCCCGGGGCTGTCGTTTTGGTCAAAAAATGAAAATTTTAAAAGTTCCGTTTTTTCTGCTTTCAACTCTAGGTACACATCCAAAATGTATTACTGAGTTGAAAGAAGTGGATTCTGGTGCATGGTTTTGAAACCGCAGTCAGAAAAAAAATCACATCCATATCAACATGTTTATAACCCCCGGGGCTGTCGTTTTGGTCAAAAAATGAAAATTCTAAAAGTTCATGTTTTTCTGCTTTAAACTCTAGGTACACATCCAAAATGTATTACTGAGTTGAAAGAAGTGGATTCTGGTGCATGGTTTTGAAACCGCAGTCAGAAAAAAAATCACAACCATATCAACATGTTTATAACCCCCGGGGCTGTCGTTTTGGTCAAAAAATGAAAATTATAAAAGTTCCGTTTTTTCTGCTTTAAACTCTAGGTACACATCCAAAATGTATTACTGAGTTGAAAGAAGTGGATTCTGGTGCATGGTTTTGAAACCGCAGTCAGAAAAAAAATCAAATCCATATCAACATGTTTATAACCCCCGGGGCTGTCGTTTTGGTCAAAAAATGAAAATTCTAAAAGTTCATGTTTTTCTGCTTTAAACTCTAGGTACACATCCAAAATGTATTACTGAGTTGAAAGAAGTGGATTCTGGTGCATGGTTTTGAAACCGCAGTCAGAAAAAAAATCACAACCATATCAACATGTTTATAACCCCCGGGGCTGTCGTTTTGGTCAAAAAATGAAAATTCTAAAAGTTCCGTTTTTTCTGCTTTAAACTCTAGGTACACATCCAAAATGTATTACTGAGTTGAAAGAAGTGGATTCTGGTGCATGGTTTTGAAACCGCAGTCAGAAAAAAAATCACAACCATATCAACATGTTTATAACCCCCGGGGCTGTCGTTTTGGTCAAAAAATGAAAATTCTAAAAGTTCCGTTTTTTCTGCTTTAAACTCTAGGTACACATCCAAAATGTATTACTGAGTTGAAAGTAGTGGATTCTGGTGCATGGTTTTGAAACCGCAGTCAGAAAAAAATCACATCCATATCAACATTTTTATAACCCCCGGGGCTGTCGTTTTGGTCAAAAAATGAAAATTCTAAAAGTTCCGTTTTTTCTGCTTTAAACTCTAGGTACACATCCAAAATGTATTACTGAGTTGAAAGAAGTGGATTCTGGTGCATGGTTTTGAAACCGCAGTCAGAAAAAAAATCACATCCATATCAACATGTTTATAACCCCGGGGCTGTCGTTTTGGTCAAAAAATGAAAATTCTAAAAGTTCATGTTTTTCGGCTTTAAACTCTAGGTACACATCCAAAATGTATTACTGAGTTGAAAGAAGTGGATTCTGGTGTATGGTTTTGAAACCGCAGTCAGAAAAAAAATCACAACCATATCAACATGTTTATAACCCCCGGGGCTGTCGTTTTGGTCAAAAAATGAAAATTCTAAAAGTTCCGTTTTTTCTGCTTTAAACTCTAGGTACACATCCAAAATGTATTACTGAGTTGAAAGAAGTGGATTCTGGTGCATGGTTTTGAAACCGCAGTCAGAAAAAAAATCACATCCATATCAACATTTTTATAACCCCCGGGGTTGTCGTTTTGGTAAAAAAATGAAAATTCTAAAAGTTCCGTTTTTTCTGCTTTAAACTCTAGGTACACATCCAAAATGTATTACTGAGTTGAAAGAAGTGGATTCTGGTGCATGGTTTTGAAACCGCAGTTAGAAAAAAAATCACAACCATATCAACATGTTTATAACCCCCGGGGCTGTCGTTTTGGTCAAAAAATGAAAATTCTAAAAGTTCAGTTTTTTCTGCTTTAAACTCTAGGTACACATCCAAAATGTATTACTGAGTTGAAAGAAGTGGATTCTGGTGCATGATTTTGAAACCGCAGTCAGAAAAAAAATCACAACCATATCAACATGTTTATAACCCCCGGGGCTGTCGTTTTGGTCAAAAAATGAAAATTCTAAAAGTTCCGTTTTTTCTGCTTTAAACTCTAGGTACACATCCAAAATGTATTACTGAGTTGAAAGAAGTGGATTCTGGTGCATGGTTTTGAAACCGCAGTCAGAAAAAAAATCACAACCATATCAACATGTTTATAACCCCCGGGGCTGTCGTTTTGGTCAAAAAATGAAATTTCTAAAAGTTCTGTTTTTTCTGCTTTAAACTCTAGGTACACATCCAAAATGTATTACTGAGTTGAAAGAAGTGGATTCTGGTGCATGGTTTTGAAACCGCAGTCAGAAAAAAAATCACAACCATATCAACATGTTAATAACCCCCGGGGCTGTCGTTTGGTCAAAAAATGAAAATTCTAAAAGTTCCGTTATTTTCTGCTTTAAACTCTAGGTACACATCCAAAATGTATTACTGAGTTGAAAGAAGTGGATTCTGGTGCATGGTTTTGAAACCGCGTTCAGAAAAAAAATCACAACCATATCAACATGTTTATAACCCCCGGGGCTGTCGTTTTGGTCAAAAAATGAAAATTCTAAAAGTTCATGTTTTTCTGCTTTAAACTCTAGGTACACATCCAAAATGTATTACTGAGTTGAAAGAAGTAAATTCTGGTGCATGGTTTTGAAACCGCAGTCAGAAAAAAAATCACATCCATATCAACATGTTTATAACCCCCGGGGCTGTCGTTTTGGTCAAAAAATGAAAATTCTAAAAGTTCATGTTTTTCTGCTTTAAACTCTAGGTACACATCCAAAATGTATTACTGAGTTGAAAGAAGTAAATTCTGGTGCATGGTTTTGAAACCGCAGTCAGAAAAAAAATCACATCCATATCAACATGTTTATAACCCCCGGGGCTGTCGTTTTGGTCAAAAAATGAAAATTCTAAAAGTTCATGTTTTTCTGCTTTAAACTCTAGGTACACATCCAAAATGTATTACTGAGTTGAAAGAAGTGGATTCTGGTGCATGGTTTTGAAACCGCAGTCAGAAAAAAAATCACAACCATATCAACATGTTTATAACCCCCGGGGCTGTCGTTTTGGTCAAAAAATGAAAATTCTAAAAGTTCTGTTTTTTCTGCTTTAAATTCTAGGTACACATCCAAAATGTATTACTGAGTTGAAAGAAGTGGATTCTGGTGCATGGTTTTGAAACCGCAGTCAGAAAAAAAATCACATCCATATCAACATGTTTATAACCCCCGGGGCTGTCGTTTTGGTCAAAAAATTAAAATTCTAAAAGTTCCGTTTTTTCTGCTTTAAACTCTAGGTACACATCCAAAATGTATTACTGAGTTGAAAGAAGTGGATTCTGGTGCATGGTTTTGAAACCGCATTCAGAAAAAAAATCACATCCATATCAACATGTTTATAACCCCCGGGGCTGTCGTTTTGGTCAAAAAATGAAAATTCTAAAAGTTCATGTTTTTCTGCTTTAAACTCTAGGTACACATCCAAAATGTATTACTGAGTTGAAAGAAGTGGATTCTGGTGCATGGTTTTGAAACCACAGTCAGAAAAAAAATCACAACCATATCAACATGTTTATAATCCCCGGGGCTGTCGTTTTGGTCAAAAAATGAAATTTCTAAGAGTTCCGTTTTTTCTGCTTTAAACTCTAGGTACACATCCAAAATGTATTACTGAGTTGAAAGAAGTGGATTCTGGTGCATGGTTTTGAAACCGCAGTCAGAAAAAAAATCACATCCATATCAACATGTTTATAACCCCCGGGGCTGTCGTTTTGGTCAAAAAATGAAAATTCTAAAAGTTCCGTTTTTTCTGCTTTAGACTCTAGGTACACATCCAAAATGTATTACTGAGTTGAAAGAAGTGGATTCTGGTGCATGGTTTTGAAACCGCAGTCAGAAAAAAAATCACATCCATATCAACATGTTTATAACCCCCGGGGCTGTCGTTTTGGTCAAAAAATGAAAATTATAAAAGTTCCGTTTTTTCTGCTTTCAACTCTAGGTACACATCCAAAATGTATTACTGAGTTGAAAGAAGTGGATTCTGGTGCATGGTTTTGAAACCGCAGTCAGAAAAAAAATCACATCCATATCAACATGTTTATAACCCCCGGGGCTGTCGTTTTGGTCAAAAAATGAAAATTCTAAAAGTTCATGTTTTTCTGCTTTAAACTCTAGGTACACATCCAAAATGTATTACTGAGTTGAAAGAAGTGGATTCTGGTGCATGGTTTTGAAACCGCAGTCAGAAAAAAAATCACAACCATATCAACATGTTTATAACCCCCGGGGCTGTCGTTTTGGTCAAAAAATAAAAATTATAAAAGTTCCGTTTTTTCTGCTTTAAACTCTAGGTACACATCCAAAATGTATTACTGAGTTGAAAGAAGTGGATTCTGGTGCATGGTTTTGAAACCGCAGTCAGAAAAAAAATCAAATCCATATCAACATGTTTATAACCCCCGGGGCTGTCGTTTTGGTCAAAAAATGAAAATTCTAAAAGTTCATGTTTTTCTGCTTTAAACTCTAGGTACACATCCAAAATGTATTACTGAGTTGAAAGAAGTGGATTCTGGTGCATGGTTTTGAAACCGCAGTCAGAAAAAAAATCACAACCATATCAACATGTTTATAACCCCCGGGGCTGTCGTTTTGGTCAAAAAATGAAAATTCTAAAAGTTCCGTTTTTTCTGCTTTAAACTCTAGGTACACATCCAAAATGTATTACTGAGTTGAAAGAAGTGGATTCTGGTGCATGGTTTTGAAACCGCAGTCAGAAAAAAAATCAGAACCATATCAACATGTTTATAACCCCCGGGGCTGTCGTTTTGGTCAAAAAATGAAAATTCTAAAAGTTCCGTTTTTTCTGCTTTAAACTCTAGGTACACATCCAAAATGTATTACTGAGTTGAAAGAAGTGGATTCTGGTGCATGGTTTTGAAACCGCAGTCAGAAAAAAAATCACAACCATATCAACATGTTAATAACCCCCGGGGCTGTCGTTTGGTCAAAAAATGAAAATTCTAAAAGTTCCGTTATTTTCTGCTTTAAACTCTAGGTACACATCCAAAATGTATTACTGAGTTGAAAGAAGTGGATTCTGGTGCATGGTTTTGAAACCGCGTTCAGAAAAAAAATCACAACCATATCAACATGTTTATAACCCCCGGGGCTGTCGTTTTGGTCAAAAAATGAAAATTCTAAAAGTTCATGTTTTTCTGCTTTAAACTCTAGGTACACATCCAAAATGTATTACTGAGTTGAAAGAAGTAAATTCTGGTGCATGGTTTTGAAACCGCAGTCAGAAAAAAAATCACATCCATATCAACATGTTTATAACCCCCGGGGCTGTCGTTTTGGTCAAAAAATGAAAATTCTAAAAGTTCATGTTTTTCTGCTTTAAACTCTAGGTACACATCCAAAATGTATTACTGAGTTGAAAGAAGTAAATTCTGGTGCATGGTTTTGAAACCGCAGTCAGAAAAAAAATCACATCCATATCAACATGTTTATAACCCCCGGGGCTGTCGTTTTGGTCAAAAAATGAAAATTCTAAAAGTTCATGTTTTTCTGCTTTAAACTCTAGGTACACATCCAAAATGTATTACTGAGTTGAAAGAAGTGGATTCTGGTGCATGGTTTTGAAACCGCAGTCAGAAAAAAAATCACAACCATATCAACATGTTTATAACCCCCGGGGCTGTCGTTTTGGTCAAAAAATGAAAATTCTAAAAGTTCTGTTTTTTCTGCTTTAAATTCTAGGTACACATCCAAAATGTATTACTGAGTTGAAAGAAGTGGATTCTGGTGCATGGTTTTGAAACCGCAGTCAGAAAAAAAATCACATCCATATCAACATGTTTATAACCCCCGGGGCTGTCGTTTTGGTCAAAAAATTAAAATTCTAAAAGTTCCGTTTTTTCTGCTTTAAACTCTAGGTACACATCCAAAATGTATTACTGAGTTGAAAGAAGTGGATTCTGGTGCATGGTTTTGAAACCGCATTCAGAAAAAAAATCACATCCATATCAACATGTTTATAACCCCCGGGGCTGTCGTTTTGGTCAAAAAATGAAAATTCTAAAAGTTCATGTTTTTCTGCTTTAAACTCTAGGTACACATCCAAAATGTATTACTGAGTTGAAAGAAGTGGATTCTGGTGCATGGTTTTGAAACCACAGTCAGAAAAAAAATCACAACCATATCAACATGTTTATAATCCCCGGGGCTGTCGTTTTGGTCAAAAAATGAAATTTCTAAGAGTTCCGTTTTTTCTGCTTTAAACTCTAGGTACACATCCAAAATGTATTACTGAGTTGAAAGAAGTGGATTCTGGTGCATGGTTTTGAAACCGCAGTCAGAAAAAAAATCACATCCATATCAACATGTTTATAACCCCCGGGGCTGTCGTTTTGGTCAAAAAATGAAAATTCTAAAAGTTCCGTTTTTTCTGCTTTAGACTCTAGGTACACATCCAAAATGTATTACTGAGTTGAAAGAAGTGGATTCTGGTGCATGGTTTTGAAACCGCAGTCAGAAAAAAAATCACATCCATATCAACATGTTTATAACCCCCGGGGCTGTCGTTTTGGTCAAAAAATGAAAATTATAAAAGTTCCGTTTTTTCTGCTTTCAACTCTAGGTACACATCCAAAATGTATTACTGAGTTGAAAGAAGTGGATTCTGGTGCATGGTTTTGAAACCGCAGTCAGAAAAAAAATCACATCCATATCAACATGTTTATAACCCCCGGGGCTGTCGTTTTGGTCAAAAAATGAAAATTCTAAAAGTTCATGTTTTTCTGCTTTAAACTCTAGGTACACATCCAAAATGTATTACTGAGTTGAAAGAAGTGGATTCTGGTGCATGGTTTTGAAACCGCAGTCAGAAAAAAAATCACAACCATATCAACATGTTTATAACCCCCGGGGCTGTCGTTTTGGTCAAAAAATGAAAATTATAAAAGTTCCGTTTTTTCTGCTTTAAACTCTAGGTACACATCCAAAATGTATTACTGAGTTGAAAGAAGTGGATTCTGGTGCATGGTTTTGAAACCGCAGTCAGAAAAAAAATCAAATCCATATCAACATGTTTATAACCCCCGGGGCTGTCGTTTTGGTCAAAAAATGAAAATTCTAAAAGTTCATGTTTTTCTGCTTTAAACTCTAGGTACACATCCAAAATGTATTACTGAGTTGAAAGAAGTGGATTCTGGTGCATGGTTTTGAAACCGCAGTCAGAAAAAAAATCACAACCATATCAACATGTTTATAACCCCCGGGGCTGTCGTTTTGGTCAAAAAATGAAAATTCTAAAAGTTCCGTTTTTTCTGCTTTAAACTCTAGGTACACATCCAAAATGTATTACTGAGTTGAAAGAAGTGGATTCTGGTGCATGGTTTTGAAACCGCAGTCAGAAAAAAAATCAGAACCATATCAACATGTTTATAACCCCCGGGGCTGTCGTTTTGGTCAAAAAATGAAAATTCTAAAAGTTCCGTTTTTTCTGCTTTAAACTCTAGGTACACATCCAAAATGTATTACTGAGTTGAAAGTAGTGGATTCTGGTGCATGGTTTTGAAACCGCAGTCAGAAAAAAATCACATCCATATCAACATTTTTATAACCCCCGGGGCTGTCGTTTTGGTCAAAAAATGAAAATTCTAAAAGTTCTGTTTTTTCTGCTTTAAACTCTAGGTACACATCCAAAATGTATTACTGAGTTGAAAGAAGTGGATTCTGGTGCATGGTTTTGAAACCGCAGTCAGAAAAAAAATCACATCCATATCAACATGTTAATAACCCCCGGGGCTGTCGTTTGGTCAAAAAATGAAAATTCTAAAAGTTCAGTTTTTTTCTGCTTTAAACTCTAGGTACACATCCAAAATGTATTACTGAGTTGAAAGAAGTGGATTCTGGTGCATGGTTTTGAAACCGCATTCAGAAAAAAAATCACAACCATATCAACATGTTTATAACCCCCGGGGCTGTCGTTTTGGTCAAAAAATGAAAATTCTAAAAGTTCCGTTTTTTCTGCTTTAAACTCTAGTTACACATCCAAAATGTATTACGGAGTTGAAAGAAGTGGATTCTGGTGCATGGTTTTGAAACCGCAGTCAGAAAAAAAATCACATCCATATCAACATGTTTATGTCGTTTTGGTCAAAAAATGAAAATTCTAAAAGTTCATGTTTTTCTGCTTTAAACTCTAGGTACACATCCAAAATGTATTACTGAGTTGAAAGAAGTAAATTCTGGTGCATGGTTTTGAAACCGCAGTCAGAAAAAAAATCACATCCATATCAACATGTTTATAACCCCCGGGGCTGTCGTTTTGGTCAAAAAATGAAAATTCTAAAAGTTCATGTTTTTCTGCTTTAAACTCTAGGTACACATCCAAAATGTATTACTGAGTTGAAAGAAGTGGATTCTGGTGCATGGTTTTGAAACCGCAGTCAGAAAAAAAATCACAACCATATCAACATGTTTATAACCCCCGGGGCTGTCGTTTTGGTCAAAAAATGAAAATTCTAAAAGTTCCGTTTTTTCTGCTTTAAATTCTAGGTACACATCCAAAATGTATTACTGAGTTGAAAGAAGTGGATTCTGGTGCATGGTTTTGAAACCGCAGTCAGAAAAAAAATCACAACCATATCAACATGTTTATAACCCCTGGGGCTGTCGTTTTGGTCAAAAAATTAAAATTCTAAAAGTTCCGTTTTTTCTGCTTTAAACTCTAGGTACACATCCAAAATGTATTACTGAGTTGAAAGAAGTGGATTCTGGTGCATGGTTTTGAAACCGCAGTCAGAAAAAAAATCACATCCATATCAACATTTTTATAACCCCCGGGGCTGTCGTTTTGGTAAAAAAATGAAAATTCTAAAAGTTCCGTTTTTTCTGCTTTAAACTCTAGGTACACATCCAAAATGTATTACTGAGTTGAAAAAAGTGGATTCTGGTGCATGGTTTTAAAACCGCAGTCAGAAAAAAAATCACAACCATATCAACATGTTAATAACCCCCGGGGCTGTCGTTTTGGTCAAAAAATGAAAATTCTAAAAGTTCCGTTTTTTCTGCTTTAAACTCTAGGTACACATCCAAAATGTATTACTGAGTTGAAAGAAGTGGATTCTGGTGCATGGTTTTGAAACCGCAGTCAGAAAAAAAATCACATCCATATCAACATGTTTATAACCCCCGGGGCTGTCGTTTTGGTCAAAAAATGAAAATTCTAAAAGTTCCTGTTTTTCTGCTTTAAACTCTAGGTACACATCCAAAATGTATTACTGAGTTGAAAGAAGTGGATTCTGGTGCATGGTTTTGAAACCGCAGTCAGAAAAAAAATCACAACCATATCAACATGTTTATAACCCCCGGGGCTGTCGTTTTGGTCAAAATGAAAATTCTAAAAGTTCCGTTTTTTCTGCTTTAAACTCTAGGTACACATCCAAAATGTATTAATGAGTTGAAAGAAGTGGATTCTGGTGCATGGTTTTGAAACCGCAGTCAGAAAAAAAATCACAACCATATCAACATGTTTATAACCCCCGGGGCTGTCGTTTTGGTCAAAAAATGAAAATTCTAAAAGTTCCGTTTTTTCTGCTTTAAACTCTAGGTACACATCCAAAATGTATTACTGAGTTGAAAGAAGTGGATTCTGGTGCATGGTTTTGAAACCGCAGTCAGAAAAAAAATCACAACCATATCAACATGTTTATAACCCCCGGGGCTGTCGTTTTGGTCAAAAAATGAAAATTCTAAAAGTTCCGTTTTTTCTGCTTTAAACTCTAGGTACACATCCAAAATGTATTACTGAGTTGAAAGAAGTGGATTCTGGTGCATGATTTTGAAACCGCAGTCAGAAAAAAAATCACAACCATATCAACATGTTTATAACCCCCGGGGCTGTCGTTTTGGTCAAAAAATGAAAATTCTAAAAGTTCCGTTTTTTCTGCTTTAAACTCTAGGTACACATCCAAAATGTATTACTGAGTTGAAAGAAGTGGATTCTGGTGCATGGTTTTGAAACCGCAGTCAGAAAAAAAATCACAACCATATCAACATGTTTATAACCCCCGGGGCTGTCGTTTTGGTCAAAAAATGAAATTTCTAAAAGTTCTGTTTTTTCTGCTTTAAACTCTAGGTACACATCCAAAATGTATTACTGAGTTGAAATAAGTGGATTCTGGTGCATGGTTTTGAAACCGCAGTCAGAAAAAAAATCACAACCATATCAACATGTTAATAACCCCCGGGGCTGTCGTTTGGTCAAAAAATGAAAATTCTAAAAGTTCCGTTATTTTCTGCTTTAAACTCTAGGTACACATCCAAAATGTATTACTGAGTTGAAAGAAGTGGATTCTGGTGCATGGTTTTGAAACCGCAGTCAGAAAAAAAATCACAACCATATCAACATGTTTATAACCCCCGGGGCTGTCGTTTTGGTCAAAAAATGAAAATTCTAAAAGTTCCGTTTTTTTTGCTTTAAGCTCTAGGTACACATCCAAAATGTATTACGGACTTGAAAGAAGTGGATTCTGGTGCATGGTTTTGAAACCGCAGTCAGAAAAAAAATCACATCCATATCAACATGTTTATAACCCCCGGGGCTGTCGTTTTGGTCAAAAAATGAAAATTCTAAAAGTTCATGTTTTTCTGCTTTAAACTCTAGGTACACATCCAAAATGTATTACTGAGTTGAAAGAAGTGGATTCTGGTGCATGGTTTTGAAACCGCAGTCAGAAAAAAAATCACAACCATATCAACATGTTTATAACCCCCGGGGCTGTCGTTTTGGTCAAAAAATGAAAATTCTAAAAGTTCCGTTTTTTTATGCTTTAAACTCTAGGTACACATCCAAAATGTATTACTGAGTTGAAAGAAGTGGATTCTGGTGCATGGTTTTGAAACCGCAGTCAGAAAAAAAATCACATCCATATCAACATGTTTATAACCCCCGGGGCTGTCGTTTTGGTCAAAAAATGAAAATTCTAAAAGTTCATGTTTTTCTGCTTTAAACTCTAGGTACACATCCAAAATGTATTACTGAGTTGAAAGAAGTGGATTCTGGTGCATGGTTTTGAAACCGCAGTCAGAAAAAAAATCAAATCCATATCAACATGTTTATAACCCCCGGGGCTGTCGTTTTGGTCAAAAAATGAAAATTCTAAAAGTTCATGTTTTTCTGCTTTAAACTCTAGGTACACATCCAAAATGTATTACTGAGTTGAAAGAAGTGGATTCTGGTGCATGGTTTTGAAACCGCAGTCAGAAAAAAAATCACAACCATATCAACATGTTTATAACCCCCGGGGCTGTCGTTTTGGTCAAAAAATGAAAATTCTAAAAGTTCCGTTTTTTCTGCTTTAAACTCTAGGTACACATCCAAAATGTATTACTGAGTTGAAAGTAGTGGATTCTGGTGCATGGTTTTGAAACCGCAGTCAGAAAAAAATCACATCCATATCAACATTTTTATAACCCCCGGGGCTGTCGTTTTGGTCAAAAAATGAAAATTCTAAAAGTTCCGTTTTTTCTGCTTTAAACTCTAGGTACACATCCAAAATGTATTACTGAGTTGAAAGAAGTGGATTCTGGTGCATGGTTTTGAAACCGCAGTCAGAAAAAAAATCACATCCATATCAACATGTTTATAACCCCCGGGGCTGTCGTTTTGGTCAAAAAATGAAAATTCTAAAAGTTCATGTTTTTCGGCTTTAAACTCTAGGTACACATCCAAAATGTATTACTGAGTTGAAAGAAGTGGATTCTGGTGCATGGTTTTGAAACCGCAGTCAGAAAAAAAATCACAACCATATCAACATGTTTATAACCCCCGGGGCTGTCGTTTTGGTCAAAAAATGAAAATTCTAAAAGTTCCGTTTTTTCTGCTTTAAACTCTAGGTACACATCCAAAATGTATTACTGAGTTGAAAGAAGTGGATTCTGGTGCATGGTTTTGAAACCGCAGTCAGAAAAAAAATCACATCCATATCAACATTTTTATAACCCCCGGGGTTGTCGTTTTGGTAAAAAAATGAAAATTCTAAAAGTTCCGTTTTTTCTGCTTTAAACTCTAGGTACACATCCAAAATGTATTACTGAGTTGAAAGAAGTGGATTCTGGTGCATGGTTTTGAAACCGCAGTCAGAAAAAAAATCACAACCATATCAACATGTTAATAACCCCCGGGGCTGTCGTTTTGGTCAAAAAATGAAAATTCTAAAAGTTCCGTTTTTTCTGCTTTAAACTCTAGGTACACATCCAAAATGTATTACTGAGTTGAAAGAAGTGGATTCTGGTGCATGGTTTTGAAACCGCAGTCAGAAAAAAAATCACAACCATATCAACATGTTTATAATCCCCGGGGCTGTCGTTTTGGTCAAAAAATGAAAATTCTAAAAGTTCAGTTTTTTCTGCTTTAAACTCTAGGTACACATCCAAAATGTATTACTGAGTTGAAAGAAGTGGATTCTGGTGCATGGTTTTGAAACCGCAGTCAGAAAAAAAATCACATCCATATCAACATGTTTATAACCCCCGGGGCTGTCGTTTTGGTCAAAAAATGAAAATTCTAAAAGTTCCATTTTTTCTGCTTTAAACTCTAGGTACACATCCAAAATGTATTACTGAGTTGAAAGAAGTGGATTCTGGTGCATGGTTTTGAAACCGCAGTCAGAAAAAAAATCACAACCATATCAACATGTTTATAACCCCCGGGGCTGTCATTTTGGTCA
The DNA here is from genome assembly GCF_055691185.1 of Crinia signifera. Lineage (NCBI taxonomy): Eukaryota > Metazoa > Chordata > Amphibia > Anura > Myobatrachidae > Crinia > Crinia signifera. The sequence continues at coordinate 23,392,974 of NC_139222.1, read as the reverse complement.
AAAAATGAAATTTCTAAAAGTTCCGTTTTTTCTGCTTTAAACTCTAGGTACACATCCAAAATGTATTACTGAGTTGAAAGAAGTGGATTCTGGTGCATGGTTTTGAAACCGCAGTCAGAAAAAAAATCACATCCATATCAACATGTTTATAACCCCCGGGGCTGTCGTTTTAGTCAAAAAATGAAAATTCTAAAAGTTCCGTTTTTTCTGCTTTAAACTCTAGGTACACATCCAAAATGTATTACTGAGTTGAATAAAGTGGATTCTGGTGCATGGTTTTGAAACCGCAGTCAGAAAAAAAATCACATCCATATCAACATGTTTATAACCCCCGGGGCTGTCGTTTTGGTCAAAAAATGAAAATTCTAAAAGTTCATGTTTTTCTGCTTTAAACTCTAGGTACACATCCAAAATGTATTACTGAGTTGAAAGAAGTGGATTCTGGTGCATGGTTTTGAAACCGCAGTCAGAAAAAAAATCACAACCATATCAACATGTTAATAACCCCCGGGGCTGTCGTTTGGTCAAAAAATAAAAATTCTAAAAGTTCCGTTATTTTCTGCTTTAAACTCTAGGTACACATCCAAAATGTATTACTGAGTTAAATAAAGTGGATTCTGGTGCATGGTTTTGAAACCGCAGTCAGAAAAAAAATCACATCCATATCAACATGTTTATAACCCCCGGGGCTGTCGTTTTGGTCAAAAAATGAAAATTCTAAAAGTTCATGTTTTTCTGCTTTAAACTCTAGGTACACATCCAAAATGTATTACTGAGTTGAAAGAAGTGGATTCTGGTGCATGGTTTTGAAACCGCAGTCAGAAAAAAAATCACAACCATATCAACATGTTTATAACCCCCGGGGCTGTCGTTTTGGTCAAAAAATGAAAATTCTAAAAGTTCCGTTTTTTCTGCTTTAGACTCTAGGTACACATCCAAAATGTATTACTGAGTTGAAAGAAGTGGATTCTGGTGCATGGTTTTGAAACCGCAGTCAGAAAAAAAATCACATCCATATCAACATGTTTATAACCCCCGGGGCTGTCGTTTTGGTCAAAAAATGAAAATTATAAAAGTTCCGTTTTTTCTGCTTTCAACTCTAGGTACACATCCAAAATGTATTACTGAGTTGAAAGAAGTGGATTCTGGTGCATGGTTTTGAAACCGCAGTCAGAAAAAAAATCACATCCATATCAACATGTTTATAACCCCCGGGGCTGTCGTTTTGGTCAAAAAATGAAAATTCTAAAAGTTCATGTTTTTCTGCTTTAAACTCTAGGTACACATCCAAAATGTATTACTGAGTTGAAAGAAGTGGATTCTGGTGCATGGTTTTGAAACCGCAGTCAGAAAAAAAATCACAACCATATCAACATGTTTATAACCCCCGGGGCTGTCGTTTTGGTCAAAAAATGAAAATTATAAAAGTTCCGTTTTTTCTGCTTTAAACTCTAGGTACACATCCAAAATGTATTACTGAGTTGAAAGAAGTGGATTCTGGTGCATGGTTTTGAAACCGCAGTCAGAAAAAAAATCAAATCCATATCAACATGTTTATAACCCCCGGGGCTGTCGTTTTGGTCAAAAAATGAAAATTCTAAAAGTTCATGTTTTTCTGCTTTAAACTCTAGGTACACATCCAAAATGTATTACTGAGTTGAAAGAAGTGGATTCTGGTGCATGGTTTTGAAACCGCAGTCAGAAAAAAAATCACAACCATATCAACATGTTTATAACCCCCGGGGCTGTCGTTTTGGTCAAAAAATGAAAATTCTAAAAGTTCCGTTTTTTCTGCTTTAAACTCTAGGTACACATCCAAAATGTATTACTGAGTTGAAAGAAGTGGATTCTGGTGCATGGTTTTGAAACCGCAGTCAGAAAAAAAATCAGAACCATATCAACATGTTTATAACCCCCGGGGCTGTCGTTTTGGTCAAAAAATGAAAATTCTAAAAGTTCCGTTTTTTCTGCTTTAAACTCTAGGTACACATCCAAAATGTATTACTGGGTTGAAAGTAGTGGATTCTGGTGCATGGTTTTGAAACCGCAGTCAGAAAAAAATCACATCCATATCAACATTTTTATAACCCCCGGGGCTGTCGTTTTGGTCAAAAAATGAAAATTCTAAAAGTTCCGTTTTTTCTGCTTTAAACTCTAGGTACACATCCAAAATGTATTACTGAGTTGAAAGAAGTGGATTCTGGTGCATGGTTTTGAAACCGCAGTCAGAAAAAAAATCACATCCATATCAACATGTTTATAACCCCCGGGGCTGTCGTTTTGGTCAAAAAATGAAAATTCTAAAAGTTCATGTTTTTCGGCTTTAAACTCTAGGTACACATCCAAAATGTATTACTGAGTTGAAAGAAGTGGATTCTGGTGCATGGTTTTGAAACCGCAGTCAGAAAAAAAATCACAACCATATCAACATGTTTATAACCCCCGGGGCTGTCGTTTTGGTCAAAAAATGAAAATTCTAAAAGTTCCGTTTTTTCTGCTTTAAACTCTAGGTACACATCCAAAATGTATTACTGAGTTGAAAGAAGTGGATTCTGGTGCATGGTTTTGAAACCGCAGTCAGAAAAAAAATCACATCCATATCAACATTTTTATAACCCCCGGGGTTGTCGTTTTGGTAAAAAAATGAAAATTCTAAAAGTTCAGTTTTTTCTGCTTTAAACTCTAGGTACACATCCAAAATGTATTACTGAGTTAAAAGAAGTGGATTCTGGTGCATGGTTTTGAAACCGCAGTTAGAAAAAAAATCACAACCATATCAACATGTTTATAACCCCCGGGGCTGTCGTTTTGGTCAAAAAATGAAAATTCTAAAAGTTCCGTTTTTTCTGCTTTAAACTCTAGGTACACATCCAAAATGAATTACTGAGTTGAAAGAAGTGGATTCTGGTGCATGATTTTGAAACCGCAGTCAGACAAAAAATCACAACCATATCAACATGTTTATAACCCCCGGGGCTGTCGTTTTGGTCAAAAAATGAAAATTCTAAAAGTTCCGTTTTTTCTGCTTTAAACTCTAGGTACACATCCAAAATGTATTACTGAGTTGAAAGAAGTGGATTCTGGTGCATGGTTTTGAAACCGCAGTCAGAAAAAAAATCACAACCATATCAACATGTTAATAACCCCCGGGGCTGTTGTTTGGTCAAAAAATGAAAATTCTAAAAGTTCAGTTTTTTTCTGCTTTAAACTCTAGGTACACATCCAAAATGTATTACTGAGTTGAAAGAAGTGGATTCTGGTGCATGGTTTTGAAACCGCATTCAGAAAAAAAATCACAACCATATCAACATGTTTATAACCCCCGGGGCTGTCGTTTTGGTAAAAAAATGAAAATTCTAAAAGTTCCGTTTTTTCTGCTTTAAACTCTAGTTACACATCCAAAATGTATTACGGAGTTGAAAGAAGTGGATTCTGGTGCATGGTTTTGAAACCGCAGTCAGAAAAAAAATCACATCCATATCAACATGTTTATAACCCCCGGGGCTGTCGTTTTGGTCAAAAAATGAAAATTCTAAAAGTTCATGTTTTTCTGCTTTAAACTCTAGGTACACATCCAAAATGTATTACTGAGTTGAAAGAAGTAAATTCTGGTGCATGGTTTTGAAACCGCAGTCAGAAAAAAAATCACATCCATATCAACATGTTTATAACCCCCGGGGCTGTCGTTTTGGTCAAAAAATGAAAATTCTAAAAGTTCATGTTTTTCTGCTTTAAACTCTAGGTACACATCCAAAATGTATTACTGAGTTGAAAGAAGTGGATTCTGGTGCATGGTTTTGAAACCGCAGTCAGAAAAAAAATCACAACCATATCAACATGTTTATAACCCCCGGGGCTGTCGTTTTGGTCAAAAAATGAAAATTCTAAAAGTTCCGTTTTTTCTGCTTTAAATTCTAGGTACACATCCAAAATGTATTACTGAGTTGAAAGAAGTGGATTCTGGTGCATGGTTTTGAAACCGCAGTCAGAAAAAAAATCACAACCATATCAACATGTTTATAACCCCTGGGGCTGTCGTTTTGGTCAAAAAATTAAAATTCTAAAAGTTCCGTTTTTTCTGCTTTAAACTCTAGGTACACATCCAAAATGTATTACTGAGTTGAAAGAAGTGGATTCTGGTGCATGGTTTTGAAACCGCAGTCAGAAAAAAAATCACATCCATATCAACATTTTTATAACCCCCGGGGCTGTCGTTTTGGTAAAAAAATGAAAATTCTAAAAGTTCCGTTTTTTCTGCTTTAAACTCTAGGTACACATCCAAAATGTATTACTGAGTTGAAAAAAGTGGATTCTGGTGCATGGTTTTAAAACCGCAGTCAGAAAAAAAATCACAACCATATCAACATGTTAATAACCCCCGGGGCTGTCGTTTTGGTCAAAAAATGAAAATTCTAAAAGTTCCGTTTTTTCTGCTTTAAACTCTAGGTACACATCCAAAATGTATTACTGAGTTGAAAGAAGTGGATTCTGGTGCATGGTTTTGAAACCGCAGTCAGAAAAAAAATCACATCCATATCAACATGTTTATAACCCCCGGGGCTGTCGTTTTGGTCAAAAAATGAAAATTCTAAAAGTTCCTGTTTTTCTGCTTTAAACTCTAGGTACACATCCAAAATGTATTACTGAGTTGAAAGAAGTGGATTCTGGTGCATGGTTTTGAAACCGCAGTCAGAAAAAAAAATCACAACCATATCAACATGTTTATAACCCCCGGGGCTGTCGTTTTGGTCAAAATGAAAATTCTAAAAGTTCCGTTTTTTCTGCTTTAAACTCTAGGTACACATCCAAAATGTATTAATGAGTTGAAAGAAGTGGATTCTGGTGCATGGTTTTGAAACCGCAGTCAGAAAAAAAATCACAACCATATCAACATGTTTATAACCCCCGGGGCTGTCGTTTTGGTCAAAAAATGAAAATTCTAAAAGTTCCGTTTTTTCTGCTTTAAACTCTAGGTACACATCCAAAATGTATTACTGAGTTGAAAGAAGTGGATTCTGGTGCATGGTTTTGAAACCGCAGTCAGAAAAAAAATCACAACCATATCAACATGTTTATAACCCCCGGGGCTGTCGTTTTGGTCAAAAAATGAAAATTCTAAAAGTTCCGTTTTTTCTGCTTTAAACTCTAGGTACACATCCAAAATGTATTACTGAGTTGAAAGAAGTGGATTCTGGTGCATGATTTTGAAACCGCAGTCAGAAAAAAAATCACAACCATATCAACATGTTTATAACCCCCGGGGCTGTCGTTTTGGTCAAAAAATGAAATTTCTAAAAGTTCTGTTTTTTCTGCTTTAAACTCTAGGTACACATCCAAAATGTATTACTGAGTTGAAAGAAGTGGATTCTGGTGCATGGTTTTGAAACCGCAGTCAGAAAAAAAATCACAACCATATCAACATGTTAATAACCCCCGGGGCTGTCGTTTGGTCAAAAAATGAAAATTCTAAAAGTTCCGTTATTTTCTGCTTTAAACTCTAGGTACACATCCAAAATGTATTACTGAGTTGAAAGAAGTGGATTCTGGTGCATGGTTTTGAAACCGCAGTCAGAAAAAAAATCACAACCATATCAACATGTTTATAACCCCCGGGGCTGTCGTTTTGGTCAAAAAATGAAAATTCTAAAAGTTCCGTTTTTTCTGCTTTAAACTCTAGGTACACATCCAAAATGTATTACGGAGTTGAAAGAAGTGGATTCTGGTGCATGGTTTTGAAACCGCAGTCAGAAAAAAAATCACATCCATATCAACATGTTTATAACCCCCGGGGCTGTCGTTTTGGTCAAAAAATGAAAATTCTAAAAGTTCATGTTTTTCTGCTTTAAACTCTAGGTACACATCCAAAATGTATTACTGAGTTGAAAGAAGTGGATTCTGGTGCATGGTTTTGAAACCGCAGTCAGAAAAAAAAATCACAACCATATCAACATGTTTATAACCCCCGGGGCTGTCGTTTTGGTCAAAATGAAAATTCTAAAAGTTCCGTTTTTTCTGCTTCAAACTCTAGGTACACATCCAAAATGTATTAATGAGTTGAAAGAAGTGGATTCTGGTGCATGGTTTTGAAACCGCAGTCAGAAAAAAAATCACAACCATATCAACATGTTTATAACCCCCGGGGCTGTCGTTTTGGTCAAAAAATGAAAATTCTAAAAGTTCCGTTTTTTCTGCTTTAAACTCTAGGTACACATCCAAAATGTATTACTGAGTTGAAAGAAGTGGATTCTGGTGCATGGTTTTGAAACCGCAGTCAGAAAAAAAATCACAACCATATCAACATGTTTATAACCCCCGGGGCTGTCGTTTTGGTCAAAAAATGAAAATTCTAAAAGTTCCGTTTTTTCTGCTTTAAACTCTAGGTACACATCCAAAATGTATTACTGAGTTGAAAGAAGTGGATTCTGGTGCATGATTTTGAAACCGCAGTCAGAAAAAAAATCACAACCATATCAACATGTTTATAACCCCCGGGGCTGTCGTTTTGGTCAAAAAATGAAATTTCTAAAAGTTCTGTTTTTTCTGCTTTAAACTCTAGGTACACATCCAAAATGTATTACTGAGTTGAAAGAAGTGGATTCTGGTGCATGGTTTTGAAACCGCAGTCAGAAAAAAAATCACAACCATATCAACATGTTAATAACCCCCGGGGCTGTCGTTTGGTCAAAAAATGAAAATTCTAAAAGTTCCGTTATTTTCTGCTTTAAACTCTAGGTACACATCCAAAATGTATTACTGAGTTGAAAGAAGTGGATTCTGGTGCATGGTTTTGAAACCGCAGTCAGAAAAAAAATCACAACCATATCAACATGTTTATAACCCCCGGGGCTGTCGTTTTGGTCAAAAAATGAAAATTCTAAAAGTTCCGTTTTTTCTGCTTTAAACTCTAGGTACACATCCAAAATGTATTACGGAGTTGAAAGAAGTGGATTCTGGTGCATGGTTTTGAAACCGCAGTCAGAAAAAAAATCACATCCATATCAACATGTTTATAACCCCCGGGGCTGTCGTTTTGGTCAAAAAATGAAAATTCTAAAAGTTCATGTTTTTCTGCTTTAAACTCTAGGTACACATCCAAAATGTATTACTGAGTTGAAAGAAGTGGATTCTGGTGCATGGTTTTGAAACCGCAGTCAGAAAAAAAATCACAACCATATCAACATGTTTATAACCCCCGGGGCTGTCGTTTTGGTCAAAAAATGAAAATTCTAAAAGTTCCGTTTTTTTATGCTTTAAACTCTAGGTACACATCCAAAATGTATTACTGAGTTGAAAGAAGTGGATTCTGGTGCATGGTTTTGAAACCGCAGTCAGAAAAAAAATCACATCCATATCAACATGTTTATAACCCCCGGGGCTGTCGTTTTGGTCAAAAAATGAAAATTCTAAAAGTTCATGTTTTTCTGCTTTAAACTCTAGGTACACATCCAAAATGTATTACTGAGTTGAAAGAAGTGGATTCTGGTGCATGGTTTTGAAACCGCAGTCAGAAAAAAAATCAAATCCATATCAACATGTTTATAACCCCCGGGGCTGTCGTTTTGGTCAAAAAATGAAAATTCTAAAAGTTCATGTTTTTCTGCTTTAAACTCTATGTACACATCCAAAATGTATTACTGAGTTGAAAGAAGTTGATTCTGGTGCATGGTTTTGAAACCGCAGTCAGAAAAAAAATCACAACCATATCAACATGTTTATAACCCCCGGGGCTGTCGTTTTGGTCAAAAAATGAAAATTCTAAAAGTTCCGTTTTTTCTGCTTTAAACTCTAGGTACACATCCAAAATGTATTACTGAGTTGAAAGAAGTGGATTCTGGTGCATGGTTTTGAAACCGCAGTCAGAAAAAAAATCACAACCATATCAACATGTTTATAACCCCCGGGGCTGTCGTTTTGGTCAAAAAATGAAAATTCTAAAAGTTCCGTTTTTTTCTGCTTTAAACTCTAGGTACACATCCAAAATGTATTACTGAGTTGAAAGTAGTGGATTCTGGTGCATGGTTTTGAAACCGCAGTCAGAAAAAAATCACATCCATATCAACATTTTTATAACCCCCGGGGCTGTCGTTTTGGTCAAAAAATGAAAATTCTAAAAGTTCCGTTTTTTCTGCTTTAAACTCTAGGTACACATCCAAAATGTATTACTGAGTTGAAAGAAGTGGATTCTGGTGCATGGTTTTGAAACCGCAGTCAGAAAAAAAATCACATCCATATCAACATGTTTATAACCCCCGGGGCTGTCGTTTTGGTCAAAAAATGAAAATTCTAAAAGTTCATGTTTTTCGGCTTTAAACTCTAGGTACACATCCAAAATGTATTACTGAGTTGAAAGAAGTGGATTCTGGTGCATGGTTTTGAAACCGCAGTCAGAAAAAAAATCACAACCATATCAACATGTTTATAACCCCCGGGGCTGTCGTTTTGGTCAAAAAATGAAAATTCTAAAAGTTCAGTTTTTTCTGCTTTAAACTCTAGGTACACATCCAAAATGTATTACTGAGTTGAAAGAAGTGGATTCTGGTGCATGGTTTTGAAACCGCAGTCAGAAAAAAAATCACATCCATATCAACATTTTTATAACCCCCGGGGTTGTCATTTTGGTAAAAAAATGAAAATTCTAAAAGTTCAGTTTTTTCTGCTTTAAACTCTAGGTACACATCCAAAATGTATTACTGAGTTGAAAGAAGTGGATTCTGGTGCATGGTTTTGAAACCGCAGTCAGAAAAAAAATCACAACCATATCAACATGTTAATAACCCCCGGCGCTGTCGTTTTGGTCAAAAAATGAAAATTCTAAAAGTTCCGTTTTTTCTGCTTTAAACTCTAGGTACACATCCAAAATGTATTACTGAGTTGAAAGAAGTGGATTCTGGTGCATGGTTTTGAAACCGCAGTCAGAAAAAAAATCACAACCATATCAACATGTTTATAACCCCCGGGGCTGTCGTTTTGGTCAAAAAATGAAAATTCTAAAAGTTCAGTTTTTTCTGCTTTAAACTCTAGGTACACATCCAAAATGTATTACTGAGTTGAAAGAAGTGGATTCTGGTGCATGGTTTTGAAACCGCAGTCAGAAAAAAAATCACATCCATATCAACATGTTTATAACCCCCGGGGCTGTCGTTTTGGTCAAAAAATGAAAATTCTAAAAGTTCCATTTTTTCTGCTTTAAACTCTAGGTACACATCCAAAATGTATTACTGAGTTGAAAGAAGTGGATTCTGGTGCATGGTTTTGAAACCGCAGTCAGAAAAAAAATCACAACCATATCAACATGTTTATAACCCCCGGGGCTGTCGTTTTGGTCAAAAAATGAAAATTCTAAAAGTTCCGTTTTTTCTGCTTTAAACTCTAGGTACACATCCAAAATGTATTACTGAGTTGAAAGAAGTGGATTCTGGTGCATGGTTTTGAAACCGCAGTCAGAAAAAAAATCACAACCATATCAACATGTTTATAACCCCCGGGGCTGTCGTTTTGGTCAAAAAATGAAAATTCTAAAAGTTTCGTTTTGTCTGCTTTAAACTCTAGGTACACATCCAAAATGTATTACTGAGTTGAAAGAAGTGGATTCTGGTGCATGGTTTTGAAACCGCAGTCAGAAAAAAAATCACAACCATATCAACATGTTTATAACCCCCGGGGCTGTCATTTTGGTCAAAAAATGAAATTTCTAAAAGTTCCGTTTTTTCTGCTTTAAACTCTAGGTACACATCCAAAATGTATTACTGAGTTGAAAGAAGTGGATTCTGGTGCATGGTTTTGAAACCGCAGTCAGAAAAAAAATCACATCCATATCAACATGTTTATAACCCCCGGGGCTGTCGTTTTAGTCAAAAAATGAAAATTCTAAAAGTTCCGTTTTTTCTGCTTTAAACTCTAGGTACACATCCAAAATGTATTACTGAGTTGAAAGAAGTGGATTCTGGTGCATGGTTTTGAAACCGCAGTCAGAAAAAAAATCACATCCATATCAACATGTTTATAACCCCCGGGGCTGTCGTTTTGGTCAAAAAATTAAAATTCTAAAAGTTCCATTTTTTCTGCTTTAAACTCTAGGTACACATCCAAAATGTATTACTGAGTTGAAAGAAGTGGATTCTGGTGCATGGTTTTGAAACCGCAGTCAGAAAAAAAATCACAACCATATCAACATGTTTATAACCCCCGGGGCTGTCGTTTTGGTCAAAAAATGAAAATTCTAAAAGTTCCGTTTTTTCTGCTTTAAACTCTAGGTACACATCCAAAATGTATTACTGAGTTGAAAGAAGTGGATTCTGGTGCATGGTTTTGAAACCGCAGTCAGAAAAAAAATCACAACCATATCAACATGTTTATAACCCCCGGGGCTGTCGTTTTGGTCAAAAAATGAAAATTCTAAAAGTTCCGTTTTTTCTGCTTTAAACTCTAGGTACACATCCAAAATGTATTACTGAGTTGAAAGAAGTGGATTCTGGTGCATGGTTTTGAAACCGCAGTCAGAAAAAAAATCACATCCATATCAACATGTTTATAACCCCCGGGGCTGTCGTTTTGGTCAAAAAATGAAAATTCTAAAAGTTCATGTTTTTCGGCTTTAAACTCTAGGTACACATCCAAAATGTATTACTGAGTTGAAAGAAGTGGATTCTGGTGCATGGTTTTGAAACCGCAGTCAGAAAAAAAATCACAACCATATCAACATGTTTATAACCCCCGGGGCTGTCGTTTTGGTCAAAAAATGAAAATTCTAAAAGTTCAGTTTTTTCTGCTTTAAACTCTAGGTACACATCCAAAATGTATTACTGAGTTGAAAGAAGTGGATTCTGGTGCATGGTTTTGAAACCGCAGTCAGAAAAAAAATCACATCCATATCAACATTTTTATAACCCCCGGGGTTGTCATTTTGGTAAAAAAATGAAAATTCTAAAAGTTCAGTTTTTTCTGCTTTAAACTCTAGGTACACATCCAAAATGTATTACTGAGTTGAAAGAAGTGGATTCTGGTGCATGGTTTTGAAACCGCAGTCAGAAAAAAAATCACAACCATATCAACATGTTAATAACCCCCGGCGCTGTCGTTTTGGTCAAAAAATGAAAATTCTAAAAGTTCCGTTTTTTCTGCTTTAAACTCTAGGTACACATCCAAAATGTATTACTGAGTTGAAAGAAGTGGATTCTGGTGCATGGTTTTGAAACCGCAGTCAGAAAAAAAATCACAACCATATCAACATGTTTATAACCCCCGGGGCTGTCGTTTTGGTCAAAAAATGAAAATTCTAAAAGTTCAGTTTTTTCTGCTTTAAACTCTAGGTACACATCCAAAATGTATTACTGAGTTGAAAGTAGTGGATTCTGGTGCATGGTTTTGAAACCGCAGTCAGAAAAAAAATCACAACCATATCAACATGTTTATAACCCCCGGGGCTGTCGTTTTGGTCAAAAAATGAAAATTCTAAAAGTTCCGTTTTTTCTGCTTTAAACTCTAGGTACACATCCAAAATGTATTACTGAGTTGAAAGAAGTGGATTCTGGTGCATGGTTTTGAAACCGCAGTCAGAAAAAAAATCACATCCATATCAACATTTTTATAACCCCCGGGGCTGTCGTTTTGGTAAAAAAATGAAAATTCTAAAAGTTCCGTTTTTTCTGCTTTAAACTCTAGGTACACATCCAAAATGTATTACTGAGTTGAAAGAAGTGGATTCTGGTGCATGGTTTTGAAACCGCAGTCAGAAAAAAAATCACAACCATATCAACATGTTTATAACCCCCGGGGCTGTCGTTTTGGTCAAAAAATGAAAATTCTAAAAGTTTCGTTTTGTCTGCTTTAAACTCTAGGTACACATCCAAAATGTATTACTGAGTTGAAAGAAGTGGATTCTGGTGCATGGTTTTGAAACCGCAGTCAGAAAAAAAATCACAACCATATCAACATGTTTATAACCCCCGGGGCTGTCATTTTGGTCAAAAAATGAAATTTCTAAAAGTTCCGTTTTTTCTGCTTTAAACTCTAGGTACACATCCAAAATGTATTACTGAGTTGAAAGAAGTGGATTCTGGTGCATGGTTTTGAAACCGCAGTCAGAAAAAAAATCACATCCATATCAACATGTTTATAACCCCCGGGGCTGTCGTTTTGGTCAAAAAATGAAAATTCTAAAAGTTCCATTTTTTCTGCTTTAAACTCTAGGTACACATCCAAAATGTATTACTGAGTTGAAAGAAGTGGATTCTGGTGCATGGTTTTGAAACCGCAGTCAGAAAAAAAATCACAACCATATCAACATGTTTATAACCCCCGGGGCTGTCGTTTTGGTCAAAAAATGAAAATTCTAAAAGTTCCGTTTTTTCTGCTTTAAACTCTAGGTACACATCCAAAATGTATTACTGAGTTGAAAGAAGTGGATTCTGGTGCATGGTTTTGAAACCGCAGTCAGAAAAAAAATCACAACCATATCAACATGTTTATAACCCCCGGGGCTGTCGTTTTGGTCAAAAAATGAAAATTCTAAAAGTTTCGTTTTGTCTGCTTTAAACTCTAGGTACACATCCAAAATGTATTACTGAGTTGAAAGAAGTGGATTCTGGTGCATGGTTTTGAAACCGCAGTCAGAAAAAAAATCACAACCATATCAACATGTTTATAACCCCCGGGGCTGTCATTTTGGTCAAAAAATGAAATTTCTAAAAGTTCCGTTTTTTCTGCTTTAAACTCTAGGTACACATCCAAAATGTATTACTGAGTTGAAAGAAGTGGATTCTGGTGCATGGTTTTGAAACCGCAGTCAGAAAAAAAATCACATCCATATCAACATGTTTATAACCCCCGGGGCTGTCGTTTTAGTCAAAAAATGAAAATTCTAAAAGTTCCGTTTTTTCTGCTTTAAACTCTAGGTACACATCCAAAATGTATTACTGAGTTGAAAGAAGTGGATTCTGGTGCATGGTTTTGAAACCGCAGTCAGAAAAAAAATCACATCCATATCAACATGTTTATAACCCCCGGGGCTGTCGTTTTGGTCAAAAAATTAAAATTCTAAAAGTTCCATTTTTTCTGCTTTAAACTCTAGGTACACATCCAAAATGTATTACTGAGTTGAAAGAAGTGGATTCTGGTGCATGGTTTTGAAACCGCAGTCAGAAAAAAAATCACAACCATATCAACATGTTTATAACCCCCGGGGCTGTCGTTTTGGTCAAAAAATGAAAATTCTAAAAGTTCCGTTTTTTCTGCTTTAAACTCTAGGTACACATCCAAAATGTATTACTGAGTTGAAAGAAGTGGATTCTGGTGCATGGTTTTGAAACCGCAGTCAGAAAAAAAATCACAACCATATCAACATGTTTATAACCCCCGGGGCTGTCGTTTTGGTCAAAAAATGAAAATTCTAAAAGTTTCGTTTTGTCTGCTTTAAACTCTAGGTACACATCCAAAATGTATTACTGAGTTGAAAGAAGTGGATTCTGGTGCATGGTTTTGAAACCGCAGTCAGAAAAAAAATCACAACCATATCAACATGTTTATAACCCCCGGGGCTGTCATTTTGGTCAAAAAATGAAATTTCTAAAAGTTCAGTTTTTTCTGCTTTAAACTCTAGGTACACATCCAAAATGTATTACTGAGTTGAAAGAAGTGGATTCTGGTGCATGGTTTTGAAACCGCAGTCAGAAAAAAAATCACATCCATATCAACATGTTTATAACCCCCGGGGCTGTCGTTTTAGTCAAAAAATGAAAATTCTAAAAGTTCCGTTTTTTCTGCTTTAAACTCTAGGTACACATCCAAAATGTATTACTGAGTTGAATAAAGTGGATTCTGGTGCATGGTTTTGAAACCGCAGTCAGAAAAAAAATCACATCCATATCAACATGTTTATAACCCCCGGGGCTGTCGTTTTGGTCAAAAAATGAAAATTCTAAAAGTTCATGTTTTTCTGCTTTAAACTCTAGGTACACATCCAAAATGTATTACTGAGTTGAAAGAAGTGGATTCTGGTGCATGGTTTTGAAACCGCAGTCAGAAAAAAAATCACAACCATATCAACATGTTAATAACCCCCGGGGCTGTCGTTTGGTCAAAAAATAAAAATTCTAAAAGTTCCGTTATTTTCTGCTTTAAACTCTAGGTACACATCCAAAATGTATTACTGAGTTGAATAAAGTGGATTCTGGTGCATGGTTTTGAAACCGCAGTCAGAAAAAAAATCACATCCATATCAACATGTTTATAACCCCCGGGGCTGTCGTTTTGGTCAAAAAATGAAAATTCTAAAAGTTCATGTTTTTCTGCTTTAAACTCTAGGTACACATCCAAAATGTATTACTGAGTTGAAAGAAGTGGATTCTGGTGCATGGTTTTGAAACCGCAGTCAGAAAAAAAATCACAACCATATCAACATGTTTATAACCCCCGGGGCTGTCGTTTTGGTCAAAAAATGAAAATTCTAAAAGTTCCGTTTTTTATGCTTTAAACTCTAGGTACACATCCAAAATGTATTACTGAGTTGAAAGAAGTGGATTCTGGTGCATGGTTTTGAAACCGCAGTCAGAAAAAAAATCACATCCATATCAACATGTTTATAACCCCCGGGGCTGTCGTTTTGGTCAAAAAATGAAAATTCTAAAAGTTCATGTTTTTCTGCTTTAAACTCTAGGTACACATCCAAAATGTATTACTGAGTTGAAAGAAGTGGATTCTGGTGCATGGTTTTGAAACCGCAGTCAGAAAAAAAATCACATCCATATCAACATGTTTATAACCCCCGGGGCTGTCGTTTTGGTCAAAAAATGAAAATTCTAAAAGTTCATGTTTTTCGGCTTTAAACTCTAGGTACACATCCAAAATGTATTACTGAGTTGAAAGAAGTGGATTCTGGTGCATGGTTTTGAAACCGCAGTCAGAAAAAAAATCACAACCATATCAACATGTTTATAACCCCCGGGGCTGTCGTTTTGGTCAAAAAATGAAAATTCTAAAAGTTCAGTTTTTTCTGCTTTAAACTCTAGGTACACATCCAAAATGTATTACTGAGTTGAAAGAAGTGGATTCTGGTGCATGGTTTTGAAACCGCAGTCAGAAAAAAAATCACATCCATATCAACATGTTTATAACCCCCGGGGCTGTCGTTTTGGTCAAAAAATGAAAATTCTAAAAGTTCCATTTTTTCTGCTTTAAACTCTAGGTACACATCCAAAATGTATTACTGAGTTGAAAGAAGTGGATTCTGGTGCATGGTTTTGAAACCGCAGTCAGAAAAAAAATCACAACCATATCAACATGTTTATAACCCCCGGGGCTGTCGTTTTGGTCAAAAAATGAAAATTCTAAAAGTTCCGTTTTTTCTGCTTTAAACTCTAGGTACACATCCAAAATGTATTACTGAGTTGAAAGAAGTGGATTCTGGTGCATGGTTTTGAAACCGCAGTCAGAAAAAAAATCACAACCATATCAACATGTTTATAACCCCCGGGGCTGTCGTTTTGGTCAAAAAATGAAAATTCTAAAAGTTTCGTTTTGTCTGCTTTAAACTCTAGGTACACATCCAAAATGTATTACTGAGTTGAAAGAAGTGGATTCTGGTGCATGGTTTTGAAACCGCAGTCAGAAAAAAAATCACAACCATATCAACATGTTTATAACCCCCGGGGCTGTCATTTTGGTCAAAAAATGAAATTTCTAAAAGTTCCGTTTTTTCTGCTTTAAACTCTAGGTACACATCCAAAATGTATTACTGAGTTGAAAGAAGTGGATTCTGGTGCATGGTTTTGAAACCGCAGTCAGAAAAAAAATCACATCCATATCAACATGTTTATAACCCCCGGGGCTGTCGTTTTAGTCAAAAAATGAAAATTCTAAAAGTTCCGTTTTTTCTGCTTTAAACTCTAGGTACACATCCAAAATGTATTACTGAGTTGAAAGAAGTGGATTCTGGTGCATGGTTTTGAAACCGCAGTCAGAAAAAAAATCACATCCATATCAACATGTTTATAACCCCCGGGGCTGTCGTTTTGGTCAAAAAATTAAAATTCTAAAAGTTCCATTTTTTCTGCTTTAAACTCTAGGTACACATCCAAAATGTATTACTGAGTTGAAAGAAGTGGATTCTGGTGCATGGTTTTGAAACCGCAGTCAGAAAAAAAATCACAACCATATCAACATGTTTATAACCCCCGGGGCTGTCGTTTTGGTCAAAAAATGAAAATTCTAAAAGTTCCGTTTTTTCTGCTTTAAACTCTAGGTACACATCCAAAATGTATTACTGAGTTGAAAGAAGTGGATTCTGGTGCATGGTTTTGAAACCGCAGTCAGAAAAAAAATCACAACCATATCAACATGTTTATAACCCCCGGGGCTGTCGTTTTGGTCAAAAAATGAAAATTCTAAAAGTTTCGTTTTGTCTGCTTTAAACTCTAGGTACACATCCAAAATGTATTACTGAGTTGAAAGAAGTGGATTCTGGTGCATGGTTTTGAAACCGCAGTCAGAAAAAAAATCACAACCATATCAACATGTTTATAACCCCCGGGGCTGTCATTTTGGTCAAAAAATGAAATTTCTAAAAGTTCAGTTTTTTCTGCTTTAAACTCTAGGTACACATCCAAAATGTATTACTGAGTTGAAAGAAGTGGATTCTGGTGCATGGTTTTGAAACCGCAGTCAGAAAAAAAATCACATCCATATCAACATGTTTATAACCCCCGGGGCTGTCGTTTTAGTCAAAAAATGAAAATTCTAAAAGTTCCGTTTTTTCTGCTTTAAACTCTAGGTACACATCCAAAATGTATTACTGAGTTGAATAAAGTGGATTCTGGTGCATGGTTTTGAAACCGCAGTCAGAAAAAAAATCACATCCATATCAACATGTTTATAACCCCCGGGGCTGTCGTTTTGGTCAAAAAATGAAAATTCTAAAAGTTCATGTTTTTCTGCTTTAAACTCTAGGTACACATCCAAAATGTATTACTGAGTTGAAAGAAGTGGATTCTGGTGCATGGTTTTGAAACCGCAGTCAGAAAAAAAATCACAACCATATCAACATGTTAATAACCCCCGGGGCTGTCGTTTGGTCAAAAAATAAAAATTCTAAAAGTTCCGTTATTTTCTGCTTTAAACTCTAGGTACACATCCAAAATGTATTACTGAGTTGAATAAAGTGGATTCTGGTGCATGGTTTTGAAACCGCAGTCAGAAAAAAAATCACATCCATATCAACATGTTTATAACCCCCGGGGCTGTCGTTTTGGTCAAAAAATGAAAATTCTAAAAGTTCATGTTTTTCTGCTTTAAACTCTAGGTACACATCCAAAATGTATTACTGAGTTGAAAGAAGTGGATTCTGGTGCATGGTTTTGAAACCGCAGTCAGAAAAAAAATCACAACCATATCAACATGTTTATAACCCCCGGGGCTGTCGTTTTGGTCAAAAAATGAAAATTCTAAAAGTTCCGTTTTTTATGCTTTAAACTCTAGGTACACATCCAAAATGTATTACTGAGTTGAAAGAAGTGGATTCTGGTGCATGGTTTTGAAACCGCAGTCAGAAAAAAAATCACATCCATATCAACATGTTTATAACCCCCGGGGCTGTCGTTTTGGTCAAAAAATGAAAATTCTAAAAGTTCATGTTTTTCTGCTTTAAACTCTAGGTACACATCCAAAATGTATTACTGAGTTGAAAGAAGTGGATTCTGGTGCATGGTTTTGAAACCGCAGTCAGAAAAAAAATCACAACCATATCAACATGTTTATAACCCCCGGGGCTGTCGTTTTGGTCAAAAAATGAAAATTCTAAAAGTTCCGTTTTTTATGCTTTAAACTCTAGGTACACATCCAAAATGTATTACTGAGTTGAAAGAAGTGGATTCTGGTGCATGGTTTTGAAACCGCAGTCAGAAAAAAAATCACATCCATATCAACATGTTTATAACCCCCGGGGCTGTCGTTTTGGTCAAAAAATGAAAATTCTAAAAGTTCATGTTTTTCTGCTTTAAACTCTAGGTACACATCCAAAATGTATTACTGAGTTGAAAGAAGTGGATTCTGGTGCATGGTTTTGAAACCGCAGTCAGAAAAAAAATCACATCCATATCAACATGTTTATAACCCCCGGGGCTGTCGTTTTGGTCAAAAAATGAAAATTCTAAAAGTTCATGTTTTTCGGCTTTAAACTCTAGGTACACATCCAAAATGTATTACTGAGTTGAAAGAAGTGGATTCTGGTGCATGGTTTTGAAACCGCAGTCAGAAAAAAAATCACAACCATATCAACATGTTTATAACCCCCGGGGCTGTCGTTTTGGTCAAAAAATGAAAATTCTAAAAGTTCCGTTTTTTCTGCTTTAAACTCTAGGTACACATCCAAAATGTATTACTGAGTTGAAAGAAGTGGATTCTGGTGCATGGTTTTGAAACCGCAGTCAGAAAAAAAATCACATCCATATCAACATTTTTATAACCCCCGGGGTTGTCGTTTTGGTAAAAAAATGAAAATTCTAAAAGTTCAGTTTTTTCTGCTTTAAACTCTAGGTACACATCCAAAATGTATTACTGAGTTGAAAGAAGTGGATTCTGGTGCATGGTTTTGAAACCGCAGTCAGAAAAAAAATCACAACCATATCAACATGTTTATAACCCCCGGGGCTGTCGTTTTGGTCAAAAAATGAAAATTCTAAAAGTTCCGTTTTTTCTGCTTTAAACTCTAGGTACACATCCAAAATGTATTACTGAGTTGAAAGAAGTGGATTCTGGTGCATGGTTTTGAAACCGCAGTCAGAAAAAAATCACATCCATATCAACATTTTTATAACCCCCGGGGCTGTCGTTTTGGTCAAAAAATGAAAATTCTAAAAGTTCCGTTTTTTCTGCTTTAAACTTTAGGTACACATCCAAAATGTATTACTGAGTTGAAAGAAGTGGATTCTGGTGCATGGTTTTGAAACCGCAGTCAGAAAAAAAATCACATCCATATCAACATGTTTATAACCCCCGGGGCTGTCGTTTTGGTCAAAAAATGAAAATTCTAAAAGTTCATGTTTTTCGGCTTTAAACTCTAGGTACACATCCAAAATGTATTACTGAGTTGAAAGAAGTGGATTCTGGTGCATGGTTTTGAAACCGCAGTCAGAAAAAAAATCACAACCATATCAACATGTTTATAACCCCCGGGGCTGTCGTTTTGGTCAAAAAATGAAAATTCTAAAAGTTCCGTTTTTTCTGCTTTAAACTCTAGGTACACATCCAAAATGTATTACTGAGTTGAAAGAAGTGGATTCTGGTGCATGGTTTTGAAACCGCTGTCAGAAAAAAAATCACATCCATATCAACATTTTTATAACCCCCGGGGTTGTCGTTTTGGTAAAAAAATGAAAATTCTAAAAGTTCAGTTTTTTCTGCTTTAAACTCTAGGTACACATCCAAAATGTATTACTGAGTTGAAAGAAGTGGATTCTGGTGCATGGTTTTGAAACCGCAGTCAGAAAAAAAATCACAACCATATCAACATGTTAATAACCCCCGGGGCTGTCGTTTTGGTCAAAAAATGAAAATTCTAAAAGTTCCGTTTTTTCTGCTTTAAACTCTAGGTACACATCCAAAATGTATTACTGAGTTGAAAGAAGTGGATTCTGGTGCATGGTTTTGAAACCGCAGTCAGAAAAAAAATCACAACCATATCAACATGTTTATAACCCCCGGGGCTGTCGTTTTGGTCAAAAAATGATAATTCTAAAAGTTCAGTTTTTTCTGCTTTAAACTCTAGGTACACATCCAAAATGTATTACTGAGTTGAAAGAAGTGGATTCTGGTGCATGGTTTTGAAACCGCAGTCAGAAAAAAAATCACATCCATATCAACATGTTTATAACCCCCGGGGCTGTCGTTTTGGTCAAAAAATGAAAATTCTAAACGTTCCGTTTTTTCTGCTTTAAACTCTAGGTACACATCCAAAATGTATTACTGAGTTGAAAGAAGTGGATTCTGGTGCATGGTTTTGAAACCGCAGTCAGAAAAAAAATCACAACCATATCAACATGTTTTAACCCCCGGGGCTGTCGTTTTGGTCAAAAAATGAAAATTTCAAAAGTTCCGTTTTTTCTGCTTTAAACTCTAGGTACACATCCAAAATGTATTACTGAGTTGAAAGAAGTGGATTCTGGTGCATGGTTTTGAAACCGCAGTCAGAAAAAAAATCACAACCATATCAACATGTTTATAACCCCCGGGGCTGTCGTTTTGGTCAAAAAATGAAAATTCTAAAAGTTTATGTTTTTCTGCTTTAAACTCTAGGTACACATCCAAAATGTATTACTGAGTTGAAAGAAGTGGATTCTGGTGCATGGTTTTGAAACCGCAGTCAGAAAAAAAATCACAACCATATCAACATGTTTATAACCCCCGGGGCTGTCGTTTTGGTCAAAAAATGAAAATTCTAAAAGTTCAGTTTTTTCTGCTTTAAACTCTAGGTACACATCCAAAATGTATTACTGAGTTGAAAGTAGTGGATTCTGGTGCATGGTTTTGAAACCGCAGTCAGAAAAAAATCACATCCATATCAACATTTTTATAACCCCCGGGGCTGTCGTTTTGGTCAAAAAATGAAAATTCTAAAAGTTCCGTTTTTTCTGCTTTAAACTCTAGGTACACATCCAAAATGTATTACTGAGTTGAAAGAAGTGGATTCTGGTGCATGGTTTTGAAACCGCAGTCAGAAAAAAAATCACATCCATATCAACATTTTTATAACCCCCGGGGCTGTCGTTTTGGTAAAAAAATGAAAATTCTAAAAGTTCCGTTTTTTCTGCTTTAAACTCTAGGTACACATCCAAAATGTATTACTGAGTTGAAAGAAGTGGATTCTGGTGCATGGTTTTGAAACCGCAGTCAGAAAAAAAATCACAACCATATCAACATGTTTATAACCCCCGGGGCTGTCGTTTTGGTCAAAAAATGAAAATTCTAAAAGTTTCGTTTTGTCTGCTTTAAACTCTAGGTACACATCCAAAATGTATTACTGAGTTGAAAGAAGTGGATTCTGGTGCATGGTTTTGAAACCGCAGTCAGAAAAAAAATCACAACCATATCAACATGTTTATAACCCCCGGGGCTGTCATTTTGGTCAAAAAATGAAATTTCTAAAAGTTCCGTTTTTTCTGCTTTAAACTCTAGGTACACATCCAAAATGTATTACTGAGTTGAAAGAAGTGGATTCTGGTGCATGGTTTTGAAACCGCAGTCAGAAAAAAAATCACATCCATATCAACATGTTTATAACCCCCGGGGCTGTCGTTTTAGTCAAAAAATGAAAATTCTAAAAGTTCCGTTTTTTCTGCTTTAAACTCTAGGTACACATCCAAAATGTATTACTGAGTTGAATAAAGTGGATTCTGGTGCATGGTTTTGAAACCGCAGTCAGAAAAAAAATCACATCCATATCAACATGTTTATAACCCCCGGGGCTGTCGTTTTGGTCAAAAAATGAAAATTCTAAAAGTTCATGTTTTTCTGCTTTAAACTCTAGGTACACATCCAAAATGTATTACTGAGTTGAAAGAAGTGGATTCTGGTGCATGGTTTTGAAACCGCAGTCAGAAAAAAAATCACAACCATATCAACATGTTAATAACCCCCGGGGCTGTCGTTTGGTCAAAAAATAAAAATTCTAAAAGTTCCGTTATTTTCTGCTTTAAACTCTAGGTACACATCCAAAATGTATTACTGAGTTGAAAGAAGTGGATTCTGGTGCATGGTTTTGAAACCGCAGTCAGAAAAAAAATCACATCCATATCAACATGTTTATAACCCCCGGGGCTGTCGTTTTGGTCAAAAAATGAAAATTCTAAAAGTTCATGTTTTTCTGCTTTAAACTCTAGGTACACATCCAAAATGTATTACTGAGTTGAAAGAAGTGGATTCTGGTGCATGGTTTTGAAACCGCAGTCAGAAAAAAAATCACAACCATATCAACATGTTTTAACCCCCGGGGCTGTCGTTTTGGTCAAAAAATGAAAATTTCAAAAGTTCCGTTTTTTCTGCTTTAAACTCTAGGTACACATCCAAAATGTATTACTGAGTTGAAAGAAGTGGATTCTGGTGCATGGTTTTGAAACCGCAGTCAGAAAAAAAATCACAACCATATCAACATGTTTATAACCCCCGGGGCTGTCGTTTTGGTCAAAAAATGAAAATTCTAAAAGTTCATGTTTTTCTGCTTTAAACTCTAGGTACACATCCAAAATGTATTACTGAGTTGAAAGAAGTGGATTCTGGTGCATGGTTTTGAAACCGCAGTCAGAAAAAAAATCACAACCATATCAACATGTTTATAACCCCCGGGGCTGTCGTTTTGGTCAAAAAATGAAAATTCTAAAAGTTCCGTTTTTTCTGCTTTAAACTCTAGGTACACATCCAAAATGTATTACTGAGTTGAAAGTAGTGGATTCTGGTGCATGGTTTTGAAACCGCAGTCAGAAAAAAATCACATCCATATCAACATTTTTATAACCCCCGGGGCTGTCGTTTTGGTCAAAAAATGAAAATTCTAAAAGTTCCGTTTTTTCTGCTTTAAACTCTAGGTACACATCCAAAATGTATTACTGAGTTGAAAGAAGTGGATTCTGGTGCATGGTTTTGAAACCGCAGTCAGAAAAAAAATCACATCCATATCAACATTTTTATAACCCCCGGGGCTGTCGTTTTGGTAAAAAAATGAAAATTCTAAAAGTTCCGTTTTTTCTGCTTTAAACTCTAGGTACACATCCAAAATGTATTACTGAGTTGAAAGAAGTGGATTCTGGTGCATGGTTTTGAAACCGCAGTCAGAAAAAAAATCACAACCATATCAACATGTTTATAACCCCCGGGGCTGTCGTTTTGGTCAAAAAATGAAAATTCTAAAAGTTTCGTTTTGTCTGCTTTAAACTCTAGGTACACATCCAAAATGTATTACTGAGTTGAAAGAAGTGGATTCTGGTGCATGGTTTTGAAACCGCAGTCAGAAAAAAAATCACAACCATATCAACATGTTTATAACCCCCGGGGCTGTCATTTTGGTCAAAAAATGAAATTTCTAAAAGTTCCGTTTTTTCTGCTTTAAACTCTAGGTACACATCCAAAATGTATTACTGAGTTGAAAGAAGTGGATTCTGGTGCATGGTTTTGAAACCGCAGTCAGAAAAAAAATCACATCCATATCAACATGTTTATAACCCCCGGGGCTGTCGTTTTAGTCAAAAAATGAAAATTCTAAAAGTTCCGTTTTTTCTGCTTTAAACTCTAGGTACACATCCAAAATGTATTACTGAGTTGAATAAAGTGGATTCTGGTGCATGGTTTTGAAACCGCAGTCAGAAAAAAAATCACATCCATATCAACATGTTTATAACCCCCGGGGCTGTCGTTTTGGTCAAAAAATGAAAATTCTAAAAGTTCATGTTTTTCTGCTTTAAACTCTAGGTACACATCCAAAATGTATTACTGAGTTGAAAGAAGTGGATTCTGGTGCATGGTTTTGAAACCGCAGTCAGAAAAAAAATCACAACCATATCAACATGTTAATAACCCCCGGGGCTGTCGTTTGGTCAAAAAATAAAAATTCTAAAAGTTCCGTTATTTTCTGCTTTAAACTCTAGGTACACATCCAAAATGTATTACTGAGTTGAAAGAAGTGGATTCTGGTGCATGGTTTTGAAACCGCAGTCAGAAAAAAAATCACATCCATATCAACATGTTTATAACCCCCGGGGCTGTCGTTTTGGTCAAAAAATTAAAATTCTAAAAGTTCATGTTTTTCTGCTTTAAACTCTAGGTACACATCCAAAATGTATTACTGAGTTGAAAGAAGTGGATTCTGGTGCATGGTTTTGAAACCGCAGTCAGAAAAAAAATCACATCCATATCAACATGTTTATAACCCCCGGGGCTGTCGTTTTGGTCAAAAAATGAAAATTCTAAAAGTTCATGTTTTTCGGCTTTAAACTCTAGGTACACATCCAAAATGTATTACTGAGTTGAAAGAAGTGGATTCTGGTGCATGGTTTTGAAACCGCAGTCAGAAAAAAAATCACAACCATATCAACATGTTTATAACCCCCGGGGCTGTCGTTTTGGTCAAAAAATGAAAATTCTAAAAGTTCCGTTTTTTCTGCTTTAAACTCTAGGTACACATCCAAAATGTATTACTGAGTTGAAAGAAGTGGATTCTGGTGCATGGTTTTGAAACCGCAGTCAGAAAAAAAATCACATCCATATCAACATTTTTATAACCCCCGGGGTTGTCGTTTTGGTAAAAAAATGAAAATTCTAAAAGTTCAGTTTTTTCTGCTTTAAACTCTAGGTACACATCCAAAATGTATTACTGAGTTGAAAGAAGTGGATTCTGGTGCATGGTTTTGAAACCGCAGTCAGAAAAAAAATCACAACCATATCAACATGTTTATAACCCCCGGGGCTGTCGTTTTGGTCAAAAAATGAAAATTCTAAAAGTTCCGTTTTTTCTGCTTTAAACTCTAGGTACACATCCAAAATGTATTACTGAGTTGAAAGAAGTGGATTCTGGTGCATGGTTTTGAAACCGCAGTCAGAAAAAAATCACATCCATATCAACATTTTTATAACCCCCGGGGCTGTCGTTTTGGTCAAAAAATGAAAATTCTAAAAGTTCCGTTTTTTCTGCTTTAAACTCTAGGTACACATCCAAAATGTATTACTGAGTTGAAAGAAGTGGATTCTGGTGCATGGTTTTGAAACCGCAGTCAGAAAAAAAATCACATCCATATCAACATGTTTATAACCCCCGGGGCTGTCGTTTTGGTCAAAAAATGAAAATTCTAAAAGTTCATGTTTTTCGGCTTTAAACTCTAGGTACACATCCAAAATGTATTACTGAGTTGAAAGAAGTGGATTCTGGTGCATGGTTTTGAAACCGCAGTCAGAAAAAAAATCACAACCATATCAACATGTTTATAACCCCCGGGGCTGTCGTTTTGGTCAAAAAATGAAAATTCTAAAAGTTCCGTTTTTTCTGCTTTAAACTCTAGGTACACATCCAAAATGTATTACTGAGTTGAAAGAAGTGGATTCTGGTGCATGGTTTTGAAACCGCAGTCAGAAAAAAAATCACATCCATATCAACATTTTTATAACCCCCGGGGTTGTCGTTTTGGTAAAAAAATGAAAATTCTAAAAGTTCAGTTTTTTCTGCTTTAAACTCTAGGTACACATCCAAAATGTATTACTGAGTTGAAAGAAGTGGATTCTGGTGCATGGTTTTGAAACCGCAGTCAGAAAAAAAATCACAACCATATCAACATGTTTATAACCCCCGGGGCTGTCGTTTTGGTCAAAAAATGAAAATTCTAAAAGTTCCGTTTTTTCTGCTTTAAACTCTAGGTACACATCCAAAATGTATTACTGAGTTGAAAGAAGTGGATTCTGGTGCATGGTTTTGAAACCGCAGTCAGAAAAAAATCACATCCATATCAACATTTTTATAACCCCCGGGGCTGTCGTTTTGGTCAAAAAATGAAAATTCTAAAAGTTCCGTTTTTTCTGCTTTAAACTCTAGGTACACATCCAAAATGTATTACTGAGTTGAAAGAAGTGGATTCTGGTGCATGGTTTTGAAACCGCAGTCAGAAAAAAAATCACATCCATATCAACATGTTTATAACCCCCGGGGCTGTCGTTTTGGTCAAAAAATGAAAATTCTAAAAGTTCATGTTTTTCGGCTTTAAACTCTAGGTACACATCCAAAATGTATTACTGAGTTGAAAGAAGTGGATTCTGGTGCATGGTTTTGAAACCGCAGTCAGAAAAAAAATCACAACCATATCAACATGTTTATAACCCCCGGGGCTGTCGTTTTGGTCAAAAAATGAAAATTCTAAAAGTTCCGTTTTTTCTGCTTTAAACTCTAGGTACACATCCAAAATGTATTACTGAGTTGAAAGAAGTGGATTCTGGTGCATGGTTTTGAAACCGCAGTCAGAAAAAAAATCACATCCATATCAACATTTTTATAACCCCCGGGGCTGTCGTTTTGGTCAAAAAATGAAAATTCTAAAAGTTCATGTTTTTCGGCTTTAAACTCTAGGTACACATCCAAAATGTATTACTGAGTTGAAAGAAGTGGATTCTGGTGCATGGTTTTGAAACCGCAGTCAGAAAAAAAATCACAACCATATCAACATGTTTATAACCCCCGGGGCTGTCGTTTTGGTCAAAAAATGAAAATTCTAAAAGTTCCGTTTTTTCTGCTTTAAACTCTAGGTACACATCCAAAATGTATTACTGAGTTGAAAGAAGTGGATTCTGGTGCATGGTTTTGAAACCGCAGTCAGAAAAAAAATCACATCCATATCAACATTTTTATAACCCCCGGGGTTGTCGTTTTGGTAAAAAAATGAAAATTCTAAAAGTTCAGTTTTTTCTGCTTTAAACTCTAGGTACACATCCAAAATGTATTACTGAGTTGAAAGAAGTGGATTCTGGTGCATGGTTTTGAAACCGCAGTCAGAAAAAAAATCACAACCATATCAACATGTTAATAACCCCCGGGGCTGTCGTTTTGGTCAAAAAATGAAAATTCTAAAAGTTCCGTTTTTTCTGCTTTAAACTCTAGGTACACATCCAAAATGTATTACTGAGTTGAAAGAAGTGGATTCTGGTGCATGGTTTTGAAACCGCAGTCAGAAAAAAAATCACAACCATATCAACATGTTTATAACCCCCGGGACTGTCGTTTTGGTCAAAAAATGAAAATTCTAAAAGTTCAGTTTTTTCTGCTTTAAACTCTAGGTACACATCCAAAATGTATTACTGAGTTGAAAGAAGTGGATTCTGGTGCATGGTTTTGAAACCGCAGTCAGAAAAAAAATCACATCCATATCAACATGTTTATAACCCCCGGGGCTGTCGTTTTGGTCAAAAAATGAAAATTCTAAAAGTTCCGTTTTTTCTGCTTTAAACTCTAGGTACACATCCAAAATGTATTACTGAGTTGAAAGAAGTGGATTCTGGTGCATGGTTTTGAAACCGCAGTCAGAAAAAAAATCACAACCATATCAACATGTTTTAACCCCCGGGGCTGTCGTTTTGGTCAAAAAATGAAAATTTCAAAAGTTCCGTTTTTTCTGCTTTAAACTCTAGGTACACATCCAAAATGTATTACTGAGTTGAAAGAAGTGGATTCTGGTGCATGGTTTTGAAACCGCAGTCAGAAAAAAAATCACAACCATATCAACATGTTTATAACCCCCGGGGCTGTCGTTTTGGTCAAAAAATGAAAATTCTAAAAGTTTCGTTTTGTCTGCTTTAAACTCTAGGTACACATCCAAAATGTATTACTGAGTTGAAAGAAGTGGATTCTGGTGCATGGTTTTGAAACCGCAGTCAGAAAAAAAATCACATCCATATCAACATGTTTATGACCCCCGGGGCTGTCGTTTTGGTCAAAAAATGAAAATTCTAAAAGTTCATGTTTTTCTGCTTTAAACTCTAGGTACACATCCAAAATGTATTACTGAGTTGAAAGAAGTGGATTCTGGTGCATGGTTTTGAAACCGCAGTCAGAAAAAAAATCACAACCATATCAACATGTTTATAACCCCCGGGGCTGTCGTTTTGGTCAAAAAATGAAAATTCTAAAAGTTCCGTTTTTTCTGCTTTAAACTCTAGGTACACATCCAAAATGTATTACTGAGTTGAAAGTAGTGGATTCTGGTGCATGGTTTTGAAACCGCAGTCAGAAAAAAATCACATCCATATCAACATTTTTATAACCCCCGGGGCTGTCGTTTTGGTCAAAAAATGAAAATTCTAAAAGTTCCGTTTTTTCTGCTTTAAACTCTAGGTACACATCCAAAATGTATTACTGAGTTGAAAGAAGTGGATTCTGGTGCATGGTTTTGAAACCGCAGTCAGAAAAAAAATCACATCCATATCAACATTTTTATAACCCCCGGGGCTGTCGTTTTGGTAAAAAAATGAAAATTCTAAAAGTTCCGTTTTTTCTGCTTTAAACTCTAGGTACACATCCAAAATGTATTACTGAGTTGAAAGAAGTGGATTCTGGTGCATGGTTTTGAAACCGCAGTCAGAAAAAAAATCACAACCATATCAACATGTTAATAATCCCCGGGGCTGTCGTTTTGGTCAAAAAATGAAAATTCTAAAAGTTCCGTTTTTTCTGCTTTAAACTCTAGGTACACATCCAAAATGTATTACTGAGTTGAAAGAAGTGGATTCTGGTGCATGGTTTTGAAACCGCAGTCAGAAAAAAAATCACATCCATATCAACATGTTTATAACCCCCGGGGCTGTCGTTTTGGTCAAAAAATGAAAATTCTAAAAGTTCCTGTTTTTTTTGCTTTAAACTCTAGGTACACATCCAAAATGTATTACTGAGTTGAAAGAAGTGGATTCTGGTGCATGGTTTTGAAACCGCAGTCAGAAAAAAAATCACAACCATATCAACATGTTTATAACCCCCGGGGCTGTCGTTTTGGTCAAAAAATGAAAATTCTAAAAGTTCCGTTTTTTCTGCTTTAAACTCTAGGTACACATCCAAAATGTATTACTGAGTTGAAAGAAGTGGATTCTGGTGCATGGTTTTGAAACCGCAGTCAGAAAAAAAATCACATCCATATCAACATGTTTATAACCCCCGGGGCTGTCGTTTTGGTCAAAAAATGAAAATTCTAAAAGTTCCGTTTTTTCTGCTTTAAACTCTAGGTACACATCCAAAATGTATTACTGAGTTGAAAGAAGTGGATTCTGGTGCATGGTTTTGAAACCGCAGTCAGAAAAAAAATCACATCCATATCAACATGTTTATAACCCCCGGGGCTGTCGTTTTGGTCAAAAAATGAAAATTCTAAAAGTTCATGTTTTTCGGCTTTAAACTCTAGGTACACATCCAAAATGTATTACTGAGTTGAAAGAAGTGGATTCTGGTGCATGGTTTTGAAACCGCAGTCAGAAAAAAAATCACAACCATATCAACATGTTTATAACCCCCGGGGCTGTCGTTTTGGTCAAAAAATGAAAATTCTAAAAGTTCCGTTTTTTCTGCTTTAAACTCTAGGTACACATCCAAAATGTATTACTGAGTTGAAAGTAGTGGATTCTGGTGCATGGTTTTGAAACCGCAGTCAGAAAAAAATCACATCCATATCAACATTTTTATAACCCCCGGGGCTGTCGTTTTGGTCAAAAAATGAAAATTCTAAAAGTTCCGTTTTTTCTGCTTTAAACTCTAGGTACACATCCAAAATGTATTACTGAGTTGAAAGAAGTGGATTCTGGTGCATGGTTTTGAAACCGCAGTCAGAAAAAAAATCACATCCATATCAACATTTTTATAACCCCCGGGGCTGTCGTTTTGGTAAAAAAATGAAAATTCTAAAAGTTCCGTTTTTTCTGCTTTAAACTCTAGGTACACATCCAAAATGTATTACTGAGTTGAAAGAAGTGGATTCTGGTGCATGGTTTTGAAACCGCAGTCAGAAAAAAAATCACAACCATATCAACATGTTAATAACCCCCGGGGCTGTCGTTTTGGTCAAAAAATGAAAATTCTAAAAGTTCCGTTTTTTCTGCTTTAAACTCTAGGTACACATCCAAAATGTATTACTGAGTTGAAAGAAGTGGATTCTGGTGCATGGTTTTGAAACCGCAGTCAGAAAAAAAATCACATCCATATCAACATGTTTATAACCCCCGGGGCTGTCGTTTTGGTCAAAAAATGAAAATTCTAAAAGTTCCTGTTTTTTTTGCTTTAAACTCTAGGTACACATCCAAAATGTATTACTGAGTTGAAAGAAGTGGATTCTGGTGCATGGTTTTGAAACCGCAGTCAGAAAAAAAATCACAACCATATCAACATGTTTATAACCCCCGGGGCTGTCGTTTTGGTCAAAAAATGAAAATTCTAAAAGTTCCGTTTTTTCTGCTTTAAACTCTAGGTACACATCCAAAATGTATTACTGAGTTGAAAGAAGTGGATTCTGGTGCATGGTTTTGAAACCGCAGTCAGAAAAAAAATCACATCCATATCAACATGTTTATAACCCCCGGGGCTGTCGTTTTGGTCAAAAAATGAAAATTCTAAAAGTTCCGTTTTTTCTGCTTTAAACTCTAGGTACACATCCAAAATGTATTACTGAGTTGAAAGAAGTGGATTCTGGTGCATGGTTTTGAAACCGCAGTCAGAAAAAAAATCACATCCATATCAACATGTTTATAACCCCCGGGGCTGTCGTTTTGGTCAAAAAATGAAAATTCTAAAAGTTCATGTTTTTCGGCTTTAAACTCTAGGTACACATCCAAAATGTATTACTGAGTTGAAAGAAGTGGATTCTGGTGCATGGTTTTGAAACCGCAGTCAGAAAAAAAATCACAACCATATCAACATGTTTATAACCCCCGGGGCTGTCGTTTTGGTCAAAAAATGAAAATTCTAAAAGTTTATGTTTTTCTGCTTTAAACTCTAGGTACACATCCAAAATGTATTACTGAGTTGAAAGAAGTGGATTCTGGTGCATGGTTTTGAAACCGCAGTCAGAAAAAAAATCACAACCATATCAACATGTTTATAACCCCCCGGGGCTGTCGTTTTGGTCATAAAATGAAAATTATAAAAGTTCAGTTTTTTCTGCTTTAAACTCTAGGTACACATCCAAAATGTATTACTGAGTTGAAAGAAGTGGATTCTGGTGCATGGTTTTGAAACCGCAGTCAGAAAAAAAATCACATCCATATCAACATGTTTATGACCCCCGGGGCTGTCGTTTTGGTCAAAAAATGAAAATTCTAAAAGTTCATGTTTTTCTGCTTTAAACTCTAGGTACACATCCAAAATGTATTACTGAGTTGAAAGAAGTGGATTCTGGTGCATGGTTTTGAAACCGCAGTCAGAAAAAAAATCACAACCATATCAACATGTTAATAACCCCCGGGGCTGTCGTTTTGGTCAAAAAATGAAAATTCTAAAAGTTCCGTTTTTTCTGCTTTAAACTCTAGGTACACATCCAAAATGTATTACTGAGTTGAAAGAAGTGGATTCTGGTGCATGGTTTTGAAACCGCAGTCAGAAAAAAAATCACATCCATATCAACATGTTTATAACCCCCGGGGCTGTCGTTTTGGTCAAAAAATGAAAATTCTAAAAGTTCCTGTTTTTTTTGCTTTAAACTCTAGGTACACATCCAAAATGTATTACTGAGTTGAAAGAAGTGGATTCTGGTGCATGGTTTTGAAACCGCAGTCAGAAAAAAAATCACAACCATATCAACATGTTTATAACCCCCGGGGCTGTCGTTTTGGTCAAAAAATGAAAATTCTAAAAGTTCCGTTTTTTCTGCTTTAAACTCTAGGTACACATCCAAAATGTATTACTGAGTTGAAAGAAGTGGATTCTGGTGCATGGTTTTGAAACCGCAGTCAGAAAAAAAATCACATCCATATCAACATGTTTATAACCCCCGGGGCTGTCGTTTTGGTCAAAAAATGAAAATTCTAAAAGTTCCGTTTTTTCTGCTTTAAACTCTAGGTACACATCCAAAATGTATTACTGAGTTGAAAGAAGTGGATTCTGGTGCATGGTTTTGAAACCGCAGTCAGAAAAAAAATCACATCCATATCAACATGTTTATAACCCCCGGGGCTGTCGTTTTGGTCAAAAAATGAAAATTCTAAAAGTTCATGTTTTTCGGCTTTAAACTCTAGGTACACATCCAAAATGTATTACTGAGTTGAAAGAAGTGGATTCTGGTGCATGGTTTTGAAACCGCAGTCAGAAAAAAAATCACAACCATATCAACATGTTTATAACCCCCGGGGCTGTCGTTTTGGTCAAAAAATGAAAATTCTAAAAGTTCCGTTTTTTCTGCTTTAAACTCTAGGTACACATCCAAAATGTATTACGGAGTTGAAAGAAGTGGATTCTGGTGCATGGTTTTGAAACCGCAGTCAGAAAAAAAATCACATCCATATCAACATGTTTATAACCCCCGGGGCTGTCGTTTTGGTCAAAAAATGAAAATTCTAAAAGTTTATGTTTTTCTGCTTTAAACTCTAGGTACACATCCAAAATGTATTACTGAGTTGAAAGAAGTGGATTCTGGTGCATGGTTTTGAAACCGCAGTCAGAAAAAAAATCACAACCATATCAACATGTTTATAACCCCCCGGGGCTGTCGTTTTGGTCATAAAATGAAAATTATAAAAGTTCAGTTTTTTCTGCTTTAAACTCTAGGTACACATCCAAAATGTATTACTGAGTTGAAAGAAGTGGATTCTGGTGCATGGTTTTGAAACCGCAGTCAGAAAAAAAATCACATCCATATCAACATGTTTATGACCCCCGGGGCTGTCGTTTTGGTCAAAAAATGAAAATTCTAAAAGTTCATGTTTTTCTGCTTTAAACTCTAGGTACACATCCAAAATGTATTACTGAGTTGAAAGAAGTGGATTCTGGTGCATGGTTTTGAAACCGCAGTCAGAAAAAAAATCACAACCATATCAACATGTTTATAACCCCCGGGGCTGTCGTTTTGGTCAAAAAATGAAAATTCTAAAAGTTCCGTTTTTTCTGCTTTAAACTCTAGGTACACATCCAAAATGTATTACTGAGTTGAAAGAAGTGGATTCTGGTGCATGGTTTTGAAACCGCAGTCAGAAAAAAAATCACATCCATATCAACATGTTTATAACCCCCGGGGCTGTCGTTTTGGTCAAAAAATGAAAATTCTAAAAGTTCCTGTTTTTTTTGCTTTAAACTCTAGGTACACATCCAAAATGTATTACTGAGTTGAAAGAAGTGGATTCTGGTGCATGGTTTTGAAACCGCAGTCAGAAAAAAAATCACAACCATATCAACATGTTTATAACCCCCGGGGCTGTCGTTTTGGTCAAAAAATGAAAATTCTAAAAGTTCCGTTTTTTCTGCTTTAAACTCTAGGTACACATCCAAAATGTATTACTGAGTTGAAAGAAGTGGATTCTGGTGCATGGTTTTGAAACCGCAGTCAGAAAAAAAATCACATCCATATCAACATGTTTATAACCCCCGGGGCTGTCGTTTTGGTCAAAAAATGAAAATTCTAAAAGTTCCGTTTTTTCTGCTTTAAACTCTAGGTACACATCCAAAATGTATTACTGAGTTGAAAGAAGTGGATTCTGGTGCATGGTTTTGAAACCGCAGTCAGAAAAAAAATCACATCCATATCAACATGTTTATAACCCCCGGGGCTGTCGTTTTGGTCAAAAAATGAAAATTCTAAAAGTTCATGTTTTTCGGCTTTAAACTCTAGGTACACATCCAAAATGTATTACTGAGTTGAAAGAAGTGGATTCTGGTGCATGGTTTTGAAACCGCAGTCAGAAAAAAAATCACAACCATATCAACATGTTTATAACCCCCGGGGCTGTCGTTTTGGTCAAAAAATGAAAATTCTAAAAGTTCCGTTTTTTCTGCTTTAAACTCTAGGTACACATCCAAAATGTATTACGGAGTTGAAAGAAGTGGATTCTGGTGCATGGTTTTGAAACCGCAGTCAGAAAAAAAATCACATCCATATCAACATGTTTATAACCCCCGGGGCTGTCGTTTTGGTCAAAAAATGAAAATTCTAAAAGTTTATGTTTTTCTGCTTTAAACTCTAGGTACACATCCAAAATGTATTACTGAGTTGAAAGAAGTGGATTCTGGTGCATGGTTTTGAAACCGCAGTCAGAAAAAAAATCACAACCATATCAACATGTTTATAACCCCCCGGGGCTGTCGTTTTGGTCATAAAATGAAAATTATAAAAGTTCAGTTTTTTCTGCTTTAAACTCTAGGTACACATCCAAAATGTATTACTGAGTTGAAAGAAGTGGATTCTGGTGCATGGTTTTGAAACCGCAGTCAGAAAAAAAATCACATCCATATCAACATGTTTATGACCCCCGGGGCTGTCGTTTTGGTCAAAAAATGAAAATTCTAAAAGTTCATGTTTTTCTGCTTTAAACTCTAGGTACACATCCAAAATGTATTACTGAGTTGAAAGAAGTGGATTCTGGTGCATGGTTTTGAAACCGCAGTCAGAAAAAAAATCACAACCATATCAACATGTTTATAACCCCCGGGGCTGTCGTTTTGGTCAAAAAATGAAAATTCTAAAAGTTCCGTTTTTTCTGCTTTAAACTCTAGGTACACATCCAAAATGTATTACTGAGTTGAAAGTAGTGGATTCTGGTGCATGGTTTTGAAACCGCAGTCAGAAAAAAATCACATCCATATCAACATTTTTATAACCCCCGGGGCTGTCGTTTTGGTCAAAAAATGAAAATTCTAAAAGTTCCGTTTTTTCTGCTTTAAACTCTAGGTACACATCCAAAATGTATTACTGAGTTGAAAGAAGTGGATTCTGGTGCATGGTTTTGAAACCGCAGTCAGAAAAAAAATCACATCCATATCAACATTTTTATAACCCCCGGGGCTGTCGTTTTGGTAAAAAAATGAAAATTCTAAAAGTTCCGTTTTTTCTGCTTTAAACTCTAGGTACACATCCAAAATGTATTACTGAGTTGAAAGAAGTGGATTCTGGTGCATGGTTTTGAAACCGCAGTCAGAAAAAAAATCACAACCATATCAACATGTTAATAACCCCCGGGGCTGTCGTTTTGGTCAAAAAATGAAAATTCTAAAAGTTCCGTTTTTTCTGCTTTAAACTCTAGGTACACATCCAAAATGTATTACTGAGTTGAAAGAAGTGGATTCTGGTGCATGGTTTTGAAACCGCAGTCAGAAAAAAAATCACATCCATATCAACATGTTTATAACCCCCGGGGCTGTCGTTTTGGTCAAAAAATGAAAATTCTAAAAGTTCCTGTTTTTTTTGCTTTAAACTCTAGGTACACATCCAAAATGTATTACTGAGTTGAAAGAAGTGGATTCTGGTGCATGGTTTTGAAACCGCAGTCAGAAAAAAAATCACAACCATATCAACATGTTTATAACCCCCGGGGCTGTCGTTTTGGTCAAAAAATGAAAATTCTAAAAGTTCCGTTTTTTCTGCTTTAAACTCTAGGTACACATCCAAAATGTATTACTGAGTTGAAAGAAGTGGATTCTGGTGCATGGTTTTGAAACCGCAGTCAGAAAAAAAATCACATCCATATCAACATGTTTATAACCCCCGGGGCTGTCGTTTTGGTCAAAAAATGAAAATTCTAAAAGTTCAGTTTTTTCTGCTTTAAACTCTAGGTACACATCCAAAATGTATTACTGAGTTGAAAGAAGTGGATTCTGGTGCATGGTTTTGAAACCGCAGTCAGAAAAAAAATCACATCCATATCAACATGTTTATAACCCCCGGGGCTGTCGTTTTGGTCAAAAAATGAAAATTCTAAAAGTTCATGTTTTTCGGCTTTAAACTCTAGGTACACATCCAAAATGTATTACTGAGTTGAAAGAAGTGGATTCTGGTGCATGGTTTTGAAACCGCAGTCAGAAAAAAAATCACAACCATATCAACATGTTTATAACCCCCGGGGCTGTCGTTTTGGTCAAAAAATGAAAATTCTAAAAGTTCCGTTTTTTCTGCTTTAAACTCTAGGTACACATCCAAAATGTATTACGGAGTTGAAAGAAGTGGATTCTGGTGCATGGTTTTGAAACCGCAGTCAGAAAAAAAATCACATCCATATCAACATGTTTATAACCCCCGGGGCTGTCGTTTTGGTCAAAAAATGAAAATTCTAAAAGTTTATGTTTTTCTGCTTTAAACTCTAGGTACACATCCAAAATGTATTACTGAGTTGAAAGAAGTGGATTCTGGTGCATGGTTTTGAAACCGCAGTCAGAAAAAAAATCACAACCATATCAACATGTTTATAACCCCCGGGGCTGTCGTTTTGGTCAAAAAATGAAAATTATAAAAGTTCCGTTTTTTCTGCTTTAAACTCTAGGTACACATCCAAAATGTATTACTGAGTTGAAAGAAGTGGATTCTGGTGCATGGTTTTGAAACCGCAGTCAGAAAAAAAATCAAATCCATATCAACATGTTTATAACCCCCGGGGCTGTCGTTTTGGTCAAAAAATGAAAATTCTAAAAGTTCATGTTTTTCTGCTTTAAACTCTAGGTACACATCCAAAATGTATTACTGAGTTGAAAGAAGTGGGTTCTGGTGCATGGTTTTGAAACCGCAGTCAGAAAAAAATCACAACCATATCAACATGTTTATAACCCCCGGGGCTGTCGTTTTGGTCAAAAAATGAAAATTCTAAAAGTTCTGTTTTTTCTGCTTTAAACTCTAGGTACACATCCAAAATGTATTACTGAGTTGAAAGAAGTGGATTCTGGTGCATGGTTTTGAAACCGCAGTCAGAAAAAAAATCACAACCATATCAACATGTTTATAACCCCCGGGGCTGTCGTTTTGGTCAAAAAATGAAAATTCTAAAAGTTCCGTTTTTTCTGCTTTAAACTCTAGGTACACATTAAAAATGTATTACTGAGTTGAAAGTAGTGGATTCTGGTGCATGGTTTTGAAACCGCAGTCAGCAAAAAATCACATCCATATCAACATTTTTATAACCCCCGGGGCTGTCGTTTTGGTCAAAAAATGAAAATTCTAAAAGTTCCGTTTTTTCTGCTTTAAACTCTAGGTACACATCCAAAATGTATTACTGAGTTGAAAGAAGTGGATTCTGGTGCATGGTTTTGAAACCGCAGTCAGAAAAAAAATCACATCCATATCAACATGTTTATAACCCCCGGGGCTGTCGTTTTGGTCAAAAAATGAAAATTCTAAAAGTTCATGTTTTTCGGCTTTAAACTCTAGGTACACATCCAAAATGTATTACTGAGTTGAAAGAAGTGGATTCTGGTGCATGGTTTTGAAACCGCAGTCAGAAAAAAAATCACAACCATATCAACATGTTTATAACCCCCGGGGCTGTCGTTTTGGTCAAAAAATGAAAATTATAAAAGTTCAGTTTTTTCTGCTTTAAACTCTAGGTACACATCCAAAATGTATTACTGAGTTGAAAGAAGTGGATTCTGGTGCATGGTTTTGAAACCGCAGTCAGAAAAAAAATCAAATCCATATCAACATGTTTATAACCCCCGGGGCTGTCGTTTTGGTCAAAAAATGAAAATTCTAAAAGTTCATGTTTTTCTGCTTTAAACTCTAGGTACACATCCAAAATGTATTACTGAGTTGAAAGAAGTGGATTCTGGTGCATGGTTTTGAAACCGCAGTCAGAAAAAAAATCACAACCATATCAACATGTTTATAACCCCCGGGGCTGTCGTTTTGGTCAAAAAATGAAAATTCTAAAAGTTCCGTTTTTTCTGCTTTAAACTCTAGGTACACATCCAAAATGTATTACTGAGTTGAAAGTAGTGGATTCTGGTGCATGGTTTTGAAACCGCAGTCAGAAAAAAATCACATCCATATCAACATTTTTATAACCCCCGGGGCTGTCGTTTTGTTTAAAAAATGAAAATTCTAAAAGTTCAGTTTTTTCTGCTTTAAACTCTAGGTACACATCCAAAATGTATTACTGAGTTGAAAGAAGTGGATTCTGGTGCATGGTTTTGAAACCGCAGTCAGAAAAAAAATCACATCCATATCAACATGTTTATAACCCCCGGGGCTGTCGTTTTGGTCAAAAAATGAAAATTCTAAAAGTTCATGTTTTTCGGCTTTAAACTCTAGGTACACATCCAAAATGTATTACTGAGTTGAAAGAAGTGGATTCTGGTGCATGGTTTTGAAACCGCAGTCAGAAAAAAAATCACAACTATATCAACATGTTTATAACCCCCGGGGCTGTCGTTTTGGTCAAAAAATGAAAATTCTAAAAGTTCCGTTTTTTTCTGCTTTAAACTCTAGGTACACATCCAAAATGTATTACTGAGTTGAAAGAAGTGGATTCTGGTGCATGGTTTTGAAACCGCAGTCAGAAAAAAAATCACAACCATATCAACATGTTTATAATCCCCGGGGCTGTCGTTTTGGTCAAAAAATGAAAATTCTAAAAGTTCCGTTTTTTCTGCTTTAAACTCTAGGTACACATCCAAAATGTATTACTGAGTTGAAAGTAGTGGATTCTGGTGCATGGTTTTGAAACCGCAGTCAGAAAAAAATCACATCCATATCAACATTTTTATAACCCCCGGGGCTGTCGTTTTGTTTAAAAAATGAAAATTCTAAAAGTTCCGTTTTTTCTGCTTTAAACTCTAGGTACACATCCAAAATGTATTACTGAGTTGAAAGAAGTGGATTCTGGTGCATGGTTTTGAAACCGCAGTCAGAAAAAAAATCACATCCATATCAACATGTTTATAACCCCCGGGGCTGTCGTTTTGGTCAAAAAATGAAAATTCTAAAAGTTCATGTTTTTCGGCTTTAAACTCTAGGTACACATCCAAAATGTATTACTGAGTTGAAAGAAGTGGATTCTGGTGCATGGTTTTGAAACCGCAGTCAGAAAAAAAATCACAACCATATCAACATGTTTATAACCCCCGGGGCTGTCGTTTTGGTCAAAAAATGAAAATTCTAAAAGTTCCGTTTTTTCTGCTTTAAACTCTAGGTACACATCCAAAATGTATTACTGAGTTGAAAGAAGTGGATTCTGGTGCATGGTTTTGAAACCGCAGTCAGAAAAAAAATCACAACCATATCAACATGTTTATAACCCCCGGGGCTGTCGTTTTGGTCAAAAAATGAAAATTATAAAAGTTCCGTTTTTTCTGCTTTAAACTCTAGGTACACATCCAAAATTTATAACTGAGTTGAAAGAAGTGGATTCTGGTGCATGGTTTTGAAACCGCAGTCAGAAAAAAAATCACATCCATATCAACATTTTTATAACCCCCGGGGCTGTCGTTTTGGTAAAAAAATGAAAATTCTAAAAGTTCAGTTTTTTCTGCTTTAAACTCTAGGTACACATTCAAAATGTATTACTGAGTTGAAAGAAGTGGATTCTGGTGCATGGTTTTGAAACCGCAGTCAGAAAAAAAATCACATCCATATCAACATGTTTATAACCCCCGGGGCTGTCGTTTTGGTCAAAAAATTAAAATTCTAAAAGTTCCGTTTTTTCTGCTTTAAACTCTAGGTACACATCCAAAATGTATTACTGAGTTGAAAGAAGTGGATTCTGGTGCATGGTTTTGAAACCGCAGTCAGAAAAAAAAATCACAACCATATCAACATGTTTATAACCCCCGGGGCTGTCGTTTTGGTAAAAAAATGAAAATTCTAAAAGTTCCGTTTTTTCTGCTTTAAACTCTAGGTACACATCCAAAATGTATTACTGAGTTGAAAGAAGTGGATTCTGGTGCATGGTTTTGAAACCGCAGTCAGAAAAAAAATCACAACCATATCAACATGTTTATAACCCCCGGGGCTGTCGTTTTGGTCAAAAAATGAAAATTCTAAAAGTTCCGTTTTGTCTGCTTTAAACTCTAGGTACACATTCAAAATGTATTACTGAGTTGAAAGAAGTGGATTCTGGTGCATGGTTTTGAAACCGCAGTCAGAAAAAAAATCACAACCATATCAACATGTTTATAACCCCCGGGGCTGTCGTTTTGGTCAAAAAATGAAAATTCTAAAAGTTCCGTTTTTTCTGCTTTAAACTCTAGGTACACATCCAAAATGTATTACTGAGTTGAAAGAAGTGGATTCTGGTGCATGGTTTTGAAACCGCAGTCAGAAAAAAAATCACAACCATATCAACATGTTTATAACCCCCGGGGCTGTCGTTTTGGTAAAAAAATGAAAATTCTAAAAGTTCCGTTTTTTCTGCTTTAAACTCTAGGTACACATCCAAAATGTATTACTGAGTTGAAAGAAGTGGATTCTGGTGCATGGTTTTGAAACCGCAGTCAGAAAAAAAATCACAACCATATCAACATGTTTATAACCCCCGGGGCTGTCGTTTTGGTCAAAAAATGAAAATTCTAAAAGTTCCGTTTTGTCTGCTTTAAACTCTAGGTACACATCCAAAATGTATTACTGAGTTGAAAGAAGTGGATTCTGGTGCATGGTTTTGAAACCGCAGTCAGAAAAAAAATCACATCCATATCAACATGTTTATAACCCCCGGGGCTGTCGTTTTAGTCAAAAAATAAAAATTCTAAAAGTTCCGTTTTTTCTGCTTTAAACTCTAGGTACACATCCAAAATGTATTACTGAGTTGAATAAAGTGGATTCTGGTGCATGGTTTTGAAACCGCAGTCAGAAAAAAAATCACATCCATATCAACATGTTTATAACCCCCGGGGCTGTCGTTTTGGTCAAAAAATGAAAATTCTAAAAGTTCATGTTTTTCTGCTTTAAACTCTAGGTACACATCCAAAATGTATTACTGAGTTGAAAGAAGTGGATTCTGGTGCATGGTTTTGAAACCGCAGTCAGAAAAAAAATCACAACCATATCAACATGTTTATAACACCCCGGGGCTGTCGTTTTGGTCATAAAATGAAAATTATAAAAGTTCAGTTTTTTCTGCTTTAAACTCTAGGTACACATCCAAAATGTATTACTGAGTTGAAAGTAGTGGATTCTGGTGCATGGTTTTGAAACCGCAGTCAGAAAAAAATCACATCCATATCAACATTTTTATAACCCCCGGGGCTGTCGTTTTGGTCAAAAAATGAAAATTCTAAAAGTTCCGTTTTTTCTGCTTTAAACTCTAGGTACACATCCAAAATGTATTACTGAGTTGAAAGAAGTGGATTCTGGTGCATGGTTTTGAAACCGCAGTCAGAAAAAAAATCACATCCATATCAACATTTTTATAACCCCCGGGGCTGTCGTTTTGGTAAAAAAATGAAAATTCTAAAAGTTCCGTTTTTTCTGCTTTAAACTCTAGGTACACATCCAAAATGTATTACTGAGTTGAAAGAAGTGGATTCTGGTGCATGGTTTTGAAACCGCAGTCAGAAAAAAAATCACAACCATATCAACATGTTAATAACCCCCGGGGCTGTCGTTTTGGTCAAAAAATGAAAATTCTAAAAGTTCCGTTTTTTCTGCTTTAAACTCTAGGTACACATCCAAAATGTATTACTGAGTTGAAAGAAGTGGATTCTGGTGCATGGTTTTGAAACCGCAGTCAGAAAAAAAATCACATCCATATCAACATGTTTATAACCCCCGGGGCTGTCGTTTTGGTCAAAAAATGAAAATTCTAAAAGTTCCTGTTTTTTTGCTTTAAACTCTAGGTACACATCCAAAATGTATTACTGAGTTGAAAGAAGTGGATTCTGGTGCATGGTTTTGAAACCGCAGTCAGAAAAAAAATCACAACCATATCAACATGTTTATAACCCCCGGGGCTGTCGTTTTGGTCAAAAAATGAAAATTCTAAAAGTTCAGTTTTTTCTGCTTTAAACTCTAGGTACACATCCAAAATGTATTACTGAGTTGAAAGAAGTGGATTCTGGTGCATGGTTTTGAAACCGCAGTCAGAAAAAAAATCACATCCATATCAACATGTTTATAACCCCCGGGGCTGTCGTTTTGGTCAAAAAATGAAAATTCTAAAAGTTCCGTTTTTTCTGCTTTAAACTCTAGGTACACATCCAAAATGTATTACTGAGTTGAAAGAAGTGGATTCTGGTGCATGGTTTTGAAACCGCAGTCAGAAAAAAAATCACATCCATATCAACATGTTTATAACCCCGGGGCTGTCGTTTTGGTCGAAAAATGAAAATTCTAAAAGTTCATGTTTTTCGGCTTTAAACTCTAGGTACACATCCAAAATGTATTACTGAGTTGAAAGAAGTGGATTCTGGTGCATGGTTTTGAAACCGCAGTCAGAAAAAAAATCACAACCATATCAACATGTTTATAACCCCCGGGGCTGTCGTTTTGGTCAAAAAATGAAAATTCTAAAAGTTCCGTTTTTTCTGCTTTAAACTCTAGGTACACATCCAAAATGTATTACTGAGTTGAAAGAAGTGGATTCTGGTGCATGGTTTTGAAACCGCAGTCAGAAAAAAAATCACATCTATATCAACATTTTTATAACCCCCGGGGCTGTCGTTTTGGTAAAAAAATGAAAATTCTAAAAGTTCAGTTTTTTCTGCTTTAAACTCTAGGTACACATCCAAAATGTATTACTGAGTTGAAAGAAGTGGATTCTGGTGCATGGTTTTGAAACCGCAGTCAGAAAAAAAATCACATCCATATCAACATGTTTATAACCCCCGGGGCTGTCGTTTTGGTCAAAAAATGAAAATTCTAAAAGTTCCGTTTTTTCTGCTTTAAACTCTAGGTACACATCCAAAATGTATTACTGAGTTGAAAGAAGTGGATTCTGGTGCATGGTTTTGAAACCGCAGTCAGAAAAAAAAACACATCCATATCAACATGTTTATAACCCCCGGGGCTGTCGTTTTGGTCAAAAAATGAAAATTCTAAAAGTTCATGTTTTTCGGCTTTAAACTCGAGGTACACATCCAAAATGTATTACTGAGTTGAAAGAAGTGGATTCTGGTGCATGGTTTTGAAACCGCAGTCAGAAAAAAAATCACAACCATATCAACATGTTTATAACCCCCGGGGCTGTCGTTTTGGTCAAAAAATGAAAATTCTAAAAGTTCCGTTTTTTCTGCTTTAAACTCTAGGTACACATCCAAAATGTATTACTGAGTTGAAAGAAGTGGATTCTGGTGCATGGTTTTGAAACCGCAGTCAGAAAAAAAATCACAACCATATCAACATGTTTATAACCCCCGGGGCTGTCGTTTTGGTCAAAAAATGAAAATTCTAAAAGTTCCGTTTTTTCTGCTTTAAACTCTAGGTACACATCCAAAATGTATTACTGAGTTGAAAGAAGTGGATTCTGGTGCATGGTTTTGAAACCGCAGTCAGAAAAAAAATCACATCTATATCAACATGTTTATAACCCCCGGGGCTGTCGTTTTGGTAAAAAAATGAAAATTCTAAAAGTTCAGTTTTTTCTGCTTTAAACTCTAGGTACACATCCAAAATGTATTACTGAGTTGAAAGAAGTGGATTCTGGTGCATGGTTTTGAAACCGCAGTCAGAAAAAAAATCACATCCATATCAACATGTTTATAACCCCCGGGGCTGTCGTTTTGGTCAAAAAATGAAAATTCTAAAAGTTCCGTTTTTTCTGCTTTAAACTCTAGGTACACATCCAAAATGTATTACTGAGTTGAAAGAAGTGGATTCTGGTGCATGGTTTTGAAACCGCAGTCAGAAAAAAAATCACATCCATATCAACATGTTTATAACCCCCGGGGCTGTCGTTTTGGTCAAAAAATGAAAATTCTAAAAGTTCATGTTTTTCGGCTTTAAACTCTAGGTACACATCCAAAATGTATTACTGAGTTGAAAGAAGTGGATTCTGGTGCATGGTTTTGAAACCGCAGTCAGAAAAAAAATCACAACCATATCAACATGTTTATAACCCCCGGGGCTGTCGTTTTGGTCAAAAAATGAAAATTCTAAAAGTTCCGTTTTTTCTGCTTTAAACTCTAGGTACACATCCAAAATGTATTACTGAGTTGAAAGAAGTGGATTCTGGTGCATGGTTTTGAAACCGCAGTCAGAAAAAAAATCACATCCATATCAACATGTTTATAACCCCCGGGGCTGTCGTTTTGGTCAAAAAATGAAAATTCTAAAAGTTCATGTTTTTCTGCTTTAAACTCTAGGTACACATCCAAAATGTATTACTGAGTTGAAAGAAGTGGATTCTGGTGCATGGTTTTGAAACTGCAGTCAGAAAAAAAAATCACAACCATATCAACATGTTTATAACCCCCGGGGCTGTCGTTTTGGTCAAAAAATGAAATTTCTAAAAGTTCCGTTTTTTCTGCTTTAAACTCTAGGTACACATCCAAAATGTATTACTGAGTTGAAAGAAGTGGATTCTGGTGCATGGTTTTGAAACCGCAGTCAGAAAAAAAATCACATCCATATCAACATGTTTATAACCCCCGGGGCTGTCGTTTTGGTCAAAAAATGAAAATTCTAAAAGTTCTGTTTTTTCTGCTTTAAACTCTAGGTACACATCCAAAATGTATTACTGAGTTGAAAGAAGTGGATTCTGGTGCATGGTTTTGAAACCGCAGTCAGAAAAAAAATCACATCCATATCAACATGTTTATAACCCCCGGGGCTGTCGTTTTGGTCAAAAAATGAAAATTCTAAAAGTTCATGTTTTTCGGCTTTAAACTCTAGGTACACATCCTAAATGTATTACTGAGTTTAAAGAAGTGGATTCTGGTGCATGGTTTTGAAACCGCAGTCAGAAAAAAAATCACAACCATATCAACATGTTTATAACCCCCGGGGCTGTCGTTTTGGTCAAAAAATGAAAATTCTAAAAGTTCCGTTTTTTCTGCTTTAAACTCTAGGTACACATCCAAAATGTATTACTGAGTTGAAAGAAGTGGATTCTGGTGCATGGTTTTGAAAC
Organism: Crinia signifera; assembly: GCF_055691185.1. Lineage (NCBI taxonomy): Eukaryota > Metazoa > Chordata > Amphibia > Anura > Myobatrachidae > Crinia > Crinia signifera. The sequence continues at coordinate 23,348,520 of NC_139222.1, read as the reverse complement.
TGCAGTCAGAAAAAAAAATCACAACCATATCAACATGTTTATAACCCCCGGGGCTGTCGTTTTGGTCAAAAAATGAAATTTCTAAAAGTTCCGTTTTTTCTGCTTTAAACTCTAGGTACACATCCAAAATGTATTACTGAGTTGAAAGAAGTGGATTCTGGTGCATGGTTTTGAAACCGCAGTCAGAAAAAAAATCACATCCATATCAACATGTTTATAACCCCCGGGGCTGTCGTTTTGGTCAAAAAATGAAAATTCTAAAAGTTACGTTTTTTCTGCTTTAAACTCTAGGTACACATCCAAAATGTATTACTGAGTTGAAAGAAGTGGATTCTGGTGCATGGTTTTGAAACCGCAGTCAGAAAAAAAATCACATCCATATCAACATGTTTATAACCCCCGGGGCTGTCGTTTTGGTCAAAAAATGAAAATTCTAAAAGTTCATGTTTTTCTGCTTTAAACTCTAGGTACACATCCAAAATGTATTACTGAGTTGAAAGAAGTGGATTCTGGTGCATGGTTTTGAAACCGCAGTCAGAAAAAAAATCACAACCATATCAACATGTTTATAACCCCCGGGGCTGTCGTTTTGGTCAAAAAATGAAATTTCTAAAAGTTCCGTTTTTTCTGCTTTAAACTCTAGGTACACATCCAAAATGTATTACGGAGTTGAAAGAAGTGGATTCTGGTGCATGGTTTTGAAACCGCAGTCAGAAAAAAAATCACATCCATATCAACATGTTTATAACCCCCGGGGCTGTCGTTTTGGTCAAAAAATAAAAATTCTAAAAGTTCAGTTTTTTCTGCTTTAGACTCTAGGTACACATCCAAAATGTAGAACTGAGTTGAAAGAAGTGGATTCTGGTGCATGGTTTTGAAACCGCAGTCAGAAAAAAAATCACATCCATATCAACATGTTTATAACCCCCGGGGCTGTCGTTTTGGTCAAAAAATGAAAATTATAAAAGTTCCGTTTTTTCTGCTTTCAACTCTAGGTACACATCCAAAATGTATTACTGAGTTGAAAGAAGTGGATTCTGGTGCATGGTTTTGAAACCGCAGTCAGAAAAAAAATCACATCCATATCAACATGTTTATAACCCCCGGGGCTGTCGTTTTGGTCAAAAAATGAAAATTCTAAAAGTTCATGTTTTTCTGCTTTAAACTCTAGGTACACATCCAAAATGTATTACTGAGTTGAAAGAAGTGGATTCTGGTGCATGGTTTTGAAACCGCAGTCAGAAAAAAAATCACAACCATATCAACATGTTTATAACCCCCGGGGCTGTCGTTTTGGTCAAAAAATGAAAATTCTAAAAGTTCCGTTTTTCTGCTTTAAATTCTAGGTACACATCCAAAATGTATTACTGAGTTGAAAGAAGTGGATTCTGGTGCATGGTTTTGAAACCGCAGTCAGAAAAAAAATCACAACCATATCAACATGTTTATAACCCCCGGGGCTGTCGTTTTGGTCAAAAAATTAAAATTCTAAAAGTTCCGTTTTTTCTGCTTTAAACTCTAGGTACACATCCAAAATGTGTTACTGAGTTGAAAGAAGTGGATTCTGGTGCATGGTTTTGAAACCGCAGTCAGAAAAAAAATCACATCCATATCAACATTTTTATAACCCCCGGGGCTGTCGTTTTGGTAAAAAAATTAAAATTCTAAAAGTTCCGTTTTTTCTGCTTTAAACTCTAGGTACACATCCAAAATGTATTACTGAGTTGAAAAAAGTGGATTCTGGTGCATGGTTTTGAAACCGCAGTCAGAAAAAAATCACAACCATATCAACATGTTAATAACCCCCGGGGCTGTCGTTTTGGTCAAAAAATGAAAATTCTAAAAGTTCCGTTTTTTCTGCTTTAAACTCTAGGTACACATCCAAAATGTATTACTGAGTTGAAAGAAGTGGATTCTGGTGCATGGTTTTGAAACCGCAGTCAGAAAAAAAATCACATCCATATCAACATGTTTATAACCCCCGGGGCTGTCGTTTTGGTCAAAAAATGAAAATTCTAAAAGTTCCTGTTTTTCTGCTTTTAACTCTAGGTACACATCCAAAATGTATTACTGAGTTGAAAGAAGTGGATTCTGGTGCATGGTTTTGAAACCGCAGTCAGAAAAAAAATCACATCCATATCAACATGTTTATAACCCCCGGTTCTGTCGTTTTGGTAAAAAAATGAAAATTCTAAAAGTTCCGTTTTTTCTGCTTTAAACTCTAGGTACACATCCAAAATGTATTACTGAGTTGAAAGAAGTGGATTCTGGTGCATGGTTTTGAAACCGCAGTCAGAAAAAAAATCACAACCATATCAACATGTTTATAACCCCCGGGGCTGTCGTTTTGGTCAAAAAATGAAAATTCTAAAAGTTCCGTTTTGTCTGCTTTAAACTCTAGGTACACATCCAAAATGTATTACTGAGTTGAAAGAAGTGGATTCTGGTGCATGGTTTTGAAACCGCAGTCAGAAAAAAAATCACATCCATATCAACATGTTTATAACCCCCGGGGCTGTCGTTTTAGTCAAAAAATAAAAATTCTAAAAGTTCCGTTTTTTCTGCTTTAAACTCTTGGTACACATCCAAAATGTATTACTGAGTTGAATAAAGTGGATTCTGGTGCATGGTTTTGAAACCGCAGTCAGAAAAAAAATCACATCCATATCAACATGTTTATAACCCCCGGGGCTGTCGTTTTGGTCAAAAAATGAAAATTCTAAAAGTTCATGTTTTTCTGCTTTAAACTCTAGGTACACATCCAAAATGTATTACTGAGTTGAAAGAAGTGGATTCTGGTGCATGGTTTTGAAACCGCAGTCAGAAAAAAAATCACAACCATATCAACATGTTTATAACACCCCGGGGCTGTCGTTTTGGTCAAAAAATGAAAATTCTAAAAGTTCCGTTTTTTCTGCTTTAAACTCTAGGTACACATCCAAAATGTATTACTGAGTTGAAAGTAGTGGATTCTGGTGCATGGTTTTGAAACCGCAGTCAGAAAAAAATCACATCCATATCAACATTTTTATAACCCCCGGGGCTGTCGTTTTGGTCAAAAAATGAAAATTCTAAAAGTTCCGTTTTTTCTGCTTTAAACTCTAGGTACACATCCAAAATGTATTACTGAGTTGAAAGAAGTGGATTCTGGTGCATGGTTTTGAAACCGCAGTCAGAAAAAAAATCACATCCATATCAACATTTTTATAACCCCCGGGGCTGTCGTTTTGGTAAAAAAATGAAAATTCTAAAAGTTCCGTTTTTTCTGTTTTAAACTCTAGGTACACATCCAAAATGTATTACTGAGTTGAAAGAAGTGGATTCTGGTGCATGGTTTTGAAACCGCAGTCAGAAAAAAAATCACAACCATATCAACATGTTAATAACCCCCGGGGCTGTCGTTTTGGTCAAAAAATGAAAATTCTAAAAGTTCCGTTTTTTCTGCTTTAAACTCTAGGTACACATCCAAAATGTATTACTGAGTTGAAAGAAGTGGATTCTGGTGCATGGTTTTGAAACCGCAGTCAGAAAAAAAATCACATCCATATCAACATGTTTATAACCCCCGGGGCTGTCGTTTTGGTCAAAAAATGAAAATTCTAAAAGTTCCTGTATTTTTGCTTTAAACTCTAGGTACACATCCAAAATGTATTACTGAGTTGAAAGAAGTGGATTCTGGTGCATGGTTTTGAAACCGCAGTCAGAAAAAAAATCACAACCATATCAACATGTTTATAACCCCCGGGGCTGTCGTTTTGGTCAAAAAATGAAAATTCTAAAAGTTCCGTTTTTTCTGCTTTAAACTCTAGGTACACATCCAAAATGTATTACTGAGTTGAAAGAAGTGGATTCTGGTGCATGGTTTTGAAACCGCAGTCAGAAAAAAAATCACATCCATATCAACATGTTTATAACCCCCGGGGCTGTCGTTTTGGTCAAAAAATGAAAATTCTAAAAGTTCCGTTTTTTCTGCTTTAAACTCTAGGTACACATCCAAAATGTATTACTGAGTTGAAAGAAGTGGATTCTGGTGCATGGTTTTGAAACCGCAGTCAGAAAAAAAATCACATCCATATCAACATGTTTATAACCCCCGGGGCTGTCGTTTTGGTCGAAAAATGAAAATTCTAAAAGTTCATGTTTTTCGGCTTTAAACTCTAGGTACACATCCAAAATGTATTACTGAGTTGAAAGAAGTGGATTCTGGTGCATGGTTTTGAAACCGCAGTCAGAAAAAAAATCACAACCATATCAACATGTTTATAACCCCCGGGGCTGTCGTTTTGGTCAAAAAATGAAAATTCTAAAAGTTCATGTTTTTCTGCTTTAAACTCTAGGTACACATCCAAAATGTATTACTGAGTTGAAAGAAGTGGATTCTGGTGCATGGTTTTGAAACCGCAGTCAGAAAAAAAATCACAACCATATCAACATGTTTATAACACCCCGGGGCTGTCGTTTTGGTCATAAAATGAAAATTATAAAAGTTCAGTTTTTTCTGCTTTAAACTCTAGGTACACATCCAAAATGTATTACTGAGTTGAAAGAAGTGGATTCTGGTGCATGGTTTTGAAACCGCAGTCAGAAAAAAAATCACATCCATATCAACATGTTTATGACCCCCGGGGCTGTCGTTTTGGTCAAAAAATGAAAATTCTAAAAGTTCATGTTTTTCTGCTTTAAACTCTAGGTACACATCCAAAATGTATTACTGAGTTGAAAGAAGTGGATTCTGGTGCATGGTTTTGAAACCGCAGTCAGAAAAAAAATCACAACCATATCAACATGTTTATAACCCCCGGGGCTGTCGTTTTGGTCAAAAAATGAAAATTCTAAAAGTTCCGTTTTTTCTGCTTTAAACTCTAGGTACACATCCAAAATGTATTACTGAGTTGAAAGTAGTGGATTCTGGTGCATGGTTTTGAAACCGCAGTCAGAAAAAAATCACATCCATATCAACATTTTTATAACCCCCGGGGCTGTCGTTTTGGTCAAAAAATGAAAATTCTAAAAGTTCCGTTTTTTCTGCTTTAAACTCTAGGTACACATCCAAAATGTATTACTGAGTTGAAAGAAGTGGATTCTGGTGCATGGTTTTGAAACCGCAGTCAGAAAAAAAATCACATCCATATCAACATTTTTATAACCCCCGGGGCTGTCGTTTTGGTAAAAAAATGAAAATTCTAAAAGTTCTGTTTTTTCTGTTTTAAACTCTAGGTACACATCCAAAATGTATTACTGAGTTGAAAGAAGTGGATTCTGGTGCATGGTTTTGAAACCGCAGTCAGAAAAAAAATCACAACCATATCAACATGTTAATAACCCCCGGGGCTGTCGTTTTGGTCAAAAAATGAAAATTCTAAAAGTTCCGTTTTTTCTGCTTTAAACTCTAGGTACACATCCAAAATGTATTACTGAGTTGAAAGAAGTGGATTCTGGTGCATGGTTTTGAAACCGCAGTCAGAAAAAAAATCACATCCATATCAACATGTTTATAACCCCCGGGGCTGTCGTTTTGGTCAAAAAATGAAAATTCTAAAAGTTCCTGTTTTTTTGCTTTAAACTCTAGGTACACATCCAAAATGTATTACTGAGTTGAAAGAAGTGGATTCTGGTGCATGGTTTTGAAACCGCAGTCAGAAAAAAAATCACAACCATATCAACATGTTTATAACCCCCGGGGCTGTCGTTTTGGTCAAAAAATGAAAATTCTAAAAGTTCCGTTTTTTCTGCTTTAAACTCTAGGTACACATCCAAAATGTATTACTGAGTTGAAAGAAGTGGATTCTGGTGCATGGTTTTGAAACCGCAGTCAGAAAAAAAATCACATCCATATCAACATGTTTATAACCCCCGGGGCTGTCGTTTTGGTCAAAAAATGAAAATTCTAAAAGTTCCGTTTTTTCTGCTTTAAACTCTAGGTACACATCCAAAATGTATTACTGAGTTGAAAGAAGTGGATTCTGGTGCATGGTTTTGAAACCGCAGTCAGAAAAAAAATCACATCCATATCAACATGTTTATAACCCCCGGGGCTGTCGTTTTGGTCGAAAAATGAAAATTCTAAAAGTTCATGTTTTTCGGCTTTAAACTCTAGGTACACATCCAAAATGTATTACTGAGTTGAAAGAAGTGGATTCTGGTGCATGGTTTTGAAACCGCAGTCAGAAAAAAAATCACAACCATATCAACATGTTTATAACCCCCGGGGCTGTCGTTTTGGTCAAAAAATGAAAATTCTAAAAGTTCCGTTTTTTCTGCTTTAAACTCTAGGTACACATCCAAAATGTATTACTGAGTTGAAAGTAGTGGATTCTGGTGCATGGTTTTGAAACCGCAGTCAGAAAAAAAATCACATCTATATCAACATTTTTATAACCCCCGGGGCTGTCGTTTTGGTAAAAAAATGAAAATTCTAAAAGTTCAGTTTTTTCTGCTTTAAACTCTAGGTACACATCCAAAATGTATTACTGAGTTGAAAGAAGTGGATTCTGGTGCATGGTTTTGAAACCGCAGTCAGAAAAAAAATCACATCCATATCAACATGTTTATAACCCCCGGGGCTGTCGTTTTGGTCAAAAAATGAAAATTATAAAAGTTCCGTTTTTTCTGCTTTCAACTCTAGGTACACATCCAAAATGTATTACTGAGTTGAAAGAAGTGGATTCTGGTGCATGGTTTTGAAACCGCAGTCAGAAAAAAAATCACATCCATATCAACATGTTTATAACCCCGGGGCTGTCGTTTTGGTCAAAAAATGAAAATTCTAAAAGTTCCGTTTTTCTGCTTTAAACTCTAGGTACACATCCAAAATGTATTACTGAGTTGAAAGAAGTGGATTCTGGTGCATGGTTTTGAAACCGCAGTCAGAAAAAAAATCACAACCATATCAACATGTTTATAAACCCCGGGGCTGTCGTTTTGGTCAAAAAATTAAAATTCTAAAAGTTCCGTTTTTTCTGCTTTAAACTCTAGGTACACATCCAAAATGTATTACTGAGTTGAAAGAAGTGGATTCTGGTGCATGGTTTTGAAACCGCAGTCAGAAAAAAAATCACATCCATATCAACATTTTTATAACCCCCGGGGCTGTCGTTTTGGTAAAAAAATGAAATTTCTAAAAGTTCCTTTTTTTCTGCTTTAAACTCTAGGTACACATCCAAAATGTATTACTGAGTTGAAAGAAGTGGATTCTGGTGCATGGTTTTGAAACCGCAGTCAGAAAAAAAATCACATCCATATCAACATGTTTATAACCCCCGGGGCTGTCGTTTTAGTCAAAAAATGAAAATTCTAAAAGTTCCGTTTTTTCTGCTTTAAACTCTAGGTACACATCCAAAATGTATTACTGAGTTGAATAAAGTGGATTCTGGTGCATGGTTTTGAAACCGCAGTCAGAAAAAAAATCACATCCATATCAACATGTTTATAACCCCCGGGGCTGTCGTTTTGGTCAAAAAATGAAAATTCTAAAAGTTCATGTTTTTCTGCTTTAAACTCTAGGTACACATCCAAAATGTATTACTGAGTTGAAAGAAGTGGATTCTGGTGCATGGTTTTGAAACCGCAGTCAGAAAAAAAATCACAACCATATCAACATGTTTATAACCCCCCGGGGCTGTCGTTTTGGTCATAAAATGAAAATTATAAAAGTTCAGTTTTTTCTGCTTTAAACTCTAGGTACACATCCAAAATGTATTACTGAGTTGAAAGAAGTGGATTCTGGTGCATGGTTTTGAAACCGCAGTCAGAAAAAAAATCACATCCATATCAACATGTTTATGACCCCCGGGGCTGTCGTTTTGGTCAAAAAATGAAAATTCTAAAAGTTCATGTTTTTCTGCTTTAAACTCTAGGTACACATCCAAAATGTATTACTGAGTTGAAAGAAGTGGATTCTGGTGCATGGTTTTGAAACCGCAGTCAGAAAAAAAATCACAACCATATCAACATGTTTATAACCCCCGGGGCTGTCGTTTTGGTCAAAAAATGAAAATTCTAAAAGTTCCGTTTTTTCTGCTTTAAACTCTAGGTACACATCCAAAATGTATTACTGAGTTGAAAGTAGTGGATTCTGGTGCATGGTTTTGAAACCGCAGTCAGAAAAAAATCTCATCCATATCAACATTTTTATAACCCCCGGGGCTGTCGTTTTGGTCAAAAAATGAAAATTCTAAAAGTTCCGTTTTTTCTGCTTTAAACTCTAGGTACACATCCAAAATGTATTACTGAGTTGAAAGAAGTGGATTCTGGTGCATGGTTTTGAAACCGCAGTCAGAAAAAAAATCACATCCATATCAACATTTTTATAACCCCCGGGGCTGTCGTTTTGGTAAAAAAATGAAAATTCTAAAAGTTCCGTTTTTTCTGCTTTAAACTCTAGGTACACATCCAAAATGTATTACTGAGTTGAAAGAAGTGGATTCTGGTGCATGGTTTTGAAACCGCAGTCAGAAAAAAAATCACAACCATATCAACATGTTAATAACCCCCGGGGCTGTCGTTTTGGTCAAAAAATGAAAATTCTAAAAGTTCCGTTTTTTCTGCTTTAAACTCTAGGTACACATCCAAAATGTATTACTGAGTTGAAAGAAGTGGATTCTGGTGCATGGTTTTGAAACCGCAGTCAGAAAAAAAATCACATCCATATCAACATGTTTATAACCCCCGGGGCTGTCGTTTTGGTCAAAAAATGAAAATTCTAAAAGTTCCTGTTTTTTTGCTTTAAACTCTAGGTACACATCCAAAATGTATTACTGAGTTGAAAGAAGTGGATTCTGGTGCATGGTTTTGAAACCGCAGTCAGAAAAAAAATCACAACCATATCAACATGTTTATAACCCCCGGGGCTGTCGTTTTGGTCAAAAAATGAAAATTCTAAAAGTTCCGTTTTTTCTGCTTTAAACTCTAGGTACACATCCAAAATGTATTACTGAGTTGAAAGAAGTGGATTCTGGTGCATGGTTTTGAAACCGCAGTCAGAAAAAAAATCACATCCATATCAACATGTTTATAACCCCCGGGGCTGTCGTTTTGGTCAAAAAATGAAAATTCTAAAAGTTCCGTTTTTTCTGCTTTAAACTCTAGGTACACATCCAAAATGTATTACTGAGTTGAAAGAAGTGGATTCTGGTGCATGGTTTTGAAACCGCAGTCAGAAAAAAAATCACATCCATATCAACATGTTTATAACCCCCGGGGCTGTCGTTTCGGTCAAAAAATGAAAATTCTAAAAGTTCATGTTTTTCGGCTTTAAACTCTAGGTACACATCCAAAATGTATTACTGAGTTGAAAGAAGTGGATTCTGGTGCATGGTTTTGAAACCGCAGTCAGAAAAAAAATCACAACCATATCAACATGTTTATAACCCCCGGGGCTGTCGTTTTGGTCAAAAAATGAAAATTCTAAAAGTTCCGTTTTTTCTGCTTTAAACTCTAGGTACACATCCAAAATGTATTACTGAGTTGAAAGAAGTGGATTCTGGTGCATGGTTTTGAAACCGCAGTCAGAAAAAAAATCACATCTATATCAACATTTTTATAACCCCCGGGGCTGTCGTTTTGGTAAAAAAATGAAAATTCTAAAAGTTCAGTTTTTTCTGCTTTAAACTCTAGGTACACATCCAAAATGTATTACTGAGTTGAAAGAAGTGGATTCTGGTGCATGGTTTTGAAACCGCAGTCAGAAAAAAAATCACATCCATATCAACATGTTTATAACCCCCGGGGCTGTCGTTTTGGTCAAAAAATGAAAATTCTAAAAGTTCCGTTTTTTCTGCTTTAAACTCTAGGTACACATCCAAAATGTATTACTGAGTTGAAAGAAGTGGATTCTGGTGCATGGTTTTGAAACCGCAGTCAGAAAAAAAATCACATCCATATCAACATGTTTATAACCCCCGGGGCTGTCGTTTTGGTCAAAAAATGAAAATTCTAAAAGTTCCGTTTTTTCTGCTTTAAACTCTAGGTACACATCCAAAATGTATTACTGAGTTGAAAGAAGTGGATTCTGGTGCATGGTTTTGAAACCGCAGTCAGAAAAAAAATCACATCCATATCAACATGTTTATAACCCCCGGGGCTGTCGTTTTGGTCAAAAAATGAAAATTCTAAAAGTTCATGTTTTTCGGCTTTAAACTCTAGGTACACATCCAAAATGTATTACTGAGTTGAAAGAAGTGGATTCTGGTGCATGGTTTTGAAACCGCAGTCAGAAAAAAAATCACAACCATATCAACATGTTTATAACCCCCGGGGCTGTCGTTTTGGTCAAAAAATGAAAATTCTAAAAGTTCCGTTTTTTCTGCTTTAAACTCTAGGTACACATCCAAAATGTATTACTGAGTTGAAAGAAGTGGATTCTGGTGCATGGTTTTGAAACCGCAGTCAGAAAAAAAATCACATCCATATCAACATGTTTATAACCCCCGGGGCTGTCGTTTTGGTCAAAAAATGAAAATTCTAAAAGTTCATGTTTTTCTGCTTTAAACTCTAGGTACACATCCAAAATGTATTACTGAGTTGAAAGAAGTGGATTCTGGTGCATGGTTTTGAAACTGCAGTCAGAAAAAAAAATCACAACCATATCAACATGTTTATAACCCCCGGGGCTGTCGTTTTGGTCAAAAAATGAAATTTCTAAAAGTTCCGTTTTTTCTGCTTTAAACTCTAGGTACACATCCAAAATGTATTACTGAGTTGAAAGAAGTGGATTCTGGTGCATGGTTTTGAAACCGCAGTCAGAAAAAAAATCACATCCATATCAACATGTTTATAACCCCCGGGGCTGTCGTTTTGGTCAAAAAATGAAAATTCTAAAAGTTCTGTTTTTTCTGCTTTAAACTCTAGGTACACATCCAAAATGTATTACTGAGTTGAAAGAAGTGGATTCTGGTGCATGGTTTTGAAACCGCAGTCAGAAAAAAAATCACATCCATATCAACATGTTTATAACCCCCGGGGCTGTCGTTTTGGTCAAAAAATGAAAATTCTAAAAGTTCATGTTTTTCGGCTTTAAACTCTAGGTACACATCCAAAATGTATTACTGAGTTTAAAGAAGTGGATTCTGGTGCATGGTTTTGAAACCGCAGTCAGAAAAAAAATCACAACCATATCAACATGTTTATAACCCCCGGGGCTGTCGTTTTGGTCAAAAAATGAAAATTCTAAAAGTTCCGTTTTTTCTGCTTTAAACTCTAGGTACACATCCAAAATGTATTACTGAGTTGAAAGAAGTGGATTCTGGTGCATGGTTTTGAAACTGCAGTCAGAAAAAAAAATCACAACCATATCAACATGTTTATAACCCCCGGGGCTGTCGTTTTGGTCAAAAAATGACATTTCTAAAAGTTCCGTTTTTTCTGCTTTAAACTCTAGGTACACATCCAAAATGTATTACTGAGTTGAAAGAAGTGGATTCTGGTGCATGGTTTTGAAACCGCAGTCAGAAAAAAAATCACATCCATATCAACATGTTTATAACCCCCGGGGCTGTCGTTTTGGTCAAAAAATGAAAATTCTAAAAGTTCCGTTTTTTCTGCTTTAAACTCTAGGTACACATCCAAAATGTATTACTGAGTTGAAAGAAGTGGATTCTGGTGCATGGTTTTGAAACCGCAGTCAGAAAAAAAATCACATCCATATCAACATGTTTATAACCCCCGGGGCTGTCGTTTTGGTCAAAAAATGAAAATTCTAAAAGTTCATGTTTTTCTGCTTTAAACTCTAGGTACACATCCAAAATGTATTACTGAGTTGAAAGAAGTGGATTCTGGTGCATGGTTTTGAAACCGCAGTCAGAAAAAAAATCACAACCATATCAACATGTTTATAACCCCCGGGGCTGTCGTTTTGGTCAAAAAATGAAATTTCTAAAAGTTCCGTTTTTTCTGCTTTAAACTCTAGGTACACATCCAAAATGTATTACGGAGTTGAAAGAAGTGGATTCTGGTGCATGGTTTTGAAACCGCAGTCAGAAAAAAAATCACATCCATATCAACATGTTTATAACCCCCGGGGCTGTCGTTTTGGTCAAAAAATGAAAATTCTAAAAGTTCCGTTTTTTCTGCTTTAGACTCTAGGTACACATCCAAAATGTATTACTGAGTTGAAAGAAGTGGATTCTGGTGCATGGTTTTGAAACCGCAGTCAGAAAAAAAATCACATCCATATCAACATGTTTATAACCCCCGGGGCTGTCGTTTTGGTCAAAAAATGAAAATTATAAAAGTTCCGTTTTTTCTGCTTTCAACTCTAGGTACACATCCAAAATGTATTACTGAGTTGAAAGAAGTGGATTCTGGTGCATGGTTTTGAAACCGCAGTCAGAAAAAAAATCACATCCATATCAACATGTTTATAACCCCCGGGGCTGTCGTTTTGGTCAAAAAATGAAAATTCTAAAAGTTCATGTTTTTCTGCTTTAAACTCTAGGTACACATCCAAAATGTATTACTGAGTTGAAAGAAGTGGATTCTGGTGCATGGTTTTGAAACCGCAGTCAGAAAAAAAATCACAACCATATCAACATGTTTATAACCCCCGGGGCTGTCGTTTTGGTCAAAAAATTAAAATTCTAAAAGTTCCGTTTTTTCTGCTTTAAACTCTAGGTACACATCCAAAATGTATTACTGAGTTGAAAGAAGTGGATTCTGGTGCATGGTTTTGAAACTGCAGTCAGAAAAAAAATCACATCCATATCAACATTTTTATAACCCCCGGGGCTGTCGTTTTGGTAAAAAAATGAAAATTCTAAAAGTTCCGTTTTTTCTGCTTTAAACTCTAGGTACACATCCAAAATGTATTACTGAGTTGAAAAAAGTGGATTCTGGTGCATGGTTTTGAAACCGCAGTCAGAAAAAAATCACAACCATATCAACATGTTAATAACCCCCGGGGCTGTCGTTTTGGTCAAAAAATGAAAATTCTAAAAGTTCCTGTTTTTCTGCTTTTAACTCTAGGTACACATCCAAAATGTATTACTGAGTTGAAAGAAGTGGATTCTGGTGCATGGTTTTGAAACCGCAGTCAGAAAAAAAATCACAACCATATCAACATGTTTATAACCCCCGGGGCTGTCGTTTTGGTCAAAAAATGAAAATTCTAAAAGTTCCGTTTTTTCTGCTTTAAACTCTAGGTACACATCCAAAATGTATTACTGAGTTGAAAGAAGTGGATTCTGGTGCATGATTTTGAAACCGCAGTCAGAAAAAAAATCACAACCATATCAACATGTTTATAACCCCCGGGGCTGTCGTTTTGGTCAAAAAATGAAAATTCTAAAAGTTCCATTTTTTTTGCTTTAAACTCTAGGTACACATCCAAAATGTATTACTGAGTTGAAAGAAGTGGATTCTGGTGCATGGTTTTGAAACCGCAGTCAGAAAAAAAATCACAACCATATCAACATGTTTATAAGCCCCGTGGCTGTCGATTTGGTCAAAAAATGAAATTTCTAAAAGTTCTGTTTTTTCTGCTTTAAACTCTAGGTACACATCCAAAATGTATTACTGAGTTGAAAGAAGTGGATTCTGGTGCATGGTTTTGAAACCGCAGTCAGAAAAAAAATCACAACCATATCAACATGTTAATAACCCCCGGGGCTGTCGTTTGGTCAAAAAATGAAAATTCTAAAAGTTCCGTTTTTTTCTGCTTTAAACTCAAGGTACACATCCAAAATGTATTACTGAGTTGAAAGAAGTGGATTCTGGTGCATGGTTTTGAAACCGCAGTCAGAAAAAAAATCACAACCATATCAACATGTTTATAACCCCCGGGGCTGTCGTTTTGGTCAAAAAATGAAAATTCTAAAAGTTCCGTTTTTTCTGCTTTAAACTCTAGGTACACATTCAAAATGTATTACGGAGTTGAAAGAAGTGGATTCTGGTGCATGGTTTTGAAACCGCAGTCAGAAAAAAAATCACATCCATATCAACATGTTTATAACCCCCGGGGCTGTCGTTTTGGTCAAAAAATGAAAATTCTAAAAGTTCATGTTTTTCTGCTTTAAACTCTAGGTACACATCCAAAATGTATTACTGAGTTGAAAGAAGTAAATTCTGGTGCATGGTTTTGAAACCGCAGTCAGAAAAAAAATCACATCCATATCAACATGTTTATAACCCCCGGGGCTGTCGTTTTGGTCAAAAAATGAAAATTCTAAAAGTTCATGTTTTTCTGCTTTAAACTCTAGGTACACATCCAAAATGTATTACTGAGTTGAAAGAAGTGGATTCTGGTGCATGGTTTTGAAACCACAGTCAGAAAAAAAATCACAACCATATCAACATGTTTATAACCCCCGGGGCTGTCGTTTTGGTAAAAAAATGAAAATTCTAAAAGTTCCGTTTTTTCTGCTTTAAATTCTAGGTACACATCCAAAATGTATTACTGAGTTGAAAGAAGTGGATTCTGGTGCATGGTTTTGAAACCGCAGTCAGAAAAAAAATCACAACCATATCAACATGTTTATAACCCCCGGGGCTGTCGTTTTGGTCAAAAAATTAAAATTCTAAAAGTTCCGTTTTTTCTGCTTTAAACTCTAGGTACACATCCAAAATGTATTACTGAGTTGAAAGAAGTGGATTCTGGTGCATGGTTTTGAAACCGCAGTCAGAAAAAAAATCACATCCATATCAACATTTTTATAACCCCCGGGGCTGTCGTTTTGGTAAAAAAATGAAAATTCTAAAAGTTCCGTTTTTTCTGCTTTAAACTCTAGGTACACATCCAAAATGTATTACTGAGTTGAAAAAAGTGGATTCTGGTGCATGGTTTTGAAACCGCAGTCAGAAAAAAAATCACAACCATATCAACATGTTAATAACCCCCGGGGCTGTCGTTTTGGTCAAAAAATGAAAATTCTAAAAGTTCCGTTTTTTCTGCTTTAAACTCTAGGTACACATCCAAAATGTATTACTGAGTTGAAAGAAGTGGATTCTGGTGCATGGTTTTGAAACCGCAGTCAGAAAAAAAATCACATCCATATCAACATGTTTATAACCCCCGGGGCTGTCGTTTTGGTCAAAAAATGAAAATTCTAAAAGTTCCTGTTTTTCTGCTTTAAACTCTAGGTACACATCCAAAATGTATTACTGAGTTGAAAGAAGTGGATTCTGGTGCATGGTTTTGAAACCGCAGTCAGAAAAAAAAATCACAACCATATCAACATGTTTATAACCCCCGGGGCTGTCGTTTTGGTCAAAATGAAAATTCTAAAAGTTCCGTTTTTTCTGCTTTAAACTCTAGGTACACATCCAAAATGTATTACTGAGTTGAAAGAAGTGGATTCTGGTGCATGGTTTTGAAACCGCAGTCAGAAAAAAAATCACAACCATATCAACATGTTTATAACCCCCGGGGCTGTCGTTTTGGTCAAAAAATGAAAATTCTAAAAGTTCCGTTTTTTCTGCTTTAAACTCTAGGTACACATCCAAAATGTATTACTGAGTTGAAAGAAGTGGATTCTGGTGCATGGTTTTGAAACCGCAGTCAGAAAAAAAATCACAACCATATCAACATGTTTATAACCCCCGGGGCTGTCGTTTTGGTCAAAAAATGAAAATTCTAAAAGTTCCGTTTTTTCTGCTTTAAACTCTAGGTACACATCCAAAATGTATTACTGAGTTGAAAGAAGTGGATTCTGGTGCATGATTTTGAAACCGCAGTCAGAAAAAAAATCACAACCATATCAACATGTTTATAACCCCCGGGGCTGTCGTTTTGGTCAAAAAATGAAAATTCTAAAAGTTCCGTTTTTTCTGCTTTAAACTCTAGGTACACATCCAAAATGTATTACTGAGTTGAAAGAAGTGGATTCTGGTGCATGGTTTTGAAACCGCAGTCAGAAAAAAAATCACAACCATATCAACATGTTTATAACCCCCGGGGCTGTCGTTTTGGTCAAAAAATGAAATTTCTAAAAGTTCTGTTTTTTCTGCTTTAAACTCTAGGTACACATCCAAAATGTATTACTGAGTTGAAAGAAGTGGATTCTGGTGCATGGTTTTGAAACCGCAGTCAGAAAAAAAATCACAACCATATCAACATGTTTATAACCCCCGGGGCTGTCGTTTTGGTCAAAAAATTAAAATTCTAAAAGTTCCGTTTTTTCTGCTTTAAACTCTAGGTACACATCCAAAATGTATTACTGAGTTGAAAGAAGTGGATTCTGGTGCATGGTTTTGAAACCGCAGTCAGAAAAAAAATCACATCCATATCAACATTTTTATAACCCCCGGGGCTGTCGTTTTGGTAAAAAAATGAAAATTCTAAAAGTTCCGTTTTTTCTGCTTTAAACTCTAGGTACACATCCAAAATGTATTACTGAGTTGAAAAAAGTGGATTCTGGTGCATGGTTTTGAAACCGCAGTCAGAAAAAAATCACAACCATATCAACATGTTAATAACCCCCGGGGCTGTCGTTTTGGTCAAAAAATGAAAATTCTAAAAGTTCCTGTTTTTCTGCTTTTAACTCTAGGTACACATCCAAAATGTATTACTGAGTTGAAAGAAGTGGATTCTGGTGCATGGTTTTGAAACCGCAGTCAGAAAAAAAATCACAACCATATCAACATGTTTATAACCCCCGGGGCTGTCGTTTTGGTCAAAAAATGAAAATTCTAAAAGTTCCGTTTTTTCTGCTTTAAACTCTAGGTACACATCCAAAATGTATTACTGAGTTGAAAGAAGTGGATTCTGGTGCATGATTTTGAAACCGCAGTCAGAAAAAAAATCACAACCATATCAACATGTTTATAACCCCCGGGGCTGTCGTTTTGGTCAAAAAATGAAAATTCTAAAAGTTCCATTTTTTTTGCTTTAAACTCTAGGTACACATCCAAAATGTATTACTGAGTTGAAAGAAGTGGATTCTGGTGCATGGTTTTGAAACCGCAGTCAGAAAAAAAATCACAACCATATCAACATGTTTATAAGCTGTCGATTTGGTCAAAAAATGAAATTTCTAAAAGTTCTGTTTTTTCTGCTTTAAACTCTAGGTACACATCCAAAATGTATTACTGAGTTGAAAGAAGTGGATTCTGGTGCATGGTTTTGAAACCGCAGTCAGAAAAAAAATCACAACCATATCAACATGTTAATAACCCCCGGGGCTGTCGTTTGGTCAAAAAATGAAAATTCTAAAAGTTCCGTTTTTTTCTGCTTTAAACTCAAGGTACACATCCAAAATGTATTACTGAGTTGAAAGAAGTGGATTCTGGTGCATGGTTTTGAAACCGCAGTCAGAAAAAAAATCACAACCATATCAACATGTTTATAACCCCCGGGGCTGTCGTTTTGGTCAAAAAATGAAAATTCTAAAAGTTCAGTTTTTTCTGCTTTAAACTCTAGGTACACATTCAAAATGTATTACGGAGTTGAAAGAAGTGGATTCTGGTGCATGGTTTTGAAACCGCAGTCAGAAAAAAAATCACATCCATATCAACATGTTTATAACCCCCGGGGCTGTCGTTTTGGTCAAAAAATGAAAATTCTAAAAGTACATGTTTTTCTGCTTTAAACTCTAGGTACACATCCAAAATGTATTACTGAGTTGAAAGAAGTAAATTCTGGTGCATGGTTTTGAAACCGCAGTCAGAAAAAAAATCACATCCATATCAACATGTTTATAACCCCCGGGGCTGTCGTTTTGGTCAAAAAATGAAAATTCTAAAAGTTCATGTTTTTCTGCTTTAAACTCTAGGTACACATCCAAAATGTATTACTGAGTTGAAAGAAGTGGATTCTGGTGCATGGTTTTGAAACCACAGTCAGAAAAAAAATCACAACCATATCAACATGTTTATAACCCCCGGGGCTGTCGTTTTGGTAAAAAAATGAAAATTCTAAAAGTTCCGTTTTTTCTGCTTTAAATTCTAGGTACACATCCAAAATGTATTACTGAGTTGAAAGAAGTGGATTCTGGTGCATGGTTTTGAAACCGCAGTCAGAAAAAAAATCACAACCATATCAACATGTTTATAACCCCCGGGGCTGTCGTTTTGGTCAAAAAATTAAAATTCTAAAAGTTCCGTTTTTTCTGCTTTAAACTCTAGGTACACATCCAAAATGTATTACTGAGTTGAAAGAAGTGGATTCTGGTGCATGGTTTTGAAACCGCAGTCAGAAAAAAAATCACATCCATATCAACATTTTTATAACCCCCGGGGCTGTCGTTTTGGTAAAAAAATGAAAATTCTAAAAGTTCCGTTTTTTCTGCTTTAAACTCTAGGTACACATCCAAAATGTATTACTGAGTTGAAAAAAGTGGATTCTGGTGCATGGTTTTGAAACCGCAGTCAGAAAAAAAATCACAACCATATCAACATGTTAATAACCCCCGGGGCTGTCGTTTTGGTCAAAAAATGAAAATTCTAAAAGTTCCGTTTTTTCTGCTTTAAACTCTAGGTACACATCCAAAATGTATTACTGAGTTGAAAGAAGTGGATTCTGGTGCATGGTTTTGAAACCGCAGTCAGAAAAAAAATCACATCCATATCAACATGTTTATAACCCCCGGGGCTGTCGTTTTGGTCAAAAAATGAAAATTCTAAAAGTTCCTGTTTTTCTGCTTTAAACTCTAGGTACACATCCAAAATGTATTACTGAGTTGAAAGAAGTGGATTCTGGTGCATGGTTTTGAAACCGCAGTCAGAAAAAAAAATCACAACCATATCAACATGTTTATAACCCCCGGGGCTGTCGTTTTGGTCAAAATGAAAATTCTAAAAGTTCCGTTTTTTCTGCTTTAAACTCTAGGTACACATCCAAAATGTATTACTGAGTTGAAAGAAGTGGATTCTGGTGCATGGTTTTGAAACCGCAGTCAGAAAAAAAATCACAACCATATCAACATGTTTATAACCCCCGGGGCTGTCGTTTTGGTCAAAAAATGAAAATTCTAAAAGTTCCGTTTTTTCTGCTTTAAACTCTAGGTACACATCCAAAATGTATTACTGAGTTGAAAGAAGTGGATTCTGGTGCATGGTTTTGAAACCGCAGTCAGAAAAAAAATCACAACCATATCAACATGTTTATAACCCCCGGGGCTGTCGTTTTGGTCAAAAAATGAAAATTCTAAAAGTTCCGTTTTTTCTGCTTTAAACTCTAGGTACACATCCAAAATGTATTACTGAGTTGAAAGAAGTGGATTCTGGTGCATGATTTTGAAACCGCAGTCAGAAAAAAAATCACAACCATATCAACATGTTTATAACCCCCGGGGCTGTCGTTTTGGTCAAAAAATGAAAATTCTAAAAGTTCCGTTTTTTCTGCTTTAAACTCTAGGTACACATCCAAAATGTATTACTGAGTTGAAAGAAGTGGATTCTGGTGCATGGTTTTGAAACCGCAGTCAGAAAAAAAATCACAACCATATCAACATGTTTATAACCCCCGGGGCTGTCGTTTTGGTCAAAAAATGAAATTTCTAAAAGTTCTGTTTTTTCTGCTTTAAACTCTAGGTACACATCCAAAATGTATTACTGAGTTGAAAGAAGTGGATTCTGGTGCATGGTTTTGAAACCGCAGTCAGAAAAAAAATCACAACCATATCAACATGTTTATAACCCCCGGGGCTGTCGTTTTGGTCAAAAAATGAAAATTCTAAAAGTTCATGTTTTTCTGCTTTAAACTCTAGGTACACATCCAAAATGTATTACTGAGTTGAAAGAAGTGGATTCTGGTGCATGGTTTTGAAACCGCAGTCAGAAAAAAAATCACAACCATATCAACATGTTTATAACCCCCGGGGCTGTCGTTTTGGTCAAAAAATGAAAATTCTAAAAGTTCCGTTTTTCTGCTTTAAATTCTAGGTACACATCCAAAATGTATTACTGAGTTGAAAGAAGTGGATTCTGGTGCATGGTTTTGAAACCGCAGTCAGAAAAAAAATCACAACCATATCAACATGTTTATAACCCCCGGGGCTGTCGTTTTGGTCAAAAAATTAAAATTCTAAAAGTTCCGTTTTTTCTGCTTTAAACTCTAGGTACACATCCAAAATGTATTACTGAGTTGAAAGAAGTGGATTCTGGTGCATGGTTTTGAAACCGCAGTCAGAAAAAAAATCACATCCATATCAACATTTTTATAACCCCCGGGGCTGTCGTTTTGGTAAAAAAATGAAAATTCTAAAAGTTCTGTTTTTTCTGCTTTAAACTCTAGGTACACATCCAAAATGTATTACTGAGTTGAAAAAAGTGGATTCTGGTGCATGGTTTTGAAACCGCAGTCAGAAAAAAATCACAACCATATCAACATGTTAATAACCCCCGGGGCTGTCGTTTTGGTCAAAAAATGAAAATTCTAAAAGTTCCGTTTTTTCTGCTTTAAACTCTAGGTACACATCCAAAATGTATTACTGAGTTGAAAGAAGTGGATTCTGGTGCATGGTTTTGAAACCGCAGTCAGAAAAAAAATCACATCCATATCAACATGTTTATAACCCCCGGGGCTGTCATTTTGGTCAAAAAATGAAAATTCTAAAAGTTCCTGTTTTTCTGCTTTTAACTCTAGGTACACATCCAAAATGTATTACTGAGTTGAAAGAAGTGGATTCTGGTGCATGGTTTTGAAACCGCAGTCAGAAAAAAAATCACAACCATATCAACATGTTTATAACCCCCGGGGCTGTCGTTTTGGTCAAAAAATGAAAATTCTAAAAGTTCCGTTTTTTCTGCTTTAAACTCTAGGTACACATCCAAAATGTATTACTGAGTTGAAAGAAGTGGATTCTGGTGCATGATTTTGAAACCGCAGTCAGAAAAAAAATCACAACCATATCAACATGTTTATAACCCCCGGGGATGTCGTTTTGGTCAAAAAATGAAAATTCTAAAAGTTCCATTTTTTCTGCTTTAAACTCTAGGTACACATCCAAAATGTATTACTGAGTTGAAAGAAGTGGATTCTGGTGCATGGTTTTGAAACCGCAGTCAGAAAAAAAATCACAACCATATCAACATGTTTATAAGCCCCGGGGCTGTCGATTTGGTCAAAAAATGAAATTTCTAAAAGTTCTGTTTTTTCTGCTTTAAACTCTAGGTACACATCCAAAATGTATTACTGAGTTGAAAGAAGTGGATTCTGGTGCATGGTTTTGAAACCGCAGTCAGAAAAAAAATCACAACCATATCAACATGTTAATAACCCCCGGGGCTGTCGTTTGGTCAAAAAATGAAAATTCTAAAAGTTCCGTTTTTTTCTGCTTTAAACTCTAGGTACACATCCAAAATGTATTACTGAGTTGAAAGAAGTGGATTCTGGTGCATGGTTTTGAAACCGCAGTCAGAAAAAAAATCACAACCATATCAACATGTTTATAACCCCCGGGGCTGTCGTTTTGGTCAAAAAATGAAAATTCTAAAAGTTCCGTTTTTTCTGCTTTAAACTCTAGGTACACATTCAAAATGTATTACGGAGTTGAAAGAAGTGGATTCTGGTGCATGGTTTTGAAACCGCAGTCAGAAAAAAAATCACATCCATATCAACATGTTTATAACCCCCGGGGCTGTCGTTTTGGTCAAAAAATGAAAATTCTAAAAGTTCATGTTTTTCTGCTTTAAACTCTAGGTACACATCCAAAATGTATTACTGAGTTGAAAGAAGTAAATTCTGGTGCATGGTTTTGAAACCGCAGTCAGAAAAAAAATCACATCCATATCAACATGTTTATAACCCCCGGGGCTGTCGTTTTGGTCAAAAAATGAAAATTCTAAAAGTTCATGTTTTTCTGCTTTAAACTCTAGGTACACATCCAAAATGTATTACTGAGTTGAAAGAAGTGGATTCTGGTGCATGGTTTTGAAACCACAGTCAGAAAAAAAATCACAACCATATCAACATGTTTATAACCCCCGGGGCTGTCGTTTTGGTAAAAAAATGAAAATTCTAAAAGTTCCGTTTTTTCTGCTTTAAATTCTAGGTACACATCCAAAATGTATTACTGAGTTGAAAGAAGTGGATTCTGGTGCATGGTTTTGAAACCGCAGTCAGAAAAAAAATCACAACCATATCAACATGTTTATAACCCCCGGGGCTGTCGTTTTGGTCAAAAAATTAAAATTCTAAAAGTTCCGTTTTTTCTGCTTTAAACTCTAGGTACACATCCAAAATGTATTACTGAGTTGAAAGAAGTGGATTCTGGTGCATGGTTTTGAAACCGCAGTCAGAAAAAAAATCACATCCATATCAACATTTTTATAACCCCCGGGGCTGTCGTTTTGGTAAAAAAATGAAAATTCTAAAAGTTCCGTTTTTTCTGCTTTAAACTCTAGGTACACATCCAAAATGTATTACTGAGTTGAAAAAAGTGGATTCTGGTGCATGGTTTTGAAACCGCAGTCAGAAAAAAAATCACAACCATATCAACATGTTAATAACCCCCGGGGCTGTCGTTTTGGTCAAAAAATGAAAATTCTAAAAGTTCCGTTTTTTCTGCTTTAAACTCTAGGTACACATCCAAAATGTATTACTGAGTTGAAAGAAGTGGATTCTGGTGCATGGTTTTGAAACCGCAGTCAGAAAAAAAATCACATCCATATCAACATGTTTATAACCCCCGGGGCTGTCGTTTTGGTCAAAAAATGAAAATTCTAAAAGTTCCTGTTTTTCTGCTTTAAACTCTAGGTACACATCCAAAATGTATTACTGAGTTGAAAGAAGTGGATTCTGGTGCATGGTTTTGAAACCGCAGTCAGAAAAAAAAATCACAACCATATCAACATGTTTATAACCCCCGGGGCTGTCGTTTTGGTCAAAATGAAAATTCTAAAAGTTCCGTTTTTTCTGCTTTAAACTCTAGGTACACATCCAAAATGTATTACTGAGTTGAAAGAAGTGGATTCTGGTGCATGGTTTTGAAACCGCAGTCAGAAAAAAAATCACAACCATATCAACATGTTTATAACCCCCGGGGCTGTCGTTTTGGTCAAAAAATGAAAATTCTAAAAGTTCCGTTTTTTCTGCTTTAAACTCTAGGTACACATCCAAAATGTATTACTGAGTTGAAAGAAGTGGATTCTGGTGCATGGTTTTGAAACCGCAGTCAGAAAAAAAATCACAACCATATCAACATGTTTATAACCCCCGGGGCTGTCGTTTTGGTCAAAAAATGAAAATTCTAAAAGTTCCGTTTTTTCTGCTTTAAACTCTAGGTACACATCCAAAATGTATTACTGAGTTGAAAGAAGTGGATTCTGGTGCATGATTTTGAAACCGCAGTCAGAAAAAAAATCACAACCATATCAACATGTTTATAACCCCCGGGGCTGTCGTTTTGGTCAAAAAATTAAAATTCTAAAAGTTCCGTTTTTTCTGCTTTAAACTCTAGGTACACATCCAAAATGTATTACTGAGTTGAAAGAAGTGGATTCTGGTGCATGGTTTTGAAACCGCAGTCAGAAAAAAAATCACATCCATATCAACATTTTTATAACCCCCGGGGCTGTCGTTTTGGTAAAAAAATGAAAATTCTAAAAGTTCCGTTTTTTCTGCTTTAAACTCTAGGTACACATCCAAAATGTATTACTGAGTTGAAAAAAGTGGATTCTGGTGCATGGTTTTGAAACCGCAGTCAGAAAAAAAATCACAACCATATCAACATGTTAATAACCCCCGGGGCTGTCGTTTTGGTCAAAAAATGAAAATTCTAAAAGTTCCGTTTTTTCTGCTTTAAACTCTAGGTACACATCCAAAATGTATTACTGAGTTGAAAGAAGTGGATTCTGGTGCATGGTTTTGAAACCGCAGTCAGAAAAAAAATCACATCCATATCAACATGTTTATAACCCCCGGGGCTGTCGTTTTGGTCAAAAAATGAAAATTCTAAAAGTTCCTGTTTTTCTGCTTTAAACTCTAGGTACACATCCAAAATGTATTACTGAGTTGAAAGAAGTGGATTCTGGTGCATGGTTTTGAAACCGCAGTCAGAAAAAAAAATCACAACCATATCAACATGTTTATAACCCCCGGGGCTGTCGTTTTGGTCAAAATGAAAATTCTAAAAGTTCCGTTTTTTCTGCTTTAAACTCTAGGTACACATCCAAAATGTATTACTGAGTTGAAAGAAGTGGATTCTGGTGCATGGTTTTGAAACCGCAGTCAGAAAAAAAATCACAACCATATCAACATGTTTATAACCCCCGGGGCTGTCGTTTTGGTCAAAAAATGAAAATTCTAAAAGTTCCGTTTTTTCTGCTTTAAACTCTAGGTACACATCCAAAATGTATTACTGAGTTGAAAGAAGTGGATTCTGGTGCATGGTTTTGAAACCGCAGTCAGAAAAAAAATCACAACCATATCAACATGTTTATAACCCCCGGGGCTGTCGTTTTGGTCAAAAAATGAAAATTCTAAAAGTTCCGTTTTTTCTGCTTTAAACTCTAGGTACACATCCAAAATGTATTACTGAGTTGAAAGAAGTGGATTCTGGTGCATGATTTTGAAACCGCAGTCAGAAAAAAAATCACAACCATATCAACATGTTTATAACCCCCGGGGCTGTCGTTTTGGTCAAAAAATGAAAATTCTAAAAGTTCCGTTTTTTCTGCTTTAAACTCTAGGTACACATCCAAAATGTATTACTGAGTTGAAAGAAGTGGATTCTGGTGCATGGTTTTGAAACCGCAGTCAGAAAAAAAATCACAACCATATCAACATGTTTATAACCCCCGGGGCTGTCGTTTTGGTCAAAAAATGAAATTTCTAAAAGTTCTGTTTTTTCTGCTTTAAACTCTAGGTACACATCCAAAATGTATTACTGAGTTGAAAGAAGTGGATTCTGGTGCATGGTTTTGAAACCGCAGTCAGAAAAAAAATCACAACCATATCAACATGTTTATAACCCCCGGGGCTGTCGTTTTGGTAAAAAAATGAAAATTCTAAAAGTTCCGTTTTTTCTGCTTTAAACTCTAGGTACACATCCAAAATGTATTACGGAGTTGAAAGAAGTGGATTCTGGTGCATGGTTTTGAAACCGCAGTCAGAAAAAAAATCACATCCATATCAACATGTTTATAACCCCCGGGGCTGTCGTTTTGGTCAAAAAATGAAAATTCTAAAAGTTCATGTTTTTCTGCTTTAAACTCTAGGTACACATCCAAAATGTATTACTGAGTTGAAAGAAGTGGATTCTGGTGCATGGTTTTGAAACCGCAGTCAGAAAAAAAATCACAACCATATCAACATGTTTATAACCTCCCGGGGCTGTCGTTTTGGTCATAAAATGAAAATTATAAAAGTTCAGTTTTTTCTGCTTTAAACTCTAGGTACACATCCAAAATGTATTACTGAGTTGAAAGAAGTGGATTCTGGTGCATGGTTTTGAAACCGCAGTCAGAAAAAAAATCACATCCATATCAACATGTTTATGACCCCCGGGGCTGTCGTTTTGGTCAAAAAATGAAAATTCTAAAAGTTCATGTTTTTCTGCTTTAAACTCTAGGTACACATCCAAAATGTATTACTGAGTTGAAAGAAGTGGATTCTGGTGCATGGTTTTGAAACCGCAGTCAGAAAAAAAATCACAACCATATCAACATGTTTATAACCCCCGGGGCTGTCGTTTTGGTCAAAAAATGAAAATTCTAAAAGTTCCGTTTTTTCTGCTTTAAACTCTAGGTACACATCCAAAATGTTTTACTGAGTTGAAAGTAGTGGATTCTGGTGCATGGTTTTGAAACCGCAGTCAGAAAAAAATCTCATCCATATCAACATTTTTATAACCCCCGGGGCTGTCGTTTTGGTCAAAAAATGAAAATTCTAAAAGTTCCGTTTTTTCTGCTTTAAACTCTAGGTACACATCCAAAATGTATTACTGAGTTGAAAGAAGTGGATTCTGGTGCATGGTTTTGAAACCGCAGTCAGAAAAAAAATCACATCCATATCAACATTTTTATAACCCCCGGGGCTGTCGTTTTGGTCAAAAAATGAAAATTCTAAAAGTTCCGTTTTTTCTGCTTTAAACTCTAGGTACACATCCAAAATGTTTTACTGAGTTGAAAGTAGTGGATTCTGGTGCATGGTTTTGAAACCGCAGTCAGAAAAAAATCTCATCCATATCAACATTTTTATAACCCCCGGGGCTGTCGTTTTGGTCAAAAAATGAAAATTCTAAAAGTTCCGTTTTTTCTGCTTTAAACTCTAGGTACACATCCAAAATGTATTACTGAGTTGAAAGAAGTGGATTCTGGTGCATGGTTTTGAAACCGCAGTCAGAAAAAAAATCACATCCATATCAACATTTTTATAACCCCCGGGGCTGTCGTTTTGGTAAAAAAATGAAAATTCTAAAAGTTCCGTTTTTTCTGCTTTAAACTCTAGGTACACATCCAAAATGTATTACTGAGTTGAAAGAAGTGGATTCTGGTGCATGGTTTTGAAACCGCAGTCAGGAAAAAAATCACAACCATATCAACATGTTAATAACCCCCGGGGCTGTCGTTTTGGTCAAAAAATGAAAATTCTAAAAGTTCCGTTTTTTCTGCTTTAAACTCTAGGTACACATCCAAAATGTATTACTGAGTTGAAAGAAGTGGATTCTGGTGCATGGTTTTGAAACCGCAGTCAGAAAAAAAATCACATCCATATCAACATGTTTATAACCCCCGGGGCTGTCGTTTTGGTCAAAAAATGAAAATTCTAAAAGTTCCTGTTTTTTTTGCTTTAAACTCTAAGTACACATCCAAAATGTATTACTGAGTTGAAAGAAGTGGATTCTGGTGCATGGTTTTGAAACCGCAGTCAGAAAAAAAATCACAACCATATCAACATGTTTATAACCCCCGGGGCTGTCGTTTTGGTCAAAAAATGAAAATTCTAAAAGTTCCGTTTTTTCTGCTTTAAACTCTAGGTACACATCCAAAATGTATTACTGAGTTGAAAGAAGTGGATTCTGGTGCATGGTTTTGAAACCGCAGTCAGAAAAAAAATCACATCCATATCAACATGTTTATAACCCCCGGGGCTGTCGTTTTGGTCAAAAAATGAAAATTCTAAAAGTTCCGTTTTTTCTGCTTTAAACTCTAGGTACACATCCAAAATGTATTACTGAGTTGAAAGAAGTGGATTCTGGTGCATGGTTTTGAAACCGCAGTCAGAAAAAAAATCACATCCATATCAACATGTTTATAACCGCCGGGGCTGTCGTTTTGGTCAAAAAATGAAAATTCTAAAAGTTCATGTTTTTCTGCTTTAAACTCTAGGTACACATCCAAAATGTATTACTGAGTTGAAAGAAGTGGATTCTGGTGCATGGTTTTGAAACCGCAGTCAGAAAAAAAATCACATCCATATCAACATGTTTATAACCCCCGGGGCTGTCGTTTTGGTCAAAAAATGAAAATTCTAAAAGTTCCGTTTTTTCTGCTTTAAACTCTAGGTACACATCCAAAATGTATTACTGAGTTGAAAGAAGTGGATTCTGGTGCATGGTTTTGAAACCGCAGTCAGAAAAAAAATCACATCCATATCAACATGTTTATAACCCCCGGGGCTGTCGTTTTGGTCAAAAAATGAAAATTCTAAAAGTTCATGTTTTTCGGCTTTAAACTCTAGGTACACATCCAAAATGTATTACTGAGTTGAAAGAAGTGGATTCTGGTGCATGGTTTTGAAACCGCAGTCAGAAAAAAAATCACAACCATATCAACATGTTTATAAACCCCGGGGCTGTCGTTTTGGTCAAAAAATGAAAATTCTAAAAGTTCCGTTTTTTCTGCTTTAAACTCTAGGTACACATCCAAAATGTATTACTGAGTTGAAAGAAGTGGATTCTGGTGCATGGTTTTGAAACTGCAGTCAGAAAAAAAAATCACAACCATATCAACATGTTTATAACCCCCGGGGCTGTCGTTTTGGTCAAAAAATGAAATTTCTAAAAGTTCAGTTTTTTCTGCTTTAAACTCTAGGTACACATCCAAAATGTATTACTGAGTTGAAAGAAGTGGATTCTGGTGCATGGTTTTGAAACCGCAGTCAGAAAAAAAATCACATCCATATCAACATGTTTATAACCCCCGGGGCTGTCGTTTTGGTCAAAAAATGAAAATTCTAAAAGTTCTGTTTTTTCTGCTTTAAACTCTAGGTACACATCCAAAATGTATTACTGAGTTGAAAGAAGTGGATTCTGGTGCATGGTTTTGAAACCGCAGTCAGAAAAAAAATCACATCCATATCAACATGTTTATAACCCCCGGGGCTGTCGTTTTGGTCAAAAAATGAAAATTCTAAAAGTTCATGTTTTTCGGCTTTAAACTCTAGGTACACATCCAAAATGTATTACTGAGTTGAAAGAAGTGGATTCTGGTGCATGGTTTTGAAACCGCAGTCAGAAAAAAAATCACAACCATATCAACATGTTTATAACCCCCGGGGCTGTCGTTTTGGTCAAAAAATGAAAATTCTAAAAGTTCAGTTTTTTCTGCTTTAAACTCTAGGTACACATCCAAAATGTATTACTGAGTTGAAAGAAGTGGATTCTGGTGCATGGTTTTGAAACTGCAGTCAGAAAAAAAAATCACAACCATATCAACATGTTTATAACCCCCGGGGCTGTCGTTTTGGTCAAAAAATGAAAATTCTAAAAGTTCCGTTTTTTCTGCTTTAAACTCTAGGTACACATCCAAAATGTATTACTGAGTTGAAAGAAGTGGATTCTGGTGCATGGTTTTGAAACCGCAGTCAGAAAAAAAATCACATCCATATCAACATGTTTATAACCCCCGGGGCTGTCGTTTTGGTCAAAAAATGAAAATTCTAAAAGTTACGTTTTTTCTGCTTTAAACTCTAGGTACACATCCAAAATGTATTACTGAGTTGAAAGAAGTGGATTCTGGTGCATGGTTTTGAAACCGCAGTCAGAAAAAAAATCACATCCATATCAACATGTTTATAACCCCCGGGGCTGTCGTTTTGGTCAAAAAATGAAAATTCTAAAAGTTCATGTTTTTCTGCTTTAAACTCTAGGTACACATCCAAAATGTATTACTGAGTTGAAAGAAGTGGATTCTGGTGCATGGTTTTGAAACCGCAGTCAGAAAAAAAATCACAACCATATCAACATGTTTATAAACCCCGGGGCTGTCGTTTTGGTCAAAAAATGAAATTTCTAAAAGTTCCGTTTTTTCTGCTTTAAACTCTAGGTACACATCCAAAATGTATTACGGAGTTGAAAGAAGTGGATTCTGGTGCATGGTTTTGAAACCGCAGTCAGAAAAAAAATCACATCCATATCAACATGTTTATAACCCCCGGGGCTGTCGTTTTGGTCAAAAAATGAAAATTCTAAAAGTTCCGTTTTTTCTGCTTTAGACTCTAGGTACACATCCAAAATGTATTACTGAGTTGAAAGAAGTGGATTCTGGTGCATGGTTTTGAAACCGCAGTCAGAAAAAAAATCACATCCATATCAACATGTTTATAACCCCCGGGGCTGTCGTTTTGGTCAAAAAATGAAAATTATAAAAGTTCCGTTTTTTCTGCTTTCAACTCTAGGTACACATCCAAAATGTATTACTGAGTTGAAAGAAGTGGATTCTGGTGCATGGTTTTGAAACCGCAGTCAGAAAAAAAATCACATCCATATCAACATGTTTATAACCCCCGGGGCTGTCGTTTTGGTCAAAAAATGAAAATTCTAAAAGTTCATGTTTTTCTGCTTTAAACTCTAGGTACACATCCAAAATGTATTACTGAGTTGAAAGAAGTGGATTCTGGTGCATGGTTTTGAAACCGCAGTCAGAAAAAAAATCACAACCATATCAACATGTTTATAACCCCCGGGGCTGTCGTTTTGGTCAAAAAATGAAAATTCTAAAAGTTCCGTTTTTCTGCTTTAAATTCTAGGTACACATCCAAAATGTATTACTGAGTTGAAAGAAGTGGATTCTGGTGCATGGTTTTGAAACCGCAGTCAGAAAAAAAATCACAACCATATCAACATGTTTATAACCCCCGGGGCTGTCGTTTTGGTCAAAAAATTAAAATTCTAAAAGTTCCGTTTTTTCTGCTTTAAACTCTAGGTACACATCCAAAATGTATTACTGAGTTGAAAGAAGTGGATTCTGGTGCATGGTTTTGAAACCGCAGTCAGAAAAAAAATCACATCCATATCAACATTTTTATAACCCCCGGGGCTGTCGTTTTGGTAAAAAAATGAAAATTCTAAAAGTTCCGTTTTTTCTGCTTTAAACTCTAGGTACACATCCAAAATGTATTACTGAGTTGAAAAAAGTGGATTCTGGTGCATGGTTTTGAAACCGCAGTCAGAAAAAAATCACAACCATATCAACATGTTAATAACCCCCGGGGCTGTCGTTTTGGTCAAAAAATGAAAATTCTAAAAGTTCCGTTTTTTCTGCTTTAAACTCTAGGTACACATCCAAAATGTATTACTGAGTTGAAAGAAGTGGATTCTGGTGCATGGTTTTGAAACCACAGTCAGAAAAAAAATCACATCCATATCAACATGTTTATA
Source organism: Crinia signifera (assembly GCF_055691185.1). Lineage (NCBI taxonomy): Eukaryota > Metazoa > Chordata > Amphibia > Anura > Myobatrachidae > Crinia > Crinia signifera. The sequence goes on along the minus strand of NC_139222.1, from coordinate 23,318,047 downwards.
ACCCCCGGGGCTGTCGTTTTGGTCAAAAAATGAAAATTCTAAAAGTTCCTGTTTTTCTGCTTTTAACTCTAGGTACACATCCAAAATGTATTACTGAGTTGAAAGAAGTGGATTCTGGTGCATGGTTTTGAAACCGCAGTCAGAAAAAAAATCACAACCATATCAACATGTTTATAACCCCCGGGGCTGTCGTTTTGGTCAAAAAATGAAAATTCTAAAAGTTCCGTTTTTCTGCTTTAAATTCTAGGTACACATCCAAAATGTATTACTGAGTTGAAAGAAGTGGATTCTGGTGCATGGTTTTGAAACCGCAGTCAGAAAAAAAATCACAACCATATCAACATGTTTATAACCCCCGGGGCTGTCGTTTTGGTCAAAAAATTAAAATTCTAAAAGTTCCGTTTTTTCTGCTTTAAACTCTAGGTACACATCCAAAATGTATTACTGAGTTGAAAGAAGTGGATTCTGGTGCATGGTTTTGAAACCGCAGTCAGAAAAAAAATCACATCCATATCAACATTTTTATAACCCCCGGGGCTGTCGTTTTGGTAAAAAAATGAAAATTCTAAAAGTTCCGTTTTTTCTGCTTTAAACTCTAGGTACACATCCAAAATGTATTACTGAGTTGAAAAAAGTGGATTCTGGTGCATGGTTTTGAAACCGCAGTCAGAAAAAAATCACAACCATATCAACATGTTAATAACCCCCGGGGCTGTCGTTTTGGTCAAAAAATGAAAATTCTAAAAGTTCCGTTTTTTCTGCTTTAAACTCTAGGTACACATCCAAAATGTATTACTGAGTTGAAAGAAGTGGATTCTGGTGCATGGTTTTGAAACCACAGTCAGAAAAAAAATCACATCCATATCAACATGTTTATAACCCCCGGGGCTGTCGTTTTGGTCAAAAAATGAAAATTCTAAAAGTTCCTGTTTTTCTGCTTTTAACTCTAGGTACACATCCAAAATGTATTACTGAGTTGAAAGAAGTGGATTCTGGTGCATGGTTTTGAAACCGCAGTCAGAAAAAAAATCACATCCATATCAACATGTTTATGACCCCCGGGGCTGTCGTTTTGGTCAAAAAATGAAAATTCTAAAAGTTCATGTTTTTCTGCTTTAAACTCTAGGTACACATCCAAAATGTATTACTGAGTTGAAAGAAGTGGATTCTGGTGCATGGTTTTGAAACCGCAGTCAGAAAAAAAATCACAACCATATCAACATGTTTATAACCCCCGGGGCTGTCGTTTTGGTCAAAAAATGAAAATTCTAAAAGTTCCGTTTTTTCTGCTTTAAACTCTAGGTACACATCCAAAATGTTTTACTGAGTTGAAAGTAGTGGATTCTGGTGCATGGTTTTGAAACCGCAGTCAGAAAAAAATCTCATCCATATCAACATTTTTATAACCCCCGGGGCTGTCGTTTTGGTCAAAAAATGAAAATTCTAAAAGTTCCGTTTTTTCTGCTTTAAACTCTAGGTACACATCCAAAATGTATTACTGAGTTGAAAGAAGTGGATTCTGGTGCATGGTTTTGAAACCGCAGTCAGAAAAAAAATCACATCCATATCAACATTTTTATAACCCCCGGGGCTGTCGTTTTGGTCAAAAAATGAAAATTCTAAAAGTTCCGTTTTTTCTGCTTTAAACTCTAGGTACACATCCAAAATGTTTTACTGAGTTGAAAGTAGTGGATTCTGGTGCATGGTTTTGAAACCGCAGTCAGAAAAAAATCTCATCCATATCAACATTTTTATAACCCCCGGGGCTGTCGTTTTGGTCAAAAAATGAAAATTCTAAAAGTTCCGTTTTTTCTGCTTTAAACTCTAGGTACACATCCAAAATGTATTACTGAGTTGAAAGAAGTGGATTCTGGTGCATGGTTTTGAAACCGCAGTCAGAAAAAAAATCACATCCATATCAACATTTTTATAACCCCCGGGGCTGTCGTTTTGGTAAAAAAATGAAAATTCTAAAAGTTCCGTTTTTTCTGCTTTAAACTCTAGGTACACATCCAAAATGTATTACTGAGTTGAAAGAAGTGGATTCTGGTGCATGGTTTTGAAACCGCAGTCAGAAAAAAAATCACAACCATATCAACATGTTAATAACCCCCGGGGCTGTCGTTTTGGTCAAAAAATGAAAATTCTAAAAGTTCCGTTTTTTCTGCTTTAAACTCTAGGTACACATCCAAAATGTATTACTGAGTTGAAAGAAGTGGATTCTGGTGCATGGTTTTGAAACCGCAGTCAGAAAAAAAATCACATCCATATCAACATGTTTATAACCCCCGGGGCTGTCGTTTTGGTCAAAAAATGAAAATTCTAAAAGTTCCTGTTTTTTTTGCTTTAAACTCTAAGTACACATCCAAAATGTATTACTGAGTTGAAAGAAGTGGATTCTGGTGCATGGTTTTGAAACCGCAGTCAGAAAAAAAATCACAACCATATCAACATGTTTATAACCCCCGGGGCTGTCGTTTTGGTCAAAAAATGAAAATTCTAAAAGTTCCGTTTTTTCTGCTTTAAACTCTAGGTACACATCCAAAATGTATTACTGAGTTGAAAGAAGTGGATTCTGGTGCATGGTTTTGAAACCGCAGTCAGAAAAAAAATCACATCCATATCAACATGTTTATAACCCCCGGGGCTGTCGTTTTGGTCAAAAAATGAAAATTCTAAAAGTTCCGTTTTTTCTGCTTTAAACTCTAGGTACACATCCAAAATGTATTACTGAGTTGAAAGAAGTGGATTCTGGTGCATGGTTTTGAAACCGCAGTCAGAAAAAAAATCACATCCATATCAACATGTTTATAACCGCCGGGGCTGTCGTTTTGGTCAAAAAATGAAAATTCTAAAAGTTCATGTTTTTCTGCTTTAAACTCTAGGTACACATCCAAAATGTATTACTGAGTTGAAAGAAGTGGATTCTGGTGCATGGTTTTGAAACCGCAGTCAGAAAAAAAATCACATCCATATCAACATGTTTATAACCCCCGGGGCTGTCGTTTTGGTCAAAAAATGAAAATTCTAAAAGTTCCGTTTTTTCTGCTTTAAACTCTAGGTACACATCCAAAATGTATTACTGAGTTGAAAGAAGTGGATTCTGGTGCATGGTTTTGAAACCGCAGTCAGAAAAAAAATCACATCCATATCAACATGTTTATAACCCCCGGGGCTGTCGTTTTGGTCAAAAAATGAAAATTCTAAAAGTTCATGTTTTTCGGCTTTAAACTCTAGGTACACATCCAAAATGTATTACTGAGTTGAAAGAAGTGGATTCTGGTGCATGGTTTTGAAACCGCAGTCAGAAAAAAAATCACAACCATATCAACATGTTTATAAACCCCGGGGCTGTCGTTTTGGTCAAAAAATGAAAATTCTAAAAGTTCCGTTTTTTCTGCTTTAAACTCTAGGTACACATCCAAAATGTATTACTGAGTTGAAAGAAGTGGATTCTGGTGCATGGTTTTGAAACTGCAGTCAGAAAAAAAAATCACAACCATATCAACATGTTTATAACCCCCGGGGCTGTCGTTTTGGTCAAAAAATGAAATTTCTAAAAGTTCAGTTTTTTCTGCTTTAAACTCTAGGTACACATCCAAAATGTATTACTGAGTTGAAAGAAGTGGATTCTGGTGCATGGTTTTGAAACCGCAGTCAGAAAAAAAATCACATCCATATCAACATGTTTATAACCCCCGGGGCTGTCGTTTTGGTCAAAAAATGAAAATTCTAAAAGTTCTGTTTTTTCTGCTTTAAACTCTAGGTACACATCCAAAATGTATTACTGAGTTGAAAGAAGTGGATTCTGGTGCATGGTTTTGAAACCGCAGTCAGAAAAAAAATCACATCCATATCAACATGTTTATAACCCCCGGGGCTGTCGTTTTGGTCAAAAAATGAAAATTCTAAAAGTTCATGTTTTTCGGCTTTAAACTCTAGGTACACATCCAAAATGTATTACTGAGTTGAAAGAAGTGGATTCTGGTGCATGGTTTTGAAACCGCAGTCAGAAAAAAAATCACAACCATATCAACATGTTTATAACCCCCGGGGCTGTCGTTTTGGTCAAAAAATGAAAATTCTAAAAGTTCCGTTTTTTCTGCTTTAAACTCTAGGTACACATCCAAAATGTATTACTGAGTTGAAAGAAGTGGATTCTGGTGCATGGTTTTGAAACTGCAGTCAGAAAAAAAAATCACAACCATATCAACATGTTTATAACCCCCGGGGCTGTCGTTTTGGTCAAAAAATGAAAATTCTAAAAGTTCCGTTTTTTCTGCTTTAAACTCTAGGTACACATCCAAAATGTATTACTGAGTTGAAAGAAGTGGATTCTGGTGCATGGTTTTGAAACCGCAGTCAGAAAAAAAATCACATCCATATCAACATGTTTATAACCCCCGGGGCTGTCGTTTTGGTCAAAAAATGAAAATTCTAAAAGTTCCGTTTTTTCTGCTTTAAACTCTAGGTACACATCCAAAATGTATTACTGAGTTGAAAGAAGTGGATTCTGGTGCATGGTTTTGAAACCGCAGTCAGAAAAAAAATCACATCCATATCAACATGTTTATAACCCCCGGGGCTGTCGTTTTGGTCCAAAAATGAAAATTCTAAAAGTTCATGTTTTTCTGCTTTAAACTCTAGGTACACATCCAAAATGTATTACTGAGTTGAAAGAAGTGGATTCTGGTGCATGGTTTTGAAACCGCAGTCAGAAAAAAAATCACAACCATATCAACATGTTTATAAACCCCGGGGCTGTCGTTTTGGTCAAAAAATGAAATTTCTAAAAGTTCCGTTTTTTCTGCTTTAAACTCTAGGTACACATCCAAAATGTATTACGGAGTTGAAAGAAGTGGATTCTGGTGCATGGTTTTGAAACCGCAGTCAGAAAAAAAATCACATCCATATCAACATGTTTATAACCCCCGGGGCTGTCGTTTTGGTCAAAAAATGAAAATTCTAAAAGTTCCGTTTTTTCTGCTTTAGACTCTAGGTACACATCCAAAATGTATTACTGAGTTGAAAGAAGTGGATTCTGGTGCATGGTTTTGAAACCGCAGTCAGAAAAAAAATCACATCCATATCAACATGTTTATAACCCCCGGGGCTGTCGTTTTGGTCAAAAAATGAAAATTATAAAAGTTCCGTTTTTTCTGCTTTCAACTCTAGGTACACATCCAAAATGTATTACTGAGTTGAAAGAAGTGGATTCTGGTGCATGGTTTTGAAACCGCAGTCAGAAAAAAAATCACATCCATATCAACATGTTTATAACCCCCGGGGCTGTCGTTTTGGTCAAAAAATGAAAATTCTAAAAGTTCATGTTTTTCTGCTTTAAACTCTAGGTACACATCCAAAATGTATTACTGAGTTGAAAGAAGTGGATTCTGGTGCATGGTTTTGAAACCGCAGTCAGAAAAAAAATCACAACCATATCAACATGTTTATAACCCCCGGGGCTGTCGTTTTGGTCAAAAAATGAAAATTCTAAAAGTTCCGTTTTTCTGCTTTAAATTCTAGGTACACATCCAAAATGTATTACTGAGTTGAAAGAAGTGGATTCTGGTGCATGGTTTTGAAACCGCAGTCAGAAAAAAAATCACAACCATATCAACATGTTTATAACCCCCGGGGCTGTCGTTTTGGTCAAAAAATGAAAATTCTAAAAGTTCCGTTTTTTCTGCTTTAAACTCTAGGTACACATCCAAAATGTATTACTGAGTTGAAAGAAGTGGATTCTGGTGCATGGTTTTGAAACCGCAGTCAGAAAAAAAATCACATCCATATCAACATTTTTATAACCCCCGGGGCTGTCGTTTTGGTAAAAAAATGAAAATTCTAAAAGTTCCGTTTTTTCTGCTTTAAACTCTAGGTACACATCCAAAATGTATTACTGAGTTGAAAGAAGTGGATTCTGGTGCATGGTTTTGAAACCGCAGTCAGAAAAAAAATCACAACCATATCAACATGTTTATAACCCCCGGGGCTGTCGTTTTGGTCAAAAAATGAAAATTCTAAAAGTTCCGTTTTTTCTGCTTTAAACTCTAGGTACACATCCAAAATGTATTACTGAGTTGAAAGAAGTGGATTCTGGTGCATGATTTTGAAACCGCAGTCAGAAAAAAAATCACAACCATATCAACATGTTTATAACCCCCGGGGCTGTCGTTTTGGTCAAAAAATGAAAATTCTAAAAGTTCCATTTTTTCTGCTTTAAACTCTAGGTACACATCCAAAATGTATTACTGAGTTGAAAGAAGTGGATTCTGGTGCATGGTTTTGAAACCGCAGTCAGAAAAAAAATCACAACCATATCAACATGTTTATAACCCCCGGGGCTGTCGTTTTGGTCAAAAAATGAAATTTCTAAAAGTTCTGTTTTTTCTGCTTTAAACTCTAGGTACACATCCAAAATGTATTACTGAGTTGAAAGAAGTGGATTCTGGTGCATGGTTTTGAAACCGCAGTCAGAAAAAAAATCACAACCATATCAACATGTTAATAACCCCCGGGGCTGTCGTTTGGTCAAAAAATGAAAATTCTAAAAGTTCCGTTTTTTTCTGCTTTAAACTCTAGGTACACATCCAAAATGTATTACTGAGTTGAAAGAAGTGGATTCTGGTGCATGGTTTTGAAACCGCAGTCAGAAAAAAAATCACAACCATATCAACATGTTTATAACCCCCGGGGCTGTCGTTTTGGTCAAAAAATGAAAATTCTAAAAGTTCCGTTTTTTCTGCTTTAAACTCTAGGTACACATTCAAAATGTATTACGGAGTTGAAAGAAGTGGATTCTGGTGCATGGTTTTGAAACCGCAGTCAGAAAAAAAATCACATCCATATCAACATGTTTATAACCCCCGGGGCTGTCGTTTTGGTCAAAAAATGAAAATTCTAAAAGTTCATGTTTTTCTGCTTTAAACTCTAGGTACACATCCAAAATGTATTACTGAGTTGAAAGAAGTAAATTCTGGTGCATGGTTTTGAAACCGCAGTCAGAAAAAAAATCACATCCATATCAACATGTTTATAACCCCCGGGGCTGTCGTTTTGGTCAAAAAATGAAAATTCTAAAAGTTCATGTTTTTCTGCTTTAAACTCTAGGTACACATCCAAAATGTATTACTGAGTTGAAAGAAGTGGATTCTGGTGCATGGTTTTGAAACCGCAGTCAGAAAAAAAATCACAACCATATCAACATGTTAATAACCCCCGGGGCTGTCGTTTTGGTCAAAATGAAAATTCTAAAAGTTCAGTTTTTTCTGCTTTAAACTCTAGGTACACATCCAAAATGTATTACTGAGTTGAAAGAAGTGGATTCTGGTGCATGGTTTTGAAACCGCAGTCAGAAAAAAAATCACAACCATATCAACATGTTTATAACCCCCGGGGCTGTCGTTTTGGTCAAAAAATGAAAATTCTAAAAGTTCCGTTTTTTCTGCTTTAAACTCTAGGTACACATCCAAAATGTATTACTGAGTTGAAAGAAGTGGATTCTGGTGCATGGTTTTGAAACCGCAGTCAGAAAAAAAATCACATCCATATCAACATGTTTATAACCCCCGGGGCTGTCGTTTTGGTCAAAAAATGAAAATTCTAAAAGTTCCTGTTTTTCTGCTTTAAACTCTAGGTACACATCCAAAATGTATTACTGAGTTGAAAGAAGTGGATTCTGGTGCATGGTTTTGAAACCGCAGTCAGAAAAAAAATCACAACCATATCAACATGTTTATAACCCCCGGGGCTGTCGTTTTGGTCAAAAAATGAAAATTCTAAAAGTTCCGTTTTTTCTGCTTTAAACTCTAGGTACACATCCAAAATGTATTACTGAGTTGAAAGAAGTGGATTCTGGTGCATGGTTTTGAAACCGCAGTCAGAAAAAAAATCACATCCATATCAACATGTTTATAACCCCCGGGGCTGTCGTTTTGGTCAAAAAATGAAAATTCTAAAAGTTCCTGTTTTTCTGCTTTAAACTCTAGGTACACATCCAAAATGTATTACTGAGTTGAAAGAAGTGGATTCTGGTGCATGGTTTTGAAACTGCAGTCAGAAAAAAAAATCACAACCATATCAACATGTTTATAACCCCCGGGGCTGTCGTTTTGGTCAAAAAATGAAATTTCTAAAAGTTCAGTTTTTTCTGCTTTAAACTCTAGGTACACATCCAAAATGTATTACTGAGTTGAAAGAAGTGGATTCTGGTGCATGGTTTTGAAACCGCAGTCAGAAAAAAAATCACATCCATATCAACATGTTTATAACCCCCGGGGCTGTCGTTTTGGTAAAAAAATGAAAATTCTAAAAGTTCTGTTTTTTCTGCTTTAAACTCTAGGTACACATCCAAAATGTATTACTGAGTTGAAAGAAGTGGATTCTGGTGCATGGTTTTGAAACCGCAGTCAGAAAAAAAATCACATCCATATCAACATGTTTATAACCCCCGGGGCTGTCGTTTTGGTCAAAAAATGAAAATTCTAAAAGTTCATGTTTTTCGGCTTTAAACTCTAGGTACACATCCAAAATGTATTACTGAGTTGAAAGAAGTGGATTCTGGTGCATGGTTTTGAAACCGCAGTCAGAAAAAAAATCACAACCATATCAACATGTTTATAACCCCCGGGGCTGTCGTTTTGGTCAAAAAATGAAAATTCTAAAAGTTCCGTTTTTTCTGCTTTAAACTCTAGGTACACATCCAAAATGTATTACTGAGTTGAAAGAAGTGGATTCTGGTGCATGGTTTTGAAACTGCAGTCAGAAAAAAAAATCACAACCATATCAACATGTTTATAACCCCCGGGGCTGTCGTTTTGGTCAAAAAATGAAAATTCTAAAAGTTCCGTTTTTTCTGCTTTAAACTCTAGGTACACATCCAAAATGTATTACTGAGTTGAAAGAAGTGGATTCTGGTGCATGGTTTTGAAACCGCAGTCAGAAAAAAAATCACATCCATATCAACATGTTTATAACCCCCGGGGCTGTCGTTTTGGTCAAAAAATGAAAATTCTAAAAGTTCCGTTTTTTCTGCTTTAAACTCTAGGTACACATCCAAAATGTATTACTGAGTTGAAAGAAGTGGATTCTGGTGCATGGTTTTGAAACCGCAGTCAGAAAAAAAATCACATCCATATCAACATGTTTATAACCCCCGGGGCTGTCGTTTTGGTCAAAAAATGAAAATTCTAAAAGTTCATGTTTTTCTGCTTTAAACTCTAGGTACACATCCAAAATGTATTACTGAGTTGAAAGAAGTGGATTCTGGTGTATGGTTTTGAAACCGCAGTCAGAAAAAAAATCACAACCATATCAACATGTTTATAAACCCCGGGGCTGTCGTTTTGGTCAAAAAATGAAATTTCTAAAAGTTCCGTTTTTTCTGCTTTAAACTCTAGGTACACATCCAAAATGTATTACGGAGTTGAAAGAAGTGGATTCTGGTGCATGGTTTTGAAACCGCAGTCAGAAAAAAAATCACATCCATATCAACATGTTTATAACCCCCGGGGCTGTCGTTTTGGTCAAAAAATGAAAATTCTAAAAGTTCCGTTTTTTCTGCTTTAGACTCTAGGTACACATCCAAAATGTATTACTGAGTTGAAAGAAGTGGATTCTGGTGCATGGTTTTGAAACCGCAGTCAGAAAAAAAATCACATCCATATCAACATGTTTATAACCCCCGGGGCTGTCGTTTTGGTCAAAAAATGAAAATTATAAAAGTTCCGTTTTTTCTGCTTTCAACTCTAGGTACACATCCAAAATGTATTACTGAGTTGAAAGAAGTGGATTCTGGTGCATGGTTTTGAAACCGCAGTCAGAAAAAAAATCACATCCATATCAACATGTTTATAACCCCCGGGGCTGTCGTTTTGGTCAAAAAATGAAAATTCTAAAAGTTCATGTTTTTCTGCTTTAAACTCTAGGTACACATCCAAAATGTATTACTGAGTTGAAAGAAGTGGATTCTGGTGCATGGTTTTGAAACCGCAGTCAGAAAAAAAATCACAACCATATCAACATGTTTATAACCCCTGGGGCTGTCGTTTTGGTCAAAAAATGAAAATTCTAAAAGTTCCGTTTTTCTGCTTTAAATTCTAGGTACACATCCAAAATGTATTACTGAGTTGAAAGAAGTGGATTCTGGTGCATGGTTTTGAAACCGCAGTCAGAAAAAAAATCACAACCATATCAACATGTTTATAACCCCCGGGGCTGTCGTTTTGGTCAAAAAATTAAAATTCTAAAAGTTCCGTTTTTTCTGCTTTAAACTCTAGGTACACATCCAAAATGTATTACTGAGTTGAAAGAAGTGGATTCTGGTGCATGGTTTTGAAACCGCAGTCAGAAAAAAAATCACATCCATATCAACATTTTTATAACCCCCGGGGCTGTCGTTTTGGTAAAAAAATTAAAATTCTAAAAGTTCCGTTTTTTCTGCTTTAAACTCTAGGTACACATCCAAAATGTATTACTGAGTTGAAAAAAGTGGATTCTGGTGCATGGTTTTGAAACCGCAGTCAGAAAAAAATCACAACCATATCAACATGTTAATAACCCCCGGGGCTGTCGTTTTGGTCAAAAAATGAAAATTCTAAAAGTTCCGTTTTTTCTGCTTTAAACTCTAGGTACACATCCAAAATGTATTACTGAGTTGAAAGAAGTGGATTCTGGTGCATGGTTTTGAAACCACAGTCAGAAAAAAAATCACATCCATATCAACATGTTTATAACCCCCGGGGCTGTCGTTTTGGTCAAAAAATGAAAATTCTAAAAGTTCCTGTTTTTCTGCTTTTAACTCTAGGTACACATCCAAAATGTATTACTGAGTTGAAAGAAGTGGATTCTGGTGCATGGTTTTGAAACCGCAGTCAGAAAAAAAATCACAACCATATCAACATGTTTATAACCCCCGGGGCTGTCGTTTTGGTCAAAAAATGAAATTTCTAAAAGTTCTGTTTTTTCTGCTTTAAACTCTAGGTACACATCCAAAATGTATTACTGAGTTGAAAGAAGTGGATTCTGGTGCATGGTTTTGAAACCGCAGTCAGAAAAAAAATCACAACCATATCAACATGTTAATAACCCCCGGGGCTGTCGTTTGGTCAAAAAATGAAAATTCTAAAAGTTCCGTTTTTTTCTGCTTTAAACTCTAGGTACACATCCAAAATGTATTACTGAGTTGAAAGAAGTGGATTCTGGTGCATGGTTTTGAAACCGCAGTCAGAAAAAAAATCACAACCATATCAACATGTTTATAACCCCCGGGGCTGTCGTTTTGGTCAAAAAATGAAAATTCTAAAAGTTCCGTTTTTTCTGCTTTAAACTCTAGGTACACATTCAAAATGTATTACGGAGTTGAAAGAAGTGGATTCTGGTGCATGGTTTTGAAACCGCAGTCAGAAAAAAAATCACATCCATATCAACATGTTTATAACCCCCGGGGCTGTCGTTTTGGTCAAAAAATGAAAATTCTAAAAGTTCATGTTTTTCTGCTTTAAACTCTAGGTACACATCCAAAATGTATTACTGAGTTGAAAGAAGTAAATTCTGGTGCATGGTTTTGAAACCGCAGTCAGAAAAAAAATCACATCCATATCAACATGTTTATAACCCCCGGGGCTGTCGTTTTGGTCAAAAAATGAAAATTCTAAAAGTTCATGTTTTTCTGCTTTAAACTCTAGGTACACATCCAAAATGTATTACTGAGTTGAAAGAAGTGGATTCTGGTGCATGGTTTTGAAACCGCAGTCAGAAAAAAAATCACAACCATATCAACATGTTAATAACCCCCGGGGCTGTCGTTTTGGTCAAAAAATGAAAATTCTAAAAGTTCCGTTTTTTCTGCTTTAAACTCTAGGTACACATCCAAAATGTATTACTGAGTTGAAAGAAGTGGATTCTGGTGCATGGTTTTGAAACCGCAGTCAGAAAAAAAATCACATCCATATCAACATGTTTATAACCCCCGGGGCTGTCGTTTTGGTCAAAAAATGAAAATTCTAAAAGTTCCTGTTTTTCTGCTTTAAACTCTAGGTACACATCCAAAATGTATTACTGAGTTGAAAGAAGTGGATTCTGGTGCATGGTTTTGAAACCGCAGTCAGAAAAAAAAATCACAACCATATCAACATGTTTATAACCCCCGGGGCTGTCGTTTTGGTCAAAATGAAAATTCTAAAAGTTCAGTTTTTTCTGCTTTAAACTCTAGGTACACATCCAAAATGTATTACTGAGTTGAAAGAAGTGGATTCTGGTGCATGGTTTTGAAACCGCAGTCAGAAAAAAAATCACAACCATATCAACATGTTTATAACCCCCGGGGCTGTCGTTTTGGTCAAAAAATGAAAATTCTAAAAGTTCCGTTTTTTCTGCTTTAAACTCTAGGTACACATCCAAAATGTATTACTGAGTTGAAAGAAGTGGATTCTGGTGCATGGTTTTGAAACCGCAGTCAGAAAAAAAATCACATCCATATCAACATGTTTATAACCCCCGGGGCTGTCGTTTTGGTCAAAAAATGAAAATTCTAAAAGTTCCGTTTTTTCTGCTTTAAACTCTAGGTACACATCCAAAATGTATTACTGAGTTGAAAGAAGTGGATTCTGGTGCATGGTTTTGAAACCGCAGTCAGAAAAAAAATCACAACCATATCAACATGTTTATAACCCCCGGGGCTGTCGTTTTGGTCAAAAAATGAAAATTCTAAAAGTTCCGTTTTTTCTGCTTTAAACTCTAGGTACACATCCAAAATGTATTACTGAGTTGAAAGAAGTGGATTCTGGTGCATGATTTTGAAACCGCAGTCAGAAAAAAAATCACAACCATATCAACATGTTTATAACCCCCGGGGCTGTCGTTTTGGTCAAAAAATGAAAATTCTAAAAGTTCCATTTTTTCTGCTTTAAACTCTAGGTACACATCCAAAATGTATTACTGAGTTGAAAGAAGTGGATTCTGGTGCATGGTTTTGAAACCGCAGTCAGAAAAAAAATCACAACCATATCAACATGTTTATAACCCCCGGGGCTGTCGTTTTGGTCAAAAAATGAAATTTCTAAAAGTTCTGTTTTTTCTGCTTTAAACTCTAGGTACACATCCAAAATGTATTACTGAGTTGAAAGAAGTGGATTCTGGTGCATGGTTTTGAAACCGCAGTCAGAAAAAAAATCACAACCATATCAACATGTTAATAACCCCCGGGGCTGTCGTTTGGTCAAAAAATGAAAATTCTAAAAGTTCCGTTTTTTTCTGCTTTAAACTCTAGGTACACATCCAAAATGTATTACTGAGTTGAAAGAAGTGGATTCTGGTGCATGGTTTTGAAACCGCAGTCAGAAAAAAAATCACAACCATATCAACATGTTTATAACCCCCGGGGCTGTCGTTTTGGTCAAAAAATGAAAATTCTAAAAGTTCCGTTTTTTCTGCTTTAAACTCTAGGTACACATTCAAAATGTATTACGGAGTTGAAAGAAGTGGATTCTGGTGCATGGTTTTGAAACCGCAGTCAGAAAAAAAATCACATCCATATCAACATGTTTATAACCCCCGGGGCTGTCGTTTTGGTCAAAAAATGAAAATTCTAAAAGTTCATGTTTTTCTGCTTTAAACTCTAGGTACACATCCAAAATGTATTACTGAGTTGAAAGAAGTAAATTCTGGTGCATGGTTTTGAAACCGCAGTCAGAAAAAAAATCACATCCATATCAACATGTTTATAACCCCCGGGGCTGTCGTTTTGGTCAAAAAATGAAAATTCTAAAAGTTCATGTTTTTCTGCTTTAAACTCTAGGTACACATCCAAAATGTATTACTGAGTTGAAAGAAGTGGATTCTGGTGCATGGTTTTGAAACCGCAGTCAGAAAAAAAATCACAACCATATCAACATGTTAATAACCCCCGGGGCTGTCGTTTTGGTCAAAAAATGAAAATTCTAAAAGTTCCGTTTTTTCTGCTTTAAACTCTAGGTACACATCCAAAATGTATTACTGAGTTGAAAGAAGTGGATTCTGGTGCATGGTTTTGAAACCGCAGTCAGAAAAAAAATCACATCCATATCAACATGTTTATAACCCCCGGGGCTGTCGTTTTGGTCAAAAAATGAAAATTCTAAAAGTTCCTGTTTTTCTGCTTTAAACTCTAGGTACACATCCAAAATGTATTACTGAGTTGAAAGAAGTGGATTCTGGTGCATGGTTTTGAAACCGCAGTCAGAAAAAAAAATCACAACCATATCAACATGTTTATAACCCCCGGGGCTGTCGTTTTGGTCAAAATGAAAATTCTAAAAGTTCAGTTTTTTCTGCTTTAAACTCTAGGTACACATCCAAAATGTATTACTGAGTTGAAAGAAGTGGATTCTGGTGCATGGTTTTGAAACCGCAGTCAGAAAAAAAATCACAACCATATCAACATGTTTATAACCCCCGGGGCTGTCGTTTTGGTCAAAAAATGAAAATTCTAAAAGTTCCGTTTTTTCTGCTTTAAACTCTAGGTACACATCCAAAATGTATTACTGAGTTGAAAGAAGTGGATTCTGGTGCATGGTTTTGAAACCGCAGTCAGAAAAAAAATCACATCCATATCAACATGTTTATAACCCCCGGGGCTGTCGTTTTGGTCAAAAAATGAAAATTCTAAAAGTTCCTGTTTTTCTGCTTTAAACTCTAGGTACACATCCAAAATGTATTACTGAGTTGAAAGAAGTGGATTCTGGTGCATGGTTTTGAAACCGCAGTCAGAAAAAAAATCACAACCATATCAACATGTTTATAACCCCCGGGGCTGTCGTTTTGGTCAAAAAATGAAAATTCTAAAAGTTCCGTTTTTTCTGCTTTAAACTCTAGGTACACATCCAAAATGTATTACTGAGTTGAAAGAAGTGGATTCTGGTGCATGGTTTTGAAACCGCAGTCAGAAAAAAAATCACATCCATATCAACATGTTTATAACCCCCGGGGCTGTCGTTTTGGTCAAAAAATGAAAATTCTAAAAGTTCCTGTTTTTCTGCTTTAAACTCTAGGTACACATCCAAAATGTATTACTGAGTTGAAAGAAGTGGATTCTGGTGCATGGTTTTGAAACTGCAGTCAGAAAAAAAAATCACAACCATATCAACATGTTTATAACCCCCGGGGCTGTCGTTTTGGTCAAAAAATGAAATTTCTAAAAGTTCAGTTTTTTCTGCTTTAAACTCTAGGTACACATCCAAAATGTATTACTGAGTTGAAAGAAGTGGATTCTGGTGCATGGTTTTGAAACCGCAGTCAGAAAAAAAATCACATCCATATCAACATGTTTATAACCCCCGGGGCTGTCGTTTTGGTAAAAAAATGAAAATTCTAAAAGTTCTGTTTTTTCTGCTTTAAACTCTAGGTACACATCCAAAATGTATTACTGAGTTGAAAGAAGTGGATTCTGGTGCATGGTTTTGAAACCGCAGTCAGAAAAAAAATCACATCCATATCAACATGTTTATAACCCCCGGGGCTGTCGTTTTGGTCAAAAAATGAAAATTCTAAAAGTTCATGTTTTTCGGCTTTAAACTCTAGGTACACATCCAAAATGTATTACTGAGTTGAAAGAAGTGGATTCTGGTGCATGGTTTTGAAACCGCAGTCAGAAAAAAAATCACAACCATATCAACATGTTTATAACCCCCGGGGCTGTCGTTTTGGTCAAAAAATGAAAATTCTAAAAGTTCCGTTTTTTCTGCTTTAAACTCTAGGTACACATCCAAAATGTATTACTGAGTTGAAAGAAGTGGATTCTGGTGCATGGTTTTGAAACCGCAGTCAGAAAAAAAATCACATACATATGAACATGTTTATAACCCCCGGGGCTGTCGTTTTGGTCAAAAAATGAAAATTCTAAAAGTTCCGTTTTTTCTGCTTTAGACTCTAGGTACACATCCAAAATGTATTACTGAGTTGAAAGAAGTGGATTCTGGTGCATGGTTTTGAAACCGCAGTCAGAAAAAAAATCACATCCATATCAACATGTTTATAACCCCCGGGGCTGTCGTTTTGGTCAAAAAATGAAAATTATAAAAGTTCCGTTTTTTCTGCTTTCAACTCTAGGTACACATCCAAAATGTATTACTGAGTTGAAAGAAGTGGATTCTGGTGCATGGTTTTGAAACCGCAGTCAGAAAAAAAATCACATCCATATCAACATGTTTATAACCCCCGGGGCTGTCGTTTTGGTCAAAAAATGAAAATTCTAAAAGTTCATGTTTTTCTGCTTTAAACTCTAGGTACACATCCAAAATGTATTACTGAGTTGAAAGAAGTGGATTCTGGTGCATGGTTTTGAAACCGCAGTCAGAAAAAAAATCACAACCATATCAACATGTTTATAACCCCTGGGGCTGTCGTTTTGGTCAAAAAATGAAAATTCTAAAAGTTCCGTTTTTCTGCTTTAAATTCTAGGTACACATCCAAAATGTATTACTGAGTTGAAAGAAGTGGATTCTGGTGCATGGTTTTGAAACCGCAGTCAGAAAAAAAATCACAACCATATCAACATGTTTATAACCCCCGGGGCTGTCGTTTTGGTCAAAAAATTAAAATTCTAAAAGTTCCGTTTTTTCTGCTTTAAACTCTAGGTACACATCCAAAATGTATTACTGAGTTGAAAGAAGTGGATTCTGGTGCATGGTTTTGAAACCGCAGTCAGAAAAAAAATCACATCCATATCAACATTTTTATAACCCCCGGGGCTGTCGTTTTGGTAAAAAAATTAAAATTCTAAAAGTTCCGTTTTTTCTGCTTTAAACTCTAGGTACACATCCAAAATGTATTACTGAGTTGAAAAAAGTGGATTCTGGTGCATGGTTTTGAAACCGCAGTCAGAAAAAAATCACAACCATATCAACATGTTAATAACCCCCGGGGCTGTCGTTTTGGTCAAAAAATGAAAATTCTAAAAGTTCCGTTTTTTCTGCTTTAAACTCTAGGTACACATCCAAAATGTATTACTGAGTTGAAAGAAGTGGATTCTGGTGCATGGTTTTGAAACCACAGTCAGAAAAAAAATCACATCCATATCAACATGTTTATAACCCCCGGGGCTGTCGTTTTGGTCAAAAAATGAAAATTCTAAAAGTTCCTGTTTTTCTGCTTTTAACTCTAGGTACACATCCAAAATGTATTACTGAGTTGAAAGAAGTGGATTCTGGTGCATGGTTTTGAAACCGCAGTCAGAAAAAAAATCACATCCATATCAACATGTTTATGACCCCCGGGGCTGTCGTTTTGGTCAAAAAATGAAAATTCTAAAAGTTCATGTTTTTCTGCTTTAAACTCTAGGTACACATCCAAAATGTATTACTGAGTTGAAAGAAGTGGATTCTGGTGCATGGTTTTGAAACCGCAGTCAGAAAAAAAATCACAACCATATCAACATGTTTATAACCCCCGGGGCTGTCGTTTTGGTCAAAAAATGAAAATTCTAAAAGTTCCGTTTTTTCTGCTTTAAACTCTAGGTACACATCCAAAATGTTTTACTGAGTTGAAAGTAGTGGATTCTGGTGCATGGTTTTGAAACCGCAGTCAGAAAAAAATCTCATCCATATCAACATTTTTATAACCCCCGGGGCTGTCGTTTTGGTCAAAAAATGAAAATTCTAAAAGTTCCGTTTTTTCTGCTTTAAACTCTAGGTACACATCCAAAATGTATTACTGAGTTGAAAGAAGTGGATTCTGGTGCATGGTTTTGAAACCACAGTCAGAAAAAAAATCACATCCATATCAACATTTTTATAACCCCCGGGGCTGTCGTTTTGGTCAAAAAATGAAAATTCTAAAAGTTCCGTTTTTTCTGCTTTAAACTCTAGGTACACATCCAAAATGTTTTACTGAGTTGAAAGTAGTGGATTCTGGTGCATGGTTTTGAAACCGCAGTCAGAAAAAAATCTCATCCATATCAACATTTTTATATCCCCCGGGGCTGTCGTTTTGGTCAAAAAATGAAAATTCTAAAAGTTCCGTTTTTTCTGCTTTAAACTCTAGGTACACATCCAAAATGTATTACTGAGTTGAAAGAAGTGGATTCTGGTGCATGGTTTTGAAACCGCAGTCAGAAAAAAAATCACATCCATATCAACATTTTTATAACCCCCGGGGCTGTCGTTTTGGTAAAAAAATGAAAATTCTAAAAGTTCCGTTTTTTCTGCTTTAAACTCTAGGTACACATCCAAAATGTATTACTGAGTTGAAAGAAGTGGATTCTGGTGCATGGTTTTGAAACCGCAGTCAGAAAAAAAATCACAACCATATCAACATGTTAATAACCCCCGGGGCTGTCGTTTTGGTCAAAAAATGAAAATTCTAAAAGTTCCGTTTTTTCTGCTTTAAACTCTAGGTACACATCCAAAATGTATTACTGAGTTGAAAGAAGTGGATTCTGGTGCATGGTTTTGAAACCGCAGTCAGAAAAAAAATCACATCCATATCAACATGTTTATAACCCCCGGGGCTGTCGTTTTGGTCAAAAAATGAAAATTCTAAAAGTTCCTGTTTTTTTTGCTTTAAACTCTAAGTACACATCCAAAATGTATTACTGAGTTGAAAGAAGTGGATTCTGGTGCATGGTTTTGAAACCGCAGTCAGAAAAAAAATCACAACCATATCAACATGTTTATAACCCCCGGGGCTGTCGTTTTGGTCAAAAAATGAAAATTCTAAAAGTTCCGTTTTTTCTGCTTTAAACTCTAGGTACACATCCAAAATGTATTACTGAGTTGAAAGAAGTGGATTCTGGTGCATGGTTTTGAAACCGCAGTCAGAAAAAAAATCACATCCATATCAACATGTTTATAACCCCCGGGGCTGTCGTTTTGGTAAAAAAATGAAAATTCTAAAAGTTCCGTTTTTTCTGCTTTAAACTCTAGGTACACATCCAAAATGTATTACTGAGTTGAAAGAAGTGGATTCTGGTGCATGGTTTTGAAACCGCAGTCAGAAAAAAAATCACAACCATATCAACATGTTAATAACCCCCGGGGCTGTCGTTTTGGTCAAAAAATGAAAATTCTAAAAGTTCCGTTTTTTCTGCTTTAAACTCTAGGTACACATCCAAAATGTATTACTGAGTTGAAAGAAGTGGATTCTGGTGCATGGTTTTGAAACCGCAGTCAGAAAAAAAATCACATCCATATCAACATGTTTATAACCCCCGGGGCTGTCGTTTTGGTCAAAAAATGAAAATTCTAAAAGTTCCTGTTTTTTTTGCTTTAAACTCTAAGTACACATCCAAAATGTATTACTGAGTTGAAAGAAGTGGATTCTGGTGCATGGTTTTGAAACCGCAGTCAGAAAAAAAATCACAACCATATCAACATGTTTATAACCCCCGGGGCTGTCGTTTTGGTCAAAAAATGAAAATTCTAAAAGTTCCGTTTTTTCTGCTTTAAACTCTAGGTACACATCCAAAATGTATTACTGAGTTGAAAGAAGTGGATTCTGGTGCATGGTTTTGAAACCGCAGTCAGAAAAAAAATCACATCCATATCAACATGTTTATAACCCCCGGGGCTGTCGTTTTGGTCAAAAAATGAAAATTCTAAAAGTTCCGTTTTTTCTGCTTTAAACTCTAGGTACACATCCAAAATGTATTACTGAGTTGAAAGAAGTGGATTCTGGTGCATGGTTTTGAAACCGCAGTCAGAAAAAAAATCACATCCATATCAACATGTTTATAACCGCCGGGGCTGTCGTTTTGGTCAAAAAATGAAAATTCTAAAAGTTCATGTTTTTCTGCTTTAAACTCTAGGTACACATCCAAAATGTATTACTGAGTTGAAAGAAGTGGATTCTGGTGCATGGTTTTGAAACCGCAGTCAGAAAAAAAATCACATCCATATCAACATGTTTATAACCCCCGGGGCTGTCGTTTTGGTCAAAAAATGAAAATTCTAAAAGTTCCGTTTTTTCTGCTTTAAACTCTAGGTACACATCCAAAATGTATTACTGAGTTGAAAGAAGTGGATTCTGGTGCATGGTTTTGAAACCGCAGTCAGAAAAAAAATCACATCCATATCAACATGTTTATAACCCCCGGGGCTGTCGTTTTGGTCAAAAAATGAAAATTCTAAAAGTTCATGTTTTTCGGCTTTAAACTCTAGGTACACATCCAAAATGTATTACTGAGTTGAAAGAAGTGGATTCTGGTGCATGGTTTTGAAACCGCAGTCAGAAAAAAAATCACAACCATATCAACATGTTTATAAACCCCGGGGCTGTCGTTTTGGTCAAAAAATGAAAATTCTAAAAGTTCCGTTTTTTCTGCTTTAAACTCTAGGTACACATCCAAAATGTATTACTGAGTTGAAAGAAGTGGATTCTGGTGCATGGTTTTGAAACTGCAGTCAGAAAAAAAAATCACAACCATATCAACATGTTTATAACCCCCGGGGCTGTCGTTTTGGTCAAAAAATGAAATTTCTAAAAGTTCAGTTTTTTCTGCTTTAAACTCTAGGTACACATCCAAAATGTATTACTGAGTTGAAAGAAGTGGATTCTGGTGCATGGTTTTGAAACCGCAGTCAGAAAAAAAATCACATCCATATCAACATGTTTATAACCCCCGGGGCTGTCGTTTTGGTCAAAAAATGAAAATTCTAAAAGTTCTGTTTTTTCTGCTTTAAACTCTAGGTACACATCCAAAATGTATTACTGAGTTGAAAGAAGTGGATTCTGGTGCATGGTTTTGAAACCGCAGTCAGAAAAAAAATCACATCCATATCAACATGTTTATAACCCCCGGGGCTGTCGTTTTGGTCAAAAAATGAAAATTCTAAAAGTTCATGTTTTTCGGCTTTAAACTCTAGGTACACATCCAAAATGTATTACTGAGTTGAAAGAAGTGGATTCTGGTGCATGGTTTTGAAACCGCAGTCAGAAAAAAAATCACAACCATATCAACATGTTTATAACCCCCGGGGCTGTCGTTTTGGTCAAAAAATGAAAATTCTAAAAGTTCCGTTTTTTCTGCTTTAAACTCTAGGTACACATCCAAAATGTATTACTGAGTTGAAAGAAGTGGATTCTGGTGCATGGTTTTGAAACTGCAGTCAGAAAAAAAAATCACAACCATATCAACATGTTTATAACCCCCGGGGCTGTCGTTTTGGTCAAAAAATGAAAATTCTAAAAGTTCCGTTTTTTCTGCTTTAAACTCTAGGTACACATCCAAAATGTATTACTGAGTTGAAAGAAGTGGATTCTGGTGCATGGTTTTGAAACCGCAGTCAGAAAAAAAATCACATCCATATCAACATGTTTATAACCCCCGGGGCTGTCGTTTTGGTCAAAAAATGAAAATTCTAAAAGTTCCGTTTTTTCTGCTTTAAACTCTAGGTACACATCCAAAATGTATTACTGAGTTGAAAGAAGTGGATTCTGGTGCATGGTTTTGAAACCGCAGTCAGAAAAAAAATCACATCCATATCAACATGTTTATAACCCCCGGGGCTGTCGTTTTGGTCAAAAAATGAAAATTCTAAAAGTTCATGTTTTTCTGCTTTAAACTCTAGGTACACATCCAAAATGTATTACTGAGTTGAAAGAAGTGGATTCTGGTGCATGGTTTTGAAACCGCAGTCAGAAAAAAAATCACAACCATATCAACATGTTTATAAACCCCGGGGCTGTCGTTTTGGTCAAAAAATGAAATTTCTAAAAGTTCCGTTTTTTCTGCTTTAAACTCTAGGTACACATCCAAAATGTATTACGGAGTTGAAAGAAGTGGATTCTGGTGCATGGTTTTGAAACCGCAGTCAGAAAAAAAATCACATCCATATCAACATGTTTATAACCCCCGGGGCTGTCGTTTTGGTCAAAAAATGAAAATTCTAAAAGTTCCGTTTTTTCTGCTTTAGACTCTAGGTACACATCCAAAATGTATTACTGAGTTGAAAGAAGTGGATTCTGGTGCATGGTTTTGAAACCGCAGTCAGAAAAAAAATCACATCCATATCAACATGTTTATAACCCCCGGGGCTGTCGTTTTGGTCAAAAAATGAAAATTATAAAAGTTCCGTTTTTTCTGCTTTCAACTCTAGGTACACATCCAAAATGTATTACTGAGTTGAAAGAAGTGGATTCTGGTGCATGGTTTTGAAACCGCAGTCAGAAAAAAAATCACATCCATATCAACATGTTTATAACCCCCGGGGCTGTCGTTTTGGTCAAAAAATGAAAATTCTAAAAGTTCATGTTTTTCTGCTTTAAACTCTAGGTACACATCCAAAATGTATTACTGAGTTGAAAGAAGTGGATTCTGGTGCATGGTTTTGAAACCGCAGTCAGAAAAAAAATCACAACCATATCAACATGTTTATAACCCCCGGGGCTGTCGTTTTGGTCAAAAAATGAAAATTCTAAAAGTTCCGTTTTTCTGCTTTAAATTCTAGGTACACATCCAAAATGTATTACTGAGTTGAAAGAAGTGGATTCTGGTGCATGGTTTTGAAACCGCAGTCAGAAAAAAAATCACAACCATATCAACATGTTTATAACCCCCGGGGCTGTCGTTTTGGTCAAAAAATTAAAATTCTAAAAGTTCCGTTTTTTCTGCTTTAAACTCTAGGTACACATCCAAAATGTATTACTGAGTTGAAAGAAGTGGATTCTGGTGCATGGTTTTGAAACCGCAGTCAGAAAAAAAATCACATCCATATCAACATTTTTATAACCCCCGGGGCTGTCGTTTTGGTAAAAAAATGAAAATTCTAAAAGTTCCGTTTTTTCTGCTTTAAACTCTAGGTACACATCCAAAATGTATTACTGAGTTGAAAGAAGTGGATTCTGGTGCATGGTTTTGAAACCGCAGTCAGAAAAAAAATCACAACCATATCAACATGTTTATAACCCCCGGGGCTGTCGTTTTGGTCAAAAAATGAAAATTCTAAAAGTTCCGTTTTTTCTGCTTTAAACTCTAGGTACACATCCAAAATGTATTACTGAGTTGAAAGAAGTGGATTCTGGTGCATGATTTTGAAACCGCAGTCAGAAAAAAAATCACAACCATATCAACATGTTTATAACCCCCGGGGCTGTCGTTTTGGTCAAAAAATGAAAATTCTAAAAGTTCTATTTTTTCTGCTTTAAACTCTAGGTACACATCCAAAATGTATTACTGAGTTGAAAGAAGTGGATTCTGGTGCATGGTTTTGAAACCGCAGTCAGAAAAAAAATCACAACCATATCAACATGTTTATAACCCCCGGGGCTGTCGTTTTGGTCAAAAAATGAAATTTCTAAAAGTTCTGTTTTTTCTGCTTTAAACTCTAGGTACACATCCAAAATGTATTACTGAGTTGAAAGAAGTGGATTCTGGTGCATGGTTTTGAAACCGCAGTCAGAAAAAAAATCACAACCATATCAACATGTTAATAACCCCCGGGGCTGTCGTTTGGTCAAAAAATGAAAATTCTAAAAGTTCCGTTTTTTTCTGCTTTAAACTCTAGGTACACATCCAAAATGTATTACTGAGTTGAAAGAAGTGGATTCTGGTGCATGGTTTTGAAACCGCAGTCAGAAAAAAAATCACAACCATATCAACATGTTTATAACCCCCGGGGCTGTCGTTTTGGTCAAAAAATGAAAATTCTAAAAGTTCCGTTTTTTCTGCTTTAAACTCTAGGTACACATTCAAAATGTATTACGGAGTTGAAAGAAGTGGATTCTGGTGCATGGTTTTGAAACCGCAGTCAGAAAAAAAATCACATCCATATCAACATGTTTATAACCCCCGGGGCTGTCGTTTTGGTCAAAAAATGAAAATTCTAAAAGTTCATGTTTTTCTGCTTTAAACTCTAGGTACACATCCAAAATGTATTACTGAGTTGAAAGAAGTAAATTCTGGTGCATGGTTTTGAAACCGCAGTCAGAAAAAAAATCACATCCATATCAACATGTTTATAACCCCCGGGGCTGTCGTTTTGGTCAAAAAATGAAAATTCTAAAAGTTCATGTTTTTCTGCTTTAAACTCTAGGTACACATCCAAAATGTATTACTGAGTTGAAAGAAGTGGATTCTGGTGCATGGTTTTGAAACCGCAGTCAGAAAAAAAATCACAACCATATCAACATGTTAATAACCCCCGGGGCTGTCGTTTTGGTCAAAAAATGAAAATTCTAAAAGTTCCGTTTTTTCTGCTTTAAACTCTAGGTACACATCCAAAATGTATTACTGAGTTGAAAGAAGTGGATTCTGGTGCATGGTTTTGAAACCGCAGTCAGAAAAAAAATCACATCCATATCAACATGTTTATAACCCCCGGGGCTGTCGTTTTGGTCAAAAAATGAAAATTCTAAAAGTTCCTGTTTTTCTGCTTTAAACTCTAGGTACACATCCAAAATGTATTACTGAGTTGAAAGAAGTGGATTCTGGTGCATGGTTTTGAAACCGCAGTCAGAAAAAAAATCACAACCATATCAACATGTTTATAACCCCCGGGGCTGTCGTTTTGGTCAAAATGAAAATTCTAAAAGTTCAGTTTTTTCTGCTTTAAACTCTAGGTACACATCCAAAATGTATTACTGAGTTGAAAGAAGTGGATTCTGGTGCATGGTTTTGAAACCGCAGTCAGAAAAAAAATCACAACCATATCAACATGTTTATAACCCCCGGGGCTGTCGTTTTGGTCAAAAAATGAAAATTCTAAAAGTTCCGTTTTTTCTGCTTTAAACTCTAGGTACACATCCAAAATGTATTACTGAGTTGAAAGAAGTGGATTCTGGTGCATGGTTTTGAAACCGCAGTCAGAAAAAAAATCACAACCATATCAACATGTTTATAACCCCCGGGGCTGTCGTTTTGGTCAAAAAATGAAAATTCTAAAAGTTCCGTTTTTTCTGCTTTAAACTCTAGGTACACATCCAAAATGTATTACTGAGTTGAAAGAAGTGGATTCTGGTGCATGATTTTGAAACCGCAGTCAGAAAAAAAATCACAACCATATCAACATGTTTATAACCCCCGGGGCTGTCGTTTTGGTCAAAAAATGAAAATTCTAAAAGTTCCGTTTTTTCTGCTTTAAACTCTAGGTACACATCCAAAATGTATTACTGAGTTGAAAGAAGTGGATTCTGGTGCATGGTTTTGAAACCGCAGTCAGAAAAAAAATCACAACCATATCAACATGTTTATAACCCCCGGGGCTGTCGTTTTGGTCAAAAAATGAAATTTCTAAAAGTTCTGTTTTTTCTGCTTTAAACTCTAGGTACACATCCAAAATGTATTACTGAGTTGAAAGAAGTGGATTCTGGTGCATGGTTTTGAAACCGCAGTCAGAAAAAAAATCACAACCATATCAACATGTTAATAACCCCCGGGGCTGTCGTTTGGTCAAAAAATGAAAATTCTAAAAGTTCCGTTTTTTACTGCTTTAAACTCTAGGTACACATCCAAAATGTATTACTGAGTTGAAAGAAGTGGATTCTGGTGCATGGTTTTGAAACCGCAGTCAGAAAAAAAATCACAACCATATCAACATGTTTATAACCCCCGGGGCTGTCGTTTTGGTCAAAAAATGAAAATTCTAAAAGTTCCGTTTTTTCTGCTTTAAACTCTAGGTACACATCCAAAATGTATTACGGAGTTGAAAGAAGTGGATTCTGGTGCATGGTTTTGAAACCGCAGTCAGAAAAAAAATCACATCCATATCAACATGTTTATAACCCCCGGGGCTGTCGTTTTGGTCAAAAAATGAAAATTCTAAAAGTTCATGTTTTTCTGCTTTAAACTCTAGGTACACATCCAAAATGTATTACTGAGTTGAAAGAAGTGGATTCTGGTGCATGGTTTTGAAACCGCAGTCAGAAAAACAATCACAACCATATCAACATGTTTATAACCCCCGGGGCTGTCGTTTTGGTCAAAAAATGAAAATTCTAAAAGTTCCGTTTTTTCTGCTTTAAACTCTAGGTACACATCCAAAATGTATTACGGAGTTGAAAGAAGTGGATTCTGGTGCATGGTTTTGAAACCGCAGTCAGAAAAAAAATCACAACCATATCAACATGTTTATAACCCCCGGGGCTGTCGTTTTGGTCAAAAAATGAAAATTCTAAAAGTTCCGTTTTTTCTGCTTTAAACTCTAGGTACACATCCAAAATGTATTACGGAGTTGAAAGAAGTGGATTCTGGTGCATGGTTTTGAAACCGCAGTCAGAAAAAAAATCACATCCATATCAACATGTTTATAACCCCCGGGGCTGTCGTTTTGGTCAAAAAATGAAAATTCTAAAAGTTCATGTTTTTCTGCTTTAAACTCTAGGTACACATCCAAAATGTATTACTGAGTTGAAAGAAGTGGATTCTGGTGCATGGTTTTGAAACCGCAGTCAGAAAAACAATCACAACCATATCAACATGTTTATAACCCCCGGGGCTGTCGTTTTGGTCAAAAAATGAAAATTCTAAAAGTTCCGTTTTTTCTGCTTTAAACTCTAGGTACACATCCAAAATGTATTACGGAGTTGAAAGAAGTGGATTCTGGTGCATGGTTTTGAAACCGCAGTCAGAAAAAAAATCACATCCATATCAACATGTTTATAACCCCCGGGGCTGTCGTTTTGGTCAAAAAATGAAAATTCTAAAAGTTCATGTTTTTCTGCTTTAAACTCTAGGTACACATCCAAAATGTATTACTGAGTTGAAAGAAGTGGATTCTGGTGCATGGTTTTGAAACCGCAGTCAGAAAAAAAATCACAACCATAGCAACATGTCATGTTTATAACCCCCGGGGCTGTCGTTTTGGTCAAAAAATGAAAATTCTAAAAGTTCCGTTTTTTCTGCTTTAAACTCTAGGTACACATCCAAAATGTATTACTGAGTTGAAAGAAGTGGATTCTGGTGCATGGTTTTGAAACCGCAGTCAGAAAAAAAAATCACAACCATATCAACATGTTTATAACCCCCGGGGCTGTCGTTTTGGTCAAAAAATGAAAATTCTAAAAGTTCAGTTTTTTATGCTTTAAACTCTAGGTACACATCCAAAATGTATTACTGAGTTGAAAGAAGTGGATTCTGGTGCATGGTTTTGAAACCGCAGTCAGAAAAAAAATCACATCCATATCAACATGTTTATAACCCCCGGGGCTGTCGTTTTGGTCAAAAAATGAAAATTCTAAAAGTTCATGTTTTTCTGCTTTAAACTCTAGGTACACATCCAAAATGTATTACTGAGTTGAAAGAAGTGGATTCTGGTGCATGGTTTTGAAACCGCAGTCAGAAAAAAAATCACAACCATAGCAACATGTTTATAACCCCCGGGGCTGTCGTTTTGGTCAAAAAATGAAAATTCTAAAAGTTCTGTTTTTTCTGCTTTAAACTCTAGGTACACATCCAAAATGTATTACTGAGTTGAAAGAAGTGGATTCTGGTGCATGGTTTTGAAACCGCAGTCAGAAAAAAAAATCACAACCATATCAACATGTTTATAACCCCCGGGGCTGTCGTTTTGGTCAAAAAATGAAAATTCTAAAAGTTCCGTTTTTTCTGCTTTAAACTCTAGGTACACATCCAAAATGTATTACGGAGTTGAAAGAAGTGGATTCTGGTGCATGGTTTTGAAACCGCAGTCAGAAAAAAAATCACATCCATATCAACATGTTTATAACCCCCGGGGCTGTCGTTTTGGTCAAAAAATGAAAATTCTAAAAGTTCATGTTTTTCTGCTTTAAACTCTAGGTACACATCCAAAATGTATTACTGAGTTGAAAGAAGTGGATTCTGGTGCATGGTTTTGAAACCGCAGTCAGAAAAAAAATCACAACCATAGCAACATGTCATGTTTATAACCCCCGGGGCTGTCGTTTTGGTCAAAAAATGAAAATTCTAAAAGTTCCGTTTTTTCTGCTTTAAACTCTAGGTACACATCCAAAATGTATTACTGAGTTGAAAGAAGTGGATTCTGGTGCATGGTTTTGAAACCGCAGTCAGAAAAAAAAATCACAACCATATCAACATGTTTATAACCCCCGGGGCTGTCGTTTTGGTCAAAAAATGAAAATTCTAAAAGTTCAGTTTTTTATGCTTTAAACTCTAGGTACACATCCAAAATGTATTACTGAGTTGAAAGAAGTGGATTCTGGTGCATGGTTTTGAAACCGCAGTCAGAAAAAAAATCACATCCATATCAACATGTTTATAACCCCCGGGGCTGTCGTTTTGGTCAAAAAATGAAAATTCTAAAAGTTCATGTTTTTCTGCTTTAAACTCTAGGTACACATCCAAAATGTATTACTGAGTTGAAAGAAGTGGATTCTGGTGCATGGTTTTGAAACCGCAGTCAGAAAAAAAATCACAACCATAGCAACATGTTTATAACCCCCGGGGCTGTCGTTTTGGTCAAAAAATGAAAATTCTAAAAGTTCTGTTTTTTCTGCTTTAAACTCTAGGTACACATCCAAAATGTATTACTGAGTTGAAAGAAGTGGATTCTGGTGCATGGTTTTGAAACCGCAGTCAGAAAAAAAAATCACAACCATATCAACATGTTTATAACCCCCGGGGCTGTCGTTTTGGTCAAAAAATGAAAATTCTAAAAGTTCCGTTTTTTATGCTTTAAACTCTAGGTACACATCCAAAATGTATTACTGAGTTGAAATAAGTGGATTCTGGTGCATGGTTTTGAAACCGCAGTCAGAAAAAAAATCACATCCATATCAACATGTTTATAACCCCCGGGGCTGTCGTTTTGGTCAAAAAATGAAAATTCTAAAAGTTCATGTTTTTCTGCTTTAAACTCTAGGTACACATCCAAAATGTATTACTGAGTTGAAAGAAGTGGATTCTGGTGCATGGTTTTGAAACCGCAGTCAGAAAAAAAATCACAACCATATTAACATGTTTATAACCCCCGGGGCTGTCGTTTTGGTCAAAAAATGAAAATTATAAAAGTTCCGTTTTTTCTGCTTTAAACTCTAGGTACACATCCAAAATTTATTACTGAGTCGAAAGAAGTGGATTCTGGTGCATGGTTTTGAAACCGCAGTCAGAAAAAAAATCACATCCATATCAACATGTTTATAACCCCCGGGGCTGTCGTTTTGGTCAAAAAATGAAAATTCTAAAAGTTCATGTTTTTCTGCTTTAAACTCTAGGTACACATCCAAAATGTATTACTGAGTTGAAAGAAGTGTATTCTGGTGCATGGTTTTGAAACCGCAGTCAGAAAAAAAATCACAACCATATCAACATGTTTATAACCCCCGGGGCTGTCGTTTTGGTCAAAAAATGAAAATTATAAAAGTTCAGTTTTTTCTGCTTTAAACTCTAGGTACACATCCAAAATGTATTACTGAGTTGAAAGAAGTGGATTCTGGTGCATGGTTTTGAAACCGCAGTCAGAAAAAAAATCACAACCATATCAACATGTTTATAACCCCCGGGGCTGTCGTTTTGGTCAAAAAATGAAAATTCTAAAAGTTCCATTTTTTCTGCTTTAAACTCTAGGTACACATCCAAAATGTATTACTGAGTTGAAAGTAGTGGATTCTGGTGCATGGTTTTGAAACCGCAGTCAGAAAAAAATCACATCCATATCAACATTTTTATAACCCCCGGGGCTGTCGTTTTGGTCAAAAAATGAAAATTCTAAAAGTTCCGTTTTTTCTGCTTTAAACTCTAGGTACACATCCAAAATGTATTACTGAGTTGAAAGAAGTGGATTCTGGTGCATGGTTTTGAAACCGCAGTCAGAAAAAAAATCACATCCATATCAACATGTTTATAACCCCCGGGGCTGTCGTTTTGGTCAAAAAATGAAAATTCTAAAAGTTCATGTTTTTCGGCTTTAAACTCTAGGTACACATCCAAAATGTATTACTGAGTTGAAAGAAGTGGATTCTGGTGCATGGTTTTGAAACCGCAGTCAGAAAAAAAATCACAACCATATTAACATGTTTATAACCCCCGGGGCTGTCGTTTTGGTCAAAAAATTAAAATTATAAAAGTTCCGTTTTTTCTGCTTTAAACTCTAGGTACACATCCAAAATTTATAACTGAGTTGAAAGAAGTGGATTCTGGTGCATGGTTTTGAAACCGCAGTCAGAAAAAAAATCACATCCATATCAACATGTTTATAACCCCCGGGGCTGTCGTTTTGGTCAAAAAATGAAAATTCTAAAAGTTCATGTTTTTCTGCTTTAAACTCTAGGTACACATCCAAAATGTATTACTGAGTTGAAAGAAGTGGATTCTGGTGCATGGTTTTGAAACCGCAGTCAGAAAAAAAATCACAACCATATCAACATGTTTATAACCCCCGGGGCTGTCGTTTTGGTCAAAAAATGAAAATTATAAAAGTTCCGTTTTTTCTGCTTTAAACTCTAGGTACACATCCAAAATGTATTACTGAGTTGAAAGAAGTGGATTCTGGTGCATGGTTTTGAAACCGCAGTCAGAAAAAAAATCACAACCATATCAACATGTTTATAACCCCCGGGGCTGTCGTTTTGGTCAAAAAATGAAAATTCTAAAAGTTCCGTTTTTTCTGCTTTAAACTCTAGGTACACATCCAAAATGTATTACTGAGTTGAAAGTAGTGGATTCTGGTGCATGGTTTTGAAACCGCAGTCAGAAAAAAATCACATCCATATCAACATTTTTATAACCCCCGGGGCTGTCGTTTTGGTCAAAAAATGAAAATTCTAAAAGTTCCGTTTTTTCTGCTTTAAACTCTAGGTACACATCCAAAATGTATTACTGAGTTGAAAGAAGTGGATTCTGGTGCATGGTTTTGAAACCGCAGTCAGAAAAAAAATCACAACCATATCAACATGTTTATAACCCCCGGGGCTGTCGTTTTGGTCAAAAAATGAAAATTCTAAAAGTTCCGTTTTTTCTGCTTTAAACTCTAGGTACACATCCAAAATGTATTACGGAGTTGAAAGAAGTGGATTCTGGTGCATGGTTTTGAAACCGCAGTCAGAAAAAAAATCACATCCATATCAACATGTTTATAACCCCCGGGGCTGTCGTTTTGGTCAAAAAATGAAAATTCTAAAAGTTCATGTTTTTCTGCTTTAAACTCTAGGTACACATCCAAAATGTATTACTGAGTTGAAAGAAGTGGATTCTGGTGCATGGTTTTGAAACCGCAGTCAGAAAAACAATCACAACCATATCAACATGTTTATAACCCCCGGGGCTGTCGTTTTGGTCAAAAAATGAAAATTCTAAAAGTTCCGTTTTTTCTGCTTTAAACTCTAGGTACACATCCAAAATGTATTACGGAGTTGAAAGAAGTGGATTCTGGTGCATGGTTTTGAAACCGCAGTCAGAAAAAAAATCACAACCATATCAACATGTTTATAACCCCCGGGGCTGTCGTTTTGGTCAAAAAATGAAAATTCTAAAAGTTCCGTTTTTTCTGCTTTAAACTCTAGGTACACATCCAAAATGTATTACGGAGTTGAAAGAAGTGGATTCTGGTGCATGGTTTTGAAACCGCAGTCAGAAAAAAAATCACATCCATATCAACATGTTTATAACCCCCGGGGCTGTCGTTTTGGTCAAAAAATGAAAATTCTAAAAGTTCATGTTTTTCTGCTTTAAACTCTAGGTACACATCCAAAATGTATTACTGAGTTGAAAGAAGTGGATTCTGGTGCATGGTTTTGAAACCGCAGTCAGAAAAACAATCACAACCATATCAACATGTTTATAACCCCCGGGGCTGTCGTTTTGGTCAAAAAATGAAAATTCTAAAAGTTCCGTTTTTTCTGCTTTAAACTCTAGGTACACATCCAAAATGTATTACGGAGTTGAAAGAAGTGGATTCTGGTGCATGGTTTTGAAACCGCAGTCAGAAAAAAAATCACATCCATATCAACATGTTTATAACCCCCGGGGCTGTCGTTTTGGTCAAAAAATGAAAATTCTAAAAGTTCATGTTTTTCTGCTTTAAACTCTAGGTACACATCCAAAATGTATTACTGAGTTGAAAGAAGTGGATTCTGGTGCATGGTTTTGAAACCGCAGTCAGAAAAAAAATCACAACCATAGCAACATGTTTATAACCCCCGGGGCTGTCGTTTTGGTCAAAAAATGAAAATTCTAAAAGTTCCGTTTTTTCTGCTTTAAACTCTAGGTACACATCCAAAATGTATTACTGAGTTGAAAGAAGTGGATTCTGGTGCATGGTTTTGAAACCGCAGTCAGAAAAAAAAATCACAACCATATCAACATGTTTATAACCCCCGGGGCTGTCGTTTTGGTCAAAAAATGAAAATTCTAAAAGTTCCGTTTTTTATGCTTTAAACTCTAGGTACACATCCAAAATGTATTACTGAGTTGAAAGAAGTGGATTCTGGTGCATGGTTTTGAAACCGCAGTCAGAAAAAAAAATCACATCCATATCAACATGTTTATAACCCCCGGGGCTGTCGTTTTGGTCAAAAAATGAAAATTCTAAAAGTTCATGTTTTTCTGCTTTAAACTCTAGGTACACATCCAAAATGTATTACTGAGTTGAAAGAAGTGGATTCTGGTGCATGGTTTTGAAACCGCAGTCAGAAAAAAAATCACAACCATAGCAACATGTTTATAACCCCCGGGGCTGTCGTTTTGGTCAAAAAATGAAAATTCTAAAA
Organism: Crinia signifera; assembly: GCF_055691185.1. Lineage (NCBI taxonomy): Eukaryota > Metazoa > Chordata > Amphibia > Anura > Myobatrachidae > Crinia > Crinia signifera. Next base: position 23,285,437 of record NC_139222.1, on the reverse strand, counting down.
GTTCCGTTTTTTCTGCTTTAAACTCTAGGTACACATCCAAAATGTATTACTGAGTTGAAAGAAGTGGATTCTGGTGCATGGTTTTGAAACCGCAGTCAGAAAAAAAAATCACAACCATATCAACATGTTTATAACCCCCGGGGCTGTCGTTTTGGTCAAAAAATGAAAATTCTAAAAGTTCCGTTTTTTATGCTTTAAACTCTAGGTACACATCCAAAATGTATTACTGAGTTGAAAGAAGTGGATTCTGGTGCATGGTTTTGAAACCGCAGTCAGAAAAAAAATCACATCCATATCAACATGTTTATAACCCCCGGGGCTGTCGTTTTGGTCAAAAAATGAAAATTCTAAAAGTTCATGTTTTTCTGCTTTAAACTCTAGGTACACATCCAAAATGTATTACTGAGTTGAAAGAAGTGGATTCTGGTGCATGGTTTTGAAACCGCAGTCAGAAAAAAAATCACAACCATATTAACATGTTTATAACCCCCGGGGCTGTCGTTTTGGTCAAAAAATGAAAATTATAAAAGTTCCGTTTTTTCTGCTTTAAACTCTAGGTACACATCCAAAATTTATTACTGAGTTGAAAGAAGTGGATTCTGGTGCATGGTTTTGAAACCGCAGTCAGAAAAAAAATCACATCCATATCAACATGTTTATAACCCCCGGGGCTGTCGTTTTGGTCAAAAAATGAAAATTCTAAAAGTTCATGTTTTTCTGCTTTAAACTCTAGGTACACATCCAAAATGTATTACTGAGTTGAAAGAAGTGTATTCTGGTGCATGGTTTTGAAACCGCAGTCAGAAAAAAAATCACAACCATATCAACATGTTTATAACCCCCGGGGCTGTCGTTTTGGTCAAAAAATGAAAATTATAAAAGTTCCGTTTTTTCTGCTTTAAACTCTAGGTACACATCCAAAATGTATTACTGAGTTGAAAGAAGTGGATTCTGGTGCATGGTTTTGAAACCGCAGTCAGAAAAAAAATCACAACCATATCAACATGTTTATAACCCCCGGGGCTGTCGTTTTGGTCAAAAAATGAAAATTCTAAAAGTTCATGTTTTTCTGCTTTAAACTTTAGGTACACATCCAAAATGTATTACTGAGTTGAAAGAAGTGGATTCTGGTGCATGGTTTTGAAACCGCAGTCAGAAAAAAAATCACAACCATATTAACATGTTTATAACCCCCGGGGCTGTCGTTTTGGTAAAAAAATGAAAATTATAAAAGTTCTGTTTTTTCTGCTTTAAACTCTAGGTACACATCCAAAATTTATTACTGAGTTGAAAGAAGTGGATTCTGGTGCATGGTTTTGAAACCGCAGTCAGAAAAAAAATCACATCCATATCAACATGTTTATAACCCCCGGGGCTGTCGTTTTGGTCAAAAAATGAAAATTCTAAAAGTTCATGTTTTTCTGCTTTAAACTCTAGGTACACATCCAAAATGTATTACTGAGTTAAAAGAAGTGGATTCTGGTGCATGGTTTTGAAACCGCAGTCAGAAAAAAAATCACAACCATATCAACATGTTTATAACCCCCGGGGCTGTCGTTTTGGTCAAAAAATGAAAATTCTAAAAGTTCCGTTTTTTCTGCTTTAAACTCTAGGTACACATCCAAAATGTATTACTGAGTTGAAAGTAGTGGATTCTGGTGCATGGTTTTGAAACCGCAGTCAGAAAAAAATCACATCCATATCAACATTTTTATAACCCCCGGGGCTGTCGTTTTGGTCAAAAAATGAAAATTCTAAAAGTTCCGTTTTTTCTGCTTTAAACTCTAGGTACACATCCAAAATGTATTACTGAGTTGAAAGAAGTGGATTCTGGTGCATGGTGTTAAAACCGCAGTCAGAAAAAAAATCACATCCATATCAACATGTTTATAACCCCCGGGGCTGTCGTTTTGGTCAAAAAATGAAAATTCTAAAAGTTCATGTTTTTCGGCTTTAAACTCTAGGTACACATCCAAAATGTATTACTGAGTTGAAAGAAGTGGATTCTGGTGCATGGTTTTGAAACCGCAGTCAGAAAAAAAATCACAACCATATTAACATGTTTATAACCCCCGGGGCTGTCGTTTTGGTCAAAAAATGAAAATTATAAAAGTTCCGTTTTTTCTGCTTTAAACTCTAGGTACACATCCAAAATTTATAACTGAGTTGAAAGAAGTGGATTCTGGTGCATGGTTTTGAAACCGCAGTCAGAAAAAAAATCACATCCATATCAACATGTTTATAACCCCCGGGGCTGTCGTTTTGGTCAAAAAATGTAAATTCTAAAAGTTCATGTTTTTCTGCTTTAAACTTTAGGTACACATCCAAAATGTATTACTGAGTTGAAAGAAGTGGATTCTGGTGCATGGTTTTGAAACCGCAGTCAGAAAAAAAATCACAACCATATCAACATGTTTATAACCCCCGGGGCTGTCGTTTTGGTCAAAAAATGAAAATTATAAAAGTTCCGTTTTTTCTGCTTTAAACTCTAGGTACACATCCAAAATGTATTACTGAGTTGAAAGAAGTGGATTCTGGTGCATGGTTTTGAAACCGCAGTCAGAAAAAAAATCACAACCATATCAACATGTTTATAACCCCCGGGGCTGTCGTTTTGGTCAAAAAATGAAAATTCTAAAAGTTCCGTTTTTTCTGCTTTAAACTCTAGGTACACATCCAAAATGTATTACTGAGTTGAAAGTAGTGGATTCTGGTGCATGGTTTTGAAACCGCAGTCAGAAAAAAAATCACATCCATATCAACATGTTTATAACCCCCGGGGCTGTCGTTTTGGTCAAAAAATGAAAATTCTAAAAGTTCATGTTTTTCGGCTTTAAACTCTAGGTACACATCCAAAATGTATTACTGAGTTGAAAGAAGTGGATTCTGGTGCATGGTTTTGAAACCGCAGTCAGAAAAAAAATCACAACCATATCAACATGTTTATAACCCCCGGGGCTGTCGTTTTGGTCAAAAAATGAAAATTCTAAAAGTTCCGTTTTTTCTGCTTTAAACTCTAGGTACACATCCAAAATGTATTACTGAGTTGAAAGAAGTGGATTCTGGTGCATGGTTTTGAAACCGCAGTCAGAAAAAAAATCACATCTATATCAACATTTTTATAACCCCCGGGGCTGTCGTTTTGGTAAAAAAATGAAAATTCTAAAAGTTCAGTTTTTTCTGCTTTAAACTCTAGGTACACATCCAAAATGTATTACTGAGTTGAAAGAAGTGGATTCTGGTGCATGGTTTTGAAACCGCAGTCAGAAAAAAAATCACAACCATATCAACATGTTTATAACCCCCGGGGCTGTCGTTTTGGTCAAAAAATAAAAATTCTAAAAGTTCCGTTTTTTCTGCTTTAAACTCTAGGTACACATCCAAAATGTATTACTGAGTTGAAAGAAGTGGATTCTGGTGCATGGTTTTGAAACCGCTGTCAGAAAAAAAAATCACAACCATATCAACATGTTTATAACCCCCGGGGCTGTCGTTTTGGTCAAAAAATGAAATTTCTAAAAGTTCAGTTTTTTCTGCTTTAAACTCTAGGTACACATCCAAAATGTATTACTGAGTTGAAAGAAGTGGATTCTGGTGCATGGTTTTGAAACCGCAGTCAGAAAAAAAATCACATCCATATCAACATGTTTATAACCCCCTGGGCTGTCGTTTTGGTAAAAAAATGAAAATTCTAAAAGTTCCGTTTTTTCTGCTTTAGACTCTAGGTACACATCCAAAATGTATTACTGAGTTGAAAGAAGTGGATTCTGGTGCATGGTTTTGAAACCGCAGTCAGAAAAAAAATCACATCCATATCAACATGTTTATAACCCCCGGGGCTGTCGTTTTGGTCAAAAAATGAAAATTATAAAAGTTCCGTTTTTTCTGCTTTCAACTCTAGGTACACATCCAAAATGTATTACTGAGTTGAAAGAAGTGGATTCTGGTGCATGGTTTTGAAACCGCAGTCAGAAAAAAAATCACATCCATATCAACATGTTTATAAGCCCCGGGGCTGTCGTTTTGGTCAAAAAATGAAAATTCTAAAAGTTCATGTTTTTCTGCTTTAAACTCTAGGTACACATCCAAAATGTATTACTGAGTTGAAAGAAGTGGATTCTGGTGCATGGTTTTGAAACCGCAGTCAGAAAAAAAATCACAACCATATCAACATGTTGATAACCCCCGGGGCTGTCGTTTTGGTCAAAAAATGAAAATTCTAAAAGTTCCGTTTTTTCTGCTTTAAATTCTAGGTACACATCCAAAATGTATTACTGAGTTGAAAGAAGTGGATTCTGGTGCATGGTTTTGAAACCGCAGTCAGAAAAAAAATCACAACCATATCAACATGTTTATAACCCCCGGGGCTGTCGTTTTGGTCAAAAAATGTAAATTCTAAAAGTTCATGTTTTTCTGCTTTAAACTTTAGGTACACATCCAAAATGTATTACTGAGTTGAAAGAAGTGGATTCTGGTGCATGGTTTTGAAACCGCAGTCAGAAAAAAAATCACAACCATATCAACATGTTTATAACCCCCGGGGCTGTCGTTTTGGTCAAAAAATGAAAATTATAAAAGTTCCGTTTTTTCTGCTTTAAACTCTAGGTACACATCCAAAATGTATTACTGAGTTGAAAGAAGTGGATTCTGGTGCATGGTTTTGAAACCGCAGTCAGAAAAAAAATCACAACCATATCAACATGTTTATAACCCCCGGGGCTGTCGTTTTGGTCAAAAAATGAAAATTCTAAAAGTTCCGTTTTTTCTGCTTTAAACTCTAGGTACACATCCAAAATGTATTACTGAGTTGAAAGTAGTGGATTCTGGTGCATGGTTTTGAAACCGCAGTCAGAAAAAAAATCACATCCATATCAACATGTTTATAACCCCCGGGGCTGTCGTTTTGGTCAAAAAATGAAAATTCTAAAAGTTCATGTTTTTCGGCTTTAAACTCTAGGTACACATCCAAAATGTATTACTGAGTTGAAAGAAGTGGATTCTGGTGCATGGTTTTGAAACCGCAGTCAGAAAAAAAATCACAACCATATCAACATGTTTATAACCCCCGGGGCTGTCGTTTTGGTCAAAAAATGAAAATTCTAAAAGTTCCGTTTTTTCTGCTTTAAACTCTAGGTACACATCCAAAATGTATTACTGAGTTGAAAGAAGTGGATTCTGGTGCATGGTTTTGAAACCGCAGTCAGAAAAAAAATCACATCTATATCAACATTTTTATAACCCCCGGGGCTGTCGTTTTGGTAAAAAAATGAAAATTCTAAAAGTTCAGTTTTTTCTGCTTTAAACTCTAGGTACACATCCAAAATGTATTACTGAGTTGAAAGAAGTGGATTCTGGTGCATGGTTTTGAAACCGCAGTCAGAAAAAAAATCACAACCATATCAACATGTTTATAACCCCCGGGGCTGTCGTTTTGGTCAAAAAATAAAAATTCTAAAAGTTCCGTTTTTTCTGCTTTAAACTCTAGGTACACATCCAAAATGTATTACTGAGTTGAAAGAAGTGGATTCTGGTGCATGGTTTTGAAACCGCAGTCAGAAAAAAAATCACAACCATATCAACATGTTTATAACCCCCGGGGCTGTCGTTTTGGTCAAAAAATTAAAATTCTAAAAGCTCCGTTTTTTCTGCTTTAAACTCTAGGTACACATCCAAAATGTATTACTGAGTTGAAAAAAGTGGATTCTGGTGCATGGTTTTGAAACCGCAGTCAGAAAAAAAAATCACAACCATATCAACATGTTAATAACCCCCGGGGCTGTCGTTTTGGTCAAAAAATGAAAATTCTAAAAGTTCCGTTTTTTCTGCTTTAAACTCTAGGTACACATCCAAAATGTATTACTGAGTTGAAAGAAGTGGATTCTGGTGCATGGTTTTGAAACCGCAGTCAGAAAAAAAATCACATCCATATCAACATGTTTATAACCCCCGGGGCTGTCGTTTTGGTCAAAAAATGAAAATTCTAAAAGTTCCTGTTTTTCTGCTTTTAACTCTAGGTACACATCCAAAATGTATTACTGAGTTGAAAGAAGTGGATTCTGGTGCATGGTTTTGAAACCGCAGTCAGAAAAAAAAAATCACAACCATATCAACATGTTTATAACCCCCGGGGCTGTCGTTTTGGTCAAAATGAAAATTCTAAAAGTTCCGTTTTTTCTGCTTTAAACTCTAGGTACACATCCAAAATGTATTACTGAGTTGAAAGAAGTGGATTCTGGTGCATGGTTTTGAAACCGCAGTTAGAAAAAAAATCACAACCATATCAACATGTTTATAACCCCCGGGGCTGTCGTTTTGGTCAAAAAATGAAAATTCTAAAAGTTCCGTTTTTTCTGCTTTAAACTCTAGGTACACATCCAAAATGTATTACTGAGTTGAAAGAAGTGGATTCTGGTGCATGGTTTTGAAACCGCAGTCAGAAAAAAAATCACAACCATATCAACATGTTTATAACCCCCGGGGCTGTCGTTTTGGTCAAAAAATGAAAATTCTAAAAGTTCAGTTTTTTCTGCTTTAAACTCCAGGTACACATCCAAAATGTATTACTGAGTTGAAAGAAGTGGATTCTGGTGCATGATTTTGAAACCGCAGTCAGAAAAAAAATCACAACCATATCAACATGTTTATAACCCCCGGGGCTGTCGTTTTGGTCAAAAAATGAAAATTCTAAAAGTTCCGTTTTTTCTGCTTTAAACTCTAGGTACACATCCAAAATGTATTACTGAGTTGAAAGAAGTGGATTCTGGTGCATGGTTTTGAAACCGCAGTCAGAAAAAAAATCACAACCATATCAACATGTTTATAACCCCCGGGGCTGTCGTTTTGGTCAAAAAATGAAAATTCTAAAAGTTCCGTTTTTTCTGCTTTAAACTCTAGGTACACATCCAAAATGTATTACTGAGTTGAAAGAAGTGGATTCTGGTGCATGGTTTTGAAACCGCAGTCAGAAAAAAAATCACAACCATATCAACATGTTTATAACCCCCGGGGCTGTCGTTTTGGTCAAAAAATGAAAATTCTAAAAGTTCCTTTTTTTCTGCTTTAAACTCTAGGTACACATCCAAAATGTATTACTGAGTTGAAAGAAGTGGATTCTGGTGCATGGTTTTGAAACCGCAGTCAGAAAAAAAATCACATCCATATCAACATGTTTATAACCCCCGGGGCTGTCGTTTTGGTCAAAAAATGAAAATTATAAAAGTTCCGTTTTTTCTGCTTTAAACTCTAGGTACACATCCAAAATGTATTACTGAGTTGAAAGAAGTGGATTCTGGTGCATGGTTTTGAAACCGCAGTCAGAAAAAAAATCACATCCATATCAACATGTTTATAACCCCCGGGGCTGTCGTTTTGGTCAAAAAATGAAAATTCTAAAAGTTCATGTTTTTCTGCTTTAAACTCTAGGTACACATCCAAAATGTATTACTGAGTTGAAAGAAGTGGATTCTGGTGCATGGTTTTGAAACCGCAGTCAGAAAAAAAATCACATCCATATCAACATGTTTATAACCCCCGGGGCTGTCGTTTTGGTCAAAAAATGAAAATTCTAAAAGTTCATGTTTTTCGGCTTTAAACTCTAGGTACACATCCAAAATGTATTACTGAGTTGAAAGAAGTGGATTCTGGTGCATGGTTTTGAAACCGCAGTCAGAAAAAAAATCACAACCATATCAACATGTTTATAACCCCCGGGGCTGTCGTTTTGGTCAAAAAATGAAAATTCTAAAAGTTCAGTTTTTTCTGCTTTAAACTCCAGGTACACATCCAAAATGTATTACTGAGTTGAAAGAAGTGGATTCTGGTGCATGATTTTGAAACCGCAGTCAGAAAAAAAATCACAACCATATCAACATGTTTATAACCCCCGGGGCTGTCGTTTTGGTCAAAAAATGAAAATTCTAAAAGTTCCGTTTTTTCTGCTTTAAACTCTAGGTACACATCCAAAATGTATTACTGAGTTGAAAGAAGTGGATTCTGGTGCATGGTTTTGAAACCGCAGTCAGAAAAAAAATCACAACCATATCAACATGTTTATAACCCCCGGGGCTGTCGTTTTGGTCAAAAAATGAAAATTCTAAAAGTTCCGTTTTTTCTGCTTTAAACTCTAGGTACACATCCAAAATGTATTACTGAGTTGAAAGAAGTGGATTCTGGTGCATGGTTTTGAAACCGCAGTCAGAAAAAAAATCACAACCATATCAACATGTTTATAACCCCCGGGGCTGTCGTTTTGGTCAAAAAATGAAAATTCTAAAAGTTCCTTTTTTTCTGCTTTAAACTCTAGGTACACATCCAAAATGTATTACTGAGTTGAAAGTAGTGGATTCTGGTGCATGGTTTTGAAACCGCAGTCAGAAAAAAATCACATCCATATCAACATTTTTATAACCCCCGGGGCTGTCGTTTTGGTCAAAAAATGAAAATTCTAAAAGTTCCGTTTTTTCTGCTTTAAACTCTAGGTACACATCCAAAATGTATTACTGAGTTGAAAGTAGTGGATTCTGGTGCATGGTTTTGAAACCGCAGTCAGAAAAAAATCACATCCATATCAACATTTTTATAACCCCCGGGGCTGTCGTTTTGGTCAAAAAATGAAAATTCTAAAAGTTCCGTTTTTTCTGCTTTAAACTCTAGGTACACATCCAAAATGTATTACTGAGTTGAAAGAAGTGGATTCTGGTGCATGGTTTTGAAACCGCAGTCAGAAAAAAAATCACATCCATATCAACATGTTTATAACCCCCGGGGCTGTCGTTTTGGTCAAAAAATGAAAATTCTAAAAGTTCCATTTTTTCTGCTTTAAACTCTAGGTACACATCCAAAATGTATTACTGAGTTGAAAGTAGTGGATTCTGGTGCATGGTTTTGAAACCGCAGTCAGAAAAAAATCACATCCATATCAACATTTTTATAATCCCCGGGGCTGTCGTTTTGGTCAAAAAATGAAAATTCTAAAAGTTCCGTTTTTTCTGCTTTAAACTCTAGGTACACATCCAAAATGTATTACTGAGTTGAAAGAAGTGGATTCTGGTGCATGGTTTTGAAACCGCAGTCAGAAAAAAAATCACATCCATATCAACATGTTTATAAGCCCCGGGGCTGTCGTTTTGGTAAAAAAATGAAAATTCTAAAAGTTCCGTTTTTTCTGCTTTAGACTCTAGGTACACATCCAAAATGTATTACTGAGTTGAAAGAAGTGGATTCTGGTGCATGGTTTTGAAACCGCAGTCAGAAAAAAAATCACATCCATATCAACATGTTTATAACCCCCGGGGCTGTCGTTTTGGTCAAAAAATGAAAATTATAAAAGTTCCGTTTTTTCTGCTTTAAACTCTAGGTACACATCCAAAATGTATTACTGAGTTGAAAGAAGTGGATTCTGGTGCATGGTTTTGAAACCGCAGTCAGAAAAAAAATCACATCCATATCAACATGTTTATAACCCCCGGGGCTGTCGTTTTGGTCAAAAAATGAAAATTCTAAAAGTTCATGTTTTTCTGCTTTAAACTCTAGGTACACATCCAAAATGTATTACTGAGTTGAAAGAAGTGGATTCTGGTGCATGGTTTTGAAACCGCAGTCAGAAAAAAAATCACATCCATATCAACATGTTTATAACCCCCGGGGCTGTCGTTTTGGTCAAAAAATGAAAATTCTAAAAGTTCATGTTTTTCGGCTTTAAACTCTAGGTACACATCCAAAATGTATTACTGAGTTGAAAGTAGTGGATTCTGGTGCATGGTTTTGAAACCGCAGTCAGAAAAAAATCACATCCATATCAACATTTTTATAACCCCCGGGGCTGTCGTTTTGGTCAAAAAATGAAAATTCTAAAAGTTCCGTTTTTTCTGCTTTAAACTCTAGGTACACATCCAAAATGTATTACTGAGTTGAAAGAAGTGGATTCTGGTGCATGGTTTTGAAACCGCAGTCAGAAAAAAAATCACATCCATATCAACATGTTTATAACCCCCGGGGCTGTCGTTTTGGTCAAAAAATGAAAATTCTAAAAGTTCATGTTTTTCGGCTTTAAACTCTAGGTACACATCCAAAATGTATTACTGAGTTGAAAGAAGTGGATTCTGGTGCATGGTTTTGAAACCGCAGTCAGAAAAAAAATCACAACCATATCAACATGTTTATAACCCCCGGGGCTGTCGTTTTGGTCAAAAAATGAAAATTCTAAAAGTTCCGTTTTTTCTGCTTTAAACTCTAGGTACACATCCAAAATGTATTACTGAGTTGAAAGAAGTGGATTCTGGTGCATGGTTTTGAAACCGCAGTCAGAAAAAAAATCACATCCATATCAACATTTTTATAACCCCCGGGGCTGTCGTTTTGGTAAAAAAATGAAAATTCTAAAAGTTCCGTTTTTTCTGCTTTAAACTCTAGGTACACATCCAAAATGGGTACTTGTTTCCTATCTGGGCGCCCACGATCAAAATCGCGTTGATCGGGGGTAAAAATCGCGGTCATCGCGGTCATCGCGGGCATCGCGGGTAAAATTGGATGGTCGCGATGCCCGCGATGACCGTGATCACCGCGATTTTCCTATAGGGAACAATGTTAAAAAAGGCTGATTGACCGCGATTTCACTGTTAAATGGCTCAATTGACCCGATTTGGCCATAATAACCCTGAATTAGGCCCAATTAACCCTTAAATGTCCCCCCCAAATGTTGACGCCACCCCACGATGAACGCCAACCCGAAGCGTGGCGAGCGCAGCGAGCCCGCGAGGGGCGGCGGTACGCGTCCTCCGACCTTTTCATGCCCTACTATCCACTAGGGCGTGGTGTGAGAATATAATAGTGTGGCGAGCGCAGCGAGCCACCGAGCCCGAAGCGTGGCGAGCGCAGCGAGCCCCGCGAGGGGACGCGGATACCTTCACTGTGAAGGCCGCGAGGGGACGCGCATAACTGTGAAGGTATCCGCGTCCCCTCGCGGGGCTCGCTGCGCTCGCCACGCTTCGGGCTCGGTGGCTCGCTGCGCTCGCCACACTATTATATTCTCACACCACGCCCTAGTGGATAGTAGGGCATGAAAAGGTCGGAGGACGCGTACCGCCGCCCCTCGCGGGCTCGCTGCGCTCGCCACGCTTCGGGTTGGCGTCGATCGTGGGGTGGCGTCAAAATTTGGGGGGGATATTTAAGGGTTAATGGGATCTGTGGCCCATTTAACATTGATTCCTATGGCCAAATCGGGTGGATTGAGGCATTTAACAGTAAAATCGGGTCCATCGCGGCTTTTTACATTGATTCCTATGGGAAATCGTGAGCATCGCGTCGCGGGCATCGCGGGTGCATTTATGGCCGGCCGCGACGCGACCGACACGATTTCCAAGTTTAACATTGGTTTCAATGGGAAATCGCGGGCATCGCGTCGGTCGCGTCGCGGCCATACATAAATGTACCCGCGATGCCCGCGACGGGCGCCCAGATAGGAAACCAGTACCTTTTTTTCATGTGAATGTGAAAAGTTTTTCTGGTCCCATTTAAAAACCATGCACCAGAATCAACTTCTTTCAACTCAGTAATACATTTCGGATGTCTACCTATAGTTTAAAGCAGAAAAACAGGAACTTTTGAAATTTTCATTTTTTGGACAAAACCCCCGGGGGTTAGAATATTTTTCATGTGAATGTGAAAAGTTTTTCTGGTCCCATTTAAAAACCATGCACCAGAATCAACTTCTTTCTACTCAGTAATACATTTCGGATGTCTACCTATAGTTTAAAGCAGAAAAACAGGATCTTTTGAAATTTTCATTTTTTGGACAAAACCCCCGGGGGTTAGAAATTTTGTCATGTGAATGTGAAAAGTTTTTCTGGTCCCATTTAAAAACCATGCACCAGAATCAACTTCTTTCAACTCAGTAATACATTTGGGATGTGTAGCTATAGTGTAAGGCAGAAAAACAGGAACTTTTGAAAGTTTCATTTTTTGGACAAAACACCCGGGGCTTAGAATTTTTTTCATGTGAATGTGAAAAGTTTTTCTGGTCCCATTTAAAAACCATGCACCAGAATCAACTTCTTTCAACTCAGTAATACATTTCGGATGTCTACCTATAGTTTAAAGCAGAAAAACAGGAACTTTTGAAATTTTCATTTTTTGGACAAAACCCCCGGGGGTTAGAATTTTTTTCATGTGAATGTGAAAAGTTTTTCTGGTCCCATTTAAAAACCATGCACCAGAATCAACTTCTTTCAACTCAGTAATACATTTCGGATGTCTACCTATAGTTTAAAGCAGAAAAACAGGATCTTTTGAAATTTTCATTTTTTGGACAAAACCCCCGGGGGTTAGAAATTTTTTCATGTGAATGTGAAAAGTTTTTCTGGTCCCATTTAAAAACCATGCACCAGAATCAACTTCTTTCAACTCAGTAATACATTTCGGATGTCTACCTATAGTTTAAAGCAGAAAAACAGGAACTTTTGAAATTTTCATTTTTTGGACAAAACCCCCGGGGGTTAGAATTTTTTTCATGTGAATGTGAAAAGATTTTCTGGTCCCATTTAAAAACCATGCACCAGAATCAACTTCTTTCAACTCAGTAATACATTTCGGATGTGTACTGTTACCATATATAATTTTGTTTGCATAGAAATTGAATATTATTTTGATACTATAAAGTAATGTAGTGTAGCTATAAATTGAATATGTATATCATTCAAATGTTTACAGAATGTAGCAATATTTGTATTTAGGTAGTCTGTGCTGTAAGGCAGAATTGTGGGACAGTGTATATTAGACAGACTGTATTGACTCCAGCCATCTGGTTTCCTTTCTGGAGAATGTAGCTGCTAGTACATCATCCAAGTTACTTTGCAGGACAAACAAGACACTATTGTATTTTGACAACAGGAGTGTAAAATAGATTGATGCACAGGGAGAGACCAGAACAGGAGATCTCGCAAAGGAGATTACCACTAGAGTCCAGACAAGCAGGAGACCCTGTCACCATTAGCATCCATAAATTCAATAACGTCATGAGAACAGGGAACTTCAATTCATGTATTTGGGATATAAGGAGAGAGATAGAGTAGACATTCACTCTCACACACACAGACACTCACAGACACACGGACAGTCGGCAAGAAACCCATTCAGAGAGTCAGGAGGAGAGATGTGAGAGAAGCAAGAGAAAGAATGGAATAAATAAGCAATGGGCAGGAGGTGAGGTGAATCATAGGTAGCTATACCCATGTAACTTGTAAGTATGTCATTTTATGTTAGTTTTGTAGCAATCTAAGTTTGTCAATTGTTTAATGTAATATAAGCAAGGAGGCGTATATATAAATATATATATAATAGCATATACATCAATTACTGTGTAAAATTATTCTGTATGGTTTGTTTTGCCTATAAATAAAATCCTCCAATTGGAGCTAAAATTACAAGTCTCGAACTCTCATATTTGGGGAATCAAATTATGACAAGTACTCTGTATATTGTATTGTAAAGTCTATTGGAATATAATTGCAGATGTTAAATATATGTGTTATATCAACACAAGATATAATAAATATATTTTATATAATAATATCTCAATCTCAATAACTATTATTGGGCTAAGAGAGATATATGATCCCTAAAATAAAACTCTACAATGGCGACCGCAGCAGGACTTGTACATTTTGGTATCTGATTGTATGATTATAATATTTATAAGGAGTAGCAGATGCGTGAAGCTGGCTACCTAACCTACAGAATCACAGTGAGGATGTATCTAGGAAAACGTAATACTATTGTGTATTTTTATCTTGCATTGTTTGTAGACCTAGAATAACGTATTGGTGAAACAGAACTGATATTCCATTGTTACCATTATCTGGGAGTGCACGCTTAGATATTGATAATATGGCATTATTCAGAAACATTTTTAACTAATACTACATTTACTAGGCTCAGCACAAGAGCATGTTAGCCTGCTGACACATTGCAAGATCACAATGGGGTATGTTACTAAATAGGCACTTGATAATTGTAAAGGCCTAGAATAAATAAACAGTGGAAATAAGCATTTCCAAATAAATTAAAATTAGTACCAGATATTAGAGTTAACTTTGAGAATCCGGACACTCTCATTGGGAGGATATCTTGTGTACAAAAGTATAAATACAGCATTGTAAAATAAGTGCAATGTTGAAAATGAAAAGAGTTGCTGTAGCATTTAGGAAACTGCACAGAGCAGCGACTTTAGAAGTTAAGCAGGAATGTAAAGAGAAATCAGTTTCACGTCTTAAGAGGGCATGCCTTAAAATGAATGCAAATGTGAATTCCTTCTTAAAATCCCTAAAGGTTAAGAAGTGTACTCAGAAGAATTCTGAGACAAAAGTAAATTTTCTGGCAGATTGTGAACAAACTGTCCAGATCTCTCATGAAGGGATCTCAGAAGCACCCAGCAAAGATGTTAGGAGCAGGGATGAGACCACAGAGGGGCTCATTCAGAAACAGACTACAAAGTCTGAAATGGTCACAGATGCTAATCAGGGCTCTGTAATAGAGAGAGAACGTAATACTGTGCACGATGGACCTATCCTCAAAGCGCACATTACTGCAAATAAGGCAGGAGCAATGAGAGATATCCCCTGCACTGTTTTGATTAAGAGGGGAAATCAGTACAATGAGAAGGAGAGAGATTCTGCAGAATCCACTCTCATAGTCCCCATTGTGACAAAGAAACTTGTGTTGCCCTCATGGAAAGGGGAACTGGCAATAACCTTGTATGCACACACTCCAATTGTAGGTAAAGTTGTCACAGAATTAAATGAGCAAATGTATTCAGCCACAAATATGTCTGAGCTGAGCAATGGCATGAATTTGAGCATGCATGATCACACAAAAGGTTCCACCATCTCTGTAACCCCCACACAGCAGTTAGAGACATCTAGTGGTGGAGCAAATGTCCACAGTCTCTTAGAGAGACCACATGCAGAGTGTCAATCTGTGAACAACACACAGAAGTACAGGAATGCTAAAGAGCATCACCAGGATGAGAATGTTTATATGTCCTGGAGTCCTAACCATTTTATTTTAGGTTTGGTCAAACATGAAGCCCCCGAGTCATACCAAGCATATTTAACCAGTTTTTCGCCACACAAGTATATTTTTCAGAAGCTCCAAGTTTCCAGACTGAAGAAACTCGCAGAACCACCAAAAGCAAATCAAAATAGGATGCATCATGGCAATGACAACAGGGAGTATTGTTCATTTACTTTATAGATTAAATCTAGTTATTGGGTGGTGTAAGAAACTGCCACATGTTTAAATGGATACAAGATCCAGATTAAATGTAACCTGCATCATACCTGCAGCAAAGTTTATGTTGTCAGTGACATATACTATTACATAGAGGAGAGAAATGGTACAAACCAGAAAACATGGCCAGCAATGTTGGACCAGTAGATAGCACAAAAGATATAGCAGCATTGTCACACCAGTTTGTAAATAGCAATAATAGTAATTGTATTTCTTTTTGTTTCAATTTTAGGTTACAAGTTCTACACAGTAGCTTCAATACTAATGGACGCAAAGTTTTAAAGAAAGCCCCAAGTCGCAACAACAACCTCTACTAAACCTTTTATTGCTGCAATTATGCAAAGAGCCAGTACCTTGCACAGCTTGTGTTTGTCATCTAAGGAGAATCCAAAAACTGTCACATGGACAAAAATCAAAGGACTTTTTTTTTATTAGTTTATTTTTCTTTCTTCAGTCCTTCAGAGAAGGAAAAGGTTTAAATACAGCAACTACTATTTGTTTTCTGGACACATGGACAAAATCCCCTTTTCTCTTCTTTAGGAGAAGTTCATTAACCCCTCACTACAGCAATCATTGTTTGTTTGTTTGTCAGGACACTGTGACACATGGACATTCCATTTACAGTGTGCTTTATTCTAACCACCAAGCATGCAGAATCCTTTTGTACATACATTTTTAATTGCCGATCAATTCACACATATGATCTTCATTCTTATGTAATTGTATATACCTTGTAAATATTTGTTTTCTTTTTCTTCTTATTTTTCTTATGAGTATATGCTGATTATATATACGCTTCCTTCTTAAAAAGCTTCAAACTAACTTAAATATCAGACAAAGAATGGTATGCCTTACATCAAATTGGAAAAGAAAAATGTTTTGTTAGTTGTTGAGATGGATCATTCTCTTAATACAGACTTAACCAAGTCTAAGAGAATGAATAATAGCATAGATGGAATATGGTAGTTATTGTATATGCACATGGCTGCATAACACACACACTGGAAGGAATCAGATATAGTCAAACCCATTCTTAACAGATATCTAATATTTGTTTGAAGCAAAATCATAGTCATTTATTGTATTGATAGGATGTTGTCATAGATACGTCAAATCAAATATTATTGTTAGTTATTGGATTTAGCTGGTGTATGGTTATTTTAGTTTAAGATAACATAGTATATAGGAAGGTAGGTAAGAGATCAGAGACTGAATGGTAAATTGTTATTCAGTGAGGAAATTTAGTATAGACGGAGTGGATCCTTTAGAATCTACCCCAGACATTTACCTGCCAATGCCTGAAGATAAATGTTCTTATCAACAAGTAAAGCAAAAATACTTGGTTAAAGTTTCAACTGCTGTATTCAACATCACAAACTGTTTTGTTCAACACAACGAGGTTGGGGTTAAAGAGAGACATGGACACTTATCATGATTGCAGCGCGATAATCTTAAAGGACGCACAAGGACACTTGTCACGATCACAGCGATAATCGTAAAGGACATACAAAGCAAACTCGCTAAGGACTGCATTAATGAGGCTTATCAAAGGCCTTGTGTTTTTCAAAACTGTGGTGAAGAAATTTATCAAGACCACAGCACTCCAAGGGCCACACACATTCCCTCTATACATGTAAAGCAACATGTCAAGCAAGTCAACAGCCTCTATGAAGAATTCTACTTCTACGTCCACCATACTGCAAATGTAAAGTGTCTCCAAGAACTGCAACCCACACAGGTGACAGCCCTCAGCCAGGAAATCACTGTGAGCAACAGTACAAGGAAAGCGTCGTCACTCATCGACCAAACAACATCTACAAGGCAAGCTGTGGCGTGGCATATAACTGTCTGTAGCAATGAAAATATTTTCCTCATGAATACTGAATATAAATAACCTCTGTCCCTGGTCAAATTTAGTTATTATTGGGTAAATCAGGTTAATTAAATGAAGGATATTTCATACCAATGGTTAATTTATGTTTAGGATAGTTTGAAAAAGAAAGTTTGGAAATATATATGAAGCAATTATGATAATTTACTGTGTGACCAATCAAAATAATTTCTCATGGTCACAAGCGGGGGACTGTTACCATATATAATTTTGTTTGCATAGAAATTGAATATTATTTTGATACTATAAAGTAATGTAGTGTAGCTATAAATTGAATATGTATATCATTCAAATGTTTACAGAATGTAGCAATATTTGTATTTAGGTAGTCTGTGCTGTAAGGCAGAATTGTGGGACAGTGTATATTAGACAGACTGTATTGACTCCAGCCATCTGGTTTCCTTTCTGGAGAATGTAGCTGCTAGTACATCATCCAAGTTACTTTGCAGGACAAACAAGACACTATTGTATTTTGACAACAGGAGTGTAAAATAGATTGATGCACAGGGAGAGACCAGAACAGGAGATCTCGCAAAGGAGATTACCACTAGAGTCCAGACAAGCAGGAGACCCTGTCACCATTAGCATCCATAAATTCAATAACGTCATGAGAACAGGGAACTTCAATTCATGTATTTGGGATATAAGGAGAGAGATAGAGTAGACATTCACTCTCACACACACAGACACTCACAGACACACGGACAGTCGGCAAGAAACCCATTCAGAGAGTCAGGAGGAGAGATGTGAGAGAAGCAAGAGAAAGAATGGAATAAATAAGCAATGGGCAGGAGGTGAGGTGAATCATAGGTAGCTATACCCATGTAACTTGTAAGTATGTCATTTTATGTTAGTTTTGTAGCAATCTAAGTTTGTCAATTGTTTAATGTAATATAAGCAAGGAGGCGTATATATAAATATATATATAATAGCATATACATCAATTACTGTGTAAAATTATTCTGTATGGTTTGTTTTGCCTATAAATAAAATCCTCCAATTGGAGCTAAAATTACAAGTCTCGAACTCTCATATTTGGGGAATCAAATTATGACAAGTACTCTGTATATTGTATTGTAAAGTCTATTGGAATATAATTGCAGATGTTAAATATATGTGTTATATCAACACAAGATATAATAAATATATTTTATATAATAATATCTCAATCTCAATAACTATTATTGGGCTAAGAGAGATATATGATCCCTAAAATAAAACTCTACAGTACCTATAGTTTAAAGCAGAAAAACAGGAACTTTTGAAATTTTCATTTTTTGGACAAAACCCCCGGGGGTTAGAATTTTTTTCATGTGAATGTGAAAAGTTTTTCTGGTCCCATTTAAAAACCATGCACCAGAATCAACTTCTTTCAACTCAGTAATACATTTGGGATGTGTACCTATAGTTTAAAGCAGAAAAACAGGATCTTTTGAAATTTTCATTTTTTGGACAAAACCCCCGGGGGTTAGAAATTTTTTCATGTGAATGTGAAAAGTTTTTCTGGTCCCATTTAAAAACCATGCACCAGAATCAACTTCTTTCAACTCAGTAATACATTTCGGATGTCTACCTATAGTTTAAAGCAGAAAAACAGGAACTTTTGAAATTTTCATTTTTTGGACAAAACCCCCGGGGGTTAGAATTTTTTTCATGTGAATGTGAAAAGTTTTTCTGGTCCCATTTAAAAACCATGCACCAGAATCAACTTCTTTCAACTCAGTAATACATTTCGGATGTGTACCTATAGTTTAAAGCAGAAAAACAGGAACTTTTGAAATTTTCATTTTTTGGACAAAACCCCCGGGGGTTAGAAATTTTTTCATGTGAATGTGAAAAGTTTTTCTGGTCCCATTTAAAAACCATGCACCAGAATCAACTTCTTTCAACTCAGTAATACATTTGGGATGTGTACCTATAGTTTAAAGCAGAAAAACAGGAACTTTTGAAATTTTCATTTTTTGGACAAAACCCCCGGGGGTTAGAATTTTTTTCATGTGAATGTGAAAAGTTTTTCTGGTCCCATTTAAAAACCATGCACCAGAATCAACTTCTTTCAACTCAGTAATATATTTCGAATGTCTACCTATAGTTTAAAGCAGAAAAACAGGAACTTTTGAAATTTTCATTTTTTGGACAAAACACCCGGGGCTTAGAATTTTTTTCAGGTGAATGTGAAAAGTTTTTCTGGTCCCATTTAAAAACCATGCACCAGAATCAACTTCTTTCAACTCAGTAATACATTTCGGATGTCTACCTATAGTTTAAAGCAGAAAAACAGGAACTTTTGAAATTTTCATTTTTTGGACAAAACCCCCGGGGGTTAGAATTTTTTTCATGTGAATGTGAAAAGTTTTTCTGGTCCCATTTAAAAACCATGCACCAGAATCAACTTCTTTCAACTCAGTAATACATTTCGGATGTCTACCTATAGTTTAAAGCAGAAAAACAGGATCTTTTGAAATTTTCATTTTTTGGACAAAACCCCCGGGGGTTAGAAATTTTTTCATGTGAATGTGAAAAGTTTTTCTGGTCCCATTTAAAAACCATGCACCAGAATCAACTTCTTTCAACTCAGTAATACATTTCGGATGTGTAGCTATAGTTTAAGGCAGAAAAACAGGAACTTTTGAAATTTTCATTTTTTGGACAAAACACCCGGGGCTTAGAATTTTTTTCATGTGAATGTGAAAAGTTTTTCTGGTCCCATTTAATAACCATGCACCAGAATCAACTTCTTTCAACTCAGTAATACATTTGGGATGTGTACCTATAGTTTAAAGCAGAAAAACAGGAACTTTTGAAATTTTCATTTTTTGGACAAAACCCCCGGGGGTTAGAATTTTTTTCATGTGAATGTGAAAAGTTTTTCTGGTCCCATTTAAAAACCATGCACCAGAATCAACTTCTTTCAACTCAGTAATATATTTCGAATGTCTACCTATAGTTTAAAGCAGAAAAACAGGAACTTTTGAAATTTTCATTTTTTGGACAAAACACCCGGGGCTTAGAATTTTTTTCATGTGAATGTGAAAAGTTTTTCTGGTCCCATTTAAAAACCATGCACCAGAATCAACTTCTTTCAACTCAGTAATACATTTCGGATGTCTACCTATAGTTTAAAGCAGAAAAACAGGAACTTTTGAAATTTTCATTTTTTGGACAAAACCCCCGGGGGTTAGAATTTTTTTCATGTGAATGTGAAAAGTTTTTCTGGTCCCATTTAAAAACCATGCACCAGAATCAACTTCTTTCAACTCAGTAATACATTTCGGATGTCTACCTATAGTTTAAAGCAGAAAAACAGGATCTTTTGAAATTTTCATTTTTTGGACAAAACCCCCGGGGGTTAGAAATTTTTTCATGTGAATGTGAAAAGTTTTTCTGGTCCCATTTAAAAACCATGCACCAGAATCAACTTCTTTCAACTCAGTAATACATTTCGGATGTGTAGCTATAGTTTAAGGCAGAAAAACAGGAACTTTTGAAATTTTCATTTTTTGGACAAAACACCCGGGGCTTAGAATTTTTTTCATGTGAATGTGAAAAGTTTTTCTGGTCCCATTTAAAAACCATGCACCAGAATCAACTTCTTTCAACTCAGTAATACATTTGGGATGTGTACCTATAGTTTAAAGCAGAAAAACAGGAACTTTTGAAATTTTCATTTTTTGGACAAAACCCCCAGGGGTTAGAATATTTTTCATGTGAATGTGAAAAGTTTTTCTGGTCCCATTTAAAAACCATGCACCAGAATCAACTTCTTTCTACTCAGTAATACATTTCGGATGTCTACCTATAGTTTAAAGCAGAAAAACAGGATCTTTTGAAATTTTCATTTTTTGGACAAAACCCCTGGGGGTTAGAAATTTTGTCATGTGAATGTGAAAAGTTTTTCTGGTCCCATTTAAAAACCATGCACCAGAATCAACTTCTTTCAACTCAGTAATACATTTGGGATGTGTAGCTATAGTGTAAGGCAGAAAAACAGGAACTTTTGAAATTTTCATTTTTTGGACAAAACCCCCGGGGGTTAGAAATTTTTTCATGTGAATGTGAAAAGTTTTTCTGGTCCCATTTAAAAACCATGCACCAGAATCAACTTCTTTCAACTCAGTAATACATTTCGGATGTGTACCTATAGTTTAAAGCAGAAAAACAGGAACTTTTGAAATTTTCATTTTTTGGACAAAACCCCCGGGGGTTAGAATTTTTTTCATGTGAATGTGAAAAGTTTTTCTGGTCCCATTTAAAAACCATGCACCAGAATCAACTTCTTTCAACTCAGTAATACATTTGGGATGTGTACCTATAGTTTAAAGCAGAAAAACAGGATCTTTTGAAATTTTCATTTTTTGGACAAAACCCCCGGGGGTTAGAAATTTTTTCATGTGAATGTGAAAAGTTTTTCTGGTCCCATTTAAAAACCATGCACCAGAATCAACTTCTTTCAACTCAGTAATACATTTCGGATGTCTACCTATAGTTTAAAGCAGAAAAACAGGAACTTTTGAAATTTTCATTTTTTGGACAAAACCCCCGGGGGTTAGAATTTTTTTCATGTGAATGTGAAAAGTTTTTCTGGTCCCATTTAAAAACCATGCACCAGAATCAACTTCTTTCAACTCAGTAATACATTTCGGATGTGTACCTATAGTTTAAAGCAGAAAAACAGGAACTTTTGAAATTTTCATTTTTTGGACAAAACCCCCGGGGGTTAGAATTTTTTTCATGTGAATGTGAAAAGTTTTTCTGGTCCCATTTAAAAACCATGCACCAGAATCAACTTCTTTCAACTCAGTAATACATTTGGGATGTGTACCTATAGTTTAAAGCAGAAAAACAGGAACTTTTGAAATTTTCATTTTTTGGACAAAACCCCCGGGGGTTAGAAATTTTTTCATGTGAATGTGAAAAGTTTTTCTGGTCCCATTTAAAAACCATGCACCAGAATCAACTTCTTTCAACTCAGTAATACATTTGGGATGTGTACCTATAGTTTAAAGCAGAAAAACAGGAACTTTTGAAATTTTCATTTTTTGGACAAAACCCCCGGGGGTTAGAATTTTTTTCATGTGAATGTGAAAAGTTTTTCTGGTCCCATTTAAAAACCATGCACCAGAATCAACTTCTTTCAACTCAGTAATATATTTCGAATGTCTACCTATAGTTTAAAGCAGAAAAACAGGAACTTTTGAAATTTTCATTTTTTGGACAAAACACCCGGGGCTTAGAATTTTTTTCATGTGAATGTGAAAAGTTTTTCTGGTCCCATTTAAAAACCATGCACCAGAATCAACTTCTTTCAACTCAGTAATACATTTCGGATGTCTACCTATAGTTTAAAGCAGAAAAACAGGAACTTTTGAAATTTTCATTTTTTGGACAAAACCCCCGGGGGTTAGAATTTTTTTCATGTGAATGTGAAAAGTTTTTCTGGTCCCATTTAAAAACCATGCACCAGAATCAACTTCTTTCAACTCAGTAATACATTTCGGATGTCTACCTATAGTTTAAAGCAGAAAAACAGGATCTTTTGAAATTTTCATTTTTTGGACAAAACCCCCGGGGGTTAGAAATTTTTTCATGTGAATGTGAAAAGTTTTTCTGGTCCCATTTAAAAACCATGCACCAGAATCAACTTCTTTCAACTCAGTAATACATTTCGGATGTGTAGCTATAGTTTAAGGCAGAAAAACAGGAACTTTTGAAATTTTCATTTTTTGGACAAAACACCCGGGGCTTAGAATTTTTTTCATGTGAATGTGAAAAGTTTTTCTGGTCCCATTTAATAACCATGCACCAGAATCAACTTCTTTCAACTCAGTAATACATTTGGGATGTGTACCTATAGTTTAAAGCAGAAAAACAGGAACTTTTGAAATTTTCATTTTTTGGACAAAACCCCCGGGGGTTAGAATTTTTTTCATGTGAATGTGAAAAGTTTTTCTGGTCCCATTTAAAAACCATGCACCAGAATCAACTTCTTTCAACTCAGTAATATATTTCGAATGTCTACCTATAGTTTAAAGCAGAAAAACAGGAACTTTTGAAATTTTCATTTTTTGGACAAAACACCCGGGGCTTAGAATTTTTTTCATGTGAATGTGAAAAGTTTTTCTGGTCCCATTTAAAAACCATGCACCAGAATCAACTTCTTTCAACTCAGTAATACATTTCGGATGTCTACCTATAGTTTAAAGCAGAAAAACAGGAACTTTTGAAATTTTCATTTTTTGGACAAAACCCCCGGGGGTTAGAATTTTTTTCATGTGAATGTGAAAAGTTTTTCTGGTCCCATTTAAAAACCATGCACCAGAATCAACTTCTTTCAACTCAGTAATACATTTCGGATGTCTACCTATAGTTTAAAGCAGAAAAACAGGATCTTTTGAAATTTTCATTTTTTGGACAAAACCCCCGGGGGTTAGAAATTTTTTCATGTGAATGTGAAAAGTTTTTCTGGTCCCATTTAAAAACCATGCACCAGAATCAACTTCTTTCAACTCAGTAATACATTTCGGATGTGTAGCTATAGTTTAAGGCAGAAAAACAGGAACTTTTGAAATTTTCATTTTTTGGACAAAACACCCGGGGCTTAGAATTTTTTTCATGTGAATGTGAAAAGTTTTTCTGGTCCCATTTAAAAACCATGCACCAGAATCAACTTCTTTCAACTCAGTAATACATTTGGGATGTGTACCTATAGTTTAAAGCAGAAAAACAGGAACTTTTGAAATTTTCATTTTTTGGACAAAACCCCCAGGGGTTAGAATATTTTTCATGTGAATGTGAAAAGTTTTTCTGGTCCCATTTAAAAACCATGCACCAGAATCAACTTCTTTCTACTCAGTAATACATTTCGGATGTCTACCTATAGTTTAAAGCAGAAAAACAGGATCTTTTGAAATTTTCATTTTTTGGACAAAACCCCTGGGGGTTAGAAATTTTGTCATGTGAATGTGAAAAGTTTTTCTGGTCCCATTTAAAAACCATGCACCAGAATCAACTTCTTTCAACTCAGTAATACATTTGGGATGTGTAGCTATAGTGTAAGGCAGAAAAACAGGAACTTTTGAAATTTTCATTTTTTGGACAAAACCCCCGGGGGTTAGAAATTTTTTCATGTGAATGTGAAAAGTTTTTCTGGTCCCATTTAAAAACCATGCACCAGAATCAACTTCTTTCAACTCAGTAATATATTTCGAATGTCTACCTATAGTTTAAAGCAGAAAAACAGGAACTTTTGAAATTTTCATTTTTTGGACAAAACACCCGGGGCTTAGAATTTTTTTTCATGTGAATGTGAAAAGTTTTTCTGGTCCCATTTAAAAACCATGCACCAGAATCAACTTCTTTCAACTCAGTAATACATTTCGGATGTCTACCTATAGTTTAAAGCAGAAAAACAGGAACTTTTGAAATTTTCATTTTTTGGACAAAACCCCCGGGGGTTAGAATTTTTTTCATGTGAATGTGAAAAGTTTTTCTGGTCCCATTTAAAAACCATGCACCAGAATCAACTTCTTTCAACTCAGTAATACATTTCGGATGTCTACCTATAGTTTAAAGCAGAAAAACAGGATCTTTTGAAATTTTCATTTTTTGGACAAAACCCCCGGGGGTTAGAAATTTTTTCATGTGAATGTGAAAAGTTTTTCTGGTCCCATTTAAAAACCATGCACCAGAATCAACTTCTTTCAACTCAGTAATACATTTGGGATGTGTACCTATAGTTTAAAGCAGAAAAACAGGAACTTTTGAAATTTTCATTTTTTGGACAAAACCCCCGGGGGTTAGAAATTTTTTCATGTGAATGTGAAAAGTTTTTCTGGTCCCATTTAAAAACCATGCACCAGAATCAACTTCTTTCAACTCAGTAATACATTTGGGATGTGTACCTATAGTTTAAAGCAGAAAAACAGGAACTTTTGAAATTTTCATTTTTTGGACAAAACCCCCGGGGGTTAGAATTTTTTTCATGTGAATGTGAAAAGTTTTTCTGGTCCCATTTAAAAACCATGCACCAGAATCAACTTCTTTCAACTCAGTAATACATTTCGGATGTCTACCTATAGTTTAAAGCAGAAAAAACAGGAACTTTTGAAATTTTAATTTTTTGGACAAAACCCCCGGGGGTTAGAATATTTTTCATGTGAATGTGAAAAGTTTTTCTGGTCCCATTTAAAAACCATGCACCAGAATCAACTTCTTTCTACTCAGTAATACATTTCGGATGTCTACCTATAGTTTAAAGCAGAAAAACAGGATCTTTTGAAATTTTCATTTTTTGGACAAAACCCCCGGGGGTTAGAAATTTTGTCATGTGAATGTGAAAAGTTTTTCTGGTCCCATTTAAAAACCATGCACCAGAATCAACTTCTTTCAACTCAGTAATACATTTGGGATGTGTAGCTATAGTGTAAGGCAGAAAAACAGGAACTTTTGAAATTTTCATTTTTTGGACAAAACACCCGGGGCTTAGAATTTTTTTCATGTGAATGTTAAAAGTTTTTCTGGTCCCATTTAAAAACCATGCACCAGAATCAACTTCTTTCAACTCAGTAATACATTTCGGATGTCTACCTATAGTTTAAAGCAGAAAAACAGGAACTTTTGAAATTTTCATTTTTTGGACAAAACACCCGGGGCTTAGAATTTTTTTCATGTGAATGTGAAAAGTTTTTCTGGTCCCATTTAAAAACCATGCACCAGAATCAACTTCTTTCAACTCAGTAATACATTTGGGATGTGTAGCTATAGTTTAAGGCAGAAAAACAGGATCTTTTGAAATTTTCATTTTTTGGACAAAACACCCGGGGCTTAGAATTTTTTTCATGTGAATGTGAAAAGTTTTTCTGGTCCCATTTAAATACCATGCACCAGAATCAACTTCTTTCAACTCAGTAATACATTTGGGATGTGTACCTATAGTTTAAAGCAGAAAAACAGGAACTTTTGAAATTTTCATTTTTTGGACAAAACCCCCGGGGGTTAGAATTTTTTTCATGTGAATGTGAAAAGTTTTTCTGGTCCCATTTAAAAACCATGCACCAGAATCAACTTCTTTCAACTCAGTAATACATTTGGGATGTGTAGCTATAGTTTAAGGCAGAAAAACAGGAACTTTTGAAATTTTCATTTTTTGGACAAAACACCCGGGGCTTAGAATTTTTTTCATGTGAATGTGAAAAGTTTTTCTGGTCCCATTTAAAAACCATGCACCAGAATCAACTTCTTTCAACTCAGTAATACATTTGGGATGTGTACCTATAGTTTAAAGCAGAAAAACAGGAACTTTTGAAATTTTCATTTTTTGGACAAAACCCCCGGGGGTTAGAATTTTTTTCATGTGAATGTGAAAAGTTTTTCTGGTCCCATTTAAAAACCATGCACCAGAATCAACTTCTTTCAACTCAGTAATACATTTCGGATGTCTACCTATAGTTTAAAGCAGAAAAACAGGAACTTTTGAAATTTTCATTTTTTGGACAAAACCCCCGGGGGTTAGAATATTTTTCATGTGAATGTGAAAAGTTTTTCTGGTCCCATTTAAAAACCATGCACCAGAATCAACTTCTTTCTACTCAGTAATACATTTCGGATGTCTACCTATAGTTTAAAGCAGAAAAACAGGATCTTTTGAAATTTTCATTTTTTGGACAAAACCCCCGGGGGTTAGAAATTTTGTCATGTGAATGTGAAAAGTTTTTCTGGTCCCATTTAAAAACCATGCACCAGAATCAACTTCTTTCAACTCAGTAATACATTTGGGATGTGTAGCTATAGTGTAAGGCAGAAAAACAGGAACTTTTGAAATTTTCATTTTTTGGACAAAACACCCGGGGCTTAGAATTTTTTTCATGTGAATGTAAAAAGTTTTTCTGGTCCCATTTAAAAACCATGCACCAGAATCAACTTCTTTCAACTCAGTAATATATTTCGAATGTCTACCTATAGTTTAAAGCAGAAAAACAGGAACTTTTGAAATTTTCATTTTTTGGACAAAACCCCCGGGGGTTAGAATTTTTTTCATGTGAATGTGAAAAGTTTTTCTGGTCCCATTTAAAAACCATGCACCAGAATCAACTTCTTTCAACTCAGTAATACATTTCGGATGTCTACCTATAGTTTAAAGCAGAAAAACAGGATCTTTTGAAATTTTCATTTTTTGGACAAAACCCCCGGGGGTTAGAAATTTTTTCATGTGAATGTGAAAAGTTTTTCTGGTCCCATTTAAAAACCATGCACCAGAATCAACTTCTTTCAACTCAGTAATACATTTCGGATGTCTACCTATAGTTTAAAGCAGAAAAACAGGAACTTTTGAAATTTTCATTTTTTGGACAAAACCCCCGGGGGTTAGAATTTTTTTCATGTGAATGTGAAAAGTTTTTCTGGTCCCATTTAAAAACCATGCACCAGAATCAACTTCTTTCAACTCAGTAATACATTTCGGATGTGTACCTATAGTTTAAAGCAGAAAAACAGGAACTTTTGAAATTTTCATTTTTTTGGACAAAACCCCCTGGGGTTAGAAATTTTTTCATGTGAATGTGAAAAGTTTTTCTGGTCCCATTTAAAAACCATGCACCAGAATCAACTTCTTTCAACTCAGTAATACATTTGGGATGTGTACCTATAGTATAAAGCAGAAAAACAGGAACTTTTGAAATTTTAATTTTTTGGACAAAACCCCCTGGGGTTAGAAATTTTTTCATGTGAATGTGAAAAGTTTTTCTGGTCCCATTTAAAAACCATGCACCAGAATCAACTTCTTTCAACTCAGTAATACATTTCGGATGTCTACCTATAGTTTAAAGCAGAAAAACAGGAACTTTTGAAATTTTCATTTTTTGGACAAAACCCCCGGGGGTTAGAATTTTTTTCATGTGAATGTGAAAAGTTTTTCTGGTCCCATTTAAAAACCATGCACCAGAATCAACTTCTTTCAACTCAGTAATACATTTCGGATGTGTACCTATAGTTTAAAGCAGAAAAACAGGAACTTTTGAAATTTTCATTTTTTTGGACAAAACCCCCTGGGGTTAGAAATTTTTTCATGTGAATGTGAAAAGTTTTTCTGGTCCCATTTAAAAACCATGCACCAGAATCAACTTCTTTCAACTCAGTAATACATTTGGGATGTGTACCTATAGTATAAAGCAGAAAAACAGGAACTTTTGAAATTTTAATTTTTTGGACAAAACCCCCTGGGGTTAGAAATTTTTTCATGTGAATGTGAAAAGTTTTTCTGGTCCCATTTAAAAACCATGCACCAGAATCAACTTCTTTCAACTCAGTAATACATTTGGGATGTGTACCTATAGTTTAAAGCAGAAAAACAGGAACTTTTGAAATTTTCATTTTTTGGACAAAACCCCCGGGGGTTAGAATTTTTTTCATGTGAATGTGAAAAGTTTTTCTGGTCCCATTTAAAAACCATGCACCAGAATCAACTTCTTTCAACTCAGTAATACATTTCGGATGTCTACCTATAGTTTAAAGCAGAAAAACAGGAACTTTTGAAATTTTCATTTTTTGGACAAAACCCCCGGGGGTTAGAATATTTTTCATGTGAATGTGAAAAGTTTTTCTGGTCCCATTTAAAAACCATGCACCAGAATCAACTTCTTTCTACTCAGTAATACATTTCGGATGTCTACCTATAGTTTAAAGCAGAAAAACAGGATCTTTTGAAATTTTCATTTTTTGGACAAAACCCCCGGGGGTTAGAAATTTTGTCATGTGAATGTGAAAAGTTTTTCTGGTCCCATTTAAAAACCATGCACCAGAATCAACTTCTTTCAACTCAGTAATACATTTGGGATGTGTAGCTATAGTGTAAGGCAGAAAAACAGGAACTTTTGAAATTTTCATTTTTTGGACAAAACCCCCTGGGGTTAGAAATTTTTTCATGTGAATGTGAAAAGTTTTTCTGGTCCCATTTAAAAACCATGCACCAGAATCAACTTCTTTCAACTCAGTAATACATTTGGGATGTGTACCTATAGTTTAAAGCAGAAAAACAGGAACTTTTGAAATTTTCATTTTTTGGACAAAACCCCCGGGGGTTAGAATTTTTTTCATGTGAATGTGAAAAGTTTTTCTGGTCCCATTTAAAAACCATGCACCAGAATCAACTTCTTTCAACTCAGTAATACATTTCGGATGTCTACCTATAGTTTAAAGCAGAAAAACAGGAACTTTTGAAATTTTCATTTTTTGGACAAAACCCCCGGGGGTTAGAATATTTTTCATGTGAATGTGAAAAGTTTTTCTGGTCCCATTTAAAAACCATGCACCAGAATCAACTTCTTTCTACTCAGTAATACATTTCGGATGTCTACCTATAGTTTAAAGCAGAAAAACAGGATCTTTTGAAATTTTCATTTTTTGGACAAAACCCCCGGGGGTTAGAAATTTTGTCATGTGAATGTGAAAAGTTTTTCTGGTCCCATTTAAAAACCATGCACCAGAATCAACTTCTTTCAACTCAGTAATACATTTGGGATGTGTAGCTATAGTGTAAGGCAGAAAAACAGGAACTTTTGAAATTTTCATCTTTTGGACAAAACACCCGGGGCTTAGAATTTTTTTCATGTGAATGTGAAAAGTTTTTCTGGTCCCATTTAAAAACCATGCACCAGAATCAACTTCTTTCAACTCAGTAATACATTTCGGATGTCTACCTATAGTTTAAAGCAGAAAAACAGGAACTTTTGAAATTTTCATTTTTTGGACAAAACCCCCGGGGGTTAGAAATTTTTTCATGTGAATGTGAAAAGTTTTTCTGGTCCCATTTAAAAACCATGCACCAGAATCAACTTCTTTCAACTCAGTAATACATTTCGGATGTCTACCTATAGTTTAAAGCAGAAAAACAGGATCTTTTGAAATTTTCATTTTTTGGACAAAACCCCCTGGGGTTAGAAATTTTTTCATGTGAATGTGAAAAGTTTTTCTGGTCCCATTTAAAAACCATGCACCAGAATCAACTTCTTTCAACTCAGTAATACATTTCGGATGTCTACCTATAGTTTAAAGCAGAAAAACAGGAACTTTTGAAATTTTCATTTTTTGGACAAAACCCCCGGGGGTTAGAAATTTTTTCATGTGAATGTGAAAAGTTTTTCTGGTCCCATTTAAAAACCATGCACCATAATCAACTTCTTTCAACTCAGTAACACATTTGGGATGTGTGGCTATAGTTTAAAGCAGAAAAACAGGAACTTTTGAAATTTTCATTTTTTGGACAAAACCCCCGGGGGTTAGAATTTTTTTCATGTGAATGTGAAAAGTTTTTCTGGTCCCATTTAAAAACCATGCACCAGAATCAACTTCTTTCAACTCAGTAATACATTTGGGATGTGTACCTATAGTTTAAAGCAGAAAAACAGGAACATTTGAAATTTTCATTTTTTGGACAAAACCCCCGGGGGTTAGAAATTTTTTCATGTGAATGTGAAAAGTTTTTCTGGTCCCATTTAAAAACCATGCACCAGAATCAACTTCTTTCAACTCAGTAATACATTTGGGATGTGTAGCTATAGTTTAAGGCAGAAAAACAGGAACTTTTGAAATTTTCATTTTTTGGACAAAACCCCCGGGGGTTAGAATTTTTTTCATGTGAATGTGAAAAGTTTTTCTGGTCCCATTTAAAAACCATGCACCAGAATCAACTTCTTTCAACTCAGTAATACATTTCGGATGTCTACCTATAGTTTAAAGCAGAAAAACAGGAACTTTTGAAATTTTCATTTTTTGGACAAAACCCCCGGGGGTTAGAATATTTTTCATGTGAATGTGAAAAGTTTTTCTGGTCCCATTTAAAAACCATGCACCAGAATCAACTTCTTTCTACTCAGTAATACATTTGGGATGTGTAGCTATAGTGTAAGGCAGAAAAACAGGAACT
Organism: Crinia signifera; assembly: GCF_055691185.1. NCBI lineage: Eukaryota > Metazoa > Chordata > Amphibia > Anura > Myobatrachidae > Crinia > Crinia signifera. Next base: position 23,254,346 of record NC_139222.1, on the reverse strand, counting down.
TTTGAAATTTTCATTTTTTGGACAAAACACCCGGGGCTTAGAATTTTTTTCATGTGAATGTGAAAAGTTTTTCTGGTCCCATTTAAAAACCATGCACCAGAATCAACTTCTTTCAACTCAGTAATACATTTCGGATGTCTACCTATAGTTTAAAGCAGAAAAACAGGAACTTTTGAAATTTTCATTTTTTGGACAAAACACCCAGGGCTTAGAATTTTTTTCATGTGAATGTGAAAAGTTTTTCTAGTCCCATTTAAAAACCATGCACCAGAATCAACTTCTTTCAACTCAGTAATACATTTCGGATGTCTACCTATAGTTTAAAGCAAAAAAACAGGAACTTTTGAAATTTTCATTTTTTGGACAAAACCCCCGGGGGTTCGAAATTTTTTCATGTGAATGTGAAAAGTTTTTCTGGTCCCATTTAAAAACCATGCACCAGAATCAACTTCTTTCAACTCAGTAATACATTTCGGATGTCTACCTATAGTTTAAAGCAGAAAAACAGGATCTTTTGAAATTTTCATTTTTTGGACAAAACCCCCGGGGGTTAGAAATTTTTTCATGTGAATGTGAAAAGTTTTTCTGGTCCCATTTAAAAACCAAGCACCAGAATCAACTTCTTTCAACTCAGTAATACATTTCGGATGTCTACCTATAGTTTAAAGCAGAAAAACAGGAACTTTTGAAATTTTCATTTTTTGGACAAAACCCCCGGGGGTTAGAAATTTTTTCATGTGAATGTGAAAAGTTTTTCTGGTCCCATTTAAAAACCATGCACCATAATCAACTTCTTTCAACTCAGTAATACATTTGGGATGTGTGGCTATAGTTTAAAGCAAAAAAACAGGAACTTTTGAAATTTTCATTTTTTGGACAAAACCCCCGGGGGTTAGAATTTTTTTCATGTGAATGTGAAAAGTTTTTCTGGTCCCATTTAAAAACCATGCACCAGAATCAACTTCTTTCAACTCAGTAATACATTTCGGATGTGTACCTATAGTTTAAAGCAGAAAAACAGGAACTTTTGAAATTTTCATTTTTTGGACAAAACCCCCGGGGGTTAGAATTTTTTTCATGTGAATGTGAAAAGTTTTTCTGGTCCCATTTAAAAACCATGCACCAGAATCCACTTCTTTCAACTCAGTAATACATTTGGGATGTGTACCTATAGTTTAAAGCAGAAAAACAGGAACTTTTGAAATTTTCATTTTTTGGACAAAACACCCGGGGCTTAGAATTTTTTTCATGTGAATGTGAAAAGTTTTTCTGGTCCCATTTAAAAACCATGCACCAGAATCAACTTCTTTCAACTCAGTAATACATTTGGGATGTGTAGCTATAGTTTAAGGCAGAAAAACAGGAACTTTTGAAATTTTCATTTTTTGGACAAAACACCCGGGGCTTAGAATTTTTTTCATGTGAATGTGAAAAGTTTTTCTGGTCCCATTTAAAAACCATGCACCAGAATCAACTTCTTTCAACTCAGTAATACATTTGGGATGTGTACCTATAGTTTAAAGCAGAAAAACAGGAACTTTTGAAATTTTCATTTTTTGGACAAAACCCCCGGGGGTTAGAATTTTTTTCATGTGAATGTGAAAAGTTTTTCTGGTCCCATTTAAAAACCATGCACCAGAATCAACTTCTTTCAACTCAGTAATACATTTGGGATGTGTAGCTATAGTTTAAGGCAGAAAAACAGGAACTTTTGAAATTTTCATTTTTTGGACAAAACACCCGGGGCTTAGAATTTTTTTCATGTGAATGTGAAAAGTTTTTCTGGTCCCATTTAAAAACCATGCACCAGAATCAACTTCTTTCAACTCAGTAATACATTTGGGATGTGTACCTATAGTTTAAAGCAGAAAAACAGGAACTTTTGAAATTTTCATTTTTTGGACAAAACCCCCGGGGGTTAGAATTTTTTTCATGTGAATGTGAAAAGTTTTTCTGGTCCCATTTAAAAACCATGCACCAGAATCAACTTCTTTCAACTCAGTAATACATTTCGGATGTCTACCTATAGTTTAAAGCAGAAAAACAGGAACTTTTGAAATTTTCATTTTTTGGACAAAACCCCCGGGGGTTAGAATATTTTTCATGTGAATGTGAAAAGTTTTTCTGGTCCCATTTAAAAACCATGCACCAGAATCAACTTCTTTCTACTCAGTAATACATTTCGGATGTCTACCTATAGTTTAAAGCAGAAAAACAGGAACTTTTGAAATTTTCATTTTTTGGACAAAACCCCCGGGGGTTAGAAATTTTGTCATGTGAATGTGAAAAGTTTTTCTGGTCCCATTTAAAAACCATGCACCAGAATCAACTTCTTTCAACTCAGTAATACATTTGGGATGTGTAGCTATAGTGTAAGGAAGAAAAACAGGAACTTTTGAAATTTTCATTTTTTGGACAAAACACCCGGGGCTTAGAATTTTTTTCATGTGAATGTGAAAAGTTTTTCTGGTCCCATTTAAAAACCATGCACCAGAATCAACTTCTTTCAACTCAGTAATATATTTCGAATGTCTACCTATAGTTTAAAGCAGAAAAACAGGAACTTTTGAAATTTTCATTTTTTGGACAAAACACCCGGGGCTTAGAATTTTTTTCATGTGAATGTGAAAAGTTTTTCTGGTCCCATTTAAAAACCATGCACCAGAATCAACTTCTTTCGACTCAGTAATACATTTCGGATGTCTACCTATAGTTTAAAGCAGAAAAACAGGAACTTTTGAAATTTTCATTTTTTGGACAAAACCCCCGGGGGTTAGAATTTTTTTCATGTGAATGTGAAAAGTTTTTCTGGTCCCATTTAAAAACCATGCACCAGAATCAACTTCTTTCAACTCAGTAATACATTTCGGATGTCTACGTATAGTTTAAAGCAGAAAAACAGGATCTTTTGAAATTTTCATTTTTTGGACAAAACACCCGGGGGTTAGAAATTTTTTCATGTGAATGTGAAAAGTTTTTCTGGTCCCATTTAAAAACCATGCACCAGAATCAACTTCTTTCAACTCAGTAATACATTTCGGATGTCTACCTATAGTTTAAAGCAGAAAAACAGGAACTTTTGAAATTTTCATTTTTTGGACAAAACCCCCGGGGGTTAGAATTTTTTTCATGTGAATGTGAAAAGTTTTTCTGGTCCCATTTAAAAACCATGCACCAGAATCAACTTCTTTCAACTCAGTAATACATTTCGGATGTGTACCTATAGTTTAAAGCAGAAAAACAGGAACTTTTGAAATTTTCATTTTTTGGGCAAAACCCCCGGGGGTTAGAATTTTTTTCATGTGAATGTGAAAAGTTTTTCTGGTCCCATTTAAAAACCATGCACCAGAATCAACTTCTTTCAACTCAGTAATACATTTGGGATGTGTAGCTATAGTGTAAGGCAGAAAAACAGGAACTTTTGAAATTTTCATTTTTTGGACAAAACACCCGGGGCTTAGAATTTTTTTCATGTGAATGTGAAAAGTTTTTCTGGTCCCATTTAAAAACCATGCACCAGAATCAACTTCTTTCAACTCAGTAATACATTTCGGATGTCTAACTATAGTTTAAAGCAGAAAAACAGGATCTTTTGAAATTTTCATTTTTTGGACAAAACCCCCGGGGGTTAGAAATTTTTTCATGTGAATGTGAAAAGTTTTTCTGGTCCCATTTAAAAACCATGCACCAGAATCAACTTCTTTCAACTCAGTAATACATTTCGGATGTCTACCTATAGTTTAAAGCAGAAAAACAGGAACTTTTGAAATTTTCATTTTTTGGACAAAACCCCCGGGGGTTAGAAATTTTTTCATGTGAATGTGAAAAGTTTTTCTGGTCCCATTTAAAAACCATGCACCATAATCAACTTCTTTCAACTCAGTAATACATTTGGGATGTGTGGCTATAGTTTAAAGCAAAAAAACAGGAACTTTTGAAATTTTCATTTTTTGGACAAAACCTCCGGGGGTTAGAATTTTTTTCATGTGAATGTGAAAAGTTTTTCTGGTCCCATTTAAAAACCATGCACCAGAATCAACTTCTTTCAACTCAGTAATACATTTCGGATGTGTACCTATAGTTTAAAGCAGAAAAACAGGAACTTTTGAAATTTTCATTCTTTGGACAAAACCCCCGGGGGTTAGAATTTTTTTCATGTGAATGTGAAAAGTTTTTCTGGTCCCATTTAAAAACCATGCACCAGAATCAACTTCTTTCAACTCAGTAATACATTTGGGATGTGTACCTATAGTTTAAAGCAGAAAAACAGGAACTTTTGAAATTTTCATTTTTTGGACAAAACCCCCGGGGGTTAGAATTTTTTTCATGTGAATGTGAAAAGTTTTTCTGGTCCCATTTAAAAACCATGCACCAGAATCAACTTCTTTCAACTCAGTAATACATTTCGGATGTCTACCTATAGTTTAAAGCAGAAAAAAAGGATCTTTTGAAATTTTTATTTTTTGGACAAAACCCCCGGGGCTTAGAAATTTTTTCATGTGAATGTGAAAAGTTTTTCTGGTCCCATTTAAAAACCATGCACCAGAATCAACTTCTTTCAACTCAGTAATACATTTCGGATGTGTACCTATAGTTTAAAGCAGAAAAACAGGAACTTTTGAAATTTTCATTTTTGGACAAAACCCCCGGGGGTTAGAATTTTTTTCATGTGAATGTGAAAAGTTTTTCTGGTCCCATTTAAAAACCATGCACCAGAATCAACTTCTTTCAACTCAGTAATACATTTCGGATGTCTACCTATAGTTTAAAGCAGAAAAACAGGATCTTTTGAAATTTTCATTTTTTGGACAAAACCCCCGGGGGTTAGAAATTTTTTCATGTGAATGTGAAAAGTTTTTCTGGTCCCATTTAAAAACCATGCACCAGAATCAACTTCTTTCAACTCAGTAATACATTTCGGATGTCTACCTATAGTTTAAAGCAGAAAAACAGGAACTTTTGAAATTTTCATTTTTTGGACAAAACCCCCGGGGGTTAGAATTTTTTTCATGTGAATGTGAAAAGTTTTTCTGGTCCCATTTAAAAACCATGCACCAGAATCAACTTCTTTCAACTCAGTAATACATTTGGGATGTGTACCTATAGTTTAAAGCAGAAAAACAGGAACTTTTGAAATTTTCATTTTTTGGACAAAACCCCCGGGGGTTAGAAATTTTTTCATGTGAATGTGAAAAGTTTTTCTGGTCCCATTTAAAAACCATGCACCATAATCAACTTCTTTCAACTCAGTAATACATTTGGGATGTGTGGCTATAATTTAAAGCAAAAAAACAGGAACTTTTGAAATTTTCATTTTTTGGACAAAACCCCCGGGGGTTAGAATTTTTTTCATGTGAATGTGAAAAGTTTTTCTGGTCCCATTTAAAAACCATGCACCAGAATCAACTTCTTTCAACTCAGTAATACATTTCGGATGTGTACCTATAGTTTAAAGCAGAAAAACAGGAACTTTTGAAATTTTCATTTTTTGGACAAAACCCCCGGGGGTTAGAATTTTTTTCATGTGAATGTGAAAAGTTTTTCTGGTCCCATTTAAAAACCATGCACCAGAATCAACTTCTTTCAACTCAGTAATACATTTGGGATGTGTACCTATAGTTTAAAGCAGAAAAACAGGATCTTTTGAAATTTTCATTTTTTGGACAAAACCCCCGGGGGTTAGAAATTTTGTCATGTGAATGTGAAAAGTTTTTCTGGTCCCATTTAAAAACCATGCACCAGAATCAACTTCTTTCAACTCAGTAATACATTTGGGATGTGTAGCTATAGTGTAAGGCAGAAAAACAGGAACTTTTGAAATTTTCATTTTTTGGACAAAACACCCGGGGCTTAGAATTTTTTTCATGTGAATGTAAAAAGTTTTTCTGGTCCCATTTAAAAACCATGCACCAGAATCAACTTCTTTCAACTCAGTAATATATTTCGAATGTCTACCTATAGTTTAAAGCAGAAAAACAGGAACTTTTGAAATTTTCATTTTTTGGACAAAACACCCGGGGCTTAGAATTTTTTTCATGTGAATGTGAAAAGTTTTTCTGGTCCCATTTAAAAACCATGCACCAGAATCAACTTCTTTCAACTCAGTAATACATTTCGGATGTCTACCTATAGTTTAAAGCAGAAAAACAGGAACTTTTGAAATTTTCATTTTTTGGACAAAACCCCCGGGGGTTAGAATTTTTTTCATGTGAATGTGAAAAGTTTTTCTGGTCCCATTTAAAAACCATGCACCAGAATCAACTTCTTTCAACTCAGTAATACATTTCGGATGTCTACGTATAGTTTAAAGCAGAAAAACAGGATCTTTTGAAATTTTCATTTTTTGGACAAAACACCCGGGGGTTAGAAATTTTTTCATGTGAATGTGAAAAGTTTTTCTGGTCCCATTTAAAAACCATGCACCAGAATCAACTTCTTTCAACTCAGTAATACATTTCGGATGTCTACCTATAGTTTAAAGCAGAAAAACAGGAACTTTTGAAATTTTCATTTTTTGGACAAAACCCCCGGGGGTTAGAATTTTTTTCATGTGAATGTGAAAAGTTTTTCTGGTCCCATTTAAAAACCATGCACCAGAATCAACTTCTTTCAACTCAGTAATACATTTCGGATGTGTACCTATAGTTTAAAGCAGAAAAACAGGAACTTTTGAAATTTTCATTTTTTGGGCAAAACCCCCGGGGGTTAGAATTTTTTTCATGTGAATGTGAAAAGTTTTTCTGGTCCCATTTAAAAACCATGCACCAGAATCAACTTCTTTCAACTCAGTAATACATTTGGGATGTGTAGCTATAGTGTAAGGCAGAAAAACAGGAACTTTTGAAATTTTCATTTTTTGGACAAAACACCCGGGGCTTAGAATTTTTTTCATGTGAATGTGAAAAGTTTTTCTGGTCCCATTTAAAAACCATGCACCAGAATCAACTTCTTTCAACTCAGTAATACATTTCGGATGTCTACCTATAGTTTAAAGCAGAAAAACAGGATCTTTTGAAATTTTCATTTTTTGGACAAAACCCCCGGGGGTTAGAAATTTTTTCATGTGAATGTGAAAAGTTTTTCTGGTCCCATTTAAAAACCATGCACCAGAATCAACTTCTTTCAACTCAGTAATACATTTCGGATGTCTACCTATAGTTTAAAGCAGAAAAACAGGAACTTTTGAAATTTTCATTTTTTGGACAAAACCCCCGGGGGTTAGAAATTTTTTCATGTGAATGTGAAAAGTTTTTCTGGTCCCATTTAAAAACCATGCACCATAATCAACTTCTTTCAACTCAGTAATACATTTGGGATGTGTGGCTATAGTTTAAAGCAAAAAAACAGGAACTTTTGAAATTTTCATTTTTTGGACAAAACCTCCGGGGGTTAGAATTTTTTTCATGTGAATGTGAAAAGTTTTTCTGGTCCCATTTAAAAACCATGCACCAGAATCAACTTCTTTCAACTCAGTAATACATTTGGGATGTGTACCTATAGTTTAAAGCAGAAAAACAGGAACTTTTGAAATTTTCATTTTTTGGACAAAACCCCCGGGGGTTAGAAATTTTTTCATGTGAATGTGAAAAGCTTTTCTGGTCCCATTTAAAAACCATGCACCAGAATCAACTTCTTTCAACTCAGTAATACATTTGGGATGTGTATCTATAGTTTAAGGCAGAAAAACAGGAACTTTTGAAATTTTCATTTTTTGGACAAAACCCCCGGGGGTTAGAATTTTTTTCATGTGAATGTGAAAAGTTTTTCTGGTCCCATTTAAAAACCATGCACCAGAATCAACTTCTTTCAACTCAGTAATACATTTCGGATGTGTACCTATAGTTTAAAGCAGAAAAACAGGAACTTTTGAAATTTTCATTTTTGGACAAAACCCCCGGGGGTTAGAATTTTTTTCATGTGAATGTGAAAAGTTTTTCTGGTCCCATTTAAAAACCATGCACCAGAATCAACTTCTTTCAACTCAGTAATACATTTCGGATGTCTACCTATAGTTTAAAGCAGAAAAACAGGATCTTTTGAAATTTTCATTTTTTGGACAAAACCCCCGGGGGTTAGAAATTTTTTCATGTGAATGTGAAAAGTTTTTCTGGTCCCATTTAAAAACCATGCACCAGAATCAACTTCTTTCAACTCAGTAATACATTTCGGATGTCTACCTATAGTTTAAAGCAGAAAAACAGGAACTTTTGAAATTTTCATTTTTTGGACAAAACCCCCGGGGGTTAGAATTTTTTTCATGTGAATGTGAAAAGTTTTTCTGGTCCCATTTAAAAACCATGCACCAGAATCAACTTCTTTCAACTCAGTAATACATTTCGGATGTGTACCTATAGTTTAAAGCAGAAAAACAGGAACTTTTGAAATTTTCATTTTTTGGACAAAACCCCCGGGGGTTAGAAATTTTTTCATGTGAATGTGAAAAGTTTTTCTGGTCCCATTTAAAAACCATGCACCATAATCAACTTCTTTCAACTCAGTAATACATTTGGGATGTGTGGCTATAATTTAAAGCAAAAAAACAGGAACTTTTGAAATTTTCATTTTTTGGACAAAACCCCCGGGGGTTAGAATTTTTTTCATGTGAATGTGAAAAGTTTTTCTGGTCCCATTTAAAAACCATGCACCAGAATCAACTTCTTTCAACTCAGTAATACATTTCGGATGTGTACCTATAGTTTAAAGCAGAAAAACAGGAACTTTTGAAATTTTCATTTTTGGACAAAACCCCCGGGGGTTAGAATTTTTTTCATGTGAATGTGAAAAGTTTTTCTGGTCCCATTTAAAAACCATGCACCAGAATCAACTTCTTTCAACTCAGTAATACATTTCGGATGTCTACCTATAGTTTAAAGCAGAAAAACAGGATCTTTTGAAATTTTCATTTTTTGGACAAAACCCCCGGGGGTTAGAAATTTTTTCATGTGAATGTGAAAAGTTTTTCTGGTCCCATTTAAAAACCATGCACCAGAATCAACTTCTTTCAACTCAGTAATACATTTCGGATGTCTACCTATAGTTTAAAGCAGAAAAACAGGAACTTTTGAAATTTTCATTTTTTGGACAAAACCCCCGGGGGTTAGAATTTTTTTCATGTGAATGTGAAAAGTTTTTCTGGTCCCATTTAAAAACCATGCACCAGAATCAACTTCTTTCAACTCAGTAATACATTTCGGATGTGTACCTATAGTTTAAAGCAGAAAAACAGGAACTTTTGAAATTTTCATTTTTTGGACAAAACCCCCGGGGGTTAGAAATTTTTTCATGTGAATGTGAAAAGTTTTTCTGGTCCCATTTAAAAACCATGCACCATAATCAACTTCTTTCAACTCAGTAATACATTTGGGATGTGTGGCTATAATTTAAAGCAAAAAAACAGGAACTTTTGAAATTTTCATTTTTTGGACAAAACCCCCGGGGGTTAGAATTTTTTTCATGTGAATGTGAAAAGTTTTTCTGGTCCCATTTAAAAACCATGCACCAGAATCAACTTCTTTCAACTCAGTAATACATTTCGGATGTGTACCTATAGTTTAAAGCAGAAAAACAGGAACTTTTGAAATTTTCATTTTTTGGACAAAACCCCCGGGGGTTAGAATTTTTTTCATGTGAATGTGAAAAGTTTTTCTGGTCCCATTTAAAAACCATGCACCAGAATCAACTTCTTTCAACTCAGTAATACATTTGGGATGTGTACCTATAGTTTAAAGCAGAAAAACAGGAACTTTTGAAATTTTCATTTTTTGGACAAAACCCCCGGGGGTTAGAAATTTTTTCATGCGAATGTGAAAAGTTTTTCTGGTCCCATTTAAAAACCATGCACCAGAATCAACTTCTTTCAACTCAGTAATACATTTGGGATGTGTAGCTATAGTTTAAGGCAGAAAAACAGTAACTTTTGAAATTTTCATTTTTTGGACAAAATCCCCGGGGGTTTGAATTTTTTTCATGTGAATGTGAAAAGTTTTTCTGGTCCCATTTAAAAACCATGCACCAGAATCAACTTCTTTCAACTCAGTAATACATTTCGGATGTGTACCTATAGTTTAAAGCAGAAAAACAGGAACTTTTGAAATTTTCATTTTTTGGACAAAACCCCCGGGGGTTAGAATTTTTTTCATGTGAATGTGAAAAGTTTTTCTGGTCCCATTTAAAAACCATGCACCAGAATCAACTTCTTTCAACTCAGTAATACATTTGGGATGTGTACCTATAGTTTAAAGCAGAAAAACAGGAACTTTTGAAATTTTCATTTTTTGGACAAAACCCCCGGGGGTTAGAAATTTTTTCATGTGAATGTGAAAAGTTTTTCTGGTCCCATTTAAAAACCATGCACCAGAATCAACTTCTTTCAACTCAGTAATACATTTGGGATGTGTAGCTATAGTTTAAGGCAGAAAAACAGGAACTTTTGAAATTTTAATTTTTTGGACAAAACCCCCGGGGATTAGAATTTTTTTCATGTGAATGTGAAAAGTTTTTCTGGTCCCATTTAAAAACCATGCACCAGAATCAACTTCTTTCAACTCAGTAATACATTTCGGATGTGTACCTATAGTTTAAAGCAGAAAAACAGGAACTTTTGAAATTTTCATTTTTTGGACAAAACCCCCGGGGGTTAGAATTTTTTTCATGTGAATGTGAAAAGTTTTTCTGGTCCCATTTAAAAACCATGCACCAGAATCAACTTCTTTCAACTCAGTAATACATTTGGGATGTGTACCTATAGTTTAAAGCAGAAAAACAGGAACTTTTGAAATTTTCATTTTTTGGACAAAACCCCCGGGGGTTAGAAATTTTTTCATGTGAATGTGAAAAGTTTTTCTGGTCCCATTTAAAAACCATGCACCAGAATCAACTTCTTTCAACTCAGTAATACATTTGGGATGTGTAGCTATAGTTTAAGGCAGAAAAACAGGAACTTTTGAAATTTTAATTTTTTGGACAAAACCCCCGGGGATTAGAATTTTTTTCATGTGAATGTGAAAAGTTTTTCTGGTCCCATTTAAAAACCATGCACCAGAATCAACTTCTTTCAACTCAGTAATACATTTTGGATGTGTACCTATAGTTTAAAGCAGAAAAACAGGAACTTTTGAAATTTTCATTTTTTGGACAAAACCCCCGGGGGTTAGAATTTTTTTCATGTGAATGTGAAAAGTTTTTCTGGTCCCATTTAAAAACCATGCACCAGAATCAACTTCTTTCAACTCAGTCATACATTTGGGATGTGTACCTATAGTTTAAAGCAGAAAAACAGGATCTTTTGAAATTTTCATTTTTTGGACAAAACCCCCGGGGGTTAGAAATTTTGTCATGTGAATGTGAAAAGTTTTTCTGGTCCCATTTAAAAACCATGCACCAGAATCAACTTCTTTCAACTCAGTAATACATTTGGGATGTGTAGCTATAGTGTAAGGCAGAAAAACAGGAACTTTTGAAATTTTCATTTTTTGGACAAAACACCCGGGGCTTAGAATTTTTTTCATGTGAATGTAAAAAGTTTTTCTGGTCCCATTTAAAAACCATGCACCAGAATCAACTTCTTTCAACTCAGTAATATATTTCGAATGTCTACCTATAGTTTAAAGCAGAAAAACAGGAACTTTTGAAATTTTCATTTTTTGGACAAAACCCCCGGGGGTTAGAAATTTTTTCATGTGAATGTGAAAAGTTTTTCTGGTCCCATTTAAAAACCATGCACCAGAATCAACTTCTTTCAACTCAGTAATACATTTCGGATGTCTACCTATAGTTTAAAGCAGAAAAACAGGAACTTTTGAAATTTTCATTTTTTGGACAAAACCCCCGGGGGTTAGAATTTTTTTCATGTGAATGTGAAAAGTTTTTCTGGTCCCATTTAAAAACCATGCACCAGAATCAACTTCTTTCAACTCAGTAATACATTTCGGATGTGTACCTATAGTTTAAAGCAGAAAAACAGGAACTTTTGAAATTTTCATTTTTTGGACAAAACCCCCGGGGGTTAGAATTTTTTTCATGTGAATGTGAAAAGTTTTTCTGGTCCCATTTAAAAACCATGCACCAGAATCAACTTCTTTCAACTCAGTAATACATTTCGGATGTGTACCTATAGTTTAAAGCAGAAAAACAGGAACTTTTGAAATTTTCATTTTTGGACAAAACCCCCGGGGGTTAGAATTTTTTTCATGTGAATGTGAAAAGTTTTTCTGGTCCCATTTAAAAACCATGCACCAGAATCAACTTCTTTCAACTCAGTAATACATTTCGGATGTCTACCTATAGTTTAAAGCAGAAAAACAGGATCTTTTGAAATTTTCATTTTTTGGACAAAACCCCCGGGGGTTAGAAATTTTTTCATGTGAATGTGAAAAGTTTTTCTGGTCCCATTTAAAAACCATGCACCAGAATCAACTTCTTTCAACTCAGTAATACATTTCGGATGTCTACCTATAGTTTAAAGCAGAAAAACAGGAACTTTTGAAATTTTCATTTTTTGGACAAAACCCCCGGGGGTTAGAATTTTTTTCATGTGAATGTGAAAAGTTTTTCTGGTCCCATTTAAAAACCATGCACCAGAATCAACTTCTTTCAACTCAGTAATACATTTCGGATGTGTACCTATAGTTTAAAGCAGAAAAACAGGAACTTTTGAAATTTTCATTTTTTGGACAAAACCCCCGGGGGTTAGAAATTTTTTCATGTGAATGTGAAAAGTTTTTCTGGTCCCATTTAAAAACCATGCACCATAATCAACTTCTTTCAACTCAGTAATACATTTGGGATGTGTGGCTATAATTTAAAGCAAAAAAACAGGAACTTTTGAAATTTTCATTTTTTGGACAAAACCCCCGGGGGTTAGAATTTTTTTCATGTGAATGTGAAAAGTTTTTCTGGTCCCATTTAAAAACCATGCACCAGAATCAACTTCTTTCAACTCAGTAATACATTTCGGATGTGTACCTATAGTTTAAAGCAGAAAAACAGGAACTTTTGAAATTTTCATTTTTTGGACAAAACCCCCGGGGGTTAGAATTTTTTTCATGTGAATGTGAAAAGTTTTTCTGGTCCCATTTAAAAACCATGCACCAGAATCAACTTCTTTCAACTCAGTAATACATTTGGGATGTGTACCTATAGTTTAAAGCAGAAAAACAGGAACTTTTGAAATTTTCATTTTTTGGACAAAACCCCCGGGGGTTAGAAATTTTTTCATGCGAATGTGAAAAGTTTTTCTGGTCCCATTTAAAAACCATGCACCAGAATCAACTTCTTTCAACTCAGTAATACATTTGGGATGTGTAGCTATAGTTTAAGGCAGAAAAACAGGAACTTTTGAAATTTTCATTTTTTGGACAAAATCCCCGGGGGTTTGAATTTTTTTCATGTGAATGTGAAAAGTTTTTCTGGTCCCATTTAAAAACCATGCACCAGAATCAACTTCTTTCAACTCAGTAATACATTTCGGATGTGTACCTATAGTTTAAAGCAGAAAAACAGGAACTTTTGAAATTTTCATTTTTTGGACAAAACCCCCGGGGGTTAGAATTTTTTTCATGTGAATGTGAAAAGTTTTTCTGGTCCCATTTAAAAACCATGCACCAGAATCAACTTCTTTCAACTCAGTAATACATTTGGGATGTGTACCTATAGTTTAAAGCAGAAAAACAGGAACTTTTGAAATTTTCATTTTTTGGACAAAACCCCCGGGGGTTAGAAATTTTTTCATGTGAATGTGAAAAGTTTTTCTGGTCCCATTTAAAAACCATGCACCAGAATCAACTTCTTTCAACTCAGTAATACATTTGGGATGTGTAGCTATAGTTTAAGGCAGAAAAACAGGAACTTTTGAAATTTTAATTTTTTGGACAAAACCCCCGGGGATTAGAATTTTTTTCATGTGAATGTGAAAAGTTTTTCTGGTCCCATTTAAAAACCATGCACCAGAATCAACTTCTTTCAACTCAGTAATACATTTCGGATGTGTACCTATAGTTTAAAGCAGAAAAACAGGAACTTTTGAAATTTTCATTTTTTGGACAAAACCCCCGGGGGTTAGAATTTTTTTCATGTGAATGTGAAAAGTTTTTCTGGTCCCATTTAAAAACCATGCACCAGAATCAACTTCTTTCAACTCAGTCATACATTTGGGATGTGTACCTATAGTTTAAAGCAGAAAAACAGGATCTTTTGAAATTTTCATTTTTTGGACAAAACCCCCGGGGGTTAGAAATTTTGTCATGTGAATGTGAAAAGTTTTTCTGGTCCCATTTAAAAACCATGCACCAGAATCAACTTCTTTCAACTCAGTAATACATTTGGGATGTGTAGCTATAGTGTAAGGCAGAAAAACAGGAACTTTTGAAATTTTCATTTTTTGGACAAAACACCCGGGGCTTAGAATTTTTTTCATGTGAATGTAAAAAGTTTTTCTGGTCCCATTTAAAAACCATGCACCAGAATCAACTTCTTTCAACTCAGTAATATATTTCGAATGTCTACCTATAGTTTAAAGCAGAAAAACAGGAACTTTTGAAATTTTCATTTTTTGGACAAAACCCCCGGGGGTTAGAATTTTTTTCATGTGAATGTGAAAAGTTTTTCTGGTCCCATTTAAAAACCATGCACCAGAATCAACTTCTTTCAACTCAGTAATACATTTCGGATGTCTACCTATAGTTTAAAGCAGAAAAACAGGATCTTTTGAAATTTTCATTTTTTGGACAAAACCCCCGGGGGTTAGAAATTTTTTCATGTGAATGTGAAAAGTTTTTCTGGTCCCATTTAAAAACCATGCACCAGAATCAACTTCTTTCAACTCAGTAATACATTTCGGATGTCTACCTATAGTTTAAAGCAGAAAAACAGGAACTTTTGAAATTTTAATTTTTTGGACAAAACCCCCGGGGGTTAGAATTTTTTTCATGTGAATGTGAAAAGTTTTTCTGGTCCCATTTAAAAACCATGCACCAGAATCAACTTCTTTCAACTCAGTAATACATTTCGGATGTGTACCTATAGTTTAAAGCAGAAAAACAGGAACTTTTGAAATTTTCATTTTTTTGGACAAAACCCCCGGGGGTTAGAATTTTTTTCATGTGAATGTGAAAAGTTTTTCTGGTCCCATTTAAAAACCATGCACCAGAATCAACTTCTTTCAACTCAGTAATACATTTGGGATGTGTACCTATAGTTTAAAGCAGAAAAACAGGAACTTTTGAAATTTTCATTTTTTGGACAAAACCCCTGGGGTTAGAAATTTTTTCATGTGAATGTGAAAAGTTTTTCTGGTCCCATTTAAAAACCATGCACCAGAATCAACTTCTTTCAACTCAGTAATACATTTGGGATGTGTACCTATAGTTTAAAGCAGAAAAACAGGAACTTTTGAAATTTTCATTTTTTGGACAAAACCCCCGGGGGTTAGAATTTTTTTCATGTGAATGTGAAAAGTTTTTCTGGTCCCATTTAAAAACCATGCACCAGAATCAACTTCTTTCAACTCAGTAATACATTTCGGATGTCTACCTATAGTTTAAAGCAGAAAAACAGGAACTTTTGAAATTTTCATTTTTTGGACAAAACCCCCGGGGGTTAGAATATTTTTCATGTGAATGTGAAAAGTTTTTCTGGTCCCATTTAAAAACCATGCACCAGAATCAACTTCTTTCTACTCAGTAATACATTTCGGATGTCTACCTATAGTTTAAAGCAGAAAAACAGGATCTTTTGAAATTTTCATTTTTTGGACAAAACCCCCGGGGGTTAGAAATTTTGTCATGTGAATGTGAAAAGTTTTTCTGGTCCCATTTAAAAACCATGCACCAGAATCAACTTCTTTCAACTCAGTAATACATTTGGGATGTGTAGCTATAGTGTAAGGCAGAAAAACAGGAACTTTTGAAATTTTCATTTTTTAGACAAAACACCCGGGGCTTAGAATTTTTTTCATGTGAATGTGAAAAGTTTTTCTGGTCCCATTTAAAAACCATGCACCAGAATCAACTTCTTTCAACTCAGTAATACATTTCGGATGTCTACCTATAGTTTAAAGCAGAAAAACAGGAACTTTTGAAATTTTCATTTTTTGGACAAAACCCCCGGGGGTTAGAAATTTTTTCATGTGAATGTGAAAAGTTTTTCTGGTCCCATTTAAAAACCATGCACCAGAATCAACTTCTTTCAACTCAGTAATACATTTCGGATGTCTACCTATAGTTTAAAGCAGAAAAACAGGAACTTTTGAAATTTTCATTTTTTGGACAAAACCCCCGGGGGTTAGAAATTTTTTCATGTGAATGTGAAAAGTTTTTCTGGTCCCATTTAAAAACCATGCACCATAATCAACTTCTTTCAACTCAGTAACACATTTGGGATGTGTGGCTATAGTTTAAAGCAGAAAAACAGGAACTTTTGAAATTTTCATTTTTTGGACAAAACCCCCGGGGGTTAGAATTTTTTTCATGTGAATGTGAAAAGTTTTTCTGGTCCCATTTAAAAACCATGCACCAGAATCAACTTCTTTCAACTCAGTAATACATTTGGGATGTGTACCTATAGTTTAAAGCAGAAAAACAGGAACATTTGAAATTTTCATTTTTTGGACAAAACCCCCGGGGGTTAGAAATTTTTTCATGTGAATGTGAAAAGTTTTTCTGGTCCCATTTAAAAACCATGCACCAGAATCAACTTCTTTCAACTCAGTAATACATTTGGGATGTGTAGCTATAGTTTAAGGCAGAAAAACAGGAACTTTTGAAATTTTCATTTTTTGGACAAAACCCCCGGGGGTTAGAATTTTTTTCATGTGAATGTGAAAAGTTTTTCTGGTCCCATTTAAAAACCATGCACCAGAATCAACTTCTTTCAACTCAGTAATACATTTCGGATGTCTACCTATAGTTTAAAGCAGAAAAACAGGAACTTTTGAAATTTTCATTTTTTGGACAAAACCCCCGGGGGTTAGAATATTTTTCATGTGAATGTGAAAAGTTTTTCTGGTCCCATTTAAAAACCATGCACCAGAATCAACTTCTTTCTACTCAGTAATACATTTGGGATGTGTAGCTATAGTGTAAGGCAGAAAAACAGGAACTTTTGAAATTTTCATTTTTTGGACAAAACCCCCGGGGGTTAGAATTTTTTTCATGTGAATGTGAAAAGTTTTTCTGGTCCCATTTAAAAACCATGCACCAGAATCAACTTCTTTCAACTCAGTAATACATTTCGGATGTCTACCTATAGTTTAAAGCAGAAAAACAGGATCTTTTGAAATTTTTATTTTTTGGACAAAACCCCCGGGGGTTAGAAATTTTTTCATGTGAATGTGAAAAGTTTTTCTGGTCCCATTTAAAAACCATGCACCAGAATCAACTTCTTTCAACTCAGTAATACATTTCGGATGTGTACCTATAGTTTAAAGCAGAAAAACAGGAACTTTTGAAATTTTCATTTTTTTGGACAAAACCCCCGGGGGTTAGAATTTTTTTCATGTGAATGTGAAAAGTTTTTCTGGTCCCATTTAAAAACCATGCACCAGAATCAACTTCTTTCAACTCAGTAATACATTTGGGATGTGTACCTATAGTTTAAAGCAGAAAAACAGGAACTTTTGAAATTTTCATTTTTTGGACAAAACCCCCTGGGGTTAGAAATTTTTTCATGTGAATGTGAAAAGTTTTTCTGGTCCCATTTAAAAACCATGCACCAGAATCAACTTCTTTCAACTCAGTAATACATTTGGGATGTGTACCTATAGTTTAAAGCAGAAAAACAGGAACTTTTGAAATTTTCATTTTTTGGACAAAACCCCCGGGGGTTAGAATTTTTTTCATGTGAATGTGAAAAGTTTTTCTGGTCCCATTTAAAAACCATGCACCAGAATCAACTTCTTTCAACTCAGTAATACATTTCGGATGTCTACCTATAGTTTAAAGCAGAAAAACAGGAACTTTTGAAATTTTCATTTTTTGGACAAAACCCCCGGGGGTTAGAATATTTTTCATGTGAATGTGAAAAGTTTTTCTGGTCCCATTTAAAAACCATGCACCAGAATCAACTTCTTTCAACTCAGTAATACATTTGGGATGTGTAGCTATAGTGTAAGGCAGAAAAACAGGAACTTTTGAAATTTTCATTTTTTGGACAAAACACCCGGGGCTTAGAATTTTTTTCATGTGAATGTGAAAAGTTTTTCTGGTCCCATTTAAAAACCATGCACCAGAATCAACTTCTTTCAACTCAGTAATACATTTCGGATGTCTACCTATAGTTTAAAGCAGAAAAACAGGAACTTTTGAAATTTTCATTTTTTGGACAAAACCCCCGGGGGTTAGAAATTTTTTCATGTGAATGTGAAAAGTTTTTCTGGTCCCATTTAAAAACCATGCACCAGAATCAACTTCTTTCAACTCAGTAATACATTTCGGATGTCTACCTATAGTTTAAAGCAGAAAAACAGGAACTTTTGAAATTTTCATTTTTTGGACAAAACCCCCGGGGGTTAGAAATTTTTTCATGTGAATGTGAAAAGTTTTTCTGGTCCCATTTAAAAACCATGCACCATAATCAACTTCTTTCAACTCAGTAACACATTTGGGATGTGTGGCTATAGTTTAAAGCAGAAAAACAGGAACTTTTGAAATTTTCATTTTTTGGACAAAACCCCCGGGGGTTAGAATTTTTTTCATGTGAATGTGAAAAGTTTTTCTGGTCCCATTTAAAAACCATGCACCAGAATCAACTTCTTTCAACTCAGTAATACATTTGGGATGTGTACCTATAGTTTAAAGCAGAAAAACAGGAACATTTGAAATTTTCATTTTTTGGACAAAACCCCCGGGGGTTAGAAATTTTTTCATGTGAATGTGAAAAGTTTTTCTGGTCCCATTTAAAAACCATGCACCAGAATCAACTTCTTTCAACTCAGTAATACATTTGGGATGTGTAGCTATAGTTTAAGGCAGAAAAACAGGAACTTTTGAAATTTTCATTTTTTGGACAAAACCCCCGGGGGTTAGAATTTTTTTCATGTGAATGTGAAAAGTTTTTCTGGTCCCATTTAAAAACCATGCACCAGAATCAACTTCTTTCAACTCAGTAATACATTTCGGATGTCTACCTATAGTTTAAAGCAAAAAAACAGGAACTTTTGAAATTTTCATTTTTTGGACAAAACCCCCGGGGGTTAGAATATTTTTCATGTGAATTTGAAAAGTTTTTCTGGTCCCATTTAAAAACCATGCACCAGAATCAACTTCTTTCTACTCAGTAATACATTTGGGATGTGTAGCTATAGTGTTAGGCAGAAAAACAGGAACTTTTGAAATTTTCATTTTTTGGACAAAACACCCGGGGCTTAGAATTTTTTTCATGTGAATGTGAAAAGTTTTTCTGGTCCCATTTGAAAACCATGCACCAGAATCAACTTCTTTCAACTCAGTAATACATTTCGGATGTCTACCTATAGTTTAAAGCAGAAAAACAGGAACTTTTGAAATTTTCATTTTTTGGACAAAACACCCGGGGCTTAGAATTTTTTTCATGTGAATGTGAAAAGTTTTTCTAGTCCCATTTAAAAACCATGCACCAGAATCAACTTCTTTCAACTCAGTAATACATTTCGGATGTCTACCTATAGTTTAAAGCAAAAAAACAGGAACTTTTGAAATTTTCATTTTTTGGACAAAACCCCCGGGGGTTCGAAATTTTTTCATGTGAATGTGAAAAGTTTTTCTGGTCCCATTTAAAAACCAAGCACCAGAATCAACTTCTTTCAACTCAGTAATACATTTCGGATGTCTACCTATAGTTTAAAGCAGAAAAACAGGAACTTTTGAAATTTTCATTTTTTGGACAAAACCCCCGGGGGTTAGAAATTTTTTCATGTGAATGTGAAAAGTTTTTCTGGTCCCATTTAAAAACCATGCACCATAATCAACTTCTTTCAACTCAGTAATACATTTGGGATGTGTGGCTATAGTTTAAAGCAAAAAAACAGGAACTTTTGAAATTTTCATTTTTTGGACAAAACCCCCGGGGGTTAGAATTTTTTTCATGTGAATGTGAAAAGTTTTTCTGGTCCCATTTAAAAACCATGCACCAGAATCAACTTCTTTCAACTCAGTAATACATTTCGGATGTGTACCTATAGTTTAAAGCAGAAAAACAGGAACTTTTGAAATTTTCATTTTTTGGACAAAACCCCCGGGGGTTAGAATTTTTTTCATGTGAATGTGAAAAGTTTTTCTGGTCCCATTTAAAAACCATGCACCAGAATCCACTTCTTTCAACTCAGTAATACATTTGGGATGTGTACCTATAGTTTAAAGCAGAAAAACAGGAACTTTTGAAATTTTCATTTTTTGGACAAAACACCCGGGGCTTAGAATTTTTTTCATGTGAATGTGAAAAGTTTTTCTGGTCCCATTTAAAAACCATGCACCAGAATCAACTTCTTTCAACTCAGTAATACATTTGGGATGTGTAGCTATAGTTTAAGGCAGAAAAACAGGAACTTTTGAAATTTTCATTTTTTGGACAAAACACCCGGGGCTTAGAATTTTTTTCATGTGAATGTGAAAAGTTTTTCTGGTCCCATTTAAAAACCATGCACCAGAATCAACTTCTTTCAACTCAGTAATACATTTGGGATGTGTACCTATAGTTTAAAGCAGAAAAACAGGAACTTTTGAAATTTTCATTTTTTGGACAAAACCCCCGGGGGTTAGAATTTTTTTCATGTGAATGTGAAAAGTTTTTCTGGTCCCATTTAAAAACCATGCACCAGAATCAACTTCTTTCAACTCAGTAATACATTTGGGATGTGTAGCTATAGTTTAAGGCAGAAAAACAGGAACTTTTGAAATTTTCATTTTTTGGACAAAACACCCGGGGCTTAGAATTTTTTTCATGTGAATGTGAAAAGTTTTTCTGGTCCCATTTAAAAACCATGCACCAGAATCAACTTCTTTCAACTCAGTAATACATTTGGGATGTGTACCTATAGTTTAAAGCAGAAAAACAGGAACTTTTGAAATTTTCATTTTTTGGACAAAACCCCCGGGGGTTCGAATTTTTTTCATGTGAATGTGAAAAGTTTTTCTGGTCCCATTTAAAAACCATGCACCAGAATCAACTTCTTTCAACTCAGTAATACATTTCGGATGTCTACCTATAGTTTAAAGCAGAAAAACAGGAACTTTTGAAATTTTCATTTTTTGGACAAAACCCCCGGGGGTTAGAATATTTTTCATGTGAATGTGAAAAGTTTTTCTGGTCCCATTTAAAAACCATGCACCAGAATCAACTTCTTTCTACTCAGTAATACATTTCGGATGTCTACCTATAGTTTAAAGCAGAAAAACAGGAACTTTTGAAATTTTCATTTTTTGGACAAAACCCCCGGGGGTTAGAAATTTTGTCATGTGAATGTGAAAAGTTTTTCTGGTCCCATTTAAAAACCATGCACCAGAATCAACTTCTTTCAACTCAGTAATACATTTGGGATGTGTAGCTATAGTGTAAGGCAGAAAAACAGGAACTTTTGAAATTTTCATTTTTTGGACAAAACACCCGGGGCTTAGAATTTTTTTCATGTGAATGTGAAAAGTTTTTCTGGTCCCATTTAAAAACCATGCACCAGAATCAACTTCTTTCAACTCAGTAATATATTTCGAATGTCTACCTATAGTTTAAAGCAGAAAAACAGGAACTTTTGAAATTTTCATTTTTTGGACAAAACACCCGGGGCTTAGAATTTTTTTCATGTGAATGTGAAAAGTTTTTCTGGTCCCATTTAAAAACCATGCACCAGAATCAACTTCTTTCAACTCAGTAATACATTTCGGATGTCTACCTATAGTTTAAAGCAGAAAAACAGGAACTTTTGAAATTTTCATTTTTTGGACAAAACCCCCGGGGGTTAGAATTTTTTTCATGTGAATGTGAAAAGTTTTTCTGGTCCCATTTAAAAACCATGCACCAGAATCAACTTCTTTCAACTCAGTAATACATTTCGGATGTCTACGTATAGTTTAAAGCAGAAAAACAGGATCTTTTGAAATTTTCATTTTTTGGACAAAACACCCGGGGGTTAGAAATTTTTTCATGTGAATGTGAAAAGTTTTTCTGGTCCCATTTAAAAACCATGCACCAGAATCAACTTCTTTCAACTCAGTAATACATTTCGGATGTCTACCTATAGTTTAAAGCAGAAAAACAGGAACTTTTGAAATTTTCATTTTTTGGACAAAACCCCCGGGGGTTAGAATTTTTTTCATGTGAATGTGAAAAGTTTTTCTGGTCCCATTTAAAAACCATGCACCAGAATCAACTTCTTTCAACTCAGTAATACATTTCGGATGTGTACCTATAGTTTAAAGCAGAAAAACAGGAACTTTTGAAATTTTCATTTTTTGGGCAAAACCCCCGGGGGTTAGAATTTTTTTCATGTGAATGTGAAAAGTTTTTCTGGTCCCATTTAAAAACCATGCACCAGAATCAACTTCTTTCAACTCAGTAATACATTTGGGATGTGTACCTATAGTTTAAAGCAGAAAAACAGGAACTTTTGAAATTTTCATTTTTTGGACAAAACCCCCTGGGGTTAGAAATTTTTTCATGTGAATGTGAAAAGTTTTTCTGGTCCCATTTAAAAACCATGCACCAGAATCAACTTCTTTCAACTCAGTAATACATTTGGGATGTGTACCTATAGTTTAAAGCAGAAAAACAGGAACTTTTGAAATTTTCATTTTTTGGACAAAACCCCCGGGGGTTAGAATTTTTTTCATGTGAATGTGAAAAGTTTTTCTGGTCCCATTTAAAAACCATGCACCAGAATCAACTTCTTTCAACTCAGTAATACATTTCGGATGTCTACCTATAGTTTAAAGCAGAAAAACAGGAACTTTTGTATTTTTCATTTTTTGGACAAAACCCCCGGGGGTTAGAATATTTTTCATGTGAATGTGAAAAGTTTTTCTGGTCCCATTTAAAAACCATGCACCAGAATCAACTTCTTTCTACTCAGTAATACATTTCGGATGTCTACCTATAGTTTAAAGCAGAAAAACAGGATCTTTTGAAATTTTCATTTTTTGGACAAAACCCCCGGGGGTTAGAAATTTTGTCATGTGAATGTGAAAAGTTTTTCTGGTCCCATTTAAAAACCATGCACCAGAATCAACTTCTTTCAACTCAGTAATACATTTGGGATGTGTAGCTATAGTGTAAGGCAGAAAAACAGGAACTTTTGAAATTTTCATTTTTTGGACAAAACACCCGGGGCTTAGAATTTTTTTCATGTGAATGTGAAAAGTTTTTCTGGTCCCATTTAAAAACCATGCACCAGAATCAACTTCTTTCAACTCAGTAATACATTTCGGATGTCTACCTATAGTTTAAAGCAGAAAAACAGGAACTTTTGAAATTTTCATTTTTTGGACAAAACCCCCGGGGGTTAGAAATTTTTTCATGTGAATGTGAAAAGTTTTTCTGGTCCCATTTAAAAACCATGCACCAGAATCAACTTCTTTCAACTCAGTAATACATTTCGGATGTCTACCTATAGTTTAAAGCAGAAAAACAGGATCTTTTGAAATTTTCATTTTTTGGACAAAACCCCCGGGGGTTAGAAATTTTTTCATGTGAATGTGAAAAGTTTTTCTGGTCCCATTTAAAAACCATGCACCAGAATCAACTTCTTTCAACTCAGTAATACATTTCGGATGTCTACCTATAGTTTAAAGCAGAAAAACAGGAACTTTTGAAATTTTCATTTTTTGGACAAAACCCCCGGGGGTTAGAAATTTTTTCATGTGAATGTGAAAAGTTTTTCTGGTCCCATTTAAAAACCATGCACCATAATCAACTTCTTTCAACTCAGTAATACATTTGGGATGTGTGGCTATAGTTTAAAGCAAAAAAACAGGAACTTTTGAAATTTTCATTTTTTGGACAAAACCTCCGGGGGTTAGAATTTTTTTCATGTGAATGTGAAAAGTTTTTCTGGTCCCATTTAAAAACCATGCACCAGAATCAACTTCTTTCAACTCAGTAATACATTTCGGATGTGTACCTATAGTTTAAAGCAGAAAAACAGGAACTTTTGAAATTTTCATTTTTTGGACAAAACCCCCGGGGGTTAGAATTTTTTTCATGTGAATGTGAAAAGTTTTTCTGGTCCCATTTAAAAACCATGCACCAGAATCAACTTCTTTCAACTCAGTAATACATTTGGGATGTGTACCTATAGTTTAAAGCAGAAAAACAGGAACTTTTGAAATTTTCATTTTTTGGACAAAACCCCCGGGGGTTAGAAATTTTTTCATGTGAATGTGAAAAGTTTTTCTGGTCCCATTTAAAAACCATGCACCAGAATCAACTTCTTTCAACTCAGTAATACATTTGGGATGTGTAGCTATAGTTTAAGGCAGAAAAACAGGAACTTTTGAAATTTTCATTTTTTGGACAAAACCCCCGGGGGTTAGAATTTTTTTCATGTGAATGTGAAAAGTTTTTCTGGTCCCATTTAAAAACCATGCACCAGAATCAACTTCTTTCAACTCAGTAATACATTTCGGATGTGTACCTATAGTTTAAAGCAGAAAAACAGGAACTTTTGAAATTTTCATTTTTGGACAAAACCCCCGGGGGTTAGAATTTTTTTCATGTGAATGTGAAAAGTTTTTCTGGTCCCATTTAAAAACCATGCACCAGAATCAACTTCTTTCAACTCAGTAATACATTTCGGATGTCTACCTATAGTTTAAAGCAGAAAAACAGGATCTTTTGAAATTTTCATTTTTTGGACAAAACCCCCGGGGGTTAGAAATTTTTTCATGTGAATGTGAAAAGTTTTTCTGGTCCCATTTAAAAACCATGCACCAGAATCAACTTCTTTCAACTCAGTAATACATTTCGGATGTCTACCTATAGTTTAAAGCAGAAAAACAGGAACTTTTGAAATTTTCATTTTTTGGACAAAACCCCCGGGGGTTAGAAATTTTTTCATGTGAATGTGAAAAGTTTTTCTGGTCCCATTTAAAAACCATGCACCATAATCAACTTCTTTCAACTCAGTAATACATTTGGGATGTGTGGCTATAATTTAAAGCAAAAAAACAGGAACTTTTGAAATTTTCATTTTTTGGACAAAACCCCCGGGGGTTAGAATTTTTTTCATGTGAATGTGAAAAGTTTTTTTGGTCCCATTTAAAAACCATGCACCAGAATCAACTTCTTTCAACTCAGTAATACATTTCGGATGTGTACCTATAGTTTAAAGCAGAAAAACAGGAACTTTTGAAATTTTCATTTTTTGGACAAAACCCCCGGGGGTTAGAATTTTTTTCATGTGAATGTGAAAAGTTTTTCTGGTCCCATTTAAAAACCATGCACCAGAATCAACTTCTTTCAACTCAGTAATACATTTGGGATGTGTACCTATAGTTTAAAGCAGAAAAACAGGAACTTTTGAAATTTTCATTTTTTGGACAAAACCCCCGGGGGTTAGAAATTTTTTCATGTGAATGTGAAAAGTTTTTCTGGTCCAATTTAAAAACCATGCACCAGAATCAACTTCTTTCAACTCAGTAATACATTTGGGATGTGTAGCTATAGTTTAAGGCAGAAAAACAGGAACTTTTGAAATTTTCATTTTTTGGACAAAACCCCCGGGGGTTTGAATTTTTTTCATGTGAATGTGAAAAGTTTTTCTGGTCCCATTTAAAAACCATGCACCAGAATCAACTTCTTTCAACTCAGTAATACATTTCGGATGTGTACCTATAGTTTAAAGCAGAAAAACAGGAACTTTTGAAATTTTCATTTTTTGGACAAAACCCCCGGGGGTTAGAATTTTTTTCATGTGAATGTGAAAAGTTTTTCTGGTCCCATTTAAAAACCATGCACCAGAATCAACTTCTTTCAACTCAGTAATACATTTGGGATGTGTACCTATAGTTTAAAGCAGAAAAACAGGAACTTTTGAAATTTTCATTTTTTGGACAAAACCCCCGGGGGTTAGAAATTTTTTCATGTGAATGTGAAAAGTTTTTCTGGTCCCATTTAAAAACCATGCACCAGAATCAACTTCTTTCAACTCAGTAATACATTTCGGACGTCTACCTATAGTTTAAAGCAGAAAAACAGGAACTTTTGAAATTTTCATTTTTTGGACAAAACCCCCGGGGGTTAGAAATTTTTTCATGTGAATGTGAAAAGTTTTTCTGGTCCCATTTAAAAACCATGCACCATAATCAACTTCTTTCAACTCAGTAACACATTTGGGATGTGTGGCTATAGTTTAAAGCAGAAAAACAGGAACTTTTGAAATTTTCATTTTTTGGACAAAACCCCCGGGGGTTAGAATTTTTTTCATGTGAATGTGAAAAGTTTTTCTGGTCCCATTTAAAAACCATGCACCAGAATCAACTTCTTTCAACTCAGTAATACATTTGGGATGTGTACCTATAGTTTAAAGCAGAAAAACAGGAACATTTGAAATTTTCATTTTTTGGACAAAACCCCCGGGGGTTAGAAATTTTTTCATGTGAATGTGAAAAGTTTTTCTGGTCCCATTTAAAAACCATGCACCAGAATCAACTTCTTTCAACTCAGTAATACATTTGGGATGTGTAGCTATAGTTTAAGGCAGAAAAACAGGAACTTTTGAAATTTTCATTTTTTGGACAAAACCCCCGGGGGTTAGAATTTTTTTCATGTGAATGTGAAAAGTTTTTCTGGTCCCATTTAAAAACCATGCACCAGAATCAACTTCTTTCAACTCAGTAATACATTTCGGATGTCTACCTATAGTTTAAAGCAGAAAAACAGGAACTTTTGAAATTTTCATTTTTTGGACAAAACCCCCGGGGGTTAGAATATTTTTCATGTGAATGTGAAAAGTTTTTCTGGTCCCATTTAAAAACCATGCACCAGAATCAACTTCTTTCTACTCAGTAATACATTTGGGATGTGTAGCTATAGTGTAAGGCAGAAAAACAGGAACTTTTGAAATTTTCATTTTTTGGACAAAACCCCCGGGGGTTAGAATTTTTTTCATGTGAATGTGAAAAGTTTTTCTGGTCCCATTTAAAAACCATGCACCAGAATCAACTTCTTTCAACTCAGTAATACATTTCGGATGTCTACCTATAGTTTAAAGCAGAAAAACAGGATCTTTTGAAATTTTTATTTTTTGGACAAAACCCCCGGGGGTTAGAAATTTTTTCATGTGAATGTGAAAAGTTTTTCTGGTCCCATTTAAAAACCATGCACCAGAATCAACTTCTTTCAACTCAGTAATACATTTCGGATGTGTACCTATAGTTTAAAGCAGAAAAACAGGAACTTTTGAAATTTTAATTTTTTTGGACAAAACCCCCGGGGGTTAGAATTTTTTTCATGTGAATGTGAAAAGTTTTTCTGGTCCCATTTAAAAACCATGCACCAGAATCAACTTCTTTCAACTCAGTAATACATTTGGGATGTGTACCTATAGTTTAAAGCAGAAAAACAGGAACTTTTGAAATTTTCATTTTTTGGACAAAACCCCCTGGGGTTAGAAATTTTTTCATGTGAATGTGAAAAGTTTTTCTGGTCCCATTTAAAAACCATGCACCAGAATCAACTTCTTTCAACTCAGTAATACATTTGGGATGTGTACCTATAGTTTAAAGCAGAAAAACAGGAACTTTTGAAATTTTCATTTTTTGGACAAAACCCCCGGGGGTTAGAATTTTTTTCATGTGAATGTGAAAAGTTTTTCTGGTCCCATTTAAAAACCATGCACCAGAATCAACTTCTTTCAACTCAGTAATACATTTCGGATGTCTACCTATAGTTTAAAGCAGAAAAACAGGAACTTTTGAAATTTTCATTTTTTGGACAAAACCCCCGGGGGTTAGAATATTTTTCATGTGAATGTGAAAAGTTTTTCTGGTCCCATTTAAAAACCATGCACCAGAATCAACTTCTTTCTACTCAGTAATACATTTCGGATGTCTACCTATAGTTTAAAGCAGAAAAACAGGATCTTTTGAAATTTTCATTTTTTGGACAAAACCCCCGGGGGTTAGAAATTTTGTCATGTGAATGTGAAAAGTTTTTCTGGTCCCATTTAAAAACCATGCACCAGAATCAACTTCTTTCAACTCAGTAATACATTTGGGATGTGTAGCTATAGTGTAAGGCAGAAAAACAGGAACTTTTGAAATTTTCATTTTTTGGACAAAACACCCGGGGCTTAGAATTTTTTTCATGTGAATGTGAAAAGTTTTTCTGGTCCCATTTAAAAACCATGCACCAGAATCAACTTCTTTCTACTCAGTAATACATTTCGGATGTCTACCTATAGTTTAAAGCAGAAAAACAGGATCTTTTGAAATTTTCATTTTTTGGACAAAACCCCCGGGGGTTAGAAATTTTTTCATGTGAATGTGAAAAGTTTTTCTGGTCCCATTTAAAAACCATGCACCAGAATCAACTTCTTTCAACTCAGTAATACATTTGGGATGTGTAGCTATAGTTTAAGGCAGAAAAACAGGAACTTTTGAAATTTTCATTTTTTGGACAAAACCCCCGGGGGTTAGAATTTTTTTCATGTGAATGTGAAAAGTTTTTCTGGTCCCATTTAAAAACCATGCACCAGAATCAACTTCTTTCAACTCAGTAATATATTTCGGATGTCTACCTATAGTTTAAAGCAAAAAAACAGGAACTTTTGAAATTTTCATTTTTTGGACAAAACCCCCGGGGGTTAGAATATTTTTCATGTGAATGTGAAAAGTTTTTCTGGTCCCATTTAAAAACCATGCACCAGAATCAACTTCTTTCTACTCAGTAATACATTTGGGATGTGTAGCTATAGTGTTAGGCAGAAAAACAGGAACTTTTGAAATTTTCATTTTTTGGACAAAACACCCGGGGCTTAGAATTTTTTTCATGTGAATGTGAAAAGTTTTTCTGGTCCCATTTGAAAACCATGCACCAGAATCAACTTCTTTCAACTCAGTAATACATTTCGGATGTCTACCTATAGTTTAAAGCAAAAAAACAGGAACTTTTGAAATTTTCATTTTTTGGACAAAACCCCCGGGGGTTCGAAATTTTTTCATGTGAATGTGAAAAGTTTTTCTGGTCCCATTTAAAAACCATGCACCAGAATCAACTTCTTTCAACTCAGTAATACATTTCGGATGTCTACCTATAGTTTAAAGCAGAAAAACAGGATCTTTTGAAATTTTCATTTTTTGGACAAAACCCCCGGGGGTTAGAAATTTTTTCATGTGAATGTGAAAAGTTTTTCTGGTCCCATTTAAAAACCAAGCACCAGAATCAACTTCTTTCAACTCAGTAATACATTTCGGATGTCTACCTATAGTTTAAAGCAGAAAAACAGGAACTTTTGAAATTTTCATTTTTTGGACAAAACCCCCGGGGGTTAGAAATTTTTTCATGTGAATGTGAAAAGTTTTTCTGGTCCCATTTAAAAACCATGCACCAGAATCAACTTCTTTCAACTCAGTAATACATTTGGGATGTGTAGCTATAGTTTAAGGCAGAAAAACAGGAACTTTTGAAATTTTCATTTTTTGGACAAAACCCCCGGGGGTTAGAATTTTTTTCATGTGAATGTGAAAAGTTTTTCTGGTCCCATTTAAAAACCATGCACCAGAATCAACTTCTTTCAACTCAGTAATACATTTCGGATGTCTACCTATAGTTTAAAGCAGAAAAACAGGAACTTTTGAAATTTTCATTTTTTGGACAAAACCCCCGGGGGTTAGAATATTTTTCATGTGAATGTGAAAAGTTTTTCTGGTCCCATTTAAAAACCATGCACCAGAATCAACTTCTTTCTACTCAGTAATACATTTGGGATGTGTAGCTATAGTGTAAGGCAGAAAAACAGGAACTTTTGAAATTTTCATTTTTTGGACAAAACCCCCGGGGGTTAGAATTTTTTTCATGTGAATGTGAAAAGTTTTTCTGGTCCCATTTAAAAACCATGCACCAGAATCAACTTCTTTCAACTCAGTAATACATTTCGGATGTCTACCTATAGTTTAAAGCAGAAAAACAGGATCTTTTGAAATTTTTATTTTTTGGACAAAACCCCCGGGGGTTAGAAATTTTTTCATGTGAATGTGAAAAGTTTTTCTGGTCCCATTTAAAAACCATGCACCAGAATCAACTTCTTTCAACTCAGTAATACATTTCGGATGTGTACCTATAGTTTAAAGCAGAAAAACAGGAACTTTTGAAATTTTCATTTTTTGGACAAAACCCCCGGGGGTTAGAATTTTTTTCATGTGAATGTGAAAAGTTTTTCTGGTCCCATTTAAAAACCATGCACCAGAATCAACTTCTTTCAACTCAGTAATACATTTGGGATGTGTACCTATAGTTTAAAGCAGAAAAACAGGAACTTTTGAAATTTTCATTTTTTGGACAAAACCCCCTGGGGTTAGAAATTTTTTCATGTGAATGTGAAAAGTTTTTCTGGTCCCATTTAAAAACCATGCACCAGAATCAACTTCTTTCAACTCAGTAATACATTTGGGATGTGTACCTATAGTTTAAAGCAGAAAAACAGGAACTTTTGAAATTTTCATTTTTTGGACAAAACCCCCGGGGGTTAGAATTTTTTTCATGTGAATGTGAAAAGTTTTTCTGGTCCCATTTAAAAACCATGCACCAGAATCAACTTCTTTCAACTCAGTAATACATTTCGGATGTCTACCTATAGTTTAAAGCAGAAAAACAGGAACTTTTGAAATTTTCATTTTTTGGACAAAACCCCCGGGGGTTAGAATATTTTTCATGTGAATGTGAAAAGTTTTTCTGGTCCCATTTAAAAACCATGCACCAGAATCAACTTCTTTCTACTCAGTAATACATTTCGGATGTCTACCTATAGTTTAAAGCAGAAAAACAGGATCTTTTGAAATTTTCATTTTTTGGACAAAACCCCCGGGGGTTAGAAATTTTGTCATGTGAATGTGAAAAGTTTTTCTGGTCCCATTTAAAAACCATGCACCAGAATCAACTTCTTTCAACTCAGTAATACATTTGGGATGTGTAGCTATAGTGTAAGGCAGAAAAACAGGAACTTTTGAAATTTTCATTTTTTGGACAAAACACCCGGGGCTTAGAATTTTTTTCATGTGAATGTGAAAAGTTTTTCTGGTCCCATTTAAAAACCATGCACCAGAATCAACTTCTTTCAACTCAGTAATACATTTCGGATGTCTACCTATAGTTTAAAGCAGAAAAACAGGAACTTTTGAAATTTTCATTTTTTGGACAAAACCCCCGGGGGTTAGAAATTTTTTCATGTGAATGTGAAAAGTTTTTCTGGTCCCATTTAAAAACCATGCACCAGAATCAACTTCTTTCAACTCAGTAATACATTTCGGATGTCTACCTATAGTTTAAAGCAGAAAAACAGGAACTTTTGAAATTTTCATTTTTTGGACAAAACCCCCGGGGGTTAGAAATTTTTTCATGTGAATGTGAAAAGTTTTTCTGGTCCCATTTAAAAACCATGCACCATAATCAACTTCTTTCAACTCAGTAACACATTTGGGATGTGTGGCTATAGTTTAAAGCAGAAAAACAGGAACTTTTGAAATTTTCATTTTTTGGACAAAACCCCCGGGGGTTAGAATTTTTTTCATGTGAATGTGAAAAGTTTTTCTGGTCCCATTTAAAAACCATGCACCAGAATCAACTTCTTTCAACTCAGTAATACATTTGGGATGTGTACCTATAGTTTAAAGCAGAAAAACAGGAACATTTGAAATTTTCATTTTTTGGACAAAACCCCCGGGGGTTAGAAATTTTTTCATGTGAATGTGAAAAGTTTTTCTGGTCCCATTTAAAAACCATGCACCAGAATCAACTTCTTTCAACTCAGTAATACATTTGGGATGTGTAGCTATAGTTTAAGGCAGAAAAACAGGAACTTTTGAAATTTTCATTTTTTGGACAAAACCCCCGGGGGTTAGAATTTTTTTCATGTGAATGTGAAAAGTTTTTCTGGTCCCATTTAAAAACCATGCACCAGAATCAACTTCTTTCAACTCAGTAATACATTTCGGATGTCTACCTATAGTTTAAAGCAAAAAAACAGGAACTTTTGAAATTTTCATTTTTTGGACAAAACCCCCGGGGGTTAGAATATTTTTCATGTGAATGTGAAAAGTTTTTCTGGTCCCATTTAAAAACCATGCACCAGAATCAACTTCTTTCTACTCAGTAATACATTTGGGATGTGTAGCTATAGTGTTAGGCAGAAAAACAGGAACTTTTGAAATTTTCATTTTTTGGACAAAACACCCGGGGCTTAGAATTTTTTTCATGTGAATGTGAAAAGTTTTTCTGGTCCCATTTGAAAACCATGCACCAGAATCAACTTCTTTCAACTCAGTAATACATTTCGGATGTCTACCTATAGTTTAAAGCAGAAAAACAGGAACTTTTGAAATTTTCATTTTTTGGACAAAACACCCGGGGCTTAGAATTTTTTTCATGTGAATGTGAAAAGTTTTTCTAGTCCCATTTAAAAACCATGCACCAGAATCAACTTCTTTCAACTCAGTAATACATTTCGGATGTCTACCTATAGTTTAAAGCAAAAAAACAGGAACTTTTGAAATTTTCATTTTTTGGACAAAACCCCCGGGGGTTCGAAATTTTTTCATGTGAATGTGAAAAGTTTTTCTGGTCCCATTTAAAAACCATGCACCAGAATCAACTTCTTTCAACTCAGTAATACATTTCGGATGTCTACCTATAGTTTAAAGCAGAAAAACAGGATCTTTTGAAATTTTCATTTTTTGGACAAAACCCCCGGGGGTTAGAAATTTTTTCATGTGAATGTGAAAAGTTTTTCTGGTCCCATTTAAAAACCAAGCACCAGAATCAACTTCTTTCAACTCAGTAATACATTTCGGATGTCTACCTATAGTTTAAAGCAGAAAAACAGGAACTTTTGAAATTTTCATTTTTTGGACAAAACCCCCGGGGGTTAGAAATTTTTTCATGTGAATGTGAAAAGTTTTTCTGGTCCCATTTAAAAACCATGCACCATAATCAACTTCTTTCAACTCAGTAATACATTTGGGATGTGTGGCTATAGTTTAAAGCAAAAAAACAGGAACTTTTGAAATTTTCATTTTTTGGACAAAACCCCCGGGGGTTAGAATTTTTTTCATGTGAATGTGAAAAGTTTTTCTGGTCCCATTTAAAAACCATGCACCAGAATCAACTTCTTTCAACTCAGTAATACATTTCGGATGTGTACCTATAGTTTAAAGCAGAAAAACAGGAACTTTTGAAATTTTCATTTTTTGGACAAAACCCCCGGGGGTTAGAATTTTTTTCATGTGAATGTGAAAAGTTTTTCTGGTCCCATTTAAAAACCATGCACCAGAATCCACTTCTTTCAACTCAGTAATACATTTGGGATGTGTACCTATAGTTTAAAGCAGAAAAACAGGAACTTTTGAAATTTTCATTTTTTGGACAAAACACCCGGGGCTTAGAATTTTTTTCATGTGAATGTGAAAAGTTTTTCTGGTCCCATTTAAAAACCATGCACCAGAATCAACTTCTTTCAACTCAGTAATACATTTGGGATGTGTAGCTATAGTTTAAGGCAGAAAAACAGGAACTTTTGAAATTTTCATTTTTTGGACAAAACACCCGGGGCTTAGAATTTTTTTCATGTGAATGTGAAAAGTTTTTCTGGTCCCATTTAAAAACCATGCACCAGAATCAACTTCTTTCAACTCAGTAATACATTTGGGATGTACCTATAGTTTAAAGCAGAAAAACAGGAACTTTTGAAATTTTCATTTTTTGGACAAAACCCCCGGGGGTTAGAATTTTTTTCATGTGAATGTGAAAAGTTTTTCTGGTCCCATTTAAAAACCATGCACCAGAATCAACTTCTTTCAACTCAGTAATACATTTGGGATGTGTAGCTATAGTTTAAGGCAGAAAAACAGGAACTTTTGAAATTTTCATTTTTTGGACAAAACACCCGGGGCTTAGAATTTTTTTCATGTGAATGTGAAAAGTTTTTCTGGTCCCATTTAAAAACCATGCACCAGAATCAACTTCTTTCAACTCAGTAATACATTTGGGATGTGTACCTATAGTTTAAAGCAGAAAAACAGGAACTTTTGAAATTTTCATTTTTTGGACAAAACCCCCGGGGGTTCGAATTTTTTTCATGTGAATGTGAAAAGTTTTTCTGGTCCCATTTAAAAACCATGCACCAGAATCAACTTCTTTCAACTCAGTAATACATTTCGGATGTCTACCTATAGTTTAAAGCAGAAAAACAGGAACTTTTGAAATTTTCATTTTTTGGACAAAACCCCCGGGGGTTAGAATATTTTTCATGTGAATGTGAAAAGTTTTTCTGGTCCCATTTA
The DNA here is from genome assembly GCF_055691185.1 of Crinia signifera. Lineage (NCBI taxonomy): Eukaryota > Metazoa > Chordata > Amphibia > Anura > Myobatrachidae > Crinia > Crinia signifera. The sequence continues at coordinate 23,219,895 of NC_139222.1, read as the reverse complement.
AAAACCATGCACCAGAATCAACTTCTTTCTACTCAGTAATACATTTCGGATGTCTACCTATAGTTTAAAGCAGAAAAACAGGAACTTTTGAAATTTTCATTTTTTGGACAAAACCCCCGGGGGTTAGAAATTTTGTCATGTGAATGTGAAAAGTTTTTCTGGTCCCATTTAAAAACCATGCACCAGAATCAACTTCTTTCAACTCAGTAATACATTTGGGATGTGTAGCTATAGTGTAAGGCAGAAAAACAGGAACTTTTGAAATTTTCATTTTTTGGACAAAACACCCGGGGCTTAGAATTTTTTTCATGTGAATGTGAAAAGTTTTTCTGGTCCCATTTAAAAACCATGCACCAGAATCAACTTCTTTCAACTCAGTAATATATTTCGAATGTCTACCTATAGTTTAAAGCAGAAAAACAGGAACTTTTGAAATTTTCATTTTTTGGACAAAACACCCGGGGCTTAGAATTTTTTTCATGTGAATGTGAAAAGTTTTTCTGGTCCCATTTAAAAACCATGCACCAGAATCAACTTCTTTCAACTCAGTAATACATTTCGGATGTCTACCTATAGTTTAAAGCAGAAAAACAGGAACTTTTGAAATTTTCATTTTTTGGACAAAACCCCCGGGGGTTAGAATTTTTTTCATGTGAATGTGAAAAGTTTTTCTGGTCCCATTTAAAAACCATGCACCAGAATCAACTTCTTTCAACTCAGTAATACATTTCGGATGTCTACGTATAGTTTAAAGCAGAAAAACAGGATCTTTTGAAATTTTCATTTTTTGGACAAAACACCCGGGGGTTAGAAATTTTTTCATGTGAATGTGAAAAGTTTTTCTGGTCCCATTTAAAAACCATGCACCAGAATCAACTTCTTTCAACTCAGTAATACATTTCGGATGTCTACCTATAGTTTAAAGCAGAAAAACAGGAACTTTTGAAATTTTCATTTTTTGGACAAAACCCCCGGGGGTTAGAATTTTTTTCATGTGAATGTGAAAAGTTTTTCTGGTCCCATTTAAAAACCATGCACCAGAATCAACTTCTTTCAACTCAGTAATACATTTCGGATGTGTACCTATAGTTTAAAGCAGAAAAACAGGAACTTTTGAAATTTTCATTTTTTGGGCAAAACCCCCGGGGGTTAGAATTTTTTTCATGTGAATGTGAAAAGTTTTTCTGGTCCCATTTAAAAACCATGCACCAGAATCAACTTCTTTCAACTCAGTAATACATTTGGGATGTGTACCTATAGTTTAAAGCAGAAAAACAGGAACTTTTGAAATTTTCATTTTTTGGACAAAACCCCCTGGGGTTAGAAATTTTTTCATGTGAATGTGAAAAGTTTTTCTGGTCCCATTTAAAAACCATGCACCAGAATCAACTTCTTTCAACTCAGTAATACATTTGGGATGTGTACCTATAGTTTAAAGCAGAAAAACAGGAACTTTTGAAATTTTCATTTTTTGGACAAAACCCCCGGGGGTTAGAATTTTTTTCATGTGAATGTGAAAAGTTTTTCTGGTCCCATTTAAAAACCATGCACCAGAATCAACTTCTTTCAACTCAGTAATACATTTCGGATGTCTACCTATAGTTTAAAGCAGAAAAACAGGAACTTTTGTATTTTTCATTTTTTGGACAAAACCCCCGGGGGTTAGAATATTTTTCATGTGAATGTGAAAAGTTTTTCTGGTCCCATTTAAAAACCATGCACCAGAATCAACTTCTTTCTACTCAGTAATACATTTCGGATGTCTACCTATAGTTTAAAGCAGAAAAACAGGATCTTTTGAAATTTTCATTTTTTGGACAAAACCCCCGGGGGTTAGAAATTTTGTCATGTGAATGTGAAAAGTTTTTCTGGTCCCATTTAAAAACCATGCACCAGAATCAACTTCTTTCAACTCAGTAATACATTTGGGATGTGTAGCTATAGTGTAAGGCAGAAAAACAGGAACTTTTGAAATTTTCATTTTTTGGACAAAACACCCGGGGCTTAGAATTTTTTTCATGTGAATGTGAAAAGTTTTTCTGGTCCCATTTAAAAACCATGCACCAGAATCAACTTCTTTCAACTCAGTAATACATTTCGGATGTCTACCTATAGTTTAAAGCAGAAAAACAGGAACTTTTGAAATTTTCATTTTTTGGACAAAACCCCCGGGGGTTAGAAATTTTTTCATGTGAATGTGAAAAGTTTTTCTGGTCCCATTTAAAAACCATGCACCAGAATCAACTTCTTTCAACTCAGTAATACATTTCGGATGTCTACCTATAGTTTAAAGCAGAAAAACAGGATCTTTTGAAATTTTCATTTTTTGGACAAAACCCCCGGGGGTTAGAAATTTTTTCATGTGAATGTGAAAAGTTTTTCTGGTCCCATTTAAAAACCATGCACCAGAATCAACTTCTTTCAACTCAGTAATACATTTCGGATGTCTACCTATAGTTTAAAGCAGAAAAACAGGAACTTTTGAAATTTTCATTTTTTGGACAAAACCCCCGGGGGTTAGAAATTTTTTCATGTGAATGTGAAAAGTTTTTCTGGTCCCATTTAAAAACCATGCACCAGAATCAACTTCTTTCAACTCAGTAATACATTTCGGATGTGTACCTATAGTTTAAAGCAGAAAAACAGGAACTTTTGAAATTTTCATTTTTTGGACAAAACCCCCGGGGGTTAGAATTTTTTTCATGTGAATGTGAAAAGTTTTTCTGGTCCCATTTAAAAACCATGCACCAGAATCAACTTCTTTCAACTCAGTAATACATTTGGGATGTGTACCTATAGTTTAAAGCAGAAAAACAGGAACTTTTGAAATTTTCATTTTTTGGACAAAACCCCCGGGGGTTAGAAATTTTTTCATGTGAATGTGAAAAGTTTTTCTGGTCCCATTTAAAAACCATGCACCAGAATCAACTTCTTTCAACTCAGTAATACATTTGGGATGTGTAGCTATAGTTTAAGGCAGAAAAACAGGAACTTTTGAAATTTTCATTTTTTGGACAAAACCCCCGGGGGTTAGAAATTTTTTCATGTGAATGTGAAAAGTTTTTCTGGTCCCATTTAAAAACCATGCACCAGAATCAACTTCTTTCAACTCAGTAATACATTTCGGATGTGTACCTATAGTTTAAAGCAGAAAAACAGGAACTTTTGAAATTTTCATTTTTGGACAAAACCCCCGGGGGTTAGAATTTTTTTCATGTGAATGTGAAAAGTTTTTCTGGTCCCATTTAAAAACCATGCACCAGAATCAACTTCTTTCAACTCAGTAATACATTTCGGATGTCTACCTATAGTTTAAAGCAGAAAAACAGGATCTTTTGAAATTTTCATTTTTTGGACAAAACCCCCGGGGGTTAGAAATTTTTTCATGTGAATGTGAAAAGTTTTTCTGGTCCCATTTAAAAACCATGCACCAGAATCAACTTCTTTCAACTCAGTAATACATTTCGGATGTCTACCTATAGTTTAAAGCAGAAAAACAGGAACTTTTGAAATTTTCATTTTTTGGACAAAACCCCCGGGGGTTAGAAATTTTTTCATGTGAATGTGAAAAGTTTTTCTGGTCCCATTTAAAAACCATGCACCATAATCAACTTCTTTCAACTCAGTAATACATTTGGGATGTGTGGCTATAATTTAAAGCAAAAAAACAGGAACTTTTGAAATTTTCATTTTTTGGACAAAACCCCCGGGGGTTAGAATTTTTTTCATGTGAATGTGAAAAGTTTTTTTGGTCCCATTTAAAAACCATGCACCAGAATCAACTTCTTTCAACTCAGTAATACATTTCGGATGTGTACCTATAGTTTAAAGCAGAAAAACAGGAACTTTTGAAATTTTCATTTTTTGGACAAAACCCCCGGGGGTTAGAATTTTTTTCATGTGAATGTGAAAAGTTTTTCTGGTCCCATTTAAAAACCATGCACCAGAATCAACTTCTTTCAACTCAGTAATACATTTGGGATGTGTACCTATAGTTTAAAGCAGAAAAACAGGAACTTTTGAAATTTTCATTTTTTGGACAAAACCCCCGGGGGTTAGAAATTTTTTCATGTGAATGTGAAAAGTTTTTCTGGTCCAATTTAAAAACCATGCACCAGAATCAACTTCTTTCAACTCAGTAATACATTTGGGATGTGTAGCTATAGTTTAAGGCAGAAAAACAGGAACTTTTGAAATTTTCATTTTTTGGACAAAACCCCCGGGGGTTTGAATTTTTTTCATGTGAATGTGAAAAGTTTTTCTGGTCCCATTTAAAAACCATGCACCAGAATCAACTTCTTTCAACTCAGTAATACATTTCGGATGTGTACCTATAGTTTAAAGCAGAAAAACAGGAACTTTTGAAATTTTCATTTTTTGGACAAAACCCCCGGGGGTTAGAATTTTTTTCATGTGAATGTGAAAAGTTTTTCTGGTCCCATTTAAAAACCATGCACCAGAATCAACTTCTTTCAACTCAGTAATACATTTGGGATGTGTACCTATAGTTTAAAGCAGAAAAACAGGAACTTTTGAAATTTTCATTTTTTGGACAAAACCCCCGGGGGTTAGAATTTTTTTCATGTGAATGTGAAAAGTTTTTCTGGTCCCATTTAAAAACCATGCACCAGAATCAACTTCTTTCAACTCAGTAATACATTTGGGATGTGTACCTATAGTTTAAAGCAGAAAAACAGGAACTTTTTAAATTTTCATTTTTTGGACAAAACCCCCGGGGGTTAGAAATTTTTTCATGTGAATGTGAAAAGTTTTTCTGGTCCCATTTAAAAACCATGCACCAGAATCAACTTCTTTCAACTCAGTAATACATTTGGGATGTGTAGCTATAGTTTAAGGCAGAAAAACAGGAACTTTTGAAATTTTCATTTTTTGGACAAAACACCCGGGGCTTAGAATTTTTTTCATGTGAATGTGAAAAGTTTTTCTGGTCCCATTTAAAAACCATGCACCAGAATCAACTTCTTTCAACTCAGTAATACATTTCGGATGTCTACCTATAGTTTAAAGCAGAAAAACAGGAACTTTTGAAATTTTCATTTTTTGGACAAAACCCCCGGGGGTTAGAAATTTTTTCATGTGAATGTGAAAAGTTTTTCTGGTCCCATTTAAAAACCATGCACCAGAATCAACTTCTTTCAACTCAGTAATACATTTGGGATGTCTACCTATAGTTTAAAGCAGAAAAACAGGAACTTTTGAAATTTTCATTTTTTGGACAAAACCCCCGGGGGTTAGAAATTTTTTCATGTGAATGTGAAAAGTTTTTCTGGTCCCATTTAAAAACCATGCACCATAATCAACTTCTTTCAACTCAGTAATACATTTGGGATGTGTGGCTATAGTTTAAAGCAAAAAAACAGGAACTTTTGAAATTTTCATTTTTTGGACAAAACCCCCGGGGTTAGAATTTTTTTCATGTGAATGTGAAAAGTTTTTCTGGTCCCATTTAAAAACCATGCACCAGAATCAACTTCTTTCAACTCAGTAATACATTTCGGATGTGTACCTATAGTTTAAAGCAGAAAAACAGGAACTTTTGAAATTTTCATTTTTTGGACAAAACCCCCGGGGGTTAGAAATTTTTTCATGTGAATGTGAAAAGTTTTTCTGGTCCCATTTAAAAACCATGCACCAGAATCAACTTCTTTCAACTCAGTAATACATTTGGGATGTGTAGCTATAGTTTAAGGCAGAAAAACAGGAACTTTTGAAATTTTCATTTTTTGGACAAAACCCCCGGGGGTTAGAATTTTTTTCATGTGAATGTGAAAAGTTTTTCTGGTCCCATTTAAAAACCATGCCCCAGAATCAACTTCTTTCAACTCAGTAATACATTTCGGATGTTTACCTATAGTTTAAAGCAGAAAAACAGGAACTTTTGAAATTTTCATTTTTTGGACAAAACCCACGGGGGTTAGAATTTTTTTCATGTGAATGTGAAAAGTTTTTCTGGTCCCATTTAAAAACCATGCACCAGAATCCACTTCTTTCAACTCAGTAATACATTTGGGATGTGTACCTATAGTTTAAAGCAGAAAAACAGGAACTTTTGAAATTTTCATTTTTTGGACAAAACCCCCGGGGGTTAGAAATTTTTTCATGTGAATGTGAAAAGTTTTTCTGGTCCCATTTAAAAACCATGCACCATAATCAACTTCTTTCAACTCAGTAATACATTTGGGATGTGTGGCTATAATTTAAAGCAAAAAAACAGGAACTTTTGAAATTTTCATTTTTTGGACAAAACCCCCGGGGGTTAGAATTTTTTTCATGTGAATGTGAAAAGTTTTTTTGGTCCCATTTAAAAACCATGCACCAGAATCAACTTCTTTCAACTCAGTAATACATTTCGGATGTGTACCTATAGTTTAAAGCAGAAAAACAGGAACTTTTGAAATTTTCATTTTTTGGACAAAACCCCCGGGGGTTAGAATTTTTTTCATGTGAATGTGAAAAGTTTTTCTGGTCCCATTTAAAAACCATGCACCAGAATCAACTTCTTTCAACTCAGTAATACATTTGGGATGTGTACCTATAGTTTAAAGCAGAAAAACAGGAACTTTTGAAATTTTCATTTTTTGGACAAAACCCCCGGGGGTTAGAAATTTTTTCATGTGAATGTGAAAAGTTTTTCTGGTCCAATTTAAAAACCATGCACCAGAATCAACTTCTTTCAACTCAGTAATACATTTGGGATGTGTAGCTATAGTTTAAGGCAGAAAAACAGGAACTTTTGAAATTTTCATTTTTTGGACAAAACCCCCGGGGGTTAGAAATTTTTTCATGTGAATGTGAAAAGTTTTTCTGGTCCCATTTAAAAACCATGCACCATAATCAACTTCTTTCAACTCAGTAATACATTTGGGATGTGTGGCTATAGTTTAAAGCAGAAAAACAGGAACTTTTGAAATTTTCATTTTTTGGACAAAACCCCCGGGGGTTAGAATTTTTTTCATGTGAATGTGAAAAGTTTTTCTGGTCCCATTTAAAAACCATGCACCAGAATCAACTTCTTTCAACTCAGTAATACATTTGGGATGTGTACCTATAGTTTAAAGCAGAAAAACAGGAACTTTTGAAATTTTCATTTTTTGGACAAAACCCCCGGGGGTTAGAAATTTTTTCATGTGAATGTGAAAAGTTTTTCTGGTCCCATTTAAAAACCATGCACCAGAATCAACTTCTTTCAACTCAGTAATACATTTGGGATGTGTAGCTATAGTTTAAGGCAGAAAAACAGGAACTTTTGAAATTTTCATTTTTTGGACAAAACCCCCGGGGGTTAGAATTTTTTTCATGTGAATGTGAAAAGTTTTTCTGGTCCCATTTAAAAACCATGCACCAGAATCAACTTCTTTCAACTCAGTAATACATTTCGGATGTGTACCTATAGTTTAAAGCAGAAAAACAGGAACTTTTGAAATTTTCATTTTTGGACAAAACCCCCGGGGGTTAGAATTTTTTTCATGTGAATGTGAAAAGTTTTTCTGGTCCCATTTAAAAACCATGCACCAGAATCAACTTCTTTCAACTCAGTAATACATTTCGGATGTCTACCTATAGTTTAAAGCAGAAAAACAGGATCTTTTGAAATTTTCATTTTTTGGACAAAACCCCCGGGGGTTAGAAATTTTTTCATGTGAATGTGAAAAGTTTTTCTGGTCCCATTTAAAAACCATGCACCAGAATCAACTTCTTTCAACTCAGTAATACATTTCGGATGTCTACCTATAGTTTAAAGCAGAAAAACAGGAACTTTTGAAATTTTCATTTTTTGGACAAAACCCCCGGGGGTTAGAAATTTTTTCATGTGAATGTGAAAAGTTTTTCTGGTCCCATTTAAAAACCATGCACCATAATCAACTTCTTTCAACTCAGTAATACATTTGGGATGTGTGGCTATAATTTAAAGCAAAAAAACAGGAACTTTTGAAATTTTCATTTTTTGGACAAAACCCCCGGGGGTTAGAATTTTTTTCATGTGAATGTGAAAAGTTTTTTTGGTCCCATTTAAAAACCATGCACCAGAATCAACTTCTTTCAACTCAGTAATACATTTCGGATGTGTACCTATAGTTTAAAGCAGAAAAACAGGAACTTTTGAAATTTTCATTTTTTGGACAAAACCCCCGGGGGTTAGAATTTTTTTCATGTGAATGTGAAAAGTTTTTCTGGTCCCATTTAAAAACCATGCACCAGAATCAACTTCTTTCAACTCAGTAATACATTTGGGATGTGTACCTATAGTTTAAAGCAGAAAAACAGGAACTTTTGAAATTTTCATTTTTTGGACAAAACCCCCGGGGGTTAGAAATTTTTTCATGTGAATGTGAAAAGTTTTTCTGGTCCAATTTAAAAACCATGCACCAGAATCAACTTCTTTCAACTCAGTAATACATTTGGGATGTGTAGCTATAGTTTAAGGCAGAAAAACAGGAACTTTTGAAATTTTCATTTTTTGGACAAAACCCCCGGGGGTTTGAATTTTTTTCATGTGAATGTGAAAAGTTTTTCTGGTCCCATTTAAAAACCATGCACCAGAATCAACTTCTTTCAACTCAGTAATACATTTCGGATGTGTACCTATAGTTTAAAGCAGAAAAACAGGAACTTTTGAAATTTTCATTTTTTGGACAAAACCCCCGGGGGTTAGAATTTTTTTCATGTGAATGTGAAAAGTTTTTCTGGTCCCATTTAAAAACCATGCACCAGAATCAACTTCTTTCAACTCAGTAATACATTTGGGATGTGTACCTATAGTTTAAAGCAGAAAAACAGGAACTTTTGAAATTTTCATTTTTTGGACAAAACCCCCGGGGGTTAGAATTTTTTTCATGTGAATGTGAAAAGTTTTTCTGGTCCCATTTAAAAACCATGCACCAGAATCAACTTCTTTCAACTCAGTAATACATTTGGGATGTGTACCTATAGTTTAAAGCAGAAAAACAGGAACTTTTTAAATTTTCATTTTTTGGACAAAACCCCCGGGGGTTAGAAATTTTTTCATGTGAATGTGAAAAGTTTTTCTGGTCCCATTTAAAAACCATGCACCAGAATCAACTTCTTTCAACTCAGTAATACATTTGGGATGTGTAGCTATAGTTTAAGGCAGAAAAACAGGAACTTTTGAAATTTTCATTTTTTGGACAAAACACCCGGGGCTTAGAATTTTTTTCATGTGAATGTGAAAAGTTTTTCTGGTCCCATTTAAAAACCATGCACCAGAATCAACTTCTTTCAACTCAGTAATACATTTCGGATGTCTACCTATAGTTTAAAGCAGAAAAACAGGAACTTTTGAAATTTTCATTTTTTGGACAAAACCCCCGGGGGTTAGAATTTTTTTCATGTGAATGTGAAAAGTTTTTCTGGTCCCATTTAAAAACCATGCACCAGAATCAACTTCTTTCAACTCAGTAATACATTTGGGATGTGTACCTATAGTTTAAAGCAGAAAAACAGGAACTTTTGAAATTTTCATTTTTTGGACAAAACCCCCGGGGGTTAGAAATTTTTTCATGTGAATGTGAAAAGTTTTTCTGGTCCAATTTAAAAACCATGCACCAGAATCAACTTCTTTCAACTCAGTAATACATTTGGGATGTGTAGCTATAGTTTAAGGCAGAAAAACAGGAACTTTTGAAATTTTCATTTTTTGGACAAAACCCCCGGGGGTTTGAATTTTTTTCATGTGAATGTGAAAAGTTTTTCTGGTCCCATTTAAAAACCATGCACCAGAATCAACTTCTTTCAACTCAGTAATACATTTCGGATGTGTACCTATAGTTTAAAGCAGAAAAACAGGAACTTTTGAAATTTTCATTTTTTGGACAAAACCCCCGGGGGTTAGAATTTTTTTCATGTGAATGTGAAAAGTTTTTCTGGTCCCATTTAAAAACCATGCACCAGAATCAACTTCTTTCAACTCAGTAATACATTTGGGATGTGTACCTATAGTTTAAAGCAGAAAAACAGGAACTTTTGAAATTTTCATTTTTTGGACAAAACCCCCGGGGGTTAGAATTTTTTTCATGTGAATGTGAAAAGTTTTTCTGGTCCCATTTAAAAACCATGCACCAGAATCAACTTCTTTCAACTCAGTAATACATTTGGGATGTGTACCTATAGTTTAAAGCAGAAAAACAGGAACTTTTTAAATTTTCATTTTTTGGACAAAACCCCCGGGGGTTAGAAATTTTTTCATGTGAATGTGAAAAGTTTTTCTGGTCCCATTTAAAAACCATGCACCAGAATCAACTTCTTTCAACTCAGTAATACATTTGGGATGTGTAGCTATAGTTTAAGGCAGAAAAACAGGAACTTTTGAAATTTTCATTTTTTGGACAAAACCCCCGGGGGTTAGAATTTTTTTCATGTGAATGTGAAAAGTTTTTCTGGTCCCATTTAAAAACCATGCACCAGAATCAACTTCTTTCAACTCAGTAATACATTTCGGATGTGTACCTATAGTTTAAAGCAGAAAAACAGGAACTTTTGAAATTTTCATTTTTGGACAAAACCCCCGGGGGTTAGAATTTTTTTCATGTGAATGTGAAAAGTTTTTCTGGTCCCATTTAAAAACCATGCACCAGAATCAACTTCTTTCAACTCAGTAATACATTTCGGATGTCTACCTATAGTTTAAAGCAGAAAAACAGGATCTTTTGAAATTTTCATTTTTTGGACAAAACCCCCGGGGGTTAGAAATTTTTTCATGTGAATGTGAAAAGTTTTTCTGGTCCCATTTAAAAACCATGCACCAGAATCAACTTCTTTCAACTCAGTAATACATTTCGGATGTCTACCTATAGTTTAAAGCAGAAAAACAGGAACTTTTGAAATTTTCATTTTTTGGACAAAACCCCCGGGGGTTAGAAATTTTTTCATGTGAATGTGAAAAGTTTTTCTGGTCCCATTTAAAAACCATGCACCATAATCAACTTCTTTCAACTCAGTAATACATTTGGGATGTGTGGCTATAATTTAAAGCAAAAAAACAGGAACTTTTGAAATTTTCATTTTTTGGACAAAACCCCCGGGGGTTAGAATTTTTTTCATGTGAATGTGAAAAGTTTTTTTGGTCCCATTTAAAAACCATGCACCAGAATCAACTTCTTTCAACTCAGTAATACATTTCGGATGTGTACCTATAGTTTAAAGCAGAAAAACAGGAACTTTTGAAATTTTCATTTTTTGGACAAAACCCCCGGGGGTTAGAATTTTTTTCATGTGAATGTGAAAAGTTTTTCTGGTCCCATTTAAAAACCATGCACCAGAATCAACTTCTTTCAACTCAGTAATACATTTGGGATGTGTACCTATAGTTTAAAGCAGAAAAACAGGAACTTTTGAAATTTTCATTTTTTGGACAAAACCCCCGGGGGTTAGAAATTTTTTCATGTGAATGTGAAAAGTTTTTCTGGTCCAATTTAAAAACCATGCACCAGAATCAACTTCTTTCAACTCAGTAATACATTTGGGATGTGTAGCTATAGTTTAAGGCAGAAAAACAGGAACTTTTGAAATTTTCATTTTTTGGACAAAACCCCCGGGGGTTTGAATTTTTTTCATGTGAATGTGAAAAGTTTTTCTGGTCCCATTTAAAAACCATGCACCAGAATCAACTTCTTTCAACTCAGTAATACATTTCGGATGTGTACCTATAGTTTAAAGCAGAAAAACAGGAACTTTTGAAATTTTCATTTTTTGGACAAAACCCCCGGGGGTTAGAATTTTTTTCATGTGAATGTGAAAAGTTTTTCTGGTCCCATTTAAAAACCATGCACCAGAATCAACTTCTTTCAACTCAGTAATACATTTGGGATGTGTACCTATAGTTTAAAGCAGAAAAACAGGAACTTTTGAAATTTTCATTTTTTGGACAAAACCCCCGGGGGTTAGAATTTTTTTCATGTGAATGTGAAAAGTTTTTCTGGTCCCATTTAAAAACCATGCACCAGAATCAACTTCTTTCAACTCAGTAATACATTTGGGATGTGTACCTATAGTTTAAAGCAGAAAAACAGGAACTTTTTAAATTTTCATTTTTTGGACAAAACCCCCGGGGGTTAGAAATTTTTTCATGTGAATGTGAAAAGTTTTTCTGGTCCCATTTAAAAACCATGCACCAGAATCAACTTCTTTCAACTCAGTAATACATTTGGGATGTGTAGCTATAGTTTAAGGCAGAAAAACAGGAACTTTTGAAATTTTCATTTTTTGGACAAAACACCCGGGGCTTAGAATTTTTTTCATGTGAATGTGAAAAGTTTTTCTGGTCCCATTTAAAAACCATGCACCAGAATCAACTTCTTTCAACTCAGTAATACATTTCGGATGTCTACCTATAGTTTAAAGCAGAAAAACAGGAACTTTTGAAATTTTCATTTTTTGGACAAAACCCCCGGGGGTTAGAAATTTTTTCATGTGAATGTGAAAAGTTTTTCTGGTCCCATTTAAAAACCATGCACCAGAATCAACTTCTTTCAACTCAGTAATACATTTGGGATGTCTACCTATAGTTTAAAGCAGAAAAACAGGAACTTTTGAAATTTTCATTTTTTGGACAAAACCCCCGGGGGTTAGAATTTTTTTCATGTGAATGTGAAAAGTTTTTCTGGTCCCATTTAAAAACCATGCACCAGAATCAACTTCTTTCAACTCAGTAATACATTTGGGATGTGTACCTATAGTTTAAAGCAGAAAAACAGGAACTTTTGAAATTTTCATTTTTTGGACAAAACCCCCGGGGGTTAGAAATTTTTTCATGTGAATGTGAAAAGTTTTTCTGGTCCAATTTAAAAACCATGCACCAGAATCAACTTCTTTCAACTCAGTAATACATTTGGGATGTGTAGCTATAGTTTAAGGCAGAAAAACAGGAACTTTTGAAATTTTCATTTTTTGGACAAAACCCCCGGGGGTTTGAATTTTTTTCATGTGAATGTGAAAAGTTTTTCTGGTCCCATTTAAAAACCATGCACCAGAATCAACTTCTTTCAACTCAGTAATACATTTCGGATGTGTACCTATAGTTTAAAGCAGAAAAACAGGAACTTTTGAAATTTTCATTTTTTGGACAAAACCCCCGGGGGTTAGAATTTTTTTCATGTGAATGTGAAAAGTTTTTCTGGTCCCATTTAAAAACCATGCACCAGAATCAACTTCTTTCAACTCAGTAATACATTTGGGATGTGTACCTATAGTTTAAAGCAGAAAAACAGGAACTTTTGAAATTTTCATTTTTTGGACAAAACCCCCGGGGGTTAGAATTTTTTTCATGTGAATGTGAAAAGTTTTTCTGGTCCCATTTAAAAACCATGCACCAGAATCAACTTCTTTCAACTCAGTAATACATTTGGGATGTGTACCTATAGTTTAAAGCAGAAAAACAGGAACTTTTTAAATTTTCATTTTTTGGACAAAACCCCCGGGGGTTAGAAATTTTTTCATGTGAATGTGAAAAGTTTTTCTGGTCCCATTTAAAAACCATGCACCAGAATCAACTTCTTTCAACTCAGTAATACATTTGGGATGTGTAGCTATAGTTTAAGGCAGAAAAACAGGAACTTTTGAAATTTTCATTTTTTGGACAAAACACCCGGGGCTTAGAATTTTTTTCATGTGAATGTGAAAAGTTTTTCTGGTCCCATTTAAAAACCATGCACCAGAATCAACTTCTTTCAACTCAGTAATACATTTCGGATGTCTACCTATAGTTTAAAGCAGAAAAACAGGAACTTTTGAAATTTTCATTTTTTGGACAAAACCCCCGGGGGTTAGAAATTTTTTCATGTGAATGTGAAAAGTTTTTCTGGTCCCATTTAAAAACCATGCACCAGAATCAACTTCTTTCAACTCAGTAATACATTTGGGATGTCTACCTATAGTTTAAAGCAGAAAAACAGGAACTTTTGAAATTTTCATTTTTTGGACAAAACCCCCGGGGGTTAGAAATTTTTTCATGTGAATGTGAAAAGTTTTTCTGGTCCCATTTAAAAACCATGCACCATAATCAACTTCTTTCAACTCAGTAATACATTTGGGATGTGTGGCTATAGTTTAAAGCAAAAAAACAGGAACTTTTGAAATTTTCATTTTTTGGACAAAACCCCCGGGGTTAGAATTTTTTTCATGTGAATGTGAAAAGTTTTTCTGGTCCCATTTAAAAACCATGCACCAGAATCAACTTCTTTCAACTCAGTAATACATTTCGGATGTGTACCTATAGTTTAAAGCAGAAAAACAGGAACTTTTGAAATTTTCATTTTTTGGACAAAACCCCCGGGGGTTAGAAATTTTTTCATGTGAATGTGAAAAGTTTTTCTGGTCCCATTTAAAAACCATGCACCAGAATCAACTTCTTTCAACTCAGTAATACATTTGGGATGTGTAGCTATAGTTTAAGGCAGAAAAACAGGAACTTTTGAAATTTTCATTTTTTGGACAAAACCCCCGGGGGTTAGAATTTTTTTCATGTGAATGTGAAAAGTTTTTCTGGTCCCATTTAAAAACCATGCCCCAGAATCAACTTCTTTCAACTCAGTAATACATTTCGGATGTGTACCTATAGTTTAAAGCAGAAAAACAGGAACTTTTGAAATTTTCATTTTTTGGACAAAACCCCCGGGGGTTAGAATTTTTTTCATGTGAATGTGAAAAGTTTTTCTGGTCCCATTTAAAAACCATGCACCAGAATCCACTTCTTTCAACTCAGTAATACATTTGGGATGTGTACCTATAGTTTAAAGCAGAAAAACAGGAACTTTTGAAATTTTCATTTTTTGGACAAAACCCCCGGGGGTTAGAAATTTTTTCATGTGAATGTGAAAAGTTTTTCTGGTCCCATTTAAAAACCATGCACCAGAATCAACTTCTTTCAACTCAGTAATACATTTGGGATGTGTAGCTATAGTTTAAGGCAGAAAAACAGGAACTTTTGAAATTTTCATTTTTTGGACAAAACACCCGGGGCTTAGAATTTTTTCATGTGAATGTGAAAAGTTTTTCTGGTCCCATTTAAAAACCATGCACCAGAATCAACTTCTTTCAACTCAGTAATATATTTCGAATGTCTACCTATAGTTTAAAGCAGAAAAACAGGAACTTTTGAAATTTTCATTTTTTGGACAAAACACCCGGGGCTTAGAATTTTTTTCATGTGAATGTGAAAAGTTTTTCTGGTCCCATTTAAAAACCATGCACCAGAATCAACTTCTTTCAACTCAGTAATACATTTCGGATGTCTACCTATAGTTTAAAGCAGAAAAACAGGAACTTTTGAAATTTTCATTTTTTGGACAAAACCCCCGGGGGTTAGAATTTTTTTCATGTGAATGTGAAAAGTTTTTCTGGTCCCATTTAAAAACCATGCACCAGAATCAACTTCTTTCAACTCAGTAATACATTTCGGATGTCTACCTATAGTTTAAAGCAGAAAAACAGGATCTTTTGAAATTTTCATTTTTTGGACAAAACCCCCGGGGGTTAGAAATTTTTTCATGTGAATGTGAAAAGTTTTTCTGGTCCCATTTAAAAACCATGCACCAGAATCAACTTCTTTCAACTCAGTAATACATTTGGGATGTGTACCTATAGTTTAAAGCAGAAAAACAGGAACTTTTGAAATTTTCATTTTTTGGACAAAACCCCCGGGGGTTAGAAATTTTTTCATGTGAATGTGAAAAGTTTTTCTGGTCCCATTTAAAAACCATGCACCAGAATCAACTTCTTTCAACTCAGTAATACATTTGGGATGTGTACCTATAGTTTAAAGCAGAAAAACAGGAACTTTTGAAATTTTCATTTTTTGGACAAAACCCCCGGGGGTTAGAATTTTTTTCATGTGAATGTGAAAAGTTTTTCTGGTCCCATTTAAAAACCATGCACCAGAATCAACTTCTTTCAACTCAGTAATACATTTCGGATGTCTACCTATAGTTTAAAGCAGAAAAACAGGAACTTTTGAAATTTTAATTTTTGGACAAAACCCCCGGGGGTTAGAATATTTTTCATGTGAATGTGAAAAGTTTTTCTGGTCCCATTTAAAAACCATGCACCAGAATCAACTTCTTTCTACTCAGTAATACATTTCGGATGTCTACCTATAGTTTAAAGCAGAAAAACAGGATCTTTTGAAATTTTCATTTTTTGGACAAAACCCCCGGGGGTTAGAAATTTTGTCATGTGAATGTGAAAAGTTTTTCTGGTCCCATTTAAAAACCATGCACCAGAATCAACTTCTTTCAACTCAGTAATACATTTGGGATGTGTAGCTATAGTGTAAGGCAGAAAAACAGGAACTTTTGAAATTTTCATTTTTTGGACAAAACACCCGGGGCTTAGAATTTTTTTCATGTGAATGTGAAAAGTTTTTCTGGTCCCATTTAAAAACCATGCACCAGAATCAACTTCTTTCAACTCAGTAATACATTTCGGATATCTACCTATAGTTTAAAGCAGAAAAACAGGAACTTTTGAAATTTTCATTTTTTGGACAAAACCCCCGGGGGTTAGAAATTTTTTCATGTGAATGTGAAAAGTTTTTCTGGTCCCATTTAAAAACCATGCACCAGAATCAACTTCTTTCAACTCAGTAATACATTTCGGATGTCTACCTATAGTTTAAAGCAGAAAAACAGGATCTTTTGAAATTTTCATTTTTTGGACAAAACCCCCGGGGGTTAGAAATTTTTTCATGTGAATGTGAAAAGTTTTTCTGGTCCCATTTAAAAACCATGCACCAGAATCAACTTCTTTCAACTCAGTAATACATTTCGGATGTCTACCTATAGTTTAAAGCAGAAAAACAGGAACTTTTGAAATTTTCATTTTTTGGACAAAACCCCCGGGGGTTAGAAATTTTTTCATGTGAATGTGAAAAGTTTTTCTGGTCCCATTTAAAAACCATGCACCATAATCAACTTCTTTCAACTCAGTAATACATTTGGGATGTGTGGCTATAGTTTAAAGCAAAAAAACAGGAACTTTTGAAATTTTCATTTTTTGGACAAAACCTCCGGGGGTTAGAATTTTTTTCATGTGAATGTGAAAAGTTTTTCTGGTCCCATTTAAAAACCATGCACCAGAATCAACTTCTTTCAACTCAGTAATACATTTCGGATGTGTACCTATAGTTTAAAGCAGAAAAACAGGAACTTTTGAAATTTTCATTTTTTGGACAAAACCCCCGGGGGTTAGAATTTTTTTCATGTGAATGTGAAAAGTTTTTCTGGTCCCATTTAAAAACCATGCACCAGAATCAACTTCTTTCAACTCAGTAATACATTTGGGATGTGTACCTATAGTTTAAAGCAGAAAAACAGGAACTTTTGAAATTTTCATTTTTTGGACAAAACCCCCGGGGGTTAGAAATTTTTTCATGTGAATGTGAAAAGTTTTTCTGGTCCCATTTAAAAACCATGCACCAGAATCAACTTCTTTCAACTCAGTAATACATTTGGGATGTGTAGCTATAGTTTAAGGCAGAAAAACAGGAACTTTTGACATTTTCATTTTTTGGACAAAACCCCCGGGGGTTAGAATTTTTTTCATGTGAATGTGAAAAGTTTTTCTGGTCCCATTTAAAAACCATGCACCAGAATCAACTTCTTTCAACTCAGTAATACATTTGGGATGTGTAGCTATAGTTTAAGGCAGAAAAACAGGAACTTTTGAA
The DNA here is from genome assembly GCF_055691185.1 of Crinia signifera. Classification (NCBI taxonomy): domain Eukaryota; kingdom Metazoa; phylum Chordata; class Amphibia; order Anura; family Myobatrachidae; genus Crinia; species Crinia signifera. Next base: position 23,202,197 of record NC_139222.1, on the reverse strand, counting down.
ATTTTCATTTTTTGGACAAAACACCCGGGGCTTAGAATTTTTTTCATGTGAATGTGAAAAGTTTTTCTGGTCCCATTTAAAAACCATGCACCAGAATCAACTTCTTTCAACTCAGTAATACATTTCGGATATCTACCTATAGTTTAAAGCAGAAAAACAGGAACTTTTGAAATTTTCATTTTTTGGACAAAACCCCCGGGGGTTAGAAATTTTTTCATGTGAATGTGAAAAGTTTTTCTGGTCCCATTTAAAAACCATGCACCAGAATCAACTTCTTTCAACTCAGTAATACATTTCGGATGTCTACCTATAGTTTAAAGCAGAAAAACAGGATCTTTTGAAATTTTCATTTTTTGGACAAAACCCCCGGGGGTTAGAAATTTTTTCATGTGAATGTGAAAAGTTTTTCTGGTCCCATTTAAAAACCATGCACCAGAATCAACTTCTTTCAACTCAGTAATACATTTCGGATGTCTACCTATAGTTTAAAGCAGAAAAACAGGAACTTTTGAAATTTTCATTTTTTGGACAAAACCCCCGGGGGTTAGAAATTTTTTCATGTGAATGTGAAAAGTTTTTCTGGTCCCATTTAAAAACCATGCACCATAATCAACTTCTTTCAACTCAGTAATACATTTGGGATGTGTGGCTATAGTTTAAAGCAAAAAAACAGGAACTTTTGAAATTTTCATTTTTTGGACAAAACCTCCGGGGGTTAGAATTTTTTTCATGTGAATGTGAAAAGTTTTTCTGGTCCCATTTAAAAACCATGCACCAGAATCAACTTCTTTCAACTCAGTAATACATTTCGGATGTGTACCTATAGTTTAAAGCAGAAAAACAGGAACTTTTGAAATTTTCATTTTTTGGACAAAACCCCCGGGGGTTAGAATTTTTTTCATGTGAATGTGAAAAGTTTTTCTGGTCCCATTTAAAAACCATGCACCAGAATCAACTTCTTTCAACTCAGTAATACATTTGGGATGTGTACCTATAGTTTAAAGCAGAAAAACAGGAACTTTTGAAATTTTCATTTTTTGGACAAAACCCCCGGGGGTTAGAAATTTTTTCATGTGAATGTGAAAAGTTTTTCTGGTCCCATTTAAAAACCATGCACCAGAATCAACTTCTTTCAACTCAGTAATACATTTGGGATGTGTAGCTATAGTTTAAGGCAGAAAAACAGGAACTTTTGACATTTTCATTTTTTGGACAAAACCCCCGGGGGTTAGAATTTTTTTCATGTGAATGTGAAAAGTTTTTCTGGTCCCATTTAAAAACCATGCACCAGAATCAACTTCTTTCAACTCAGTAATACATTTCGGATGTGTAACTATAGTTTAAAGCAGAAAAACAGGAACTTTTGAAATTTTCATTTTTGGACAAAACCCCCGGGGGTTAGAATTTTTTTCATGTGAATGTGAAAAGTTTTTCTGGTCCCATTTAAAAACCATGCACCAGAATCAACTTCTTTCAACTCAGTAATACATTTCGGATGTCTACCTATAGTTTAAAGCAGAAAAACAGGATCTTTTGAAATTTTCATTTTTTGGACAAAACCCCCGGGGGTTAGAAATTTTTTCATGTGAATGTGAAAAGTTTTTCTGGTCCCATTTAAAAACCATGCACCAGAATCAACTTCTTTCAACTCAGTAATACATTTCGGATGTCTACCTATAGTTTAAAGCAGAAAAACAGGAACTTTTGAAATTTTCATTTTTTGGACAAAACCCCCGGGGGTTAGAATTTTTTTCATGTGAATGTGAAAAGTTTTTCTGGTCCCATTTAAAAACCATGCACCAGAATCAACTTCTTTCAACTCAGTAATACATTTCGGATGTGTACCTATAGTTTAAAGCAGAAAAACAGGAACTTTTGAAATTTTCATTTTTTGGACAAAACCCCCGGGGGTTAGAAATTTTTTCATATGAATGTGAAAAGTTTTTCTGGTCCCATTTAAAAACCATGCACCATAATCAACTTCTTTCAACTCAGTAATACATTTGGGATGTGTGGCTATAATTTAAAGCAAAAAAACAGGAACTTTTGAAATTTTCATTTTTTGGACAAAACCCCCGGGGGTTAGAATTTTTTTCATGTGAATGTGAAAAGTTTTTCTGGTCCCATTTAAAAACCATGCACCAGAATCAACTTCTTTCACCTCAGTAATACATTTCGGATGTGTACCTATAGTTTAAAGCAGAAAAACAGGAACTTTTGAAATTTTCATTTTTTGGACAAAACCCCCGGGGGTTAGAAATTTTTTCATGTGAATGTGAAAAGTTTTTCTGGTCCCATTTAAAAACCATGCACCAGAATCCACTTCTTTCAACTCAGTAATACATTTGGGATGTGTACCTATAGTTTAAAGCAGAAAAACAGGAACTTTTGAAATTTTCATTTTTTGGACAAAACCCCCGGGGGTTAGAAATTTTTTCATGTGAATGTGAAAAGTTTTTCTGGTCCCATTTAAAAACCATGCACCAGAATCAACTTCTTTCAACTCAGTAATACATTTGGGATGTGTAGCTATAGTTTAAGGCAGAAAAACAGGAACTTTTGAATTTTTCATTTTTTGGACAAAACCCCCGGGGTTAGAATTTTTTTCATGTGAATGTGAAAAGTTTTTCTGGTCCCATTTAAAAACCATGCACCAGAATCAACTTCTTTCAACTCAGTAATACATTTCGGATGTGTACCTATAGTTTAAAGCAGAAAAACAGGAACTTTTGAAATTTTCATTTTTTGGACAAAACCCCCGGGGGTTAGAATTTTTTTCATGTGAATGTGAAAAGTTTTTCTGGTCCCATTTAAAAACCATGCACCAGAATCAACTTCTTTCAACTCAGTAATACATTTGGGATGTGTACCTATAGTTTAAAGCAGAAAAACAGGAACTTTTTAAATTTTCATTTTTTGGACAAAACCCCCGGGGGTTAGAAATTTTTTCATGTGAATGTGAAAAGTTTTTCTGGTCCCATTTAAAAACCATGCACCAGAATCAACTTCTTTCAACTCAGTAATACATTTGGGATGTGTAGCTATAGTTTAAGGCAGAAAAACAGGAACTTTTGAAATTTTCATTTTTTGGACAAAACACCCGGGGCTTAGAATTTTTTTTATGTGAATGTGAAAAGTTTTTCTGGTCCCATTTAAAAACCATGCACCAGAATCAACTTCTTTCAACTCAGTAATACATTTCGGATGTCTACCTATAGTTTAAAGCAGAAAAACAGGAACTTTTGAAATTTTCATTTTTTGGACAAAACCCCCGGGGGTTAGAAATTTTTTCATGTGAATGTGAAAAGTTTTTCTGGTCCCATTTAAAAACCATGCACCAGAATCAACTTCTTTCAACTCAGTAATACATTTGGGATGTGTAGCTATAGTGTAAGGCAGAAAAACAGGAACTTTTGAAATTTTCATTTTTTGGACAAAACACCCGGGGGCTTAGAATTTTTTTCATGTGAATGTGAAAAGTTTTTCTGGTCCCATTTAAAAACCATGCACCAGAATCAACTTCTTTCAACTCAGTAATACATTTCGGATGTCTACCTATAGTTTAAAGCAGAAAAACAGGAACTTTTGAAATTTTCATTTTTTGGACAAAACACCCGGGGCTTAGAATTTTTTTCATGTGAATGTGAAAAGTTTTTCTGGTCCCATTTAAAAACCATGCACCAGAATCAACTTCTTTCAACTCAGTAATACATTTGGGATGTCTACCTATAGTTTAAAGCAGAAAAACAGGAACTTTTGAAATTTTCATTTTTTGGACAAAACCCCCGGGGGTTAGAAATTTTTTCATGTGAATGTGAAAAGTTTTTCTGGTCCCATTTAAAAACCATGCACCATAATCAACTTCTTTCAACTCAGTAATACATTTGGGATGTGTGGCTATAGTTTAAAGCAAAAAAAACAGGAACTTTTGAAATTTTCATTTTTTGGACAAAACCCCCGGGGTTAGAATTTCTTTCATGTGAATGTGAAAAGTTTTTCTGGTCCCATTTAAAAACCATGCACCAGAATCAACTTCTTTCAACTCAGTAATACATTTCGGATGTGTACCTATAGTTTAAAGCAGAAAAACAGGAACTTTTGAAATTTTCATTTTTTGGACAAAACCCCCGGGGGTTAGAAATTTTTTCATGTGAATGTGAAAAGTTTTTCTGGTCCCATTTAAAAACCATGCACCAGAATCAACTTCTTTCAACTCAGTAATACATTTGGGATGTGTAGCTATAGTTTAAGGCAGAAAAACAGGAACTTTTGAAATTTTCATTTTTTGGACAAAACCCCCGGGGGTTAGAATTTTTTTCATGTGAATGTGAAAAGTTTTTCTGGTCCCATTTAAAAACCATGCCCCAGAATCAACTTCTTTCAACTCAGTAATACATTTGGGATGTGTACCTATAGTTTAAAGCAGAAAAACAGGAACTTTTGAAATTTTCATTTTTTGGACAAAACCCCCGGGGGTTAGAATTTTTTTCATGTGAATGTGAAAAGTTTTTCTGGTCCCATTTAAAAACCATGCACCAGAATCCACTTCTTTCAACTCAGTAATTCATTTGGGATGTGTACCTATAGTTTAAAGCAGAAAAACAGGAACTTTTGAAATTTTCATTTTTTGGACAAAACCCCCGGGGGTTAGAAATTTTTTCATGTGAATGTGAAAAGTTTTTCTGGTCCCATTTAAAAACCATGCACCAGAATCAACTTCTTTCAACTCAGTAATACATTTGGGATGTGTAGCTATAGTTTAAGGCAGAAAAACAGGAACTTTTGAAATTTTCATTTTTTGGACAAAACCCCCGGGGGTTAGAATTTTTTTCATGTGAATGTGAAAAGTTTTTCTGGTCCCATTTAAAAACCATGCACCAGAATCAACTTCTTTCAACTCAGTAATACATTTCGGATGTGTACCTATAGTTTAAAGCAGAAAAACAGGAACTTTTGAAATTTTCATTTTTTGGACAAAACCCCCGGGGGTTAGAATTTTTTTCATGTGAATGTGAAAAGTTTTTCTGGTCCCATTTAAAAACCATGCACCAGAATCAACTTCTTTCAACTCAGTAATACATTTGGGATGTGTACCTATAGTTTAAAGCAGAAAAACAGGAACTTTTTAAATTTTCATTTTTTGGACAAAACCCCCGGGGGTTAGAAATTTTTTCATGTGAATGTGAAAAGTTTTTCTGGTCCCATTTAAAAACCATGCACCAGAATCAACTTCTTTCAACTCAGTAATACATTTGGGATGTGTAGCTATAGTTTAAGGCAGAAAAACAGGAACTTTTGAAATTTTCATTTTTTGGACAAAACACCCGGGGCTTCGAATTTTTTTTATGTGAATGTGAAAAGTTTTTCTGGTCCCATTTAAAAACCATGCACCAGAATCAACTTCTTTCAACTCAGTAATACATTTCGGATGTCTACCTATAGTTTAAAGCAGAAAAACAGGAACTTTTGAAATTTTCATTTTTTGGACAAAACCCCCGGGGGTTAGAAATTTTTTCATGTGAATGTGAAAAGTTTTTCTGGTCCCATTTAAAAACCATGCACCAGAATCAACTTCTTTCAACTCAGTAATACATTTGGGATGTGTAGCTATAGTGTAAGGCAGAAAAACAGGAACTTTTGAAATTTTCATTTTTTATACAAAACACCCGGGGGCTTAGAATTTTTTTCATGTGAATGTGAAAAGTTTTTCTGGTCCCATTTAAAAACCATGCACCAGAATCAACTTCTTTCAACTCAGTAATACATTTCGGATGTCTACCTATAGTTTAAAGCAGAAAAACAGGAACTTTTGAAATTTTCATTTTTTGGACAAAACACCCGGGGCTTAGAATTTTTTTCATGTGAATGTGAAAAGTTTTTCTGGTCCCATTTAAAAACCATGCACCAGAATCAACTTCTTTCAACTCAGTAATACATTTGGGATGTCTACCTATAGTTTAAAGCAGAAAAACAGGAACTTTTGAAATTTTCATTTTTTGGACAAAACCCCCGGGGGTTAGAAATTTTTTCATGTGAATGTGAAAAGTTTTTCTGGTCCCATTTAAAAACCATGCACCAGAATCAACTTCTTTCAACTCAGTAATACATTTGGGATGTGTAGCTATAGTTTAAGGCAGAAAAACAGGAACTTTTGAAATTTTCATTTTTTGGACAAAACACCCGGGGCTTAGAATTTTTTCATGTGAATGTGAAAAGTTTTTCTGGTCCCATTTAAAAACCATGCACCAGAATCAACTTCTTTCAACTCAGTAATACATTTGGGATGTGTACCTATAGTTTAAAGCAGAAAAACAGGAACTTTTGAAATTTTCATTTTTTAGACAAAACCCCCGGGGGTTAGAATTTTTTTCATGTGAATGTGAAAAGTTTTTCTGGTCCCATTTAAAAACCATGCACCAGAATCCACTTCTTTCAACTCAGTAATACATTTGGGATGTGTACCTATAGTTTAAAGCAGAAAAACAGGAACTTTTGAAATTTTCATTTTTTGGACAAAACCCCCGGGGGTTAGAAATTTTTTCATGTGAATGTGAAAAGTTTTTCTGGTCCCATTTAAAAACCATGCACCAGAATCAACTTCTTTCAACTCAGTAATACATTTGGGATGTGTAGCTATAGTTTAAGGCAGAAAAACAGGAACTTTTGAAATTTTCATTTTTTGGACAAAACACCCGGGGCTTAGAATTTTTTTTATGTGAATGTGAAAAGTTTTTCTGGTCCCATTTAAAAACCATGCACCAGAATCAACTTCTTTCAACTCAGTAATACATTTCGGATGTCTACCTATAGTTTAAAGCAGAAAAACAGGAACTTTTGAAATTTTCATTTTTTGGACAAAACCCCCGGGGGTTAGAAATTTTTTCATGTGAATGTGAAAAGTTTTTCTGGTCCCATTTAAAAACCATGCACCAGAATCAACTTCTTTCAACTCAGTAATACATTTGGGATGTGTAGCTATAGTGTAAGGCAGAAAAACAGGAACTTTTGAAATTTTCATTTTTTGGACAAAACACCCGGGGGCTTAGAATTTTTTTCATGTGAATGTGAAAAGTTTTTCTGGTCCCATTTAAAAACCATGCACCAGAATCAACTTCTTTCAACTCAGTAATACATTTGGGATGTGTACCTATAGTTTAAAGCAGAAAAACAGGAACTTTTGAAATTTTCATTTTTTGGACAAAACACCCGGGGCTTAGAATTTTTTTCATGTGAATGTGAAAAGTTTTTCTGGTCCCATTTAAAAACCATGCACCAGAATCAACTTCTTTCAACTCAGTAATACATTTGGGATGTCTACCTATAGTTTAAAGCAGAAAAACAGGAACTTTTGAAATTTTCATTTTTTGGACAAAACCCCCGGGGGTTAGAAATTTTTTCATGTGAATGTGAAAAGTTTTTCTGGTCCCATTTAAAAACCATGCACCATAATCAACTTCTTTCAACTCAGTAATACATTTGGGATGTGTGGCTATAGTTTAAAGCAAAAAAACAGGAACTTTTGAAATTTTCATTTTTTGGACAAAACCCCCGGGGTTAGAATTTTTTTCATGTGAATGTGAAAAGTTTTTCTGGTCCCATTTAAAAACCATGCACCAGAATCAACTTCTTTCAACTCAGTAATACATTTCGGATGTGTACCTATAGTTTAAAGCAGAAAAACAGGAACTTTTGAAATTTTCATTTTTTGGACAAAACCCCCGGGGGTTAGAAATTTTTTCATGTGAATGTGAAAAGTTTTTCTGGTCCCATTTAAAAACCATGCACCAGAATCAACTTCTTTCAACTCAGTAATACATTTGGGATGTGTAGCTATAGTTTAAGGCAGAAAAACAGGAACTTTTGAAATTTTCATTTTTTGGACAAAACCCCCGGGGGTTAGAATTTTTTTCATGTGAATGTGAAAAGTTTTTCTGGTCCCATTTAAAAACCATGCCCCAGAATCAACTTCTTTCAACTCAGTAATACATTTCGGATGTGTACCTATAGTTTAAAGCAGAAAAACAGGAACTTTTGAAATTTTCATTTTTTGGACAAAACCCCCGGGGGTTAGAATTTTTTTCATGTGAATGTGAAAAGTTTTTCTGGTCCCATTTAAAAACCATGCACCAGAATCAACTTCTTTCAACTCAGTAATACATTTGGGATGTGTACCTATAGTTTAAAGCAGAAAAACAGGAACTTTTGAAATTTTCATTATTTGGACAAAACCCCCGGGGGTTAGAAATTTTTTCATGTGAATGTGAAAAGTTTTTCTGGTCCCATTTAAAAACCATGCACCAGAATCAACTTCTTTCAACTCAGTAATACATTTGGGATGTGTAGCTATAGTTTAAAGCAGAAAAACAGGAACTTTTGAAATTTTCATTTTTTGGACAAAACACCCGGGGCTTAGAATTTTTTCATGTGAATGTGAAAAGTTTTTCTGGTCCCATTTAAAAACCATGCACCAGAATCAACTTCTTTCAACTCAGTAATACATTTGGGATGTGTACCTATAGTTTAAAGCAGAAAAACAGGAACTTTTGAAATTTTCATTTTTTGGACAAAACCCCCGGGGGTTAGAATTTTTTTCATGTGAATGTGAAAAGTTTTTCTGGTCCCATTTAAAAACCATGCACCAGAATCAACTTCTTTCAACTCAGTAATACATTTGGGATGTGTACCTATAGTTTAAAGCAGAAAAACAGGAACTTTTGAAATTTTCATTTTTTGGACAAAACCCCCGGGGGTTAGAAATTTTTTCATGTGAATGTGAAAAGTTTTTCTGGTCCCATTTAAAAACCATGCACCAGAATCAACTTCTTTCAACTCAGTAATACATTTGGGATGTGTAGCTATAGTTTAAGGCAGAAAAACAGGAACTTTTGAAATTTTCATTTTTTGGACAAAACACCCGGGGCTTAGAATTTTTTTCATGTGAATGTGAAAAGTTTTTCTGGTCCCATTTAAAAACCATGCACCAGAATCAACTTCTTTCAACTCAGTAATACATTTGGGATGTGTACCTATAGTTTAAAGCAGAAAAACAGGAACTTTTGAAATTTTCATTTTTTGGACAAAACCCCCGGGGGTTAGAATTTTTTTCATGTGAATGTGAAAAGTTTTTCTGGTCCCATTTAAAAACCATGCACCAGAATCAATTTCTTTCAACTCAGTAATACATTTCGGATGTCTACCTATAGTTTAAAGCAGAAAACAGGAACTTTTGAAATTTTCATTTTTTGGACAAAACCCCCGGGGGTTAGAATATTTTTCATGTGAATGTGAAAAGTTTTTCTGGTCCCATTTAAAAACCATGCACCAGAATCAACTTCTTTCTACTCAGTAATACATTTCGGATGTCTACCTATAGTTTAAAGCAGAAAAACAGGATCTTTTGAAATTTTCATTTTTTGGACAAAACCCCCGGGGGTTAGAAATTTTGTCATGTGAATGTGAAAAGTTTTTCTGGTCCCATTTAAAAACCATGCACCAGAATCAACTTCTTTCAACTCAGTAATACATTTGGGATGTGTAGCTATAGTGTAAGGCAGAAAAACAGGAACTTTTGAAATTTTCATTTTTTGGACAAAACACCCGGGGCTTAGAATTTTTTTCATGTGAATGTGAAAAGTTTTTCTGGTCCCATTTAAAAACCATGCACCAGAATCAACTTCTTTCAACTCAGTAATATATTTCGAATGTCTACCTATAGTTTAAAGCAGAAAAACAGGAACTTTTGAAATTTTCATTTTTTGGACAAAACACCCGGGGCTTAGAATTTTTTTCATGTGAATGTGAAAAGTTTTTCTGGTCCCATTTAAAAACCATGCACCAGAATCAACTTCTTTCAACTCAGTAATACATTTCGGATGTGTACCTATAGTTTAAAGCAGAAAAACAGGAACTTTTGAAATTTTCATTTTTTGGACAAAACCCCCGGGGGTTAGAATTTTTTTCATGTGAATGTGAAAAGTTTTTCTGGTCCCATTTAAAAACCATGCACCAGAATCCACTTCTTTCAACTCAGTAATACATTTGGGATGTGTACCTATAGTTTAAAGCAGAAAACAGGAACTTTTGAAATTTTCATTTTTTGGACAAAACCCCCGGGGGTTAGAATATTTTTCATGTGAATGTGAAAAGTTTTTCTGGTCCCATTTAAAAACCATGCACCAGAATCAACTTCTTTCTACTCAGTAATACATTTCGGATGTCTACCTATAGTTTAAAGCAGAAAAACAGGATCTTTTGAAATTTTCATTTTTTGGACAAAACCCCCGGGGGTTAGAAATTTTGTCATGTGAATGTGAAAAGTTTTTCTGGTCCCATTTAAAAACCATGCACCAGAATCAACTTCTTTCAACTCAGTAATACATTTGGGATGTGTAGCTATAGTGTAAGGCAGAAAAACAGGAACTTTTGAAATTTTCATTTTTTGGACAAAACACCCGGGGCTTAGAATTTTTTTCATGTGAATGTGAAAAGTTTTTCTGGTCCCATTTAAAAACCATGCACCAGAATCAACTTCTTTCAACTCAGTAATATATTTCGAATGTCTACCTATAGTTTAAAGCAGAAAAACAGGAACTTTTGAAATTTTCATTTTTTGGACAAAACACCCGGGGCTTAGAATTTTTTTCATGTGAATGTGAAAAGTTTTTCTGGTCCCATTTAAAAACCATGCACCAGAATCAACTTCTTTCAACTCAGTAATACATTTCGGATGTGTACCTATAGTTTAAAGCAGAAAAACAGGAACTTTTGAAATTTTCATTTTTTGGACAAAACCCCCGGGGGTTAGAATTTTTTTCATGTGAATGTGAAAAGTTTTTCTGGTCCCATTTAAAAACCATGCACCAGAATCCACTTCTTTCAACTCAGTAATACATTTGGGATGTGTACCTATAGTTTAAAGCAGAAAAACAGGAACTTTTGAAATTTTCATTTTTTGGACAAAACCCCCGGGGGTTAGAAATTTTTTCATGTGAATGTGAAAAGTTTTTCTGGTCCCATTTAAAAACCATGCACCAGAATCAACTTCTTTCAACTCAGTAATACATTTGGGATGTGTAGCTATAGTTTAAGGCAGAAAAACAGGAACTTTTGAAATTTTCATTTTTTGGACAAAACCCCCGGGGGTTAGAATTTTTTTCATGTGAATGTGAAAAGTTTTTCTGGTCCCATTTAAAAACCATGCACCAGAATCAACTTCTTTCAACTCAGTAATACATTTCGGATGTGTACCTATAGTTTAAAGCAGAAAAACAGGAACTTTTGAAATTTTCATTTTTTGGACAAAACCCCCGGGGGTTAGAATTTTTTTCATGTGAATGTGAAAAGTTTTTCTGGTCCCATTTAAAAACCATGCACCAGAATCAACTTCTTTCAACTCAGTAATACATTTGGGATGTGTACCTATAGTTTAAAGCAGAAAAACAGGAACTTTTGAAATTTTCATTTTTTGGACAAAACACCCGGGGCTTAGAATTTTTTTTATGTGAATGTGAAAAGTTTTTCTGGTCCCATTTAAAAACCATGCACCAGAATCAACTTCTTTCAACTCAGTAATACATTTCGGATGTCTACCTATAGTTTAAAGCAGAAAAACAGGAACTTTTGAAATTTTCATTTTTTTCGACAAAACCCCCGGGGGTTAGAAATTTTTTCATGTGAATGTGAAAAGTTTTTCTGGTCCCATTTAAAAACCATGCACCAGAATCAACTTCTTTCAACTCAGTAATACATTTGGGATGTGTAGCTATAGTGTAAGGCAGAAAAACAGGAACTTTTGAAATTTTCATTTTTTGGACAAAACACCCGGGGGCTTAGAATTTTTTTCATGTGAATGTGAAAAGTTTTTCTGGTCCCATTTAAAAACCATGCACCAGAATCAACTTCTTTCAACTCAGTAATATATTTCGAATGTCTACCTATAGTTTAAAGCAGAAAAACAGGAACTTTTGAAATTTTCATTTTTTGGACAAAACACCCGGGGCTTAGAATTTTTTTCATGTGAATGTGAAAAGTTTTTCTGGTCCCATTTAAAAACCATGCACCAGAATCAACTTCTTTCAACTCAGTAATACATTTCGGATGTGTACCTATAGTTTAAAGCAGAAAAACAGGAACTTTTGAAATTTTCATTTTTTGGACAAAACCCCCGGGGGTTAGAATTTTTTTCATGTGAATGTGAAAAGTTTTTCTGGTCCCATTTAAAAACCATGCACCAGAATCCACTTCTTTCAACTCAGTAATACATTTGGGATGTGTACCTATAGTTTAAAGCAGAAAAACAGGAACTTTTGAAATTTTCATTTTTTGGACAAAACCCCCGGGGGTTAGAAATTTTTTCATGTGAATGTGAAAAGTTTTTCTGGTCCCATTTAAAAACCATGCACCAGAATCAACTTCTTTCAACTCAGTAATACATTTGGGATGTGTAGCTATAGTTTAAGGCAGAAAAACAGGAACTTTTGAAATTTTCATTTTTTGGACAAAACCCCCGGGGGTTAGAATTTTTTTCATGTGAATGTGAAAAGTTTTTCTGGTCCCATTTAAAAACCATGCACCAGAATCAACTTCTTTCAACTCAGTAATACATTTCGGATGTGTACCTATAGTTTAAAGCAGAAAAACAGGAACTTTTGAAATTTTCATTTTTTGGACAAAACCCCCGGGGGTTAGAATTTTTTTCATGTGAATGTGAAAAGTTTTTCTGGTCCCATTTAAAAACCATGCACCAGAATCAACTTCTTTCAACTCAGTAATACATTTGGGATGTGTACCTATAGTTTAAAGCAGAAAAACAGGAACTTTTGAAATTTTCATTTTTTGGACAAAACACCCGGGGCTTAGAATTTTTTTTATGTGAATGTGAAAAGTTTTTCTGGTCCCATTTAAAAACCATGCACCAGAATCAACTTCTTTCAACTCAGTAATACATTTCGGATGTCTACCTATAGTTTAAAGCAGAAAAACAGGAACTTTTGAAATTTTCATTTTTTTCGACAAAACCCCCGGGGGTTAGAAATTTTTTCATGTGAATGTGAAAAGTTTTTCTGGTCCCATTTAAAAACCATGCACCAGAATCAACTTCTTTCAACTCAGTAATACATTTGGGATGTGTAGCTATAGTGTAAGGCAGAAAAACAGGAACTTTTGAAATTTTCATTTTTTGGACAAAACACCCGGGGGCTTAGAATTTTTTTCATGTGAATGTGAAAAGTTTTTCTGGTCCCATTTAAAAACCATGCACCAGAATCAACTTCTTTCAACTCAGTAATACATTTCGGATGTCTACCTATAGTTTAAAGCAGAAAAACAGGAACTTTTGAAATTTTCATTTTTTGGACAAAACACCCGGGGCTTAGAATTTTTTTCATGTGAATGTGAAAAGTTTTTCTGGTCCCATTTAAAAACCATGCACCAGAATCAACTTCTTTCAACTCAGTAATACATTTGGGATGTGTAGCTATAGTGTAAGGCAGAAAAACAGGAACTTTTGAAATTTTCATTTTTTGGACAAAACACCCGGGGGCTTAGAATTTTTTTCATGTGAATGTGAAAAGTTTTTCTGGTCCCATTTAAAAACCATGCACCAGAATCAACTTCTTTCAACTCAGTAATACATTTCGGATGTCTACCTATAGTTTAAAGCAGAAAAACAGGAACTTTTGAAATTTTCATTTTTTGGACAAAACACCCGGGGCTTAGAATTTTTTTCATGTGAATGTGAAAAGTTTTTCTGGTCCCATTTAAAAACCATGCACCAGAATCAACTTCTTTCAACTCAGTAATACATTTGGGATGTCTACCTATAGTTTAAAGCAGAAAAACAGGAACTTTTGAAATTTTCATTTTTTGGACAAAACCCCCGGGGGTTAGAAATTTTTTCATGTGAATGTGAAAAGTTTTTCTGGTCCCATTTAAAAACCATGCACCATAATCAACTTCTTTCAACTCAGTAATACATTTGGGATGTGTGGCTATAGTTTAAAGCAAAAAAACAGGAACTTTTGAAATTTTCATTTTTTGGACAAAACCCCCGGGGTTAGAATTTTTTTCATGTGAATGTGAAAAGTTTTTCTGGTCCCATTTAAAAACCATGCACTAGAATCAACTTCTTTCAACTCAGTAATACATTTCGGATGTGTACCTATAGTTTAAAGCAGAAAAACAGGAACTTTTGAAATTTTCATTTTTTGGACAAAACCCCCGGGGGTTAGAAATTTTTTCATGTGAATGTGAAAAGTTTTTCTGGTCCCATTTAAAAACCATGCACCAGAATCAACTTCTTTCAACTCAGTAATACATTTGGGATGTGTAGCTATAGTTTAAGGCAGAAAAACAGGAACTTTTGAAATTTTCATTTTTTGGACAAAACCCCCGGGGGTTAGAATTTTTTTCATGTGAATGTGAAAAGTTTTTCTGGTCCCATTTAAAAACCATGCCCCAGAATCAACTTCTTTCAACTCAGTAATACATTTCGGATGTGTACCTATAGTTTAAAGCAGAAAAACAGGAACTTTTGAAATTTTCATTTTTTGGACAAAACCCCCGGGGGTTAGAATTTTTTTCATGTGAATGTGAAAAGTTTTTCTGGTCCCATTTAAAAACCATGCACCAGAATCAACTTCTTTCAACTCAGTAATACATTTGGGATGTGTACCTATAGTTTAAAGCAGAAAAACAGGAACTTTTGAAATTTTCATTTTTTGGACAAAACCCCCGGGGGTTAGAAATTTTTTCATGTGAATGTGAAAAGTTTTTCTGGTCCCATTTAAAAACCATGCACCAGAATCAACTTCTTTCAACTCAGTAATACATTTGGGATGTGTAGCTATAGTTTAAGGCAGAAAAACAGGAACTTTTGAAATTTTCATTTTTTGGACAAAACACCCGGGGCTTAGAATTTTTTCATGTGAATGTGAAAAGTTTTTCTGGTCCCATTTAAAAACCATGCACCAGAATCAACTTCTTTCAACTCAGTAATACATTTGGGATGTGTACCTATAGTTTAAAGCAGAAAAACAGGAACTTTTGAAATTTTCATTTTTTGGACAAAACCCCCGGGGGTTAGAATTTTTTTCATGTGAATGTGAAAAGTTTTTCTGGTCCCATTTAAAAACCATGCACCAGAATCAACTTCTTTCAACTCAGTAATACATTTCGGATGTCTACCTATAGTTTAAAGCAGAAAAACAGGAACTTTTGAAATTTTCATTTTTTGGACAAAACACCCGGGGGTTAGAATATTTTTCATGTGAATGTGAAAAGTTTTTCTGGTCCCATTTAAAAACCATGCACCAGAATCAACTTCTTTCAACTCAGTAATACATTTGGGATGTGTAGCTATAGTTTAAGGCAGAAAAACAGGAACTTTTGAAATTTTCATTTTTTGGACAAAACCCCCGGGGGTTAGAATTTTTTTCATGTGAATGTGAAAAGTTTTTCTGGTCCCATTTAAAAACCATGCACCAGAATCAACTTCTTTCAACTCAGTAATACATTTCGGATGTGTACCTATAGTTTAAAGCAGAAAAACAGGAACTTTTGAAATTTTCATTTTTTGGACAAAACCCCCGGGGGTTAGAATTTTTTTCATGTGAATGTGAAAAGTTTTTCTGGTCCCATTTAAAAACCATGCACCAGAATCAACTTCTTTCAACTCAGTAATACATTTGGGATGTGTACCTATAGTTTAAAGCAGAAAAACAGGAACTTTTGAAATTTTCATTTTTTGGACAAAACCCCCGGGGGTTAGAAATTTTTTCATGTGAATGTGAAAAGTTTTTCTGGTCCCATTTAAAAACCATGCACCAGAATCAACTTCTTTCAACTCAGTAATACATTTGGGATGTGTAGCTATAGTTTAAGGCAGAAAAACAGGAACTTTTGAAATTTTCATTTTTTGGACAAAACACCCGGGGCTTAGAATTTTTTTCATGTGAATGTGAAAAGTTTTTCTGGTCCCATTTAAAAACCATGCACCAGAATCAACTTCTTTCAGCTCAGTAATACATTTGGGATGTGTACCTATAGTTTAAAGCAGAAAAACAGGAACTTTTGAAATTTTCATTTTTTGGACAAAACCCCCGGGGGTTAGAATTTTTTTCATGTGAATGTGAAAAGTTTTTCTGGTCCCATTTAAAAACCATGCACCAGAATCAATTTCTTTCAACTCAGTAATACATTTCGGATGTCTACCTATAGTTTAAAGCAGAAAAACAGGAACTTTTGAAATTTTCATTTTTTGGACAAAACCCCCGGGGGTTAGAATATTTTTCATGTGAATGTGAAAAGTTTTTCTGGTCCCATTTAAAAACCATGCACCAGAATCAAATTCTTTCTACTCAGTAATACATTTCGGATGTCTACCTATAGTTTAAAGCAGAAAAACAGGATCTTTTGAAATTTTCATTTTTTGGACAAAACCCCCGGGGGTTAGAAATTTTGTCATGTGAATGTGAAAAGTTTTTCTGGTCCCATTTAAAAACCATGCACCAGAATCAACTTCTTTCAACTCAGTAATACATTTGGGATGTGTAGCTATAGTGTAAGGCAGAAAAACAGGAACTTTTGAAATTTTCATTTTTTGGACAAAACACCCGGGGCTTAGAATTTTTTTCATGTGAATGTGAAAAGTTTTTCTGGTCCCATTTAAAAACCATGCACCAGAATCAACTTCTTTCAACTCAGTAATATATTTCGAATGTCTACCTATAGTTTAAGGCAGAAAAACAGGAACTTTTGAAATTTTCATTTTTTGGACAAAACACCCGGGGCTTAGAATTTTTTTCATGTGAATGTGAAAAGTTTTTCTGGTCCCATTTAAAAACCATGCACCAGAATCAACTTCTTTCAACTCAGTAATACATTTCGGATGTCTACCTATAGTTTAAAGCAGAAAAACAGGAACTTTTGAAATTTTCATTTTTTGGACAAAACCCCCGGGGGTTAGAATTTTTTTCATGTGAATGTGAAAAGTTTTTCTGGTCCCATTTAAAAACCATGCACCAGAATCAACTTCTTTCAACTCAGTAATACATTTCGGATGTCTACCTATAGTTTAAAGCAGAAAAACAGGATCTTTTGAAATTTTTATTTTTTGGACAAAACCCCCGGGGGTTAGAAATTTTTTCATGTGAATGTGAAAAGTTTTTCTGGTCCCATTTAAAAACCATGCACCAGAATCAACTTCTTTCAACTCAGTAATACATTTGGGATGTGTACCTATAGTTTAAAGCAGAAAAACAGGAACTTTTGAAATTTTCATTTTTTGGACAAAACCCCCGGGGGTTAGAAATTTTTTCATGTGAATGTGAAAAGTTTTTCTGGTCCCATTTAAAAACCATGCACCAGAATCAACTTCTTTCAACTCAGTAATACATTTGGGATGTGTAGCTATAGTTTAAGGCAGAAAAACAGGAACTTTTGAAATTTTCATTTTTTGGACAAAACACCCGGGGCTTAGAATTTTTTTCATGTGAATGTGAAAAGTTTTTCTGGTCCCATTTAAAAACCATGCACCAGAATCAACTTCTTTCAACTCAGTAATACATTTCGGATGTCTACCTATAGTTTAAAGCAGAAAAACAGGAACTTTTGAAATTTTCATTTTTTGGACAAAACCCCCGGGGGTTAGAAATTTTTTCATGTGAATGTGAAAAGTTTTTCTAGTCCCATTTAAAAACCATGCACCAGAATCAACTTCTTTCAACTCAGTAATACATTTGGGATGTCTACCTATAGTTTAAAGCAGAAAAACAGGAACTTTTGAAATTTTCATTTTTTGGACAAAACCCCCGGGGGTTAGAAATTTTTTCATGTGAATGTGAAAAGTTTTTCTGGTCCCATTTAAAAACCATGCACCATAATCAACTTCTTTCAACTCAGTAATACATTTGGGATGTGTGGCTATAGTTTAAAGCAAAAAAACAGGAACTTTTGAAATTTTCATTTTTTGGACAAAACCCCCGGGGTTAGAATTTTTTTCATGTGAATGTGAAAAGTTTTTCTGGTCCCATTTAAAAACCATGCACCAGAATCAACTTCTTTCAACTCAGTAATACATTTCGGATGTGTACCTATAGTTTAAAGCAGAAAAACAGGAACTTTTGAAATTTTCATTTTTTGGACAAAACCCCCGGGGGTTAGAAATTTTTTCATGTGAATGTGAAAAGTTTTTCTGGTCCCATTTAAAAACCATGCACCAGAATCAACTTCTTTCAACTCAGTAATACATTTGGGATGTGTAGCTATAGTTTAAGGCAGAAAAACAGGAACTTTTGAAATTTTCATTTTTTGGACAAAACCCCCGGGGGTTAGAATTTTTTTCATGTGAATGTGAAAAGTTTTTCTGGTCCCATTTAAAAACCATGCCCCAGAATCAACTTCTTTCAACTCAGTAATACATTTCGGATGTGTACCTATAGTTTAAAGCAGAAAAACAGGAACTTTTGAAATTTTCATTTTTTGGACAAAACCCCCGGGGGTTAGAATTTTTTTCATGTGAATGTGAAAAGTTTTTCTGGTCCCATTTAAAAACCATGCACCAGAATCCACTTCTTTCAACTCAGTAATACATTTGGGATGTGTACCTATAGTTTAAAGCAGAAAAACAGGAACTTTTGAAATTTTCATTTTTTGGACAAAACCCCCGGGGGTTAGAAATTTTTTCATGTGAATGTGAAAAGTTTTTCTGGTCCCATTTAAAAACCATGCACCAGAATCAACTTCTTTCAACTCAGTAATACATTTGGGATGTGTAGCTATAGTTTAAGGCAGAAAAACAGGAACTTTTGAAATTTTCATTTTTTGGACAAAACACCCGGGGCTTAGAATTTTTTCATGTGAATGTGAAAAGTTTTTCTGGTCCCATTTAAAAACCATGCACCAGAATCAACTTCTTTCAACTCAGTAATATATTTCGAATGTCTACCTATAGTTTAAAGCAGAAAAACAGGAACTTTTGAAATTTTCATTTTTTGGACAAAACACCCGGGGCTTAGAATTTTTTTCATGTGAATGTGAAAAGTTTTTCTGGTCCCATTTAAAAACCATGCACCAGAATCAACTTCTTTCAACTCAGTAATACATTTCGGATGTCTACCTATAGTTTAAAGCAGAAAAACAGGAACTTTTGAAATTTTCATTTTTTGGACAAAACCCCCGGGGGTTAGAATTTTTTTCATGTGAATGTGAAAAGTTTTTCTGGTCCCATTTAAAAACCATGCACCAGAATCAACTTCTTTCAACTCAGTAATACATTTCGGATGTCTACCTATAGTTTAAAGCAGAAAAACAGGATCTTTTGAAATTTTCATTTTTTGGACAAAACCCCCGGGGGTTAGAAATTTTTTCATGTGAATGTGAAAAGTTTTTCTGGTCCCATTTAAAAACCATGCACCAGAATCAACTTCTTTCAACTCAGTAATACATTTGGGATGTGTACCTATAGTTTAAAGCAGAAAAACAGGAACTTTTGAAATTTTCATTTTTTGGACAAAACCCCCGGGGGTTAGAAATTTTTTCATGTGAATGTGAAAAGTTTTTCTGGTCCCATTTAAAAACCATGCACCAGAATCAACTTCTTTCAACTCAGTAATACATTTGGGATGTGTACCTATAGTTTAAAGCAGAAAAACAGGAACTTTTGAAATTTTCATTTTTTGGACAAAACCCCCGGGGGTTAGAATTTTTTTCATGTGAATGTGAAAAGTTTTTCTGGTCCCATTTAAAAACCATGCACCAGAATCAACTTCTTTCAACTCAGTAATACATTTCGGATGTCTACCTATAGTTTAAAGCAGAAAAACAGGAACTTTTGAAATTTTAATTTTTGGACAAAACCCCCGGGGGTTAGAATATTTTTCATGTGAATGTGAAAAGTTTTTCTGGTCCCATTTAAAAACCATGCACCAGAATCAACTTCTTTCTACTCAGTAATACATTTCGGATGTCTACCTATAGTTTAAAGCAGAAAAACAGGATCTTTTGAAATTTTCATTTTTTGGACAAAACCCCCGGGGGTTAGAAATTTTGTCATGTGAATGTGAAAAGTTTTTCTGGTCCCATTTAAAAACCATGCACCAGAATCAACTTCTTTCAACTCAGTAATACATTTGGGATGTGTAGCTATAGTGTAAGGCAGAAAAACAGGAACTTTTGAAATTTTCATTTTTTGGACAAAACACCCGGGGCTTAGAATTTTTTTCATGTGAATGTGAAAAGTTTTTCTGGTCCCATTTAAAAACCATGCACCAGAATCAACTTCTTTCAACTCAGTAATACATTTCGGATGTCTACCTATAGTTTAAAGCAGAAAAACAGGAACTTTTGAAATTTTCATTTTTTGGACAAAACCCCCGGGGGTTAGAAATTTTTTCATGTGAATGTGAAAAGTTTTTCTGGTCCCATTTAAAAACCATGCACCAGAATCAACTTCTTTCAACTCAGTAATACATTTCGGATGTCTACCTATAGTTTAAAGCAGAAAAACAGGATCTTTTGAAATTTTCATTTTTTGGACAAAACCCCCGGGGGTTAGAAATTTTTTCATGTGAATGTGAAAAGTTTTTCTGGTCCCATTTAAAAACCATGCACCAGAATCAACTTCTTTCAACTCAGTAATACATTTGGGATGTGTACCTATAGTTTAAAGCAGAAAAACAGGAACTTTTGAAATTTTCATTTTTTGGACAAAACCCCCGGGGGTTAGAATTTTTTTCATGTGAATGTGAAAAGTTTTTCTGGTCCCATTTAAAAACCATGCACCAGAATCAACTTCTTTCAACTCAGTAATACATTTCGGATGTCTACCTATAGTTTAAAGCAGAAAAACAGGAACTTTTGAAATTTTAATTTTTGGACAAAACCCCCGGGGGTTAGAATATTTTTCATGTGAATGTGAAAAGTTTTTCTGGTCCCATTTAAAAACCATGCACCAGAATCAACTTCTTTCTACTCAGTAATACATTTCGGATGTCTACCTATAGTTTAAAGCAGAAAAACAGGATCTTTTGAAATTTTCATTTTTTGGACAAAACCCCCGGGGGTTAGAAATTTTGTCATGTGAATGTGAAAAGTTTTTCTGGTCCCATTTAAAAACCATGCACCAGAATCAACTTCTTTCAACTCAGTAATACATTTGGGATGTGTAGCTATAGTGTAAGGCAGAAAAACAGGAACTTTTGAAATTTTCATTTTTTGGACAAAACACCCGGGGCTTAGAATTTTTTTCATGTGAATGTGAAAAGTTTTTCTGGTCCCATTTAAAAACCATGCACCAGAATCAACTTCTTTCAACTCAGTAATACATTTCGGATGTCTACCTATAGTTTAAAGCAGAAAAACAGGAACTTTTGAAATTTTCATTTTTTGGACAAAACCCCCGGGGGTTAGAAATTTTTTCATGTGAATGTGAAAAGTTTTTCTGGTCCCATTTAAAAACCATGCACCAGAATCAACTTCTTTCAACTCAGTAATACATTTCGGATGTCTACCTATAGTTTAAAGCAGAAAAACAGGATCTTTTGAAATTTTCATTTTTTGGACAAAACCCCCGGGGGTTAGAAATTTTTTCATGTGAATGTGAAAAGTTTTTCTGGTCCCATTTAAAAACCATGCACCAGAATCAACTTCTTTCAACTCAGTAATACATTTCGGATGTCTACCTATAGTTTAAAGCAGAAAAACAGGAACTTTTGAAATTTTCATTTTTTGGACAAAACCCCCGGGGGTTAGAAATTTTTTCATGTGAATGTGAAAAGTTTTTCTGGTCCCATTTAAAAACCATGCACCATAATCAACTTCTTTCAACTCAGTAATACATTTGGGATGTGTGGCTATAGTTTAAAGCAAAAAAACAGGAACTTTTGAAATTTTCATTTTTTGGACAAAACCTCCGGGGGTTAGAATTTTTTTCATGTGAATGTGAAAAGTTTTTCTGGTCCCATTTAAAAACCATGCACCAGAATCAACTTCTTTCAACTCAGTAATACATTTGGGATGTGTAGCTATAGTTTAAGGCAGAAAAACAGGAACTTTTGACATTTTCATTTTTTGGACAAAACCCCCGGGGGTTAGAATTTTTTTCATGTGAATGTGAAAAGTTTTTCTGGTCCCATTTAAAAACCATGCACCAGAATCAACTTCTTTCAACTCAGTATTACATTTCGGATGTGTACCTATAGTTTAAAGCAGAAAAACAGGAACTTTTGAAATTTTCACTTTTGGACAAAACCCCCGGGGGTTAGAATTTTTTTCATGTGAATGTGAAAAGTTTTTCTGGTCCCATTTAAAAACCATGCACCAGAATCAACTTCTTTCAACTCAGTAATACATTTCGGATGTCTACCTATAGTTTAAAGCAGAAAAACAGGATCTTTTGAAATTTTCATTTTTTGGACAAAACCCCCGGGGGTTAGAAATTTTTTCATGTGAATGTGAAAAGTTTTTCTGGTCCCATTTAAAAACCATGCACCAGAATCAACTTCTTTCAACTCAGTAATACATTTCGGATGTCTACCTATAGTTTAAAGCAGAAAAACAGGAACTTTTGAAATTTTCATTTTTTGGACAAAACCCCCGGGGGTTAGAATTTTTTTCATGTGAATGTGAAAAGTTTTTCTGGTCCCATTTAAAAACCATGCACCAGAATCAACTTCTTTCAACTCAGTAATACATTTCGGATGTGTACCTATAGTTTAAAGCAGAAAAACAGGAACTTTTGAAATTTTCATTTTTTGGACAAAACCCCCGGGGGTTAGAAATTTTTTCATATGAATGTGAAAAGTTTTTCTGGTCCCATTTAAAAACCATGCACCATAATCAACTTCTTTCAACTCAGTAATACATTTGGGATGTGTGGCTATAATTTAAAGCAAAAAAACAGGAACTTTTGAAATTTTCATTTTTTGGACAAAACCCCCGGGGGTTAGAATTTTTTTCATGTGAATGTGAAAAGTTTTTCTGGTCCCATTTAAAAACCATGCACCAGAATCAACTTCTTTCACCTCAGTAATACATTTCGGATGTGTACCTATAGTTTAAAGCAGAAAAACAGGAACTTTTGAAATTTTCATTTTTTGGACAAAACCCCCGGGGGTTAGAAATTTTTTCATGTGAATGTGAAAAGTTTTTCTGGTCCCATTTAAAAACCATGCACCAGAATCAACTTCTTTCAACTCAGTAATACATTTGGGATGTGTAGCTATAGTTTAAGGCAGAAAAACAGGAACTTTTGAAATTTTAATTTTTTGGACAAAACCCCCGGGGGTTTGAATTTTTTTCATGTGAATGTGAAAAGTTTTTCTGGTCCCATTTAAAAACCATGCACCAGAATCAACTTCTTTCAACTCAGTAATACATTTCGGATGTGTACCTATAGTTTAAAGCAGAAAAACAGGAACTTTTGAAATTTTCATTTTTTGGACAAAACCCCCGGGGGTTAGAATTTTTTTCATGTGAATGTGAAAAGTTTTTCTGGTCCCATTTAAAAACCATGCACCAGAATCCACTTCTTTCAACTCAGTAATACATTTGGGATGTGTACCTATAGTTTAAAGCAGAAAAACAGGAACTTTTGAAATTTTCATTTTTTGGACAAAACCCCCGGGGGTTAGAAATTTTTTCATGTGAATGTGAAAAGTTTTTCTGGTCCCATTTAAAAACCATGCACCAGAATCAACTTCTTTCAACTCAGTAATACATTTGGGATGTGTAGCTATAGTTTAAGGCAGAAAAACAGGAACTTTTGAAATTTTCATTTTTTGGACAAAACCCCCGGGGGTTAGAATTTTTTTCATGTGAATGTGAAAAGTTTTTCTGGTCCCATTTAAAAACCATGCACCAGAATCAACTTCTTTCAACTCAGTAATACATTTCGGATGTGTACCTATAGTTTAAAGCAGAAAAACAGGAACTTTTGAAATTTTCATTTTTTGGACAAAACCCCCGGGGGTTAGAATTTTTTTCATGTGAATGTGAAAAGTTTTTCTGGTCCCATTTAAAAACCATGCACCAGAATCAACTTCTTTCAACTCAGTAATACATTTGGGATGTGTACCTATAGTTTAAAGCAGAAAAACAGGAACTTTTTAAATTTTCATTTTTTGGACAAAACCCCCGGGGGTTAGAAATTTTTTCATGTGAATGTGAAAAGTTTTTCTGGTCCCATTTAAAAACCATGCACCAGAATCAACTTCTTTCAACTCAGTAATACATTTGGGATGTGTAGCTATAGTTTAAGGCAGAAAAACAGGAACTTTTGAAATTTTCATTTTTTGGACAAAACACCCGGGGCTTAGAATTTTTTTTATGTGAATGTGAAAAGTTTTTCTGGTCCCATTTAAAAACCATGCACCAGAATCAACTTCTTTCAACTCAGTAATACATTTCGGATGTCTACCTATAGTTTAAAGCAGAAAAACAGGAACTTTTGAAATTTTCATTTTTTGGACAAAACCCCCGGGGGTTAGAAATTTTTTCATGTGAATGTGAAAAGTTTTTCTGGTCCCATTTAAAAACCATGCACCAGAATCAACTTCTTTCAACTCAGTAATACATTTGGGATGTGTAGCTATAGTGTAAGGCAGAAAAACAGGAACTTTTGAAATTTTCATTTTTTGGACAAAACACCCGGGGGCTTAGAATTTTTTTCATGTGAATGTGAAAAGTTTTTCTGGTCCCATTTAAAAACCATGCACCAGAATCAACTTCTTTCAACTCAGTAATACATTTCGGATGTCTACCTATAGTTTAAAGCAGAAAAACAGGAACTTTTGAAATTTTCATTTTTTGGACAAAACACCCGGGGCTTAGAATTTTTTTCATGTGAATGTGAAAAGTTTTTCTGGTCCCATTTAAAAACCATGCACCAGAATCAACTTCTTTCAACTCAGTAATACATTTGGGATGTCTACCTATAGTTTAAAGCAGAAAAACAGGAACTTTTGAAATTTTCATTTTTTGGACAAAACCCCCGGGGGTTAGAAATTTTTTCATGTGAATGTGAAAAGTTTTTCTGGTCCCATTTAAAAACCATGCACCATAATCAACTTCTTTCAACTCAGTAATACATTTGGGATGTGTGGCTATAGTTTAAAGCAAAAAAACAGGAACTTTTGAAATTTTCATTTTTTGGACAAAACCCCCGGGGTTAGAATTTCTTTCATGTGAATGTGAAAAGTTTTTCTGGTCCCATTTAAAAACCATGCACCAGAATCAACTTCTTTCAACTCAGTAATACATTTCGGATGTGTACCTATAGTTTAAAGCAGAAAAACAGGAACTTTTGAAATTTTCATTTTTTGGACAAAACCCCCGGGGGTTAGAAATTTTTTCATGTGAATGTGAAAAGTTTTTCTGGTCCCATTTAAAAACCATGCACCAGAATCAACTTCTTTCAACTCAGTAATACATTTGGGATGTGTAGCTATAGTTTAAGGCAGAAAAACAGGAACTTTTGAAATTTTCATTTTTTGGACAAAACCCCCGGGGGTTAGAATTTTTTTCATGTGAATGTGAAAAGTTTTTCTGGTCCCATTTAAAAACCATGCCCCAGAATCAACTTCTTTCAACTCAGTAATACATTTGGGATGTGTACCTATAGTTTAAAGCAGAAAAACAGGAACTTTTGAAATTTTCATTTTTTGGACAAAACCCCCGGGGGTTAGAATTTTTTTCATGTGAATGTGAAAAGTTTTTCTGGTCCCATTTAAAAACCATGCACCAGAATCCACTTCTTTCAACTCAGTAATACATTTGGGATGTGTACCTATAGTTTAAAGCAGAAAAACAGGAACTTTTGAAATTTTCATTTTTTGGACAAAACCCCCGGGGGTTAGAAATTTTTTCATGTGAATGTGAAAAGTTTTTCTGGTCCCATTTAAAAACCATGCACCAGAATCAACTTCTTTCAACTCAGTAATACATTTGGGATGTGTAGCTATAGTTTAAGGCAGAAAAACAGGAACTTTTGAAATTTTCATTTTTTGGACAAAACCCCCGGGGGTTAGAATTTTTTTCATGTGAATGTGAAAAGTTTTTCTGGTCCCATTTAAAAACCATGCACCAGAATCAACTTCTTTCAACTCAGTAATACATTTCGGATGTGTACCTATAGTTTAAAGCAGAAAAACAGGAACTTTTGAAATTTTCATTTTTTGGACAAAACCCCCGGGGGTTAGAATTTTTTTCATGTGAATGTGAAAAGTTTTTCTGGTCCCATTTAAAAACCATGCACCAGAATCAACTTCTTTCAACTCAGTAATACATTTGGGATGTGTACCTATAGTTTAAAGCAGAAAAACAGGAACTTTTTAAATTTTCATTTTTTGGACAAAACCCCCGGGGGTTAGAATTTTTTTCATGTGAATGTGAAAAGTTTTTCTGGTCCCATTTAAAAACCATGCACCAGAATCAACTTCTTTCAACTCAGTAATACATTTGGGATGTGTACCTATAGTTTAAAGCAGAAAAACAGGAACTTTTGAAATTTTCATTTTTTGGACAAAACCCCCGGGGGTTAGAAATTTTTTCATGTGAATGTGAAAAGTTTTTCTGGTCCCATTTAAAAACCATGCACCAGAATCAACTTCTTTCAACTCAGTAATACATTTGGGATGTGTAGCTATAGTTTAAGGCAGAAAAACAGGAACTTTTGACATTTTCATTTTTTGGACAAAACCCCCGGGGGTTAGAATTTTTTTCATGTGAATGTGAAAAGTTTTTCTGGTCCCATTTAAAAACCATGCACCAGAATCAACTTCTTTCAACTCAGTATTACATTTCGGATGTGTACCTATAGTTTAAAGCAGAAAAACAGGAACTTTTGAAATTTTCATTTTTGGACAAAACCCCCGGGGGTTAGAATTTTTTTCATGTGAATGTGAAAAGTTTTTCTGGTCCCATTTAAAAACCATGCACCAGAATCAACTTCTTTCAACTCAGTAATACATTTCGGATGTCTACCTATAGTTTAAAGCAGAAAAACAGGATCTTTTGAAATTTTCATTTTTTGGACAAAACCCCCGGGGGTTAGAAATTTTTTCATGTGAATGTGAAAAGTTTTTCTGGTCCCATTTAAAAACCATGCACCAGAATCAACTTCTTTCAACTCAGTAATACATTTCGGATGTCTACCTATAGTTTAAAGCAGAAAAACAGGAATTTTTGAAATTTTAATTTTTTGGACAAAACCCCCGGGGGTTAGAATTTTTTTCATGTGAATGTGAAAAGTTTTTCTGGTCCCATTTAAAAACCATGCACCAGAATCAACTTCTTTCAACTCAGTAATACATTTCGGATGTGTACCTATAGTTTAAAGCAGAAAAACAGGAACTTTTGAAATTTTCATTTTTTGGACAAAACCCCCGGGGGTTAGAAATTTTTTCATATGAATGTGAAAAGTTTTTCTGGTCCCATTTAAAAACCATGCACCATAATCAACTTCTTTCAACTCAGTAATACATTTGGGATGTGTGGCTATAATTTAAAGCAAAAAAACAGGAACTTTTGAAATTTTCATTTTTTGGACAAAACCCCCGGGGGTTAGAATTTTTTTCATGTGAATGTGAAAAGTTTTTCTGGTCCCATTTAAAAACCATGCACCAGAATCAACTTCTTTCACCTCAGTAATACATTTCGGATGTGTACCTATAGTTTAAAGCAGAAAAACAGGAACTTTTGAAATTTTCATTTTTTGGACAAAACCCCCGGGGGTTAGAAATTTTTTCATGTGAATGTGAAAAGTTTTTCTGGTCCCATTTAAAAACCATGCACCAGAATCAACTTCTTTCAACTCAGTAATACATTTGGGATGTGTAGCTATAGTTTAAGGCAGAAAAACAGGAACTTTTGAAATTTTAATTTTTTGGACAAAACCCCCGGGGGTTTGAATTTTTTTCATGTGAATGTGAAAAGTTTTTCTGGTCCCATTTAAAAACCATGCACCAGAATCAACTTCTTTCAACTCAGTAATACATTTCGGATGTGTACCTATAGTTTAAAGCAGAAAAACAGGAACTTTTGAAATTTTCATTTTTTGGACAAAACCCCCGGGGGTTAGAATTTTTTTCATGTGAATGTGAAAAGTTTTTCTGGTCCCATTTAAAAACCATGCACCAGAATCCACTTCTTTCAACTCAGTAATACATTTGGGATGTGTACCTATAGTTTAAAGCAGAAAAACAGGAACTTTTGAAATTTTCATTTTTTGGACAAAACCCCCGGGGGTTAGAAATTTTTTCATGTGAATGTGAAAAGTTTTTCTGGTCCCATTTAAAAACCATGCACCAGAATCAACTTCTTTCAACTCAGTAATACATTTGGGATGTGTAGCTATAGTTTAAGGCAGAAAAACAGGAACTTTTGAAATTTTCATTTTTTGGACAAAACCCCCGGGGGTTAGAATTTTTTTCATGTGAATGTGAAAAGTTTTTCTGGTCCCATTTAAAAACCATGCACCAGAATCAACTTCTTTCAACTCAGTAATACATTTCGGATGTGTACCTATAGTTTAAAGCAGAAAAACAGGAACTTTTGAAATTTTCATTTTTTGGACAAAACCCCCGGGGGTTAGAATTTTTTTCATGTGAATGTGAAAAGTTTTTCTGGTCCCATTTAAAAACCATGCACCAGAATCAACTTCTTTCAACTCAGTAATACATTTGGGATGTGTACCTATAGTTTAAAGCAGAAAAACAGGAACTTTTTAAATTTTCATTTTTTGGACAAAACCCCCGGGGGTTAGAAATTTTTTCATGTGAATGTGAAAAGTTTTTCTGGTCCCATTTAAAAACCATGCACCAGAATCAACTTCTTTCAACTCAGTAATACATTTGGGATGTGTAGCTATAGTTTAAGGCAGAAAAACAGGAACTTTTGAAATTTTCATTTTTTGGACAAAACACCCGGGGCTTAGAATTTTTTTTATGTGAATGTGAAAAGTTTTTCTGGTCCCATTTAAAAACCATGCACCAGAATCAACTTCTTTCAACTCAGTAATACATTTCGGATGTCTACCTATAGTTTAAAGCAGAAAAACAGGAACTTTTGAAATTTTCATTTTTTGGACAAAACCCCCGGGGGTTAGAAATTTTTTCATGTGAATGTGAAAAGTTTTTCTGGTCCCATTTAAAAACCATGCACCAGAATCAACTTCTTTCAACTCAGTAATACATTTGGGATGTGTAGCTATAGTGTAAGGCAGAAAAACAGGAACTTTTGAAATTTTCATTTTTTGGACAAAACACCCGGGGGCTTAGAATTTTTTTCATGTGAATGTGAAAAGTTTTTCTGGTCCCATTTAAAAACCATGCACCAGAATCAACTTCTTTCAACTCAGTAATACATTTCGGATGTCTACCTATAGTTTAAAGCAGAAAAACAGGAACTTTTGAAATTTTCATTTTTTGGACAAAACACCCGGGGCTTAGAATTTTTTTCATGTGAATGTGAAAAGTTTTTCTGGTCCCATTTAAAAACCATGCACCAGAATCAACTTCTTTCAACTCAGTAATACATTTGGGATGTCTACCTATAGTTTAAAGCAGAAAAACAGGAACTTTTGAAATTTTCATTTTTTGGACAAAACCCCCGGGGGTTAGAAATTTTTTCATGTGAATGTGAAAAGTTTTTCTGGTCCCATTTAAAAACCATGCACCATAATCAACTTCTTTCAACTCAGTAATACATTTGGGATGTGTGGCTATAGTTTAAAGCAAAAAAACAGGAACTTTTGAAATTTTCATTTTTTGGACAAAACCCCCGGGGTTAGAATTTCTTTCATGTGAATGTGAAAAGTTTTTCTGGTCCCATTTAAAAACCATGCACCAGAATCAACTTCTTTCAACTCAGTAATACATTTCGGATGTGTACCTATAGTTTAAAGCAGAAAAACAGGAACTTTTGAAATTTTCATTTTTTGGACAAAACCCCCGGGGGTTAGAAATTTTTTCATGTGAATGTGAAAAGTTTTTCTGGTCCCATTTAAAAACCATGCACCAGAATCAACTTCTTTCAACTCAGTAATACATTTGGGATGTGTAGCTATAGTTTAAGGCAGAAAAACAGGAACTTTTGAAATTTTCATTTTTTGGACAAAACCCCCGGGGGTTAGAATTTTTTTCATGTGAATGTGAAAAGTTTTTCTGGTCCCATTTAAAAACCATGCCCCAGAATCAACTTCTTTCAACTCAGTAATACATTTGGGATGTGTACCTATAGTTTAAAGCAGAAAAACAGGAACTTTTGAAATTTTCATTTTTTGGACAAAACCCCCGGGGGTTAGAATTTTTTTCATGTGAATGTGAAAAGTTTTTCTGGTCCCATTTAAAAACCATGCACCAGAATCCACTTCTTTCAACTCAGTAATACATTTGGGATGTGTACCTATAGTTTAAAGCAGAAAAACAGGAACTTTTGAAATTTTCATTTTTTGGACAAAACCCCCGGGGGTTAGAAATTTTTTCATGTGAATGTGAAAAGTTTTTCTGGTCCCATTTAAAAACCATGCACCAGAATCAACTTCTTTCAACTCAGTAATACATTTGGGATGTGTAGCTATAGTTTAAGGCAGAAAAACAGGAACTTTTGAAATTTTCATTTTTTGGACAAAACCCCCGGGGGTTAGAATTTTTTTCATGTGAATGTGAAAAGTTTTTCTGGTCCCATTTAAAAACCATGCACCAGAATCAACTTCTTTCAACTCAGTAATACATTTCGGATGTGTACCTATAGTTTAAAGCAGAAAAACAGGAACTTTTGAAATTTTCATTTTTTGGACAAAACCCCCGGGGGTTAGAATTTTTTTCATGTGAATGTGAAAAGTTTTTCTGGTCCCATTTAAAAACCATGCACCAGAATCAACTTCTTTCAACTCAGTAATACATTTGGGATGTGTACCTATAGTTTAAAGCAGAAAAACAGGAACTTTTTAAATTTTCATTTTTTGGACAAAACCCCCGGGGGTTAGAAATTTTTTCATGTGAATGTGAAAAGTTTTTCTGGTCCCATTTAAAAACCATGCACCAGAATCAACTTCTTTCAACTCAGTAATACATTTGGGATGTGTAGCTATAGTTTAAGGCAGAAAAACAGGAACTTTTGAAATTTTCATTTTTTGGACAAAACACCCGGGGCTTCGAATTTTTTTTATGTGAATGTGAAAAGTTTTTCTGGTCCCATTTAAAAACCATGCACCAGAATCAACTTCTTTCAACTCAGTAATACATTTCGGATGTCTACCTATAGTTTAAAGCAGAAAAACAGGAACTTTTGAAATTTTCATTTTTTGGACAAAACCCCCGGGGTTAGAATTTCTTTCATGTGAATGTGAAAAGTTTTTCTGGTCCCATTTAAAAACCATGCACCAGAATCAACTTCTTTCAACTCAGTAATACATTTCGGATGTGTACCTATAGTTTAAAGCAGAAAAACAGGAACTTTTGAAATTTTCATTTTTTGGACAAAACCCCCGGGGGTTAGAAATTTTTTCATGTGAATGTGAAAAGTTTTTCTGGTCCCATTTAAAAACCATGCACCAGAATCAACTTCTTTCAACTCAGTAATACATTTGGGATGTGTAGCTATAGTTTAAGGCAGAAAAACAGGAACTTTTGAAATTTTCATTTTTTGGACAAAACCCCCGGGGGTTAGAATTTTTTTCATGTGAATGTGAAAAGTTTTTCTGGTCCCATTTAAAAACCATGCCCCAGAATCAACTTCTTTCAACTCAGTAATACATTTGGGATGTGTACCTATAGTTTAAAGCAGAAAAACAGGAACTTTTGAAATTTTCATTTTTTGGACAAAACCCCCGGGGGTTAGAATTTTTTTCATGTGAATGTGAAAAGTTTTTCTGGTCCCATTTAAAAACCATGCACCAGAATCCACTTCTTTCAACTCAGTAATACATTTGGGATGTGTACCTATAGTTTAAAGCAGAAAAACAGGAACTTTTGAAATTTTCATTTTTTGGACAAAACCCCCGGGGGTTAGAAATTTTTTCATGTGAATGTGAAAAGTTTTTCTGGTCCCATTTAAAAACCATGCACCAGAATCAACTTCTTTCAACTCAGTAATACATTTGGGATGTGTAGCTATAGTTTAAGGCAGAAAAACAGGAACTTTTGAAATTTTCATTTTTTGGACAAAACCCCCGGGGGTTAGAATTTTTTTCATGTGAATGTGAAAAGTTTTTCTGGTCCCATTTAAAAACCATGCACCAGAATCAACTTCTTTCAACTCAGTAATACATTTCGGATGTGTACCTATAGTTTAAAGCAGAAAAACAGGAACTTTTGAAATTTTCATTTTTTGGACAAAACCCCCGGGGGTTAGAATTTTTTTCATGTGAATGTGAAAAGTTTTTCTGGTCCCATTTAAAAACCATGCACCAGAATCAACTTCTTTCAACTCAGTAATACATTTGGGATGTGTACCTATAGTTTAAAGCAGAAAAACAGGAACTTTTTAAATTTTCATTTTTTGGACAAAACCCCCGGGGGTTAGAAATTTTTTCATGTGAATGTGAAAAGTTTTTCTGGTCCCATTTAAAAACCATGCACCAGAATCAACTTCTTTCAACTCAGTAATACATTTGGGATGTGTAGCTATAGTTTAAGGCAGAAAAACAGGAACTTTTGAAATTTTCATTTTTTGGACAAAACACCCGGGGCTTCGAATTTTTTTTATGTGAATGTGAAAAGTTTTTCTGGTCCCATTTAAAAACCATGCACCAGAATCAACTTCTTTCAACTCAGTAATACATTTCGGATGTCTACCTATAGTTTAAAGCAGAAAAACAGGAACTTTTGAAATTTTCATTTTTTGGACAAAACCCCCGGGGGTTAGAAATTTTTTCATGTGAATGTGAAAAGTTTTTCTGGTCCCATTTAAAAACCATGCACCAGAATCAACTTCTTTCAACTCAGTAATACATTTGGGATGTGTAGCTATAGTGTAAGGCAGAAAAACAGGAACTTTTGAAATTTTCATTTTTTATACAAAACACCCGGGGGCTTAGAATTTTTTTCATGTGAATGTGAAAAGTTTTTCTGGTCCCATTTAAAAACCATGCACCAGAATCAACTTCTTTCAACTCAGTAATACATTTCGGATGTCTACCTATAGTTTAAAGCAGAAAAACAGGAACTTTTGAAATTTTCATTTTTTGGACAAAACACCCGGGGCTTAGAATTTTTTTCATGTGAATGTGAAAAGTTTTTCTGGTCCCATTTAAAAACCATGCACCAGAATCAACTTCTTTCAACTCAGTAATACATTTGGGATGTCTACCTATAGTTTAAAGCAGAAAAACAGGAACTTTTGAAATTTTCATTTTTTGGACAAAACCCCCGGGGGTTAGAAATTTTTTCATGTGAATGTGAAAAGTTTTTCTGGTCCCATTTAAAAACCATGCACCAGAATCAACTTCTTTCAACTCAGTAATACATTTGGGATGTGTAGCTATAGTTTAAGGCAGAAAAACAGGAACTTTTGAAATTTTCATTTTTTGGACAAAACACCCGGGGCTTAGAATTTTTTCATGTGAATGTGAAAAGTTTTTCTGGTCCCATTTAAAAACCATGCACCAGAATCAACTTCTTTCAACTCAGTAATACATTTGGGATGTGTACCTATAGTTTAAAGCAGAAAAACAGGAACTTTTGAAATTTTCATTTTTTGGACAAAACCCCCGGGGGTTAGAATTTTTTTCATGTGAATGTGAAAAGTTTTTCTGGTCCCATTTAAAAACCATGCACCAGAATCCACTTCTTTCAACTCAGTAATACATTTGGGATGTGTACCTATAGTTTAAAGCAGAAAAACAGGAACTTTTGAAATTTTCATTTTTTGGACAAAACCCCCGGGGGTTAGAAATTTTTTCATGTGAATGTGAAAAGTTTTTCTGGTCCCATTTAAAAACCATGCACCAGAATCAACTTCTTTCAACTCAGTAATACATTTGGGATGTGTAGCTATAGTTTAAGGCAGAAAAACAGGAACTTTTGAAATTTTCATTTTTTGGACAAAACCCCCGGGGGTTAGAATTTTTTTCATGTGAATGTGAAAAGTTTTTCTGGTCCCATTTAAAAACCATGCACCAGAATCAACTTCTTTCAACTCAGTAATACATTTCGGATGTGTACCTATAGTTTAAAGCAGAAAAACAGGAACTTTTGAAATTTTCATTTTTTGGACAAAACCCCCGGGGGTTAGAATTTTTTTCATGTGAATGTGAAAAGTTTTTCTGGTCCCATTTAAAAACCATGCACCAGAATCAACTTCTTTCAACTCAGTAATACATTTGGGATGTGTACCTATAGTTTAAAGCAGAAAAACAGGAACTTTTTAAATTTTCATTTTTTGGACAAAACCCCCGGGGGTTAGAAATTTTTTCATGTGAATGTGAAAAGTTTTTCTGGTCCCATTTAAAAACCATGCACCAGAATCAACTTCTTTCAACTCAGTAATACATTTGGGATGTGTAGCTATAGTTTAAGGCAGAAAAACAGGAACTTTTGAAATTTTCATTTTTTGGACAAAACACCCGGGGCTTAGAATTTTTTTTATGTGAATGTGAAAAGTTTTTCTGGTCCCATTTAAAAACCATGCACCAGAATCAACTTCTTTCAACTCAGTAATACATTTCGGATGTCTACCTATAGTTTAAAGCAGAAAAACAGGAACTTTTGAAATTTTCATTTTTTGGACAAAACCCCCGGGGGTTAGAAATTTTTTCATGTGAATGTGAAAAGTTTTTCTGGTCCCATTTAAAAACCATGCACCAGAATCAACTTCTTTCAACTCAGTAATACATTTGGGATGTGTAGCTATAGTGTAAGGCAGAAAAACAGGAACTTTTGAAATTTTCATTTTTTGGACAAAACACCCGGGGGCTTAGAATTTTTTTCATGTGAATGTGAAAAGTTTTTCTGGTCCCATTTAAAAACCATGCACCAGAATCAACTTCTTTCAACTCAGTAATACATTTCGGATGTCTACCTATAGTTTAAAGCAGAAAAACAGGAACTTTTGAAATTTTCATTTTTTGGACAAAACCCCCGGGGGTTAGAAATTTTTTCATGTGAATGTGAAAAGTTTTTCTGGTCCCATTTAAAAACCATGCACCAGAATCAACTTCTTTCAACTCAGTAATACATTTGGGATGTGTAGCTATAGTTTAAGGCAGAAAAACAGGAACTTTTGAAATTTTCATTTTTTGGACAAAACACCCGGGGCTTAGAATTTTTTCATGTGAATGTGAAAAGTTTTTCTGGTCCCATTTAAAAACCATGCACCAGAATCAACTTCTTTCAACTCAGTAATACATTTGGGATGTGTACCTATAGTTTAAAGCAGAAAAACAGGAACTTTTGAAATTTTCATTTTTTGGACAAAACCCCCGGGGTTAGAATTTCTTTCATGTGAATGTGAAAAGTTTTTCTGGTCCCATTTAAAAACCATGCACCAGAATCCACTTCTTTCAACTCAGTAATACATTTGGGATGTGTACCTATAGTTTAAAGCAGAAAAACAGGAACTTTTGAAATTTTCATTTTTTGGACAAAACCCCCGGGGGTTAGAAATTTTTTCATGTGAATGTGAAAAGTTTTTCTGGTCCCATTTAAAAACCATGCACCAGAATCAACTTCTTTCAACTCAGTAATACATTTGGGATGTGTAGCTATAGTTTAAGGCAGAAAAACAGGAACTTTTGAAATTTTCATTTTTTGGACAAAACCCCCGGGGGTTAGAATTTTTTTCATGTGAATGTGAAAAGTTTTTCTGGTCCCATTTAAAAACCATGCACCAGAATCAACTTCTTTCAACTCAGTAATACATTTCGGATGTGTACCTATAGTTTAAAGCAGAAAAACAGGAACTTTTGAAATTTTCATTTTTTGGACAAAACCCCCGGGGGTTAGAATTTTTTTCATGTGAATGTGAAAAGTTTTTCTGGTCCCATTTAAAAACCATGCACCAGAATCAACTTCTTTCAACTCAGTAATACATTTGGGATGTGTACCTATAGTTTAAAGCAGAAAAACAGGAACTTTTTAAATTTTCATTTTTTGGACAAAACCCCCGGGGGTTAGAAATTTTTTCATGTGAATGTGAAAAGTTTTTCTGGTCCCATTTAAAAACCATGCACCAGAATCAACTTCTTTCAACTCAGTAATACATTTGGGATGTGTAGCTATAGTTTAAGGCAGAAAAACAGGAACTTTTGAAATTTTCATTTTTTGGACAAAACACCCGGGGCTTAGAATTTTTTTTATGTGAATGTGAAAAGTTTTTCTGGTCCCATTTAAAAACCATGCACCAGAATCAACTTCTTTCAACTCAGTAATACATTTCGGATGTCTACCTATAGTTTAAAGCAGAAAAACAGGAACTTTTGAAATTTTCATTTTTTGGACAAAACCCCCGGGGGTTAGAAATTTTTTCATGTGAATGTGAAAAGTTTTTCTGGTCCCATTTAAAAACCATGCACCATAATCAACTTCTTTCAACTCAGTAATACATTTGGGATGTGTGGCTATAGTTTAAAGCAAAAAAACAGGAACTTTTGAAATTTTCATTTTTTGGACAAAACCCCCGGGGTTAGAATTTTTTTCATGTGAATGTGAAAAGTTTTTCTGGTCCCATTTAAAAACCATGCACCAGAATCAACTTCTTTCAACTCAGTAATACATTTCGGATGTCTACCTATAGTTTAAAGCAGAAAAACAGGAACTTTTGAAATTTTCATTTTTTGGACAAAACCCCCGGGGGTTAGAAATTTTTTCATGTGAATGTGAAAAGTTTTTCTGGTCCCATTTAAAAACCATGCACCAGAATCAACTTCTTTCAACTCAGTAATACATTTGGGATGTGTAGCTATAGTGTAAGGCAGAAAAACAGGAACTTTTGAAATTTTCATTTTTTGGACAAAACACCCGGGGGCTTAGAATTTTTTTCATGTGAATGTGAAAAGTTTTTCTGGTCCCATTTAAAAACCATGC
This sequence comes from Crinia signifera, assembly GCF_055691185.1. Lineage (NCBI taxonomy): Eukaryota > Metazoa > Chordata > Amphibia > Anura > Myobatrachidae > Crinia > Crinia signifera. Next base: position 23,165,181 of record NC_139222.1, on the reverse strand, counting down.
ACCAGAATCAACTTCTTTCAACTCAGTAATACATTTCGGATGTCTACCTATAGTTTAAAGCAGAAAAACAGGAACTTTTGAAATTTTCATTTTTTGGACAAAACCCCCGGGGGTTAGAAATTTTTTCATGTGAATGTGAAAAGTTTTTCTGGTCCCATTTAAAAACCATGCACCAGAATCAACTTCTTTCAACTCAGTAATACATTTGGGATGTGTAGCTATAGTTTAAGGCAGAAAAACAGGAACTTTTGAAATTTTCATTTTTTGGACAAAACACCCGGGGCTTAGAATTTTTTCATGTGAATGTGAAAAGTTTTTCTGGTCCCATTTAAAAACCATGCACCAGAATCAACTTCTTTCAACTCAGTAATACATTTGGGATGTGTGGCTATAGTTTAAAGCAGAAAAACAGGAACTTTTGAAATTTTCATTTTTTGGACAAAACCCCCGGGGTTAGAATTTCTTTCATGTGAATGTGAAAAGTTTTTCTGGTCCCATTTAAAAACCATGCACCAGAATCAACTTCTTTCAACTCAGTAATACATTTCGGATGTGTACCTATAGTTTAAAGCAGAAAAACAGGAACTTTTGAAATTTTCATTTTTTGGACAAAACCCCCGGGGGTTAGAAATTTTTTCATGTGAATGTGAAAAGTTTTTCTGGTCCCATTTAAAAACCATGCACCAGAATCAACTTCTTTCAACTCAGTAATACATTTGGGATGTGTAGCTATAGTTTAAGGCAGAAAAACAGGAACTTTTGAAATTTTCATTTTTTGGACAAAACCCCCGGGGGTTAGAATTTTTTTCATGTGAATGTGAAAAGTTTTTCTGGTCCCATTTAAAAACCATGCCCCAGAATCAACTTCTTTCAACTCAGTAATACATTTGGGATGTGTACCTATAGTTTAAAGCAGAAAAACAGGAACTTTTGAAATTTTCATTTTTTGGACAAAACCCCCGGGGGTTAGAATTTTTTTCATGTGAATGTGAAAAGTTTTTCTGGTCCCATTTAAAAACCATGCACCAGAATCCACTTCTTTCAACTCAGTAATACATTTGGGATGTGTACCTATAGTTTAAAGCAGAAAAACAGGAACTTTTGAAATTTTCATTTTTTGGACAAAACCCCCGGGGGTTAGAAATTTTTTCATGTGAATGTGAAAAGTTTTTCTGGTCCCATTTAAAAACCATGCACCAGAATCAACTTCTTTCAACTCAGTAATACATTTGGGATGTGTAGCTATAGTTTAAGGCAGAAAAACAGGAACTTTTGAAATTTTCATTTTTTGGACAAAACCCCCGGGGGTTAGAATTTTTTTCATGTGAATGTGAAAAGTTTTTCTGGTCCCATTTAAAAACCATGCACCAGAATCAACTTCTTTCAACTCAGTAATACATTTCGGATGTGTACCTATAGTTTAAAGCAGAAAAACAGGAACTTTTGAAATTTTCATTTTTTGGACAAAACCCCCGGGGGTTAGAATTTTTTTCATGTGAATGTGAAAAGTTTTTCTGGTCCCATTTAAAAACCATGCACCAGAATCAACTTCTTTCAACTCAGTAATACATTTGGGATGTGTACCTATAGTTTAAAGCAGAAAAACAGGAACTTTTTAAATTTTCATTTTTTGGACAAAACCCCCGGGGGTTAGAAATTTTTTCATGTGAATGTGAAAAGTTTTTCTGGTCCCATTTAAAAACCATGCACCAGAATCAACTTCTTTCAACTCAGTAATACATTTGGGATGTGTAGCTATAGTTTAAGGCAGAAAAACAGGAACTTTTGAAATTTTCATTTTTTGGACAAAACACCCGGGGCTTCGAATTTTTTTTATGTGAATGTGAAAAGTTTTTCTGGTCCCATTTAAAAACCATGCACCAGAATCAACTTCTTTCAACTCAGTAATACATTTCGGATGTCTACCTATAGTTTAAAGCAGAAAAACAGGAACTTTTGAAATTTTCATTTTTTGGACAAAACCCCCGGGGGTTAGAAATTTTTTCATGTGAATGTGAAAAGTTTTTCTGGTCCCATTTAAAAACCATGCACCAGAATCAACTTCTTTCAACTCAGTAATACATTTGGGATGTGTAGCTATAGTGTAAGGCAGAAAAACAGGAACTTTTGAAATTTTCATTTTTTATACAAAACACCCGGGGGCTTAGAATTTTTTTCATGTGAATGTGAAAAGTTTTTCTGGTCCCATTTAAAAACCATGCACCAGAATCAACTTCTTTCAACTCAGTAATACATTTCGGATGTCTACCTATAGTTTAAAGCAGAAAAACAGGAACTTTTGAAATTTTCATTTTTTGGACAAAACACCCGGGGCTTAGAATTTTTTTCATGTGAATGTGAAAAGTTTTTCTGGTCCCATTTAAAAACCATGCACCAGAATCAACTTCTTTCAACTCAGTAATACATTTGGGATGTCTACCTATAGTTTAAAGCAGAAAAACAGGAACTTTTGAAATTTTCATTTTTTGGACAAAACCCCCGGGGGTTAGAAATTTTTTCATGTGAATGTGAAAAGTTTTTCTGGTCCCATTTAAAAACCATGCACCAGAATCAACTTCTTTCAACTCAGTAATACATTTGGGATGTGTAGCTATAGTTTAAGGCAGAAAAACAGGAACTTTTGAAATTTTCATTTTTTGGACAAAACACCCGGGGCTTAGAATTTTTTCATGTGAATGTGAAAAGTTTTTCTGGTCCCATTTAAAAACCATGCACCAGAATCAACTTCTTTCAACTCAGTAATACATTTGGGATGTGTACCTATAGTTTAAAGCAGAAAAACAGGAACTTTTGAAATTTTCATTTTTTGGACAAAACCCCCGGGGGTTAGAATTTTTTTCATGTGAATGTGAAAAGTTTTTCTGGTCCCATTTAAAAACCATGCACCAGAATCCACTTCTTTCAACTCAGTAATACATTTGGGATGTGTACCTATAGTTTAAAGCAGAAAAACAGGAACTTTTGAAATTTTCATTTTTTGGACAAAACCCCCGGGGGTTAGAAATTTTTTCATGTGAATGTGAAAAGTTTTTCTGGTCCCATTTAAAAACCATGCACCAGAATCAACTTCTTTCAACTCAGTAATACATTTGGGATGTGTAGCTATAGTTTAAGGCAGAAAAACAGGAACTTTTGAAATTTTCATTTTTTGGACAAAACCCCCGGGGGTTAGAATTTTTTTCATGTGAATGTGAAAAGTTTTTCTGGTCCCATTTAAAAACCATGCACCAGAATCAACTTCTTTCAACTCAGTAATACATTTCGGATGTGTACCTATAGTTTAAAGCAGAAAAACAGGAACTTTTGAAATTTTCATTTTTTGGACAAAACCCCCGGGGGTTAGAATTTTTTTCATGTGAATGTGAAAAGTTTTTCTGGTCCCATTTAAAAACCATGCACCAGAATCAACTTCTTTCAACTCAGTAATACATTTGGGATGTGTACCTATAGTTTAAAGCAGAAAAACAGGAACTTTTTAAATTTTCATTTTTTGGACAAAACCCCCGGGGGTTAGAAATTTTTTCATGTGAATGTGAAAAGTTTTTCTGGTCCCATTTAAAAACCATGCACCAGAATCAACTTCTTTCAACTCAGTAATACATTTGGGATGTGTAGCTATAGTTTAAGGCAGAAAAACAGGAACTTTTGAAATTTTCATTTTTTGGACAAAACACCCGGGGCTTAGAATTTTTTTTATGTGAATGTGAAAAGTTTTTCTGGTCCCATTTAAAAACCATGCACCAGAATCAACTTCTTTCAACTCAGTAATACATTTCGGATGTCTACCTATAGTTTAAAGCAGAAAAACAGGAACTTTTGAAATTTTCATTTTTTGGACAAAACCCCCGGGGGTTAGAAATTTTTTCATGTGAATGTGAAAAGTTTTTCTGGTCCCATTTAAAAACCATGCACCAGAATCAACTTCTTTCAACTCAGTAATACATTTGGGATGTGTAGCTATAGTGTAAGGCAGAAAAACAGGAACTTTTGAAATTTTCATTTTTTGGACAAAACACCCGGGGGCTTAGAATTTTTTTCATGTGAATGTGAAAAGTTTTTCTGGTCCCATTTAAAAACCATGCACCAGAATCAACTTCTTTCAACTCAGTAATACATTTCGGATGTCTACCTATAGTTTAAAGCAGAAAAACAGGAACTTTTGAAATTTTCATTTTTTGGACAAAACCCCCGGGGGTTAGAAATTTTTTCATGTGAATGTGAAAAGTTTTTCTGGTCCCATTTAAAAACCATGCACCAGAATCAACTTCTTTCAACTCAGTAATACATTTGGGATGTGTAGCTATAGTTTAAGGCAGAAAAACAGGAACTTTTGAAATTTTCATTTTTTGGACAAAACACCCGGGGCTTAGAATTTTTTCATGTGAATGTGAAAAGTTTTTCTGGTCCCATTTAAAAACCATGCACCAGAATCAACTTCTTTCAACTCAGTAATACATTTGGGATGTGTACCTATAGTTTAAAGCAGAAAAACAGGAACTTTTGAAATTTTCATTTTTTGGACAAAACCCCCGGGGGTTAGAATTTTTTTCATGTGAATGTGAAAAGTTTTTCTGGTCCCATTTAAAAACCATGCACCAGAATCCACTTCTTTCAACTCAGTAATACATTTGGGATGTGTACCTATAGTTTAAAGCAGAAAAACAGGAACTTTTGAAATTTTCATTTTTTGGACAAAACCCCCGGGGGTTAGAAATTTTTTCATGTGAATGTGAAAAGTTTTTCTGGTCCCATTTAAAAACCATGCACCAGAATCAACTTCTTTCAACTCAGTAATACATTTGGGATGTGTAGCTATAGTTTAAGGCAGAAAAACAGGAACTTTTGAAATTTTCATTTTTTGGACAAAACCCCCGGGGGTTAGAATTTTTTTCATGTGAATGTGAAAAGTTTTTCTGGTCCCATTTAAAAACCATGCACCAGAATCAACTTCTTTCAACTCAGTAATACATTTCGGATGTGTACCTATAGTTTAAAGCAGAAAAACAGGAACTTTTGAAATTTTCATTTTTTGGACAAAACCCCCGGGGGTTAGAATTTTTTTCATGTGAATGTGAAAAGTTTTTCTGGTCCCATTTAAAAACCATGCACCAGAATCAACTTCTTTCAACTCAGTAATACATTTGGGATGTGTACCTATAGTTTAAAGCAGAAAAACAGGAACTTTTTAAATTTTCATTTTTTGGACAAAACCCCCGGGGGTTAGAAATTTTTTCATGTGAATGTGAAAAGTTTTTCTGGTCCCATTTAAAAACCATGCACCAGAATCAACTTCTTTCAACTCAGTAATACATTTGGGATGTGTAGCTATAGTTTAAGGCAGAAAAACAGGAACTTTTGAAATTTTCATTTTTTGGACAAAACACCCGGGGCTTAGAATTTTTTTTATGTGAATGTGAAAAGTTTTTCTGGTCCCATTTAAAAACCATGCACCAGAATCAACTTCTTTCAACTCAGTAATACATTTCGGATGTCTACCTATAGTTTAAAGCAGAAAAACAGGAACTTTTGAAATTTTCATTTTTTGGACAAAACCCCCGGGGGTTAGAAATTTTTTCATGTGAATGTGAAAAGTTTTTCTGGTCCCATTTAAAAACCATGCACCATAATCAACTTCTTTCAACTCAGTAATACATTTGGGATGTGTGGCTATAGTTTAAAGCAAAAAAACAGGAACTTTTGAAATTTTCATTTTTTGGACAAAACCCCCGGGGTTAGAATTTTTTTCATGTGAATGTGAAAAGTTTTTCTGGTCCCATTTAAAAACCATGCACCAGAATCAACTTCTTTCAACTCAGTAATACATTTCGGATGTGTACCTATAGTTTAAAGCAGAAAAACAGGAACTTTTGAAATTTTCATTTTTTGGACAAAACCCCCGGGGGTTAGAAATTTTTTCATGTGAATGTGAAAAGTTTTTCTGGTCCCATTTAAAAACCATGCACCAGAATCAACTTCTTTCAACTCAGTAATACATTTGGGATGTGTAGCTATAGTTTAAGGCAGAAAAACAGGAACTTTTGAAATTTTCATTTTTTGGACAAAACCCCCGGGGGTTAGAATTTTTTTCATGTGAATGTGAAAAGTTTTTCTGGTCCCATTTAAAAACCATGCCCCAGAATCAACTTCTTTCAACTCAGTAATACATTTCGGATGTGTACCTATAGTTTAAAGCAGAAAAACAGGAACTTTTGAAATTTTCATTTTTTGGACAAAACCCCCGGGGGTTAGAATTTTTTTCATGTGAATGTGAAAAGTTTTTCTGGTCCCATTTAAAAACCATGCACCAGAATCAACTTCTTTCAACTCAGTAATACATTTGGGATGTGTACCTATAGTTTAAAGCAGAAAAACAGGAACTTTTGAAATTTTTATTATTTGGACAAAACCCCCGGGGGTTAGAAATTTTTTCATGTGAATGTGAAAAGTTTTTCTGGTCCCATTTAAAAACCATGCACCAGAATCAACTTCTTTCAACTCAGTAATACATTTGGGATGTGTAGCTATAGTTTAAAGCAGAAAAACAGGAACTTTTGAAATTTTCATTTTTTGGACAAAACACCCGGGGCTTAGAATTTTTTCATGTGAATGTGAAAAGTTTTTCTGGTCCCATTTAAAAACCATGCACCAGAATCAACTTCTTTCAACTCAGTAATACATTTGGGATGTGTACCTATAGTTTAAAGCAGAAAAACAGGAACTTTTGAAATTTTCATTTTTTGGACAAAACCCCCGGGGGTTAGAATTTTTTTCATGTGAATGTGAAAAGTTTTTCTGGTCCCATTTAAAAACCATGCACCAGAATCAACTTCTTTCAACTCAGTAATACATTTGGGATGTGTACCTATAGTTTAAAGCAGAAAAACAGGAACTTTTGAAATTTTCATTTTTTGGACAAAACCCCCGGGGGTTAGAATATTTTTCATGTGAATGTGAAAAGTTTTTCTGGTCCCATTTAAAAACCATGCACCAGAATCAACTTCTTTCAACTCAGTAATACATTTGGGATGTGTAGCTATAGTTTAAGGCAGAAAAACAGGAACTTTTGAAATTTTCATTTTTTGGACAAAACCCCCGGGGGTTAGAATTTTTTTCATGTGAATGTGAAAAGTTTTTCTGGTCCCATTTAAAAACCATGCACCAGAATCAACTTCTTTCAACTCAGTAATACATTTCGGATGTGTACCTATAGTTTAAAGCAGAAAAACAGGAACTTTTGAAATTTTCATTTTTTGGACAAAACCCCCGGGGGTTAGAATTTTTTTCATGTGAATGTGAAAAGTTTTTCTGGTCCCATTTAAAAACCATGCACCAGAATCAACTTCTTTCAACTCAGTAATACATTTGGGATGTGTACCTATAGTTTAAAGCAGAAAAACAGGAACTTTTGAAATTTTCATTTTTTGGACAAAACCCCCGGGGGTTAGAAATTTTTTCATGTGAATGTGAAAAGTTTTTCTGGTCCCATTTAAAAACCATGCACCAGAATCAACTTCTTTCAACTCAGTAATACATTTGGGATGTGTAGCTATAGTTTAAGGCAGAAAAACAGGAACTTTTGAAATTTTCATTTTTTGGACAAAACACCCGGGGCTTAGAATTTTTTCATGTGAATGTGAAAAGTTTTTCTGGTCCCATTTAAAAACCATGCACCAGAATCAACTTCTTTCAACTCAGTAATACATTTGGGATGTGTGGCTATAGTTTAAAGCAAAAAAACAGGAACTTTTGAAATTTTCATTTTTTGGACAAAACCCCCGGGGTTAGAATTTTTTTCATGTGAATGTGAAAAGTTTTTCTGGTCCCATTTAAAAACCATGCACCAGAATCAACTTCTTTCAACTCAGTAATACATTTCGGATGTGTACCTATAGTTTAAAGCAGAAAAACAGGAACTTTTGAAATTTTCATTTTTTGGACAAAACCCCCGGGGGTTAGAAATTTTTTCATGTGAATGTGAAAAGTTTTTCTGGTCCCATTTAAAAACCATGCACCAGAATCAACTTCTTTCAACTCAGTAATACATTTGGGATGTGTAGCTATAGTTTAAGGCAGAAAAACAGGAACTTTTGAAATTTTCATTTTTTGGACAAAACCCCCGGGGGTTAGAATTTTTTTCATGTGAATGTGAAAAGTTTTTCTGGTCCCATTTAAAAACCATGCCCCAGAATCAACTTCTTTCAACTCAGTAATACATTTCGGATGTGTACCTATAGTTTAAAGCAGAAAAACAGGAACTTTTGAAATTTTCATTTTTTGGACAAAACCCCCGGGGGTTAGAATTTTTTTCATGTGAATGTGAAAAGTTTTTCTGGTCCCATTTAAAAACCATGCACCAGAATCAACTTCTTTCAACTCAGTAATACATTTGGGATGTGTACCTATAGTTTAAAGCAGAAAAACAGGAACTTTTGAAATTTTCATTATTTGGACAAAACCCCCGGGGGTTAGAAATTTTTTCATGTGAATGTGAAAAGTTTTTCTGGTCCCATTTAAAAACCATGCACCAGAATCAACTTCTTTCAACTCAGTAATACATTTGGGATGTGTAGCTATAGTTTAAAGCAGAAAAACAGGAACTTTTGAAATTTTCATTTTTTGGACAAAACACCCGGGGCTTAGAATTTTTTCATGTGAATGTGAAAAGTTTTTCTGGTCCCATTTAAAAACCATGCACCAGAATCAACTTCTTTCAACTCAGTAATACATTTGGGATGTGTACCTATAGTTTAAAGCAGAAAAACAGGAACTTTTGAAATTTTCATTTTTTGGACAAAACCCCCGGGGGTTAGAATTTTTTTCATGTGAATGTGAAAAGTTTTTCTGGTCCCATTTAAAAACCATGCACCAGAATCAACTTCTTTCAACTCAGTAATACATTTGGGATGTGTACCTATAGTTTAAAGCAGAAAAACAGGAACTTTTGAAATTTTCATTTTTTGGACAAAACCCCCGGGGGTTAGAATATTTTTCATGTGAATGTGAAAAGTTTTTCTGGTCCCATTTAAAAACCATGCACCAGAATCAACTTCTTTCAACTCAGTAATACATTTGGGATGTGTAGCTATAGTTTAAGGCAGAAAAACAGGAACTTTTGAAATTTTCATTTTTTGGACAAAACCCCCGGGGGTTAGAATTTTTTTCATGTGAATGTGAAAAGTTTTTCTGGTCCCATTTAAAAACCATGCACCAGAATCAACTTCTTTCAACTCAGTAATACATTTCGGATGTGTACCTATAGTTTAAAGCAGAAAAACAGGAACTTTTGAAATTTTCATTTTTTGGACAAAACCCCCGGGGGTTAGAATTTTTTTCATGTGAATGTGAAAAGTTTTTCTGGTCCCATTTAAAAACCATGCACCAGAATCAACTTCTTTCAACTCAGTAATACATTTGGGATGTGTACCTATAGTTTAAAGCAGAAAAACAGGAACTTTTGAAATTTTCATTTTTTGGACAAAACCCCCGGGGGTTAGAAATTTTTTCATGTGAATGTGAAAAGTTTTTCTGGTCCCATTTAAAAACCATGCACCAGAATCAACTTCTTTCAACTCAGTAATACATTTGGGATGTGTAGCTATAGTTTAAGGCAGAAAAACAGGAACTTTTGAAATTTTCATTTTTTGGACAAAACACCCGGGGCTTAGAATTTTTTTCATGTGAATGTGAAAAGTTTTTCTGGTCCCATTTAAAAACCATGCACCAGAATCAACTTCTTTCAACTCAGTAATACATTTGGGATGTGTACCTATAGTTTAAAGCAGAAAAACAGGAACTTTTGAAATTTTCATTTTTTGGACAAAACCCCCGGGGGTTAGAATTTTTTTCATGTGAATGTGAAAAGTTTTTCTGGTCCCATTTAAAAACCATGCACCAGAATCAATTTCTTTCAACTCAGTAATACATTTCGGATGTCTACCTATAGTTTAAAGCAGAAAACAGGAACTTTTGAAATTTTCATTTTTTGGACAAAACCCCCGGGGGTTAGAATATTTTTCATGTGAATGTGAAAAGTTTTTCTGGTCCCATTTAAAAACCATGCACCAGAATCAACTTCTTTCTACTCAGTAATACATTTCGGATGTCTACCTATAGTTTAAAGCAGAAAAACAGGATCTTTTGAAATTTTCATTTTTTGGACAAAACCCCCGGGGGTTAGAAATTTTGTCATGTGAATGTGAAAAGTTTTTCTGGTCCCATTTAAAAACCATGCACCAGAATCAACTTCTTTCAACTCAGTAATACATTTGGGATGTGTAGCTATAGTGTAAGGCAGAAAAACAGGAACTTTTGAAATTTTCATTTTTTGGACAAAACACCCGGGGCTTAGAATTTTTTTTCATGTGAATGTGAAAAGTTTTTCTGGTCCCATTTAAAAACCATGCACCAGAATCAACTTCTTTCAACTCAGTAATATATTTCGAATGTCTACCTATAGTTTAAAGCAGAAAAACAGGAACTTTTGAAATTTTCATTTTTTGGACAAAACACCCGGGGCTTAGAATTTTTTTCATGTGAATGTGAAAAGTTTTTCTGGTCCCATTTAAAAACCATGCACCAGAATCAACTTCTTTCAACTCAGTAATACATTTCGGATGTGTACCTATAGTTTAAAGCAGAAAAACAGGAACTTTTGAAATTTTCATTTTTTGGACAAAACCCCCGGGGGTTAGAATTTTTTTCATGTGAATGTGAAAAGTTTTTCTGGTCCCATTTAAAAACCATGCACCAGAATCCACTTCTTTCAACTCAGTAATACATTTGGGATGTGTACCTATAGTTTAAAGCAGAAAAACAGGAACTTTTGAAATTTTCATTTTTTGGACAAAACCCCCGGGGGTTAGAAATTTTTTCATGTGAATGTGAAAAGTTTTTCTGGTCCCATTTAAAAACCATGCACCAGAATCAACTTCTTTCAACTCAGTAATACATTTGGGATGTGTAGCTATAGTTTAAGGCAGAAAAACAGGAACTTTTGAAATTTTCATTTTTTGGACAAAACCCCCGGGGGTTAGAATTTTTTTCATGTGAATGTGAAAAGTTTTTCTGGTCCCATTTAAAAACCATGCACCAGAATCAACTTCTTTCAACTCAGTAATACATTTCGGATGTGTACCTATAGTTTAAAGCAGAAAAACAGGAACTTTTGAAATTTTCATTTTTTGGACAAAACCCCCGGGGGTTAGAATTTTTTTCATGTGAATGTGAAAAGTTTTTCTGGTCCCATTTAAAAACCATGCACCAGAATCAACTTCTTTCAACTCAGTAATACATTTGGGATGTGTACCTATAGTTTAAAGCAGAAAAACAGGAACTTTTGAAATTTTCATTTTTTGGACAAAACACCCGGGGCTTAGAATTTTTTTTATGTGAATGTGAAAAGTTTTTCTGGTCCCATTTAAAAACCATGCACCAGAATCAACTTCTTTCAACTCAGTAATACATTTCGGATGTCTACCTATAGTTTAAAGCAGAAAAACAGGAACTTTTGAAATTTTCATTTTTTTCGACAAAACCCCCGGGGGTTAGAAATTTTTTCATGTGAATGTGAAAAGTTTTTCTGGTCCCATTTAAAAACCATGCACCAGAATCAACTTCTTTCAACTCAGTAATACATTTGGGATGTGTAGCTATAGTGTAAGGCAGAAAAACAGGAACTTTTGAAATTTTCATTTTTTGGACAAAACACCCGGGGGCTTAGAATTTTTTTCATGTGAATGTGAAAAGTTTTTCTGGTCCCATTTAAAAACCATGCACCAGAATCAACTTCTTTCAACTCAGTAATACATTTCGGATGTCTACCTATAGTTTAAAGCAGAAAAACAGGAACTTTTGAAATTTTCATTTTTTGGACAAAACAACCGGGGGTTAGAAATTTTTTCATGTGAATGTGAAAAGTTTTTCTGGTCCCATTTAAAAACCATGCACCAGAATCAACTTCTTTCAACTCAGTAATACATTTCGGATGTGTACCTATAGTTTAAAGCAGAAAAACAGGAACTTTTGAAATTTTCATTTTTTGGACAAAACCCCCGGGGGTTAGAATTTTTTTCATGTGAATGTGAAAAGTTTTTCTGGTCCCATTTAAAAACCATGCACCAGAATCAACTTCTTTCAACTCAGTAATACATTTGGGATGTGTACCTATAGTTTAAAGCAGAAAAACAGGAACTTTTGAAATTTTCATTTTTTGGACAAAACACCCGGGGCTTAGAATTTTTTTTATGTGAATGTGAAAAGTTTTTCTGGTCCCATTTAAAAACCATGCACCAGAATCAACTTCTTTCAACTCAGTAATACATTTCGGATGTCTACCTATAGTTTAAAGCAGAAAAACAGGAACTTTTGAAATTTTCATTTTTTTCGACAAAACCCCCGGGGGTTAGAAATTTTTTCATGTGAATGTGAAAAGTTTTTCTGGTCCCATTTAAAAACCATGCACCAGAATCAACTTCTTTCAACTCAGTAATACATTTGGGATGTGTAGCTATAGTGTAAGGCAGAAAAACAGGAACTTTTGAAATTTTCATTTTTTGGACAAAACACCCGGGGGCTTAGAATTTTTTTCATGTGAATGTGAAAAGTTTTTCTGGTCCCATTTAAAAACCATGCACCAGAATCAACTTCTTTCAACTCAGTAATACATTTGGGATGTCTACCTATAGTTTAAAGCAGAAAAACAGGAACTTTTGAAATTTTCATTTTTTGGACAAAACCCCCGGGGGTTAGAAATTTTTTCATGTGAATGTGAAAAGTTTTTCTGGTCCCATTTAAAAACCATGCACCATAATCAACTTCTTTCAACTCAGTAATACATTTGGGATGTGTGGCTATAGTTTAAAGCAAAAAAACAGGAACTTTTGAAATTTTCATTTTTTGGACAAAACCCCCGGGGTTAGAATTTTTTTCATGTGAATGTGAAAAGTTTTTCTGGTCCCATTTAAAAACCATGCACTAGAATCAACTTCTTTCAACTCAGTAATACATTTCGGATGTGTACCTATAGTTTAAAGCAGAAAAACAGGAACTTTTGAAATTTTCATTTTTTGGACAAAACCCCCGGGGGTTAGAAATTTTTTCATGTGAATGTGAAAAGTTTTTCTGGTCCCATTTAAAAACCATGCACCAGAATCAACTTCTTTCAACTCAGTAATACATTTGGGATGTGTAGCTATAGTTTAAGGCAGAAAAACAGGAACTTTTGAAATTTTCATTTTTTGGACAAAACCCCCGGGGGTTAGAATTTTTTTCATGTGAATGTGAAAAGTTTTTCTGGTCCCATTTAAAAACCATGCCCCAGAATCAACTTCTTTCAACTCAGTAATACATTTCGGATGTGTACCTATAGTTTAAAGCAGAAAAACAGGAACTTTTGAAATTTTCATTTTTTGGACAAAACCCCCGGGGGTTAGAATTTTTTTCATGTGAATGTGAAAAGTTTTTCTGGTCCCATTTAAAAACCATGCACCAGAATCAACTTCTTTCAACTCAGTAATACATTTGGGATGTGTACCTATAGTTTAAAGCAGAAAAACAGGAACTTTTGAAATTTTCATTTTTTGGACAAAACCCCCGGGGGTTAAAAATTTTTTCATGTGAATGTGAAAAGTTTTTCTGGTCCCATTTAAAAACCATGCACCAGAATCAACTTCTTTCAACTCAGTAATACATTTGGGATGTGTAGCTATAGTTTAAGGCAGAAAAACAGGAACTTTTGAAATTTTCATTTTTTGGACAAAACACCCGGGGCTTAGAATTTTTTCATGTGAATGTGAAAAGTTTTTCTGGTCCCATTTAAAAACCATGCACCAGAATCAACTTCTTTCAACTCAGTAATACATTTGGGATGTGTACCTATAGTTTAAAGCAGAAAAACAGGAACTTTTGAAATTTTCATTTTTTGGACAAAACCCCCGGGGGTTAGAATTTTTTTCATGTGAATGTGAAAAGTTTTTCTGGTCCCATTTAAAAACCATGCACCAGAATCAACTTCTTTCAACTCAGTAATACATTTCGGATGTCTACCTATAGTTTAAAGCAGAAAAACAGGAACTTTTGAAATTTTCATTTTTTGGACAAAACACCCGGGGGTTAGAATATTTTTCATGTGAATGTGAAAAGTTTTTCTGGTCCCATTTAAAAACCATGCACCAGAATCAACTTCTTTCAACTCAGTAATACATTTGGGATGTGTAGCTATAGTTTAAGGCAGAAAAACAGGAACTTTTGAAATTTTCATTTTTTGGACAAAACCCCCGGGGGTTAGAATTTTTTTCATGTGAATGTGAAAAGTTTTTCTGGTCCCATTTAAAAACCATGCACCAGAATCAACTTCTTTCAACTCAGTAATACATTTCGGATGTGTACCTATAGTTTAAAGCAGAAAAACAGGAACTTTTGAAATTTTCATTTTTTGGACAAAACCCCCGGGGGTTAGAATTTTTTTCATGTGAATGTGAAAAGTTTTTCTGGTCCCATTTAAAAACCATGCACCAGAATCAACTTCTTTCAACTCAGTAATACATTTGGGATGTGTACCTATAGTTTAAAGCAGAAAAACAGGAACTTTTGAAATTTTCATTTTTTGGACAAAACCCCCGGGGGTTAGAAATTTTTTCATGTGAATGTGAAAAGTTTTTCTGGTCCCATTTAAAAACCATGCACCAGAATCAACTTCTTTCAACTCAGTAATACATTTGGGATGTGTAGCTATAGTTTAAGGCAGAAAAACAGGAACTTTTGAAATTTTCATTTTTTGGACAAAACACCCGGGGCTTAGAATTTTTTTCATGTGAATGTGAAAAGTTTTTCTGGTCCCATTTAAAAACCATGCACCAGAATCAACTTCTTTCAGCTCAGTAATACATTTGGGATGTGTACCTATAGTTTAAAGCAGAAAAACAGGAACTTTTGAAATTTTCATTTTTTGGACAAAACCCCCGGGGGTTAGAATTTTTTTCATGTGAATGTGAAAAGTTTTTCTGGTCCCATTTAAAAACCATGCACCAGAATCAATTTCTTTCAACTCAGTAATACATTTCGGATGTCTACCTATAGTTTAAAGCAGAAAAACAGGAACTTTTGAAATTTTCATTTTTTGGACAAAACCCCCGGGGGTTAGAATATTTTTCATGTGAATGTGAAAAGTTTTTCTGGTCCCATTTAAAAACCATGCACCAGAATCAAATTCTTTCTACTCAGTAATACATTTCGGATGTCTACCTATAGTTTAAAGCAGAAAAACAGGATCTTTTGAAATTTTCATTTTTTGGACAAAACCCCCGGGGGTTAGAAATTTTGTCATGTGAATGTGAAAAGTTTTTCTGGTCCCATTTAAAAACCATGCACCAGAATCAACTTCTTTCAACTCAGTAATACATTTGGGATGTGTAGCTATAGTGTAAGGCAGAAAAACAGGAACTTTTGAAATTTTCATTTTTTGGACAAAACACCCGGGGCTTAGAATTTTTTTCATGTGAATGTGAAAAGTTTTTCTGGTCCCATTTAAAAACCATGCACCAGAATCAACTTCTTTCAACTCAGTAATATATTTCGAATGTCTACCTATAGTTTAAGGCAGAAAAACAGGAACTTTTGAAATTTTCATTTTTTGGACAAAACACCCGGGGCTTAGAATTTTTTTCATGTGAATGTGAAAAGTTTTTCTGGTCCCATTTAAAAACCATGCACCAGAATCAACTTCTTTCAACTCAGTAATACATTTCGGATGTCTACCTATAGTTTAAAGCAGAAAAACAGGAACTTTTGAAATTTTCATTTTTTGGACAAAACCCCCGGGGGTTAGAATTTTTTTCATGTGAATGTGAAAAGTTTTTCTGGTCCCATTTAAAAACCATGCACCAGAATCAACTTCTTTCAACTCAGTAATACATTTCGGATGTCTACCTATAGTTTAAAGCAGAAAAACAGGATCTTTTGAAATTTTTATTTTTTGGACAAAACCCCCGGGGGTTAGAAATTTTTTCATGTGAATGTGAAAAGTTTTTCTGGTCCCATTTAAAAACCATGCACCAGAATCAACTTCTTTCAACTCAGTAATACATTTGGGATGTGTACCTATAGTTTAAAGCAGAAAAACAGGAACTTTTGAAATTTTCATTTTTTGGACAAAACCCCCGGGGGTTAGAAATTTTTTCATGTGAATGTGAAAAGTTTTTCTGGTCCCATTTAAAAACCATGCACCAGAATCAACTTCTTTCAACTCAGTAATACATTTGGGATGTGTACCTATAGTTTAAAGCAGAAAAACAGGAACTTTTGAAATTTTCATTTTTTGGACAAAACCCCCGGGGGTTAGAATTTTTTTCATGTGAATGTGAAAAGTTTTTCTGGTCCCATTTAAAAACCATGCACCAGAATCAACTTCTTTCAACTCAGTAATACATTTCGGATGTCTACCTATAGTTTAAAGCAGAAAAACAGGAACTTTTGAAATTTTAATTTTTTGACAAAACCCCCGGGGGTTAGAATATTTTTCATGTGAATGTGAAAAGTTTTTCTGGTCCCATTTAAAAACCATGCACCAGAATCGGTACTTATGTAATATCTGGGCTCCCGTTTTTCTTATGAGACCGTGTCCCCTTGCGGGGCTCGCTGCGCTCGCCATGCTTCGGGCACGGTGGCTCGCTGCGCTCGCCACACTATATAAAATCAACTCCATGCGTAGTTGGATAGTAGGGGTATGAAAAAATGGGAGCCCAGATAATACATAAGTACCCCAGAATCAACTTCATGTGAATGTGAAAAGTTTTTCTGGTCCCATTTAAAAACCATGCACCAGAATCAACTTCTTTCAACTCAGTAATACATTTCGGATGTCTACCTATAGTTTAAAGCAGAAAAACAGGAACTTTTGAAATTTTAATTTTTTGACAAAACCCCCGGGGGTTAGAATATTTTTCATGTGAATGTGAAAAGTTTTTCTGGTCCCATTTAAAAACCATGCACCAGAATCAACTTCTTTCTACTCAGTAATACATTTCGGATGTCTACCTATAGTTTAAAGCAGAAAAACAGGATCTTTTGAAATTTTCATTTTTTGGACAAAACCCCCGGGGGTTAGAAATTTTGTCATGTGAATGTGAAAAGTTTTTCTGGTCCCATTTAAAAACCATGCACCAGAATCAACTTCTTTCAACTCAGTAATACATTTGGGATGTGTAGCTATAGTGTAAGGCAGAAAAACAGGAACTTTTGAAATTTTCATTTTTTGGACAAAACACCCGGGGCTTAGAATTTTTTTCATGTGAATGTGAAAAGTTTTTCTGGTCCCATTTAAAAACCATGCACCAGAATCAACTTCTTTCAACTCAGTAATACATTTCGGATGTCTACCTATAGTTTAAAGCAGAAAAACAGGAACTTTTGAAATTTTCATTTTTTGGACAAAACACCCGGGGCTTAGAATTTTTTTCATGTGAATGTGAAAAGTTTTTCTGGTCCCATTTAAAAACCATGCACCAGAATCAACTTCTTTCAACTCAGTAATACATTTCGGATGTCTACCTATAGTTTAAAGCAGAAAAACAGGAACTTTTGAAATTTTCATTTTTTGGACAAAACCCCCGGGGGTTAGAAATTTTTTCATGTGAATGTGAAAAGTTTTTCTGGTCCCATTTAAAAACCATGCACCAGAATCAACTTCTTTCAACTCAGTAATACATTTCGGATGTCTACCTATAGTTTAAAGCAGAAAAACAGGATCTTTTGAAATTTTCATTTTTTGGACAAAACCCCCGGGGGTTAGAAATTTTTTCATGTGAATGTGAAAAGTTTTTCTGGTCCCATTTAAAAACCATGCACCAGAATCAACTTCTTTCAACTCAGTAATACATTTCGGATGTCTACCTATAGTTTAAAGCAGAAAAACAGGAACTTTGAAATTTTCATTTTTTGGACAAAACCCCCGGGGGTTAGAAATTTTTTCATGTGAATGTGAAAAGTTTTTCTGGTCCCATTTAAAAACCATGCACCATAATCAACTTCTTTCAACTCAGTAATACATTTGGGATGTGTGGCTATAGTTTAAAGCAGAAAAACAGGAACTTTTGAAATTTTCATTTTTTGGACAAAACCCCCGGGGGTTAGAATTTTTTTCATGTGAATGTGAAAAGTTTTTCTGGTCCCATTTAAAAAACATGCACCAGAATCAACTTCTTTCAACTCAGTAATACATTTCGGATGTCTACCTATAGTTTAAAGCAGAAAAACAGGAACTTTTGAAATTTTAATTTTTTGACAAAACCCCCGGGGGTTAGAATATTTTTCATGTGAATGTGAAAAGTTTTTCTGGTCCCATTTAAAAACCATGCACCAGAATCAACTTCTTTCTACTCAGTAATACATTTCGGATGTCTACCTATAGTTTAAAGCAGAAAAACAGGATCTTTTGAAATTTTCATTTTTTGGACAAAACCCCCGGGGGTTAGAAATTTTGTCATGTGAATGTGAAAAGTTTTTCTGGTCCCATTTAAAAACCATGCACCAGAATCAACTTCTTTCAACTCAGTAATACATTTGGGATGTGTAGCTATAGTGTAAGGCAGAAAAACAGGAACTTTTGAAATTTTCATTTTTTGGACAAAACACCCGGGGCTTAGAATTTTTTTCATGTGAATGTGAAAAGTTTTTCTGGTCCCATTTAAAAACCATGCACCAGAATCAACTTCTTTCAACTCAGTAATACATTTCGGATGTCTACCTATAGTTTAAAGCAGAAAAACAGGAACTTTTGAAATTTTCATTTTTTGGACAAAACACCCGGGGCTTAGAATTTTTTTCATGTGAATGTGAAAAGTTTTTCTGGTCCCATTTAAAAACCATGCACCAGAATCAACTTCTTTCAACTCAGTAATACATTTCGGATGTCTACCTATAGTTTAAAGCAGAAAAACAGGAACTTTTGAAATTTTCATTTTTTGGACAAAACCCCCGGGGGTTAGAAATTTTTTCATGTGAATGTGAAAAGTTTTTCTGGTCCCATTTAAAAACCATGCACCAGAATCAACTTCTTTCAACTCAGTAATACATTTCGGATGTCTACCTATAGTTTAAAGCAGAAAAACAGGATCTTTTGAAATTTTCATTTTTTGGACAAAACCCCCGGGGGTTAGAAATTTTTTCATGTGAATGTGAAAAGTTTTTCTGATCCCATTTAAAAACCATGCACCAGAATCAACTTCTTTCAACTCAGTAATACATTTCGGATGTCTACCTATAGTTTAAAGCAGAAAAACAGGAACTTTTGAAATTTTCATTTTTTGGACAAAACCCCCGGGGGTTAGAAATTTTTTCATGTGAATGTGAAAAGTTTTTCTGGTCCCATTTAAAAACCATGCACCATAATCAACTTCTTTCAACTCAGTAATACATTTGGGATGTGTGGCTATAGTTTAAAGCAAAAAAACAGGAACTTTTGAAATTTTCATTTTTTGGACAAAACCCCCGGGGGTTAGAATTTTTTTCATGTGAATGTGAAAAGTTTTTCTGGTCCCATTTAAAAACCATGCACCAGAATCAACTTCTTTCAACTCAGTAATACATTTCGGATGTGTACCTATAGTTTAAAGCAGAAAAACAGGAACTTTTGAAATTTTCATTTTTTGGACAAAACCCCCGGGGGTTAGAATTTTTTTCATGTGAATGTGAAAAGTTTTTCTGGTCCCATTTAAAAACCATGCACCAGAATCAACTTCTTTCAACTCAGTAATACATTTGGGATGTGTACCTATAGTTTAAAGCAGAAAAACAGGAACTTTTGAAATTTTCATTTTTTGGACAAAACCCCCGGGGGTTAGAAATTTTGTCATGTGAATGTGAAAAGTTTTTCTGGTCCCATTTAAAAACCATGCACCAGAATCAACTTCTTTCAACTCAGTAATACATTTGGGATGTGTAGCTATAGTGTAAGGCAGAAAAACAGGAACTTTTGAAATTTTCATTTTTTGGACAAAACACCCGGGGCTTAGAATTTTTTTCATGTGAATGTGAAAAGTTTTTCTGGTCCCATTTAAAAACCATGCACCAGAATCAACTTCTTTCAACTCAGTAATACATTTCGGATGTCTACCTATAGTTTAAAGCAGAAAAACAGGAACTTTTGAAATTTTCATTTTTTGGACAAAACACCCGGGGCTTAGAATTTTTTTCATGTGAATGTGAAAAGTTTTTCTGGTCCCATTTAAAAACCATGCACCAGAATCAACTTCTTTCAACTCAGTAATACATTTCGGATGTCTACCTATAGTTTAAAGCAGAAAAACAGGAACTTTCGAAATTTTCATTTTTTGGACAAAACCCCCGGGGGTTAGAAATTTTTTCATGTGAATGTGAAAAGTTTTTCTGGTCCCATTTAAAAACCATGCACCAGAATCAACTTCTTTCAACTCAGTAATACATTTCGGATGTCTACCTATAGTTTAAAGCAGAAAAACAGGATCTTTTGAAATTTTAATTTTTTGGACAAAACCCCCGGGGGTTAGAAATTTTTTCATGTGAATGTGAAAAGTTTTTCTGGTCCCATTTAAAAACCATGCACCAGAATCAACTTCTTTCAACTCAGTAATACATTTCGGATGTCTACCTATAGTTTAAAGCAGAAAAACAGGAACTTTTGAAATTTTCATTTTTTGGACAAAACCCCCGGGGGTTAGAAATTTTTTCATGTGAATGTGAAAAGTTTTTCTGGTCCCATTTAAAAACCATGCACCATAATCAACTTCTTTCAACTCAGTAATACATTTGGGATGTGTGGCTATAGTTTAAAGCAGAAAAACAGGAACTTTTGAAATTTTCATTTTTTGGACAAAACCCCCGGGGGTTAGAATTTTTTTCATGTGAATGTGAAAAGTTTTTCTGGTCCCATTTAAAAACCATGCACCAGAATCAACTTCTTTCAACTCAGTAATACATTTCGGATGTCTACCTATAGTTTAAAGCAGAAAAACAGGAACTTTTGAAATTTTAATTTTTTGACAAAACCCCCGGGGGTTAGAATATTTTTCATGTGAATGTGAAAAGTTTTTCTGGTCCCATTTAAAAACCATGCACCAGAATCAACTTCTTTCTACTCAGTAATACATTTCGGATGTCTACCTATAGTTTAAAGCAGAAAAACAGGATCTTTTGAAATTTTCATTTTTTGGACAAAACCCCCGGGGGTTAGAAATTTTGTCATGTGAATGTGAAAAGTTTTTCTGGTCCCATTTAAAAACCATGCACCAGAATCAACTTCTTTCAACTCAGTAATACATTTGGGATGTGTAGCTATAGTGTAAGGCAGAAAAACAGGAACTTTTGAAATTTTCATTTTTTGGACAAAACACCCGGGGCTTAGAATTTTTTTCATGTGAATGTGAAAAGTTTTTCTGGTCCCATTAAAAAACCATGCACCAGAATCAACTTCTTTCAACTCAGTAATACATTTCGGATGTCTACCTATAGTTTAAAGCAGAAAAACAGGAACTTTTGAAATTTTCATTTTTTGGACAAAACCCCCGGGGGTTAGAAATTTTTTCATGTGAATGTGAAAAGTTTTTCTGGTCCCATTTAAAAACCATGCACCAGAATCAACTTCTTTCAACTCAGTAATAAATTTCGGATGTCTACCTATAGTTTAAAGCAGAAAAACAGGATCTTTTGAAATTTTCATTTTTTGGACAAAACCCCCGGGGGTTAGAAATTTTGTCATGTGAATGTGAAAAGTTTTTCTGGTCCCATTTAAAAACCATGCACCAGAATCAACTTCTTTCAACTCAGTAATACATTTGGGATGTGTAGCTATAGTGTAAGGCAGAAAAACAGGAACTTTTGAAATTTTCATTTTTTGGACAAAACACCCGGGGCTTAGAATTTTTTTCATGTGAATGTGAAAAGTTTTTCTGGTCCCATTTAAAAACCATGCACCAGAATCAACTTCTTTCAACTCAGTAATACATTTCGGATGTCTACCTATAGTTTAAAGCAGAAAAACAGGAACTTTTGAAATTTTCATTTTTTGGACAAAACACCCGGGGCTTAGAATTTTTTTCATGTGAATGTGAAAAGTTTTTCTGGTCCCATTTAAAAACCATGCACCAGAATCAACTTCTTTCAACTCAGTAATACATTTCGGATGTCTACCTATAGTTTAAAGCAGAAAAACAGGAACTTTCGAAATTTTCATTTTTTGGACAAAACCCCCGGGGGTTAGAAATTTTTTCATGTGAATGTGAAAAGTTTTTCTGGTCCCATTTAAAAACCATGCACCAGAATCAACTTCTTTCAACTCAGTAATACATTTCGGATGTCTACCTATAGTTTAAAGCAGAAAAACAGGATCTTTTGAAATTTTCATTTTTTGGACAAAACCCCCGGGGGTTAGAAATTTTTTCATGTGAATGTGAAAAGTTTTTCTGGTCCCATTTAAAAACCATGCACCAGAATCAACTTCTTTCAACTCAGTAATACATTTCGGATGTCTACCTATAGTTTAAAGCAGAAAAACAGGAACTTTTGAAATTTTCATTTTTTGGACAAAACCCCCGGGGGTTAGAAATTTTTTCATGTGAATGTGAAAAGTTTTTCTGGTCCCATTTAAAAACCATGCACCATAATCAACTTCTTTCAACTCAGTAATACATTTGGGATGTGTGGCTATAGTTTAAAGCAGAAAAACAGGAACTTTTGAAATTTTCATTTTTTGGACAAAACCCCCGGGGGTTAGAATTTTTTTCATGTGAATGTGAAAAGTTTTTCTGGTCCCATTTAAAAACCATGCACCAGAATCAACTTCTTTCAACTCAGTAATACATTTCGGATGTCTACCTATAGTTTAAAGCAGAAAAACAGGAACTTTTGAAATTTTAATTTTTTGACAAAACCCCCGGGGGTTAGAATATTTTTCATGTGAATGTGAAAAGTTTTTCTGGTCCCATTTAAAAACCATGCACCAGAATCAACTTCTTTCTACTCAGTAATACATTTCGGATGTCTACCTATAGTTTAAAGCAGAAAAACAGGATCTTTTGAAATTTTCATTTTTTGGACAAAACCCCCGGGGGTTAGAAATTTTGTCATGTGAATGTGAAAAGTTTTTCTGGTCCCATTTAAAAACCATGCACCAGAATCAACTTCTTTCAACTCAGTAATACATTTGGGATGTGTAGCTATAGTGTAAGGCAGAAAAACAGGAACTTTTGAAATTTTCATTTTTTGGACAAAACACCCGGGGCTTAGAATTTTTTTCATGTGAATGTGAAAAGTTTTTCTGGTCCCATTAAAAAACCATGCACCAGAATCAACTTCTTTCAACTCAGTAATACATTTCGGATGTCTACCTATAGTTTAAAGCAGAAAAACAGGAACTTTTGAAATTTTCATTTTTTGGACAAAACCCCCGGGGGTTAGAAATTTTTTCATGTGAATGTGAAAAGTTTTTCTGGTCCCATTTAAAAACCATGCACCAGAATCAACTTCTTTCAACTCAGTAATAAATTTCGGATGTCTACCTATAGTTTAAAGCAGAAAAACAGGATCTTTTGAAATTTTCATTTTTTGGACAAAACCCCCGGGGGTTAGAAATTTTTTCATGTGAATGTGAAAAGTTTTTCTGGTCCCATTTAAAAACCATGCACCAGAATCAACTTCTTTCAACTCAGTAATACATTTCGGATGTCTACCTATAGTTTAAAGCAGAAAAACAGGAACTTTTGAAATTTTCATTTTTTGGACAAAACCCCCGGGGGTTAGAAATTTTTTCATGTGAATGTGAAAAGTTTTTCTGGTCCCATTTAAAAACCATGCACCATAATCAACTTCTTTCAACTCAGTAATACATTTGGGATGTGTGGCTATAGTTTAAAGCAAAAAAACAGGAACTTTTGAAATTTTCATTTTTTGGACAAAACCTCCGGGGGTTAGAATTTTTTTCATGTGAATGTGAAAAGTTTTTCTGGTCCCATTTAAAAACCATGCACCAGAATCAACTTCTTTCAACTCAGTAATACATTTCGGATGTGTACCTATAGTTTAAAGCAGAAAAACAGGAACTTTTGAAATTTTCATTTTTTGGACAAAACCCCCGGGGGTTAGAATTTTTTTCATGTGAATGTGAAAAGTTTTTCTGGTCCCATTTAAAAACCATGCACCAGAATCAACTTCTTTCAACTCAGTAATACATTTCGGATGTGTACCTATAGTTTAAAGCAGAAAAACAGGAACTTTTGAAATTTTCATTTTTGGACAAAACCCCCGGGGGTTAGAATTTTTTTCATGTGAATGTGAAAAGTTTTTCTGGTCCCATTTAAAAACCATGCACCAGAATCAACTTCTTTCAACTCAGTAATACATTTCGGATGTCTACCTATAGTTTAAAGCAGAAAAACAGGATCTTTTGAAATTTTCATTTTTTGGACAAAACCCCCGGGGGTTAGAAATTTTTTCATGTGAATGTGAAAAGTTTTTCTGGTCCCATTTAAAAACCATGCACCAGAATCAACTTCTTTCAACTCAGTAATACATTTCGGATGTCTACCTATAGTTTAAAGCAGAAAAACAGGAACTTTTGAAATTTTCATTTTTTGGACAAAACCCCCGGGGGTTAGAATTTTTTTCATGTGAATGTGAAAAGTTTTTCTGGTCCCATTTAAAAACCATGCACCAGAATCAACTTCTTTCAACTCAGTAATACATTTGGGATGTGTACCTATAGTTTAAAGCAGAAAAACAGGAACTTTTGAAATTTTCATTTTTTGGACAAAACCCCCGGGGGTTAGAAATTTTTTCATGTGAATGTGAAAAGTTTTTCTGGTCCCATTTAAAAACCATGCACCAGAATCAACTTCTTTCAACTCAGTAATACATTTGGGATGTGTAGCTATAGTTTAAGGCAGAAAAACAGGAACTTTTGAAATTTTCATTTTTTGGACAAAACACCCGGGGCTTAGAATTTTTTTCATGTGAATGTGAAAAGTTTTTCTGGTCCCATTTAAAAACCATGCACCAGAATCAACTTCTTTCAACTCAGTAATACATTTGGGATGTGTACCTATAGTTTAAAGCAGAAAAACAGGAACTTTTGAAATTTTCATTTTTTGGACAAAACCCCCGGGGGTTAGAATTTTTTTCATGTGAATGTGAAAAGTTTTTCCGGTCCCATTTAAAAACCATGCACCAGAATCAATTTCTTTCAACTCAGTAATACATTTCGGATGTCTACCTATAGTTTAAAGCAGAAAAACAGGAACTTTTGAAATTTTAATTTTTTGGACAAAACCCCCGGGGGTTAGAATATTTTTCATGTGAATGTGAAAAGTTTTTCTGGTCCCATTTAAAAACCATGCACCAGAATCAACTTCTTTCTACTCAGTAATACATTTCGGATGTCTACCTATAGTTTAAAGCAGAAAAACAGGATCTTTTGAAATTTTCATTTTTTGGACAAAACCCCCGGGGGTTAGAAATTTTGTCATGTGAATGTGAAAAGTTTTTCTGGTCCCATTTAAAAACCATGCACCAGAATCAACTTCTTTCAACTCAGTAATACATTTGGGATGTGTAGCTATAGTGTAAGGCAGAAAAACAGGAACTTTTGAAATTTTCATTTTTTGGACAAAACCCCCGGGGGTTAGAATTTTTTTCATGTGAATGTGAAAAGTTTTTCTGGTCCCATTTAAAAACCATGCACCAGAATCAACTTCTTTCAACTCAGTAATACATTTCGGATGTGTACCTATAGTTTAAAGCAGAAAAACAGGAACTTTTGAAATTTTCATTTTTTGGACAAAACCCCCGGGGGTTAGAATTTTTTTCATGTGAATGTGAAAAGTTTTTCTGGTCCCATTTAAAAACCATGCACCAGAATCAACTTCTTTCAACTCAGTAATACATTTGGGATGTGTACCTATAGTTTAAAGCAGAAAAACAGGAACTTTTGAAATTTTCATTTTTTGGACAAAACCCCCGGGGGTTAGAAATTTTTTCATGTGAATGTGAAAAGTTTTTCTGGTCCCATTTAAAAACCATGCACCAGAATCAACTTCTTTCAACTCAGTAATACATTTGGGATGTGTAGCTATAGTTTAAGGCAGAAAAACAGGAACTTTTGAAATTTTCATTTTTTAGACAAAACCCCCGGGGGTTAGAATTTTTTTCATGTGAATGTGAAAAGTTTTTCTGGTCCCATTTAAAAACCATGCACCAGAATCAACTTCTTTCAACTCAGTAATACATTTGGGATGTGTACCTATAGTTTAAAGCAGAAAAACAGGAACTTTTGAAATTTTCATTTTTTGGACAAAACACCCGGGGCTTAGAAATTTTTTCATGTGAATGTGAAAAGTTTTTCTGGTCCCATTTAAAAACCATGCACCAGAATCAACTTCTTTCAACTCAGTAATACATTTGGGATGTGTAGCTATAGTTTAAGGCAGAAAAACAGGAACTTTTGAAATTTTCATTTTTTAGACAAAACCCCCGGGGGTTAGAATTTTTTTCATGTGAATGTGAAAAGTTTTTCTGGTCCCATTTAAAAACCATGCACCAGAATCAACTTCTTTCAACTCAGTAATACATTTGGGATGTGTACCTATAGTTTAAAGCAGAAAAACAGGAACTTTTGAAATTTTCATTTTTTGGACAAAACCCCCGGGGGTTAGAAATTTTTTCATGTGAATGTGAAAAGTTTTTCTGGTCCCATTTAAAAACCATGCACCAGAATCAACTTCTTTCAACTCAGTAATACATTTGGGATGTGTAGCTATAGTTTAAGGCAGAAAAACAGGAACTTTTGAAATTTTCATTTTTTGGACAAAACACCCGGGGCTTAGAATTTTTTTCATGTGAATGTGAAAAGTTTTTCTGGTCCCATTTAAAAACCATGCACCAGAATCAACTTCTTTCAACTCAGTAATACATTTGGGATGTGTACCTATAGTTTAAAGCAGAAAAACAGGAACTTTTGAAATTTTCATTTTTTGGACAAAACCCCCGGGGGTTAGAATTTTTTTCATGTGAATGTGAAAAGTTTTTCTGGTCCCATTTAAAAACCATGCACCAGAATCAATTTCTTTCAACTCAGTAATACATTTCGGATGTCTACCTATAGTTTAAAGCAGAAAAACAGGAACTTTTGAAATTTTCATTTTTTGGACAAAACCCCCGGGGGTTAGAATATTTTTCATGTGAATGTGAAAAGTTTTTCTGGTCCCATTTAAAAACCATGCACCAGAATCAACTTCTTTCTACTCAGTAATACATTTCGGATGTCTACCTATAGTTTAAAGCAGAAAAACAGGATCTTTTGAAATTTTCATTTTTTGGACAAAACCCCCGGGGGTTAGAAATTTTGTCATGTGAATGTGAAAAGTTTTTCTGGTCCCATTTAAAAACCATGCACCAGAATCAACTTCTTTCAACTCAGTAATACATTTGGGATGTGTAGCTATAGTGTAAGGCAGAAAAACAGGAACTTTTGAAATTTTCATTTTTTGGACAAAACCCCCGGGGGTTAGAATTTTTTTCATGTGAATGTGAAAAGTTTTTCTGGTCCCATTTAAAAACCATGCACCAGAATCAACTTCTTTCAACTCAGTAATACATTTCGGATGTGTACCTATAGTTTAAAGCAGAAAAACAGGAACTTTTGAAATTTTCATTTTTTGGACAAAACCCCCGGGGGTTAGAATTTTTTTCATGTGAATGTGAAAAGTTTTTCTGGTCCCATTTAAAAACCATGCACCAGAATCAACTTCTTTCAACTCAGTAATACATTTGGGATGTGTACCTATAGTTTAAAGCAGAAAAACAGGAACTTTTGAAATTTTCATTTTTTGGACAAAACACCCGGGGCTTAGAATTTTTTTCATGTGAATGTGAAAAGTTTTTCTGGTCCCATTTAAAAACCATGCACCAGAATCAACTTCTTTCAACTCAGTAATACATTTGGGATGTGTACCTATAGTTTAAAGCAGAAAAAAAGGAACTTTTGAAATTTTCATTTTTTGGACAAAACCCCCGGGGGTTAGAATTTTTTTCATGTGAATGTGAAAAGTTTTTCTGGTCCCATTTAAAAACCATGCACCAGAATCAATTTCATTCAACTCAGTAATACATTTCGGATGTCTACCTATAGTTTAAAGCAGAAAAACAGGAACTTTTGAAATTTTCATTTTTTGGACAAAACCCCCGGGGGTTAGAATATTTTTCATGTGAATGTGAAAAGTTTTTCTGGTCCCATTTAAAAACCATGCACCAGAATCAACTTCTTTCTACTCAGTAATACATTTCGGATGTCTACCTATAGTTTAAAGCAGAAAAACAGGATCTTTTGAAATTTTCATTTTTTGGACAAAACCCCCGGGGGTTAGAAATTTTGTCATGTGAATGTGAAAAGTTTTTCTGGTCCCATTTAAAAACCATGCACCAGAATCAACTTCTTTCAACTCAGTAATACATTTGGGATGTGTAGCTATAGTGTAAGGCAGAAAAACAGGAACTTTTGAAATTTTCATTTTTTGGACAAAACACCCGGGGCTTAGAATTTTTTTCATGTGAATGTGAAAAGTTTTTCTGGTCCCATTTAAAAACCATGCACCAGAATCAACTTCTTTCAACTCAGTAATATATTTCGAATGTCTACCTATAGTTTAAAGCAGAAAAACAGGAACTTTTGAAATTTTCATTTTTTGGACAAAACACCCGGGCTTAGAATTTTTTTCATGTGAATGTGAAAAGTTTTTCTGGTCCCATTTAAAAACCATGCACCAGAATCAACTTCTTTCAACTCAGTAATACATTTCGGATGTCTACCTATAGTTTAAAGCAGAAAAACAGGAACTTTTGAAATTTTCATTTTTTGGACAAAACCCCCGGGGGTTAGAATTTTTTTCATGTGAATGTGAAAAGTTTTTCTGGTCCCATTTAAAAACCATGCACCAGAATCAACTTCTTTCAACTCAGTAATACATTTCGGATGTCTACCTATAGTTTAAAGCAGAAAAACAGGATCTTTTGAAATTTTCATTTTTTGGACAAAACCCCCGGGGGTTAGAAATTTTTTCATGTGAATGTGAAAAGTTTTTCTGGTCCCATTTAAAAACCATGCACCAGAATCAACTTCTTTCAACTCAGTAATACATTTGGAATGTGTACCTATAGTTTAAAGCAGAAAAACAGGAACTTTTGAAATTTTCATTTTTTGGACAAAACCCCCGGGGGTTAGAAATTTTTTCATGTGAATGTGAAAAGTTTTTCTGGTCCCATTTAAAAACCATGCACCAGAATCAACTTCTTTCAACTCAGTAATACATTTGGGATGTGTACCTATAGTTTAAAGCAGAAAAACAGGAACTTTTGAAATTTTCATTTTTTGGACAAAACCCCCGGGGGTTTGAATTTTTTTCATGTGAATGTGAAAAGTTTTTCTGGTCCCATTTAAAAACCATGCACCAGAATCAACTTCTTTCAACTCAGTAATACATTTCGGATGTCTACCTATAGTTTAAAGCAGAAAAACAGGAACTTTTGAAATTTTAATTTTTTGACAAAACCCCCGGGGGTTAGAATATTTTTCATGTGAATGTGAAAAGTTTTTCTGGTCCCATTTAAAAACCATGCACCAGAATCAACTTCTTTCTACTCAGTAATACATTTCGGATGTCTACCTATAGTTTAAAGCAGAAAAACAGGATCTTTTGAAATTTTCATTTTTTGGACAAAACCCCCGGGGGTTAGAAATTTTGTCATGTGAATGTGAAAAGTTTTTCTGGTCCCATTTAAAAACCATGCACCAGAATCAACTTCTTTCAACTCAGTAATACATTTGGGATGTGTAGCTATAGTGTAAGGCAGAAAAACAGGAACTTTTGAAATTTTCATTTTTTGGACAAAACACCCGGGGCTTAGAATTTTTTTCATGTGAATGTGAAAAGTTTTTCTGGTCCCATTTAAAAACCATGCACCAGAATCAACTTCTTTCAACTCAGTAATACATTTCGGATGTCTACCTATAGTTTAAAGCAGAAAAACAGGAACTTTTGAAATTTTCATTTTTTGGACAAAACACCCGGGGCTTAGAATTTTTTTCATGTGAATGTGAAAAGTTTTTCTGGTCCCATTTAAAAACCATGCACCAGAATCAACTTCTTTCAACTCAGTAATACATTTCGGATGTCTACCTATAGTTTAAAGCAGAAAAACAGGAACTTTTGAAATTTTCATTTTTTGGACAAAACCCCCGGGGGTTAGAAATTTTTTCATGTGAATGTGAAAAGTTTTTCTGGTCCCATTTAAAAACCATGCACCAGAATCAACTTCTTTCAACTCAGTAATACATTTCGGATGTCTACCTATAGTTTAAAGCAGAAAAACAGGATCTTTTGAAATTTTCATTTTTTGGACAAAACCCCCGGGGGTTAGAAATTTTTTCATGTGAATGTGAAAAGTTTTTCTGGTCCCATTTAAAAACCATGCACCAGAATCAACTTCTTTCAACTCAGTAATACATTTCGGATGTCTGCCTATAGTTTAAAGCAGAAAAACAGGAACTTTTGAAATTTTCATTTTTTGAACAAAACCCCCGGGGGTTAGAATTTTTTCATGTGAATGTGAAAAGTTTTTCTGGTCCCATTTAAAAACCATGCACCATAATCAACTTCTTTCAACTCAGTAATACATTTGGGATGTGTGGCTATAGTTTAAAGCAAAAAAACAGGAACTTTTGAAATTTTCATTTTTTGGACAAAACCTCCGGGGGTTAGAATTTTTTTCATGTGAATGTGAAAAGTTTTTCTGGTCCCATTTAAAAACCATGCACCAGAATCAACTTCTTTCAACTCAGTAATACATTTCGGATGTGTACCTATAGTTTAAAGCAGAAAAACAGGAACTTTTGAAATTTTCATTTTTTGGACAAAACCCCCGGGGGTTAGAATTTTTTTCATGTGAATGTGAAAAGTTTTTCTGGTCCCATTTAAAAACCATGCACCAGAATCAACTTCTTTCAACTCAGTAATACATTTGGGATGTGTACCTATAGTTTAAAGCAGAAAAACAGGAACTTTTGAAATTTTCATTTTTTGGACAAAACCCCCGGGGGTTAGAAATTTTTTCATGTGAATGTGAAAAGTTTTTCTGGTCCCATTTAAAAACCATGCACCAGAATCAACTTCTTTCAACTCAGTAATACATTTGGGATGTGTAGCTATAGTTTAAGGCAGAAAAACAGGAACTTTTGAAATTTTCATTTTTTGGACAAAACCCCCGGGGGTTAGAATTTTTTTCATGTGAATGTGAAAAGTTTTTCTGGTCCCATTTAAAAACCATGCACCAGAATCAACTTCTTTCAACTCAGTAATACATTTCGGATGTGTACCTATAGTTTAAAGCAGAAAAACAGGAACTTTTGAAATTTTCATTTTTGGACAAAACCCCCGGGGGTTAGAATTTTTTTCATGTGAATGTGAAAAGTTTTTCTGGTCCCATTTAAAAACCATGCACCAGAATCAACTTCTTTCAACTCAGTAATACATTTCGGATGTCTACCTATAGTTTAAAGCAGAAAAACAGGATCTTTTGAAATTTTCATTTTTTGGACAAAACCCCCGGGGGTTAGAAATTTTTTCATGTGAATGTGAAAAGTTTTTCTGGTCCCATTTAAAAACCATGCACCAGAATCAACTTCTTTCAACTCAGTAATACATTTCGGATGTCTACCTATAGTTTAAAGCAGAAAAACAGGAACTTTTGAAATTTTCATTTTTTGGACAAAACCCCCGGGGGTTAGAATTTTTTTCATGTGAATGTGAAAAGTTTTTCTGGTCCCATTTAAAAACCATGCACCAGAATCAACTTCTTTCAACTCAGTAATACATTTCGGATGTGTACCTATAGTTTAAAGCAGAAAAACAGGAACTTTTGAAATTTTCATTTTTTGGACAAAACCCCCGGGGGTTAGAAATTTTTTCATGTGAATGTGAAAAGTTTTTCTGGTCCCATTTAAAAACCATGCACCATAATCAACTTCTTTCAACTCAGTAATACATTTGGGATGTGTGGCTATAATTTAAAGCAAAAAAACAGGAACTTTTGAAATTTTCATTTTTTGGACAAAACCCCCGGGGGTTAGAATTTTTTTCATGTGAATGTGAAAAGTTTTTCTGGTCCCATTTAAAAACCATGCACCAGAATCAACTTCTTTCAACTCAGTAATACATTTCGGATGTGTACCTATAGTTTAAAGCAGAAAAACAGGAACTTTTGAAATTTTCATTTTTTGGACAAAACCCCCGGGGGTTAGTATTTTTTTCATGTGAATGTGAAAAGTTTTTCTGGTCCCATTTAAAAACCATGCACCATAATCAACTTCTTTCAACTCAGTAATACATTTGGGATGTGTGGCTATAATTTAAAGCAAAAAAACAGGAACTTTTGAAATTTTCATTTTTTGGACAAAACCCCCGGGGGTTAGAATTTTTTTCATGTGAATGTGAAAAGTTTTTCTGGTCCCATTTAAAAACCATGCACCAGAATCAACTTCTTTCAACTCAGTAATACATTTCGGATGTGTACCTATAGTTTAAAGCAGAAAAACAGGAACTTTTGAAATTTTCATTTTTTGGACAAAACCCCCGGGGGTTAGAATTTTTTTCATGTGAATGTGAAAAGTTTTTCTGGTCCCATTTAAAAACCATGCACCAGAATCAACTTCTTTCAACTCAGTAATACATTTGGGATGTGTACCTATAGTTTAAAGCAGAAAAACAGGAACTTTTGAAATTTTCATTTTTTGGACAAAACCCCCGGGGGTTAGAAATTTTTTCATGTGAATGTGAAAAGTTTTTCTGGTCCCATTTAAAAACCATGCACCAGAATCAACTTCTTTCAACTCAGTAATACATTTGGGATGTGTAGCTATAGTTTAAGGCAGAAAAACAGGAACTTTTGAAATTTTCATTTTTTGGACAAAACCCCCGGGGGTTTGAATTTTTTTCATGTGAATGTGAAAAGTTTTTCTGGTCCCATTTAAAAACCATGCACCAGAATCAACTTCTTTCAACTCAGTAATACATTTCGGATGTGTACCTATAGTTTAAAGCAGAAAAACAGGAACTTTTGAAATTTTCATTTTTGGACAAAACCCCCGGGGGTTAGAATTTTTTTCATGTGAATGTGAAAAGTTTTTCTGGTCCCATTTAAAAACCATGCACCAGAATCAACTTCTTTCAACTCATTAATACATTTGGGATGTGTACCTATAGTTTAAAGCAGAAAAACAGGAACTTTTGAAATTTTCATTTTTTGTACAAAACACCCGGGGCTTAGAAATTTTTTCATGTGAATGTGAAAAGTTTTTCTGGTCCCATTTAAAAACCATGCACGAGAATCAACTTCTTTCAACTCAGTGATACATTTGGGATGTGTAGCTATAGTTTAAGGCAGAAAAACAGGAACTTTTGACATTTTCATTTTTTTGGACAAAACACCCGGGGCTTAGAATTTTTTTCATGTGAATGTGAAAAGTTTTTCTGGTCCCATTTAAAAACCATGCATCAGAATCAACTTCTTTCTACTCAGTAATACATTTCGGATGTCTACCTATAGTTTAAAGCAGAAAAACAGGATCTTTTGAAATTTTCATTTTTTGGACAAAACCCCCGGGGGTTTGAATTTTTTTCATGTCAATGTGAAAAGTTTTTCTGGTCCCATTTAAAAACCATGCACCAGAATCAACTTCTTTCTACTCAGTAATACATTTCGGATGTCTACCTATAGTTTAAAGCAGAAAAACAGGATCTTTTGAAATTTTCATTTTTTGGACAAAACCCCCGGGGGTTAGAAATTTTTTCATGTGAATGTGAAAAGTTTTTCTGGTCCCATTTAAAAACCATGCACCAGAATCAACTTCTTTCAACTCAGTAATACATTTCGGATGTGTACCTATAGTTTAAAGCAGAAAAACAGGAACTTTTGAAATTTTCATTTTTTGGACAAAACCCCCGGGGGTTAGAAATTTTTTCATGTGAATGTGAAAAGTTTTTCTGGTCCCATTTAAAAACCATGCACCATAATCAACTTCTTTCAACTCAGTAATACATTTGGGATGTGTGGCTATAATTTAAAGCAAAAAAACAGGAACTTTTGAAATTTTCATTTTTTGGACAAAACCCCCGGGGGTTAGAATTTTTTTCATGTGAATGTGAAAAGTTTTTCTGGTCCCATTTAAAAACCATGCACCAGAATCAACTTCTTTCAACTCAGTAATACATTTCGGATGTGTACCTATAGTTTAAAGCAGAAAAACAGGAACTTTTGAAATTTTCATTTTTTGGACAAAACCCCCGGGGGTTAGTATTTTTTTCATGTGAATGTGAAAAGTTTTTCTGGTCCCATTTAAAAACCATGCACCATAATCAACTTCTTTCAACTCAGTAATACATTTGGGATGTGTGGCTATAATTTAAAGCAAAAAAACAGGAACTTTTGAAATTTTCATTTTTTGGACAAAACCCCCGGGGGTTAGAATTTTTTTCATGTGAATGTGAAAAGTTTTTCTGGTCCCATTTAAAAACCATGCACCAGAATCAACTTCTTTCAACTCAGTAATACATTTCGGATGTGTACCTATAGTTTAAAGCAGAAAAACAGGAACTTTTGAAATTTTCATTTTTTGGACAAAACCCCCGGGGGTTAGAATTTTTTTCATGTGAATGTGAAAAGTTTTTCTGGTCCCATTTAAAAACCATGCACCAGAATCAACTTCTTTCAACTCAGTAATACATTTGGGATGTGTACCTATAGTTTAAAGCAGAAAAACAGGAACTTTTGAAATTTTCATTTTTTGGACAAAACCCCCGGGGGTTAGAAATTTTTTCATGTGAATGTGAAAAGTTTTTCTGGTCCCATTTAAAAACCATGCACCAGAATCAACTTCTTTCAACTCAGTAATACATTTGGGATGTGTAGCTATAGTTTAAGGCAGAAAAACAGGAACTTTTGAAATTTTCATTTTTTGGACAAAACCCCCGGGGGTTTGAATTTTTTTCATGTGAATGTGAAAAGTTTTTCTGGTCCCATTTAAAAACCATGCACCAGAATCAACTTCTTTCAACTCAGTAATACATTTCGGATGTGTACCTATAGTTTAAAGCAGAAAAACAGGAACTTTTGAAATTTTCATTTTTGGACAAAACCCCCGGGGGTTAGAATTTTTTTCATGTGAATGTGAAAAGTTTTTCTGGTCCCATTTAAAAACCATGCACCAGAATCAACTTCTTTCAACTCATTAATACATTTGGGATGTGTACCTATAGTTTAAAGCAGAAAAACAGGAACTTTTGAAATTTTCATTTTTTGTACAAAACACCCGGGGCTTAGAAATTTTTTCATGTGAATGTGAAAAGTTTTTCTGGTCCCATTTAAAAACCATGCACGAGAATCAACTTCTTTCAACTCAGTGATACATTTGGGATGTGTAGCTATAGTTTAAGGCAGAAAAACAGGAACTTTTGAAATTTTCATTTTTTTGGACAAAACACCCGGGGCTTAGAATTTTTTTCATGTGAATGTGAAAAGTTTTTCTGGTCCCATTTAAAAACCATGCATCAGAATCAACTTCTTTCTACTCAGTAATACATTTCGGATGTCTACCTATAGTTTAAAGCAGAAAAACAGGATCTTTTGAAATTTTCATTTTTTGGACAAAACCCCCGGGGGTTTGAATTTTTTTCATGTCAATGTGAAAAGTTTTTCTGGTCCCATTTAAAAACCATGCACCAGAATCAACTTCTTTCTACTCAGTAATACATTTCGGATGTCTACCTATAGTTTAAAGCAGAAAAACAGGATCTTTTGAAATTTTCATTTTTTGGACAAAACCCCCGGGGGTTAGAAATTTTGTCATGTGAATGTGAAAAGTTTTTCTGGTCCCATTTAAAAACCATGCACCAGAATCAACTTCTTTCAACTCAGTAATACATTTGGGATGTGTAGCTATAGTGTAAGGCAGAAAAACAGGAACTTTTGAAATTTTCATTTTTTGGACAAAACACCCGGGGCTTAGAATTTTTTTCATGTGAATGTGAAAAGTTTTTCTGGTCCCATTTAAAAACCATGCACCAGAATCAACTTCTTTCAACTCAGTAATACATTTCGGATGTCTACCTATAGTTTAAAGCAGAAAAACAGGAACTTTTGAAATTTTCATTTTTTGGACAAAACACCCGGGGCTTAGAATTTTTTTCATGTGAATGTGAAAAGTTTTTCTGGTCCCATTTAAAAACCACGCACCATAATCAACTTCTTTCAACTCAGTAATACATTTCGGATGTCTACCTATAGTTTAAAGCAGAAAAACAGGAACTTTTGAAATTTTCATTTTTTGGACAAAACCCCCGGGGGTTAGAAATTTTTTCATGTGAATGTGAAAAGTTTTTCTGGTCCCATTTAAAAACCATGCACCATAATCAACTTCTTTCAACTCAGTAATACATTTGGGATGTGTGGCTATAGTTTAAAGCAAAAAAACAGGAACTTTTGAAATTTTCATTTTTTGGACAAAACCCCCGGGGGTTAGAATTTTTTCATGTGAATGTGAAAAGTTTTTCTGGTCCCATTTAAAAACCATGCACCAGAATCAACTTCTTTCAACTCAGTAATACATTTCGGATGTGTACCTATAGTTTAAAGCAGAAAAACAGGAACTTTTGAAATTTTCATTTTTTGGACAAAACCCCCGGGGGTTAGAATTTTTTTCATGTGAATGTGAAAAGTTTTTCTGGTCCCATTTAAAAACCATGCACCAGAATCAACTTCTTTCAACTCAGTAATACATTTGGGATGTGTACCTATAGTTTAAAGCAGAAAAACAGGAACTTTTAAAATTTTCATTTTTTGTACAAAACCCCCGGGGGTTAGAAATTTTTTCATGTGAATGTGAAAAGTTTTTCTGGTCCCATTTAAAAACCATGCACCAGAATCAACTTCTTTCAACTCAGTAATACATTTGGGATGTGTAGCTATAGTTTAAGGCAGAAAAACAGGAACTTTTGAAATTTTCATTTTTTGGACAAAACCCCCGGGGGTTAGAATTTTTTTCATGTGAATGTGAAAAGTTTTTCTGGTCCCATTTAAAAACCATGCACCAGAATCAACTTCTTTCAACTCAGTAATACATTTCGGATGTGTACCTATAGTTTAAA
The DNA here is from genome assembly GCF_055691185.1 of Crinia signifera. Taxonomy (NCBI): domain Eukaryota; kingdom Metazoa; phylum Chordata; class Amphibia; order Anura; family Myobatrachidae; genus Crinia; species Crinia signifera. Next base: position 23,127,949 of record NC_139222.1, on the reverse strand, counting down.
GCAGAAAAACAGGAACTTTTGAAATTTTCATTTTTTGGACAAAACCCCCGGGGGTTAGAATTTTTTTCATGTGAATGTGAAAAGTTTTTCTGGTCCCATTTAAAAACCATGCACCAGAATCAACTTCTTTCAACTCAGTAATACATTTGGGATGTGTACCTATAGTTTAAAGCAGAAAAACAGGAACTTTTGAAATTTTCATTTTTTGGACAAAACCCCCGGGGGTTAGAAATTTTTTCATGTGAATGTGAAAAGTTTTTCTGGTCCCATTTAAAAACCATGCACCAGAATCAACTTCTTTCAACTCAGTAATACATTTGGGATGTGTAGCTATAGTTTAAGGCAGAAAAACAGGAACTTTTGAAATTTTCATTTTTTGGACAAAACCCCCGGGGGTTAGAATTTTTTTCATGTGAATGTGAAAAGTTTTTCTGGTCCCATTTAAAAACCATGCACCAGAATCAACTTCTTTCAACTCAGTAATACATTTCGGATGTCTACCTATAGTTTAAAGCAGAAAAACAGGAACTTTTGAAATTTTCATTTTTTGGACAAAACCCCCGGGGGTTTGAATTTTTTTCATGTGAATGTGAAAAGTTTTTCTGGTCCCATTTAAAAACCATGCACCAGAATCAACTTCTTTCAACTCAGTAATACATTTCGGATGTGTACCTATAGTTTAAAGCAGAAAAACAGGAACTTTTGAAATTTTCATTTTTGGACAAAACCCCCGGGGGTTAGAATTTTTTTCATGTGAATGTGAAAAGTTTTTCTGGTCCCATTTAAAAACCATGCACCAGAATCAACTTCTTTCAACTCATTAATACATTTGGGATGTGTACCTATAGTTTAAAGCAGAAAAACAGGAACTTTTGAAATTTTCATTTTTTGTACAAAACACCCGGGGCTTAGAAATTTTTTCATGTGAATGTGAAAAGTTTTTCTGGTCCCATTTAAAAACCATGCACGAGAATCAACTTCTTTCAACTCAGTGATACATTTGGGATGTGTAGCTATAGTTTAAGGCAGAAAAACAGGAACTTTTGAAATTTTCATTTTTTTGGACAAAACACCCGGGGCTTAGAATTTTTTTCATGTGAATGTGAAAAGTTTTTCTGGTCCCATTTAAAAACCATGCACCAGAATCAACTTCTTTCAACTCAGTAATACATTTGGGATGTGTACCTATAGTTTAAAGCAGAAAAACAGGAACTTTTGAAATTTTCATTTTTTGGACAAAACCCCCGGGGGTTTGAATTTTTTTCATGTCAATGTAAAAAGTTTTTCTGGTCCCATTTAAAAACCATGCACCAGAATCAACTTCTTTCTACTCAGTAATACATTTCGGATGTCTACCTATAGTTTAAAGCAGAAAAACAGGATCTTTTGAAATTTTCATTTTTTGGACAAAACCCCCGGGGGTTAGAAATTTTGTCATGTGAATGTGAAAAGTTTTTCTGGTCCCATTTAAAAACCATGCACCAGAATCAACTTCTTTCAACTCAGTAATACATTTGGGATGTGTAGCTATAGTGTAAGGCAGAAAAACAGGAACTTTTGAAATTTTCATTTTTTGGACAAAACACCCGGGGCTTAGAATTTTTTTCATGTGAATGTGAAAAGTTTTTCTGGTCCCATTTAAAAACCATGCACCAGAATCAACTTCTTTCAACTCAGTAATACATTTCGGATGTCTACCTATAGTTTAAAGCAGAAAAACAGGAACTTTTGAAATTTTCATTTTTTGGACAAAACACCCGGGGCTTAGAATTTTTTTCATGTGAATGTGAAAAGTTTTTCTGGTCCCATTTAAAAACCACGCACCAGAATCAACTTCTTTCAACTCAGTAATACATTTCGGATGTCTACCTATAGTTTAAAGCAGAAAAACAGGAACTTTTGAAATTTTCATTTTTTGGACAAAACCCCCGGGGGTTAGAAATTTTTTCATGTGAATGTGAAAAGTTTTTCTGGTCCCATTTAAAAACCATGCACCATAATCAACTTCTTTCAACTCAGTAATACATTTGGGATGTGTGGCTATAGTTTAAAGCAAAAAAACAGGAACTTTTGAAATTTTCATTTTTTGGACAAAACCCCCAGGGGTTAGAATTTTTTTCATGTGAATGTGAAAAGTTTTTCTGGTCCCATTTAAAAACCATGCACCAGAATCAACTTCTTTCAACTCAGTAATACATTTCGGATGTGTACCTATAGTTTAAAGCAGAAAAACAGGAACTTTTGAAATTTTCATTTTTTGGACAAAACCCCCGGGGGTTAGAATTTTTTTCATGTGAATGTGAAAAGTTTTTCTGGTCCCATTTAAAAACCATGCACCAGAATCAACTTCTTTCAACTCAGTAATACATTTGGGATGTGTACCTATAGTTTAAAGCAGAAAAACAGGAACTTTTAAAATTTTCATTTTTTGTACAAAACCCCCGGGGGTTAGAAATTTTTTCATGTGAATGTGAAAAGTTTTTCTGGTCCCATTTAAAAACCATGCACCAGAATCAACTTCTTTCAACTCAGTAATACATTTGGGATGTGTAGCTATAGTTTAAGGCAGAAAAACAGGAACTTTTGAAATTTTCATTTTTTGGACAAAACCCCCGGGGGTTAGAATTTTTTTCATGTGAATGTGAAAAGTTTTTCTGGTCCCATTTAAAAACCATGCACCAGAATCAACTTCTTTCAACTCAGTAATACATTTCGGATGTGTACCTATAGTTTAAAGCAGAAAAACAGGAACTTTTGAAATTTTCATTTTTTGGACAAAACCCCCGGGGGTTAGAATTTTTTTCATGTGAATGTGAAAAGTTTTTCTGGTCCCATTTAAAAACCATGCACCAGAATCAACTTCTTTCAACTCAGTAATACATTTGGGATGTGTACCTATAGTTTAAAGCAGAAAAACAGGAACTTTTGAAATTTTCATTTTTTGGACAAAACCCCCGGGGGTTAGAAATTTTTTCATGTGAATGTGAAAAGTTTTTCTGGTCCCATTTAAAAACCATGCACCAGAATCAACTTCTTTCAACTCAGTAATACATTTGGGATGTGTAGCTATAGTTTAAGGCAGAAAAACAGGAACTTTTGAAATTTTCATTTTTTGGACAAAACACCCGGGGCTTAGAATTTTTTTCATGTGAATGTGAAAAGTTTTTCTGGTCCCATTTAAAAACCATGCACCAGAATCAACTTCTTTCAACTCAGTAATACATTTGGGATGTGTACCTATAGTTTAAAGCAGAAAAACAGGAACTTTTGAAATTTTCATTTTTTGGACAAAACCCCCGGGGGTTAGAATTTTTTTCATGTGAATGTGAAAAGTTTTTCTGGTCCCATTTAAAAACCATGCACCAGAATCAACTTCTTTCAACTCAGTAATACATTTCGGATGTCTACCTATAGTTTAAAGCAGAAAAACAGGAACTTTTGAAATTTTCATTTTTTGGACAAAACCCCCGGGGGTTAGAAATTTTGTCATGTGAATGTGAAAAGTTTTTCTGGTCCCATTTAAAAACCATGCACCAGAATCAACTTCTTTCAACTCAGTAATACATTTGGGATGTGTAGCTATAGTGTAAGGCAGAAAAACAGGAACTTTTGAAATTTTCATTTTTTGGACAAAACACCCGGGGCTTAGAATTTTTTTCATGTGAATGTGAAAAGTTTTTCTGGTCCCATTTAAAAACCATGCACCAGAATCAACTTCTTTCAACTCAGTAATATATTTCGAATGTCTACCTATAGTTTAAAGCAGAAAAACAGGAACTTTTGAAATTTTCATTTTTTGGACAAAACACCCGGGGCTTAGAATTTTTTTTTATGTGAATGTGAACAGTTTTTCTGGTCCCATTTAAAAACCATGCACCAGAATCAACTTCTTTCAACTCAGTAATACATTTCGGATGTCTACCTATAGTTTAAAGCAGAAAAACAGGATCTTTTGAAATTTTCATTTTTTGGACAAAACCCCCGGGGGTTAGAATTTTTTTCATGTGAATGTGAAAAGTTTTTCTGGTCCCATTTAAAAACCATGCACCAGAATCAACTTCTTTCAACTCAGTAATACATTTCGGATGTCTACCTATAGTTTAAAGCAGAAAAACAGGAACTTTTGAAATTTTCATTTTTTGGACAAAACCCCCGGGGGTTAGAATTTTTTTCATGTGAATGTGAAAAGTTTTTCTGGTCCCATTTAAAAACCATGCACCAGAATCAACTTCTTTCAACTCAGTAATACATTTCGGATGTGTACCTATAGTTTAAAGCAGAAAAACAGGAACTTTTGAAATTTTCATTTTTTGGACAAAACCCCCGGGGGTTAGAATTTTTTTCATGTGAATGTGAAAAGTTTTTCTGGTCCCATTTAAAAACCATGCACCAGAATCAACTTCTTTCAACTCAGTAATACATTTGGGATGTCTACCTATAGTTTAAAGCAGAAAAACAGGAACTTTTGAAATTTTCATTTTTTGGACAAAACACCCGGGGCTTAGAATTTTTTTCATGTGAATGTGAAAAGTTTTTCTGGTCCCATTTAAAAACCATGCACCAGAATCAACTTATTTCTACTCAGTAATACATTTCGGATGTCTACCTATAGTTTAAAGCAGAAAAACAGGATCTTTTGAAATTTTCATTTTTTGGACAAAACCCCCGGGGGTTAGAAATTTTGTCATGTGAATGTGAAAAGTTTTTCTGGTCCCATTTAAAAACCATGCACCAGAATCAACTTCTTTCAACTCAGTAATACATTTGGGATGTGTAGCTATAGTGTAAGGCAGAAAAACAGGAACTTTTAAAATTTTCATTTTTTGGACAAAACACCCGGGGCTTAGAATTTTTTTCATGTGAATGTGAAAAGTTTTTCTGGTCCCATTTAAAAACCATGCACCAGAATCAACTTCTTTCAACTCAGTAATATATTTCGAATGTCTACCTATAGTTTAAAGCAGAAAAACAGGAACTTTTGAAATTTTCATTTTTTGGACAAAACACCCGGGGCTTAGAATTTTTTTTTATGTGAATGTGAACAGTTTTTCTGGTCCCATTTAAAAACCATGCACCAGAATCAACTTCTTTCAACTCAGTAATACATTTCGGATGTCTACCTATAGTTTAAAGCAGAAAAACAGGATCTTTTGAAATTTTCATTTTTTGGACAAAACCCCCGGGGGTTAGAATTTTTTTCATGTGAATGTGAAAAGTTTTTCTGGTCCCATTTAAAAACCATGCACCAGAATCAACTTCTTTCAACTCAGTAATACATTTCGGATGTCTACCTATAGTTTAAAGCAGAAAAACAGGAACTTTTGAAATTTTCATTTTTTGGACAAAACCGCCGGGGGTTAGAATTTTTTTCATGTGAATGTGAAAAGTTTTTCTGGTCCCATTTAAAAACCATGCACCAGAATCAACTTCTTTCAACTCAGTAATACATTTCGGATGTGTACCTATAGTTTAAAGCAGAAAAACAGGAACTTTTGAAATTTTCATTTTTTGGACAAAACCCCCGGGGGTTAGAATTTTTTTCATGTGAATGTGAAAAGTTTTTCTGGTCCCATTTAAAAACCATGCACCAGAATCAACTTCTTTCAACTCAGTAATACATTTGGGATGTCTACCTATAGTTTAAAGCAGAAAAACAGGAACTTTTGAAATTTTCATTTTTTGGACAAAACACCCGGGGCTTAGAATTTTTTTCATGTGAATGTGAAAAGTTTTTCTGGTCCCATTTAAAAACCATGCACCAGAATCAACTTCTTTCAACTCAGTAATACATTTGGGATGTGTAGCTATAGTTTAAGGCAGAAAAACAGGAACTTTTGAAATTTTCATTTTTTGGACAAAACCCCCGGGGGTTAGAATTTTTTTCATGTGAATGTGAAAAGTTTTTCTGGTCCCATTTAAAAACCATGCACCAGAATCAACTTCTTTCAACTCAGTAATACATTTGGGATGTGTAGCTATAGTTTAAGGCAGAAAAACAGGAACTTTTGAAATTTTCATTTTTTGGACAAAACCCCCGGGGGTTAGAAATTTTTTCATGTGAATGTGAAAAGTTTTTCTGGTCCCATTTAAAAACCATGCACCAGAATCAACTTCTTTCAACTCAGTAATACATTTCGGATGTCTACCTATAGTTTAAAGCAGAAAAACAGGAACTTTTGAAATTTTCATTTTTTGGACAAAACCCCCGGGGGTTAGAATTTTTTTCATGTGAATGTGAAAAGTTTTTCTGGTCCCATTTAAAAACCATGCACCAGAATCAACTTCTTTCAACTCAGTAATACATTTCGGATGTGTACCTATAGTTTAAAGCAGAAAAACAGGAACTTTTGAAATTTTCATTTTTTGGACAAAACCCCCGGGGGTTAGAATTTTTTTCATGGGAATGTGAAAAGTTTTTCTGGTCCCATTTAAAAACCATGCACCAGAATCAACTTCTTTCAACTCAGTAATACATTTGGGATGTGTACCTATAGTTTAAAGCAGAAAAACAGGAACTTTTGAAATTTTCATTTTTTGGACAAAACCCCCGGGGGTTAGAAATTTTTTCATGTGAATGTGAAAAGTTTTTCTGGTCCCATTTAAAAAACCATGCACCAGAATCAACTTCTTTCAACTCAGTAATACATTTGGGATGTGTAGCTATAGTTTAAGGCAGAAAAACAGGAACTTTTGAAATTTTCATTTTTTGGACAAAACCCCCGGGGGTTAGAATTTTTTTTCATGTGAATGTGAAAAGTTTTTCTGGTCCCATTTAAAAACCATGCACCAGAATCAACTTCTTTCAACTCAGTAATACATTTCGGATGTGTACCTATAGTTTAAAGCAGAAAAACAGGAACTTTTGAAACTTTCATTTTTTGGACAAAACCCCCGGGGGTTAGAAATTTTTTCATGTGAATGTGAAAAGTTTTTCTGGTCCCATTTAAAAACCATGCACCAGAATCAACTTCTTTCAACTCAGTAATACATTTGGGATGTGTAGCTATAGTTTAAGGCAGAAAAACAGGAACTTTTGAAATTTTCATTTTTTTGGACAAAACACCCGGGGCTTAGAATTTTTTTCATGTGAATGTGAAAAGTTTTTCTGGTCCCATTTAAAAACCATGCACCAGAATCAACTTCTTTCAACTCAGTAATACATTTCGGATGTCTACCTATAGTTTAAAGCAGAAAAACAGGAAATTTTGAAATTTTCATTTTTTGGACAAAACCCCCGGGGGTTAGAAATTTTTTCATGTGAATGTGAAAAGTTTTTCTGGTCCCATTTAAAAACCATGCACCAGAATCAACTTCTTTCAACTCAGTAATACATTTCGGATGTCTACCTATAGTTTAAAGCAGAAAAACAGGATCTTTTGAAATTTTCATTTTTTGGACAAAACCCCCGGGGGTTAGAAATTTTTTCATGTGAATGTGAAAAGTTTTTCTGGTCCCATTTAAAAACCATGCACCAGAATCAACTTCTTTCAACTCAGTAATACATTTCGGATGTCTACCTATAGTTTAAAGCAGAAAAACAGGAACTTTTGAAATTTTCATTTTTTGGACAAAACCCCCGGGGGTTAGAAATTTTTTCATGTGAATGTGAAAAGTTTTTCTGGTCCCATTTAAAAACCATGCACCATAATCAACTTCTTTCAACTCAGTAATACATTTGGGATGTGTGGCTATAGTTTAAAGCAAAAAAACAGGAACTTTTGAAATTTTCATTTTTTGGACAAAACCCCCGGGGGTTAGAATTTTTTTTCATGTGAATGTGAAAAGTTTTTCTGGTCCCATTTAAAAACCATGCACCAGAATCAACTTCTTTCAACTCAGTAATACATTTCGGATGTGTACCTATAGTTTAAAGCAGAAAAACAGGAACTTTTGAAATTTTCATTTTTTGGACAAAACCCCCAGGGGTTAGAATTTTTTTCATGTGAATGTGAAAAGTTTTTCTGGTCCCATTTAAAAACCATGCACCAGAATCAACTACTTTCAACTCAGTAATACATTTGGGATGTGTACCTATAGTTTAAAGCAGAAAAACAGGAACTTTTGAAATTTTCATTTTTTGGACAAAACCCCCGGGGGTTAGAAATTTTTTCATGTGAATGTGAAAAGTTTTTTTGGTCCCATTTAAAAACCATGCACCAGAATCAACTTCTTTCAACTCAGTAATACATTTGGGATGTGTAGCTATAGTTTAAGGCAGAAAAACAGGAACTTTTGAAATTTTCATTTTTTGGACAAAACCCCCGGGGGTTAGAAATTTTTTCATGTGAATGTGAAAAGTTTTTCTGGTCCCATTTAAAAACCATGCACCAGAATCAACTTCTTTCAACTCAGTAATACATTTCGGATGTCTACCTATAGTTTAAAGCAGAAAAACAGGATCTTTTGAAATTTTCATTTTTTGGACAAAACCCCCGGGGGTTAGAAATTTTTTCATGTGAATGTGAAAAGTTTTTCTGGTCCCATTTAAAAACCATGCACCAGAATCAACTTCTTTCAACTCAGTAATACATTTCGGATGTCTACCTATAGTTTAAAGCAGAAAAACAGGAACTTTTGAAATTTTCATTTTTTGGACAAAACCCCCGGGGGTTAGAAATTTTTTCATGTGAATGTGAAAAGTTTTTCTGGTCCCATTTAAAAACCATGCACCATAATCAACTTCTTTCAACTCAGTAATACATTTGGGATGTGTGGCTATAGTTTAAAGCAAAAAAACAGGAACTTTTGAAATTTTCATTTTTTGGACAAAACCCCCGGGGGTTAGAATTTTTTTCATGTGAATGTGAAAAGTTTTTCTGGTCCCATTTAAAAACCATGCACCAGAATCAACTTCTTTCAACTCAGTAATACATTTCGGATGTGTACCTATAGTTTAAAGCAGAAAAACAGGAACTTTTGAAATTTTCATTTTTTGGACAAAACCCCCAGGGGTTAGAAATTTTTTCATGTGAATGTGAAAAGTTTTTTTGGTCCCATTTAAAAACCATGCACCAGAATCAACTTCTTTCAACTCAGTAATACATTTGGGATGTGTAGCTATAGTTTAAGGCAGAAAAACAGGAACTTTTGAAATTTTCATTTTTTGGACAAAACCCCCGGGGGTTAGAATTTTTTTCATGTGAATGTGAAAAGTTTTTCTGGTCCCATTTAAAAACCATGCACCAGAATCAACTTCTTTCAACTCAGTAATACATTTCGGATGTGTACCTATAGTTTAAAGCAGAAAAACAGGAACTTTTGAAATTTTCATTTTTGGACAAAACCCCCGGGGGTTAGAATTTTTTTCATGTGAATGTGAAAAGTTTTTCTGGTCCCATTTAAAAACCATGCACCAGAATCAACTTCTTTCAACTCAGTAATACATTTCGGATGTCTACCTATAGTTTAAAGCAGAAAAACAGGATCTTTTGAAATTTTCATTTTTTGGACAAAACCCCCGGGGGTTAGAAATTTTTTCATGTGAATGTGAAAAGTTTTTCTGGTCCCATTTAAAAACCATGCACCAGAATCAACTTCTTTCAACTCAGTAATACATTTCGGATGTCTACCTATAGTTTAAAGCAGAAAAACAGGAACTTTTGAAATTTTCATTTTTTGGACAAAACCCCCGGGGGTTAGAATTTTTTTCATGTGAATGTGAAAAGTTTTTCTGGTCCCATTTAAAAACCATGCACCAGAATCAACTTCTTTCAACTCAGTAATACATTTGGGATGTGTACCTATAGTTTAAAGCAGAAAAACAGGAACTTTTGAAATTTTCATTTTTTGGACAAAACCCCCGGGGGTTAGAAATTTTTTCATGTGAATGTGAAAAGTTTTTCTGGTCCCATTTAAAAACCATGCACCAGAATCAACTTCTTTCAAATCAGTAATACATTTGGGATGTGTACCTATAGTTTAAAGCAGAAAAACAGGAACTTTTGAAATTTTCATTTTTTGGACAAAACCCCCGGGGGTTAGAAATTTTTTCATGTGAATGTGAAAAGTTTTTCTGGTCCCATTTAAAAACCATGCACCAGAATCAACTTCTTTCAACTCAGTAATACATTTGGGATGTGTAGCTATAGTTTAAGGCAGAAAAACAGGAACTTTTGAAATTTTCATTTTTTGGACAAAACCCCCGGGGGTTAGAATTTTTTTCATGTGAATGTGAAAAGTTTTTCTGGTCCCATTTAAAAACCATGCACCAGAATCAACTTCTTTCAACTCAGTAATACATTTCGGATGTGTACCTATAGTTTAAAGCAGAAAAACAGGAACTTTTGAAATTTTCATTTTTGGACAAAACCCCCGGGGGTTAGAATTTTTTTCATGTGAATGTGAAAAGTTTTTCTGGTCCCATTTAAAAACCATGCACCAGAATCAACTTCTTTCAACTCAGTAATACATTTCGGATGTCTACCTATAGTTTAAAGCAGAAAAACAGGATCTTTTGAAATTTTCATTTTTTGGACAAAACCCCCGGGGGTTAGAAATTTTTTCATGTGAATGTGAAAAGTTTTTCTGGTCCCATTTAAAAACCATGCACCAGAATCAACTTCTTTCAACTCAGTAATACATTTCGGATGTCTACCTATAGTTTAAAGCAGAAAAACAGGAACTTTTGAAATTTTCATTTTTTGGACAAAACCCCCGGGGGTTAGAATTTTTTTCATGTGAATGTGAAAAGTTTTTCTGGTCCCATTTAAAAACCATGCACCAGAATCAACTTCTTTCAACTCAGTAATACATTTCGGATGTGTACCTATAGTTTAAAGCAGAAAAACAGGAACTTTTGAAATTTTCATTTTTTGGACAAAACCCCCGGGGGTTAGAAATTTTTTCATGTGAATGTGAAAAGTTTTTCTGGTCCCATTTAAAAACCATGCACCATAATCAACTTCTTTCAACTCAGTAATACATTTGGGATGTGTGGCTATAATTTAAAGCAAAAAAACAGGAACTTTTGAAATTTTCATTTTTTGGACAAAACCCCCGGGGGTTAGAATTTTTTTCATGTGAATGTGAAAAGTTTTTCTGGTCCCATTTAAAAACCATGCACCAGAATCAACTTCTTTCAACTCAGTAATACATTTCGGATGTGTACCTATAGTTTAAAGCAGAAAAACAGGAACTTTTGAAATTTTCATTTTTTGGACAAAACCCCCGGGGGTTAGAATTTTTTTCATGTGAATGTGAAAAGTTTTTCTGGTCCCATTTAAAAACCATGCACCATAATCAACTTCTTTCAACTCAGTAATACATTTGGGATGTGTGGCTATAATTTAAAGCAAAAAAACAGGAACTTTTGAAATTTTCATTTTTTGGACAAAACCCCCGGGGGTTAGAATTTTTTACATGTGAATGTGAAAAGTTTTTCTGGTCCCATTTAAAAACCATGCACCAGAATCAACTTCTTTCAACTCAGTAATACATTTCGGATGTGTACCTATAGTTTAAAGCAGAAAAACAGGAACTTTTGAAATTTTCATTTTTTGGACAAAACCCCCGGGGGTTAGAATTTTTTTCATGTGAATGTGAAAAGTTTTTCTGGTCCCATTTAAAAACCATGCACCAGAATCAACTTCTTTCAACTCAGTAATACATTTGGGATGTGTACCTATAGTTTAAAGCAGAAAAACAGGAACTTTTGAAATTTTCATTTTTTGGACAAAACCCCCGGGGGTTAGAAATTTTTTCATGTGAATGTGAAAAGTTTTTCTGGTCCCATTTAAAAACCATGCACCAGAATCAACTTCTTTCAACTCAGTAATACATTTGGGATGTGTAGCTATAGTTTAAGGCAGAAAAACAGGAACTTTTGAAATTTTCATTTTTTGGACAAAACCCCCGGGGGTTAGAAATTTTTTCATGTGAATGTGAAAAGTTTTTCTGGTCCCATTTAAAAACCATGCACCAGAATCAACTTCTTTCAACTCAGTAATACATTTGGGATGTGTAGCTGTAGTTTAAGGCAGAAAAACAGGAACTTTTGAAATTTTCATTTTTTGGACAAAACCCCCAGGGGTTAGAATTTTTTTCATGTGAATGTGAAAAGTTTTTCTGGTCCCATTTAAAAACCATGCACCAGAATCAACTACTTTCAACTCAGTAATACATTTGGGATGTGTACCTATAGTTTAAAGCAGAAAAACAGGAACTTTTGAAATTTTCATTTTTTGGACAAAACCCCCGGGGGTTAGAAATTTTTTCATGTGAATGTGAAAAGTTTTTTTGGTCCCATTTAAAAACCATGCACCAGAATCAACTTCTTTCAACTCAGTAATACATTTGGGATGTGTAGCTATAGTTTAAGGCAGAAAAACAGGAACTTTTGAAATTTTCATTTTTTGGACAAAACCCCCGGGGGTTAGAATTTTTTTCATGTGAATGTGAAAAGTTTTTCTGGTCCCATTTAAAAACCATGCACCAGAATCAACTTCTTTCAACTCAGTAATACATTTCGGATGTGTACCTATAGTTTAAAGCAGAAAAACAGGAACTTTTGAAATTTTCATTTTTGGACAAAACCCCCGGGGGTTAGAATTTTTTTCATGTGAATGTGAAAAGTTTTTCTGGTCCCATTTAAAAACCATGCACCAGAATCAACTTCTTTCAACTCAGTAATACATTTCGGATGTCTACCTATAGTTTAAAGCAGAAAAACAGGATCTTTTGAAATTTTCATTTTTTGGACAAAACCCCCGGGGGTTAGAAATTTTTTCATGTGAATGTGAAAAGTTTTTCTGGTCCCATTTAAAAACCATGCACCAGAATCAACTTCTTTCAACTCAGTAATACATTTCGGATGTCTACCTATAGTTTAAAGCAGAAAAACAGGAACTTTTGAAATTTTCATTTTTTGGACAAAACCCCCGGGGGTTAGAATTTTTTTCATGTGAATGTGAAAAGTTTTTCTGGTCCCATTTAAAAACCATGCACCAGAATCAACTTCTTTCAACTCAGTAATACATTTGGGATGTGTACCTATAGTTTAAAGCAGAAAAACAGGAACTTTTGAAATTTTCATTTTTTGGACAAAACCCCCGGGGGTTAGAAATTTTTTCATGTGAATGTGAAAAGTTTTTCTGGTCCCATTTAAAAACCATGCACCAGAATCAACTTCTTTCAAATCAGTAATACATTTGGGATGTGTACCTATAGTTTAAAGCAGAAAAACAGGAACTTTTGAAATTTTCATTTTTTGGACAAAACCCCCGGGGGTTAGAAATTTTTTCATGTGAATGTGAAAAGTTTTTCTGGTCCCATTTAAAAACCATGCACCAGAATCAACTTCTTTTAACTCAGTAATACATTTGGGATGTGTAGCTATAGTTTAAGGCAGAAAAACAGGAACTTTTGAAATTTTCATTTTTTGGACAAAACCCCCGGGGGTTAGAATTTTTTTCATGTGAATGTGAAAAGTTTTTCTGGTCCCATTTAAAAACCATGCACCAGAATCAACTTCTTTCAACTCAGTAATACATTTCGGATGTGTACCTATAGTTTAAAGCAGAAAAACAGGAACTTTTGAAATTTTCATTTTTGGACAAAACCCCCGGGGGTTAGAATTTTTTTCATGTGAATGTGAAAAGTTTTTCTGGTCCCATTTAAAAACCATGCACCAGAATCAACTTCTTTCAACTCAGTAATACATTTCGGATGTCTACCTATAGTTTAAAGCAGAAAAACAGGATCTTTTGAAATTTTCATTTTTTGGACAAAACCCCCGGGGGTTAGAAATTTTTTCATGTGAATGTGAAAAGTTTTTCTGGTCCCATTTAAAAACCATGCACCAGAATCAACTTCTTTCAACTCAGTAATACATTTCGGATGTCTACCTATAGTTTAAAGCAGAAGAACAGGAACTTTTGAAATTTTCATTTTTTGGACAAAACCCCCGGGGGTTAGAATTTTTTTCATGTGAATGTGAAAAGTTTTTCTGGTCCCATTTAAAAACCATGCACCAGAATCAACTTCTTTCAACTCAGTAATACATTTCGGATGTCTACCTATAGTTTAAAGCAGAAAAACAGGAACTTTTGAAATTTTCATTTTTTGGACAAAACCCCCGGGGGTTAGAAATTTTTTCATGTGAATGTGAAAAGTTTTTCTGGTCCCATTTAAAAACCATGCACCATAATCAACTTCTTTCAACTCAGTAATACATTTGGGATGTGTGGCTATAATTTAAAGCAAAAAAACAGGAACTTTTGAAATTTTCATTTTTTGGACAAAACCCCCGGGGGTTAGAATTTTTTTCATGTGAATGTGAAAAGTTTTTCTGGTCCCATTTAAAAACCATGCACCAGAATCAACTTCTTTCAACTCAGTAATACATTTCGGATGTGTACCTATAGTTTAAAGCAGAAAAACAGGAACTTTTGAAATTTTCATTTTTTGGACAAAACCCCCGGGGGTTAGAATTTTTTTCATGTGAATGTGAAAAGTTTTTCTGGTCCCATTTAAAAACCATGCACCATAATCAACTTCTTTCAACTCAGTAATACATTTGGGATGTGTGGCTATAATTTAAAGCAAAAAAACAGGAACTTTTGAAATTTTCATTTTTTGGACAAAACCCCCGGGGGTTAGAATTTTTTTCATGTGAATGTGAAAAGTTTTTCTGGTCCCATTTAAAAACCATGCACCAGAATCAACTTCTTTCAACTCAGTAATACATTTCGGATGTGTACCTATAGTTTAAAGCAGAAAAACAGGAACTTTTGAAATTTTCATTTTTTGGACAAAACCCCCGGGGGTTAGAATTTTTTTCATGTGAATGTGAAAAGTTTTTCTGGTCCCATTTAAAAACCATGCACCAGAATCAACTTCTTTCAACTCAGTAATACATTTGGGATGTGTACCTATAGTTTAAAGCAGAAAAACAGGAACTTTTGAAATTTTCATTTTTTGGACAAAACCCCCGGGGGTTAGAAATTTTTTCATGTGAATGTGAAAAGTTTTTCTGGTCCCATTTAAAAACCATGCACCAGAATCAACTTCTTTCAACTCAGTAATACATTTGGGATGTGTAGCTATAGTTTAAGGCAGAAAAACAGGAACTTTTGAAATTTTCATTTTTTGGACAAAACCCCCGGGGGTTTGAATTTTTTTCATGTGAATGTGAAAAGTTTTTCTGGTCCCATTTAAAAACCATGCACCAGAATCAACTTCTTTCAACTCAGTAATACATTTCGGATGTGTACCTATAGTTTAAAGCAGAAAAACAGGAACTTTTGAAATTTTCATTTTTGGACAAAACCCCCGGGGGTTAGAATTTTTTTCATGTGAATGTGAAAAGTTTTTCTGGTCCCATTTAAAAACCATGCACCAGAATCAACTTCTTTCAACTCATTAATACATTTGGGATGTGTACCTATAGTTTAAAGCAGAAAAACAGGAACTTTTGAAATTTTCATTTTTTGTACAAAACACCCGGGGCTTAGAAATTTTTTCATGTGAATGTGAAAAGTTTTTCTGGTCCCATTTAAAAACCATGCACGAGAATCAACTTCTTTCAACTCAGTGATACATTTGGGATGTGTAGCTATAGTTTAAGGCAGAAAAACAGGAACTTTTGAAATTTTCATTTTTTTGGACAAAACACCCGGGGCTTAGAATTTTTTTCATGTGAATGTGAAAAGTTTTTCTGGTCCCATTTAAAAACCATGCACCAGAATCAACTTCTTTCAACTCAGTAATACATTTGGGATGTGTACCTATAGTTTAAAGCAGAAAAACAGGAACTTTTGAAATTTTCATTTTTTGGACAAAACCCCCGGGGGTTTGAATTTTTTTCATGTCAATGTGAAAAGTTTTTCTGGTCCCATTTAAAAACCATGCACCAGAATCAACTTCTTTCTACTCAGTAATACATTTCGGATGTCTACCTATAGTTTAAAGCAGAAAAACAGGATCTTTTGAAATTTTCATTTTTTGGACAAAACCCCCGGGGGTTAGAAATTTTGTCATGTGAATGTGAAAAGTTTTTCTGGTCCCATTTAAAAACCATGCACCAGAATCAACTTCTTTCAACTCAGTAATACATTTGGGATGTGTAGCTATAGTGTAAGGCAGAAAAACAGGAACTTTTGAAATTTTCATTTTTTGGACAAAACACCCGGGGCTTAGAATTTTTTTCATGTGAATGTGAAAAGTTTTTCTGGTCCCATTTAAAAACCATGCACCAGAATCAACTTCTTTCAACTCAGTAATACATTTCGGATGTCTACCTATAGTTTAAAGCAGAAAAACAGGAACTTTTGAAATTTTCATTTTTTGGACAAAACACCCGGGGCTTAGAATTTTTTTCATGTGAATGTGAAAAGTTTTTCTGGTCCCATTTAAAAACCACGCACCAGAATCAACTTCTTTCAACTCAGTAATACATTTCGGATGTCTACCTATAGTTTAAAGCAGAAAAACAGGAACTTTTGAAATTTTCATTTTTTGGACAAAACCCCCGGGGGTTAGAAATTTTTTCATGTGAATGTGAAAAATTTTTCTGGTCCCATTTAAAAACCATGCACCATAATCAACTTCTTTCAACTCAGTAATACATTTGGGATGTGTGGCTATAGTTTAAAGCAAAAAAACAGGAACTTTTGAAATTTTCATTTTTTGGACAAAACCCCCGGGGGTTAGAATTTTTTTCATGTGAATGTGAAAAGTTTTTCTGGTCCCATTTAAAAACCATGCACCAGAATCAACTTCTTTCAACTCAGTAATACATTTCGGATGTGTACCTATAGTTTAAAGCAGAAAAACAGGAACTTTTGAAATTTTCATTTTTTGGACAAAACCCCCGGGGGTTAGAATTTTTTTCATGTGAATGTGAAAAGTTTTTCTGGTCCCATTTAAAAACCATGCACCAGAATCAACTTCTTTCAACTCAGTAATACATTTGGGATGTGTACCTATAGTTTAAAGCAGAAAAACAGGAACTTTTAAAATTTTCATTTTTTGTACAAAACCCCCGGGGGTTAGAAATTTTTTCATGTGAATGTGAAAAGTTTTTCTGGTCCCATTTAAAAACCATGCACCAGAATCAACTTCTTTCAACTCAGTAATACATTTGGGATGTGTAGCTATAGTTTAAGGCAGAAAAACAGGAACTTTTGAAATTTTCATTTTTTGGACAAAACCCCCCGGGGTTAGAATTTTTTTCATGTGAATGTGAAAAGTTTTTCTGGTCCCATTTAAAAACCATGCACCAGAATCAACTTCTTTCAACTCAGTAATACATTTCGGATGTGTACCTATAGTTTAAAGCAGAAAAACAGGAACTTTTGAAATTTTCATTTTTTGGACAAAACCCCCGGGGGTTAGAATTTTTTTCATGTGAATGTGAAAAGTTTTTCTGGTCCCATTTAAAAACCATGCACCAGAATCAACTTCTTTCAACTCAGTAATACATTTGGGATGTGTACCTATAGTTTAAAGCAGAAAAACAGGAACTTTTGAAATTTTCATTTTTTGGACAAAACCCCCGGGGGTTAGAAATTTTTTCATGTGAATGTGAAAAGTTTTTCTGGTCCCATTTAAAAACCATGCACCAGAATCAACTTCTTTCAACTCAGTAATACATTTGGGATGTGTAGCTATAGTTTAAGGCAGAAAAACAGGAACTTTTGAAATTTTCATTTTTTGGACAAAACACCCGGGGCTTAGAATTTTTTTCATGTGAATGTGAAAAGTTTTTCTGGTCCCATTTAAAAACCATGCACCAGAATCAACTTCTTTCAACTCAGTAATACATTTGGGATGTGTACCTATAGTTTAAAGCAGAAAAACAGGAACTTTTGAAATTTTCATTTTTTGGACAAAACCCCCGGGGGTTAGAATTTTTTTCATGTGAATGTGAAAAGTTTTTCTGGTCCCATTTAAAAACCATGCACCAGAATCAACTTCTTTCAACTCAGTAATACATTTCGGATGTCTACCTATAGTTTAAAGCAGAAAAACAGGAACTTTTGAAATTTTCATTTTTTGGACAAAACCCCCGGGGGTTAGAATATTTTTCATGTGAATGTGAAAAGTTTTTCTGGTCCCATTTAAAAACCATGCACCAGAATCAACTTATTTCTACTCAGTAATATATTTCGGATGTCTACCTATAGTTTAAAGCAGAAAAACAGGATCTTTTGAAATTTTCATTTTTTGGACAAAACCCCCGGGGGTTAGAAATTTTGTCATGTGAATGTGAAAAGTTTTTCTGGTCCCATTTAAAAACCATGCACCAGAATCAACTTCTTTCAACTCAGTAATACATTTGGGATGTGTAGCTATAGTGTAAGGCAGAAAAACAGGAACTTTTGAAATTTTCATTTTTTGGACAAAACACCCGGGGCTTAGAATTTTTTTCATGTGAATGTGAAAAGTTTTTCTGGTCCCATTTAAAAACCATGCACCAGAATCAACTTCTTTCAACTCAGTAATATATTTCGAATGTCTACCTATAGTTTAAAGCAGAAAAACAGGAACTTTTGAAATTTTCATTTTTTGGACAAAACACCCGGGGCTTAGAATTTTTTTTTATGTGAATGTGAACAGTTTTTCTGGTCCCATTTAAAAACCATGCACCAGAATCAACTTCTTTCAACTCAGTAATACATTTCGGATGTCTACCTATAGTTTAAAGCAGAAAAACAGGATCTTTTGAAATTTTCATTTTTTGGACAAAACCCCCGGGGGTTAGAATTTTTTTCATGTGAATGTGAAAAGTTTTTCTGGTCCCATTTAAAAACCATGCACCAGAATCAACTTCTTTCAACTCAGTAATACATTTCGGATGTGTACCTATAGTTTAAAGCAGAAAAACAGGAACTTTTGAAATTTTCATTTTTTGGACAAAACCCCCGGGGGTTAGAATTTTTTTCATGTGAATGTGAAAAGTTTTTCTGGTCCCATTTAAAAACCATGCACCAGAATCAACTTCTTTCAACTCAGTAATACATTTGGGATGTCTACCTATAGTTTAAAGCAGAAAAACAGGAACTTTTGAAATTTTCATTTTTTGGACAAAACACCCGGGGCTTAGAATTTTTTTCATGTGAATGTGAAAAGTTTTTCTGGTCCCATTTAAAAACCATGCACCAGAATCAACTTCTTTCAACTCAGTAATACATTTGGGATGTGTAGCTATAGTTTAAGGCAGAAAAACAGGAACTTTTGAAATTTTCATTTTTTGGACAAAACCCCCGGGGGTTAGAATTTTTTTCATGTGAATGTGAAAAGTTTTTCTGGTCCCATTTAAAAACCATGCACCAGAATCAACTTCTTTCAACTCAGTAATACATTTGGGATGTGTAGCTATAGTTTAAGGCAGAAAAACAGGAACTTTTGAAATTTTCATTTTTTGGACAAAACCCCCGGGGGTTAGAAATTTTTTCATGTGAATGTGAAAAGTTTTTCTGGTCCCATTTAAAAACCATGCACCAGAATCAACTTCTTTCAACTCAGTAATACATTTCGGATGTCTACCTATAGTTTAAAGCAGAAAAACAGGAACTTTTGAAATTTTCATTTTTTGGACAAAACCCCCGGGGGTTAGAATTTTTTTCATGTGAATGTGAAAAGTTTTTCTGGTCCCATTTAAAAACCATGCACCAGAATCAACTTCTTTCAACTCAGTAATACATTTCGGATGTGTACCTATAGTTTAAAGCAGAAAAACAGGAACTTTTGAAATTTTCATTTTTTGGACAAAACCCCCGGGGGTTAGAATTTTTTTCATGTGAATGTGAAAAGTTTTTCTGGTCCCATTTAAAAACCATGCACCAGAATCAACTTCTTTCAACTCAGTAATACATTTGGGATGTGTACCTATAGTTTAAAGCAGAAAAACAGGAACTTTTGAAATTTTCATTTTTTGGACAAAACCCCCGGGGGTTAGAAATTTTTTCATGTGAATGTGAAAAGTTTTTCTGGTCCCATTTAAAAAACCATGCACCAGAATCAACTTCTTTCAACTCAGTAATACATTTGGGATGTGTAGCTATAGTTTAAGGCAGAAAAACAGGAACTTTTGAAATTTTCATTTTTTGGACAAAACCCCCGGGGGTTAGAATTTTTTTCATGTGAATGTGAAAAGTTTTTCTGGTCCCATTTAAAAACCATGCACCAGAATCAACTTCTTTCAACTCAGTAATACATTTCGGATGTGTACCTATAGTTTAAAGCAGAAAAACAGGAACTTTTGAAACTTTCATTTTTTGGACAAAACCCCCGGGGGTTAGAAATTTTTTCATGTGAATGTGAAAAGTTTTTCTGGTCCCATTTAAAAACCATGCACCAGAATCAACTTCTTTCAACTCAGTAATACATTTGGGATGTGTAGCTATAGTTTAAGGCAGAAAAACAGGAACTTTTGAAATTTTCATTTTTTTGGACAAAACACCCGGGGCTTAGAATTTTTTTCATGTGAATGTGAAAAGTTTTTCTGGTCCCATTTAAAAACCATGCACCAGAATCAACTTCTTTCAACTCAGTAATACATTTCGGATGTCTACCTATAGTTTAAAGCAGAAAAACAGGAAATTTTGAAATTTTCATTTTTTGGACAAAACCCCCGGGGGTTAGAAATTTTTTCATGTGAATGTGAAAAGTTTTTCTGGTCCCATTTAAAAACCATGCACCAGAATCAACTTCTTTCAACTCAGTAATACATTTCGGATGTCTACCTATAGTTTAAAGCAGAAAAACAGGATCTTTTGAAATTTTCATTTTTTGGACAAAACCCCCGGGGGTTAGAAATTTTTTCATGTGAATGTGAAAAGTTTTTCTGGTCCCATTTAAAAACCATGCACCAGAATCAACTTCTTTCAACTCAGTAATACATTTCGGATGTCTACCTATAGTTTAAAGCAGAAAAACAGGAACTTTTGAAATTTTCATTTTTTGGACAAAACCCCCGGGGGTTAGAAATTTTTTCATGTGAATGTGAAAAGTTTTTCTGGTCCCATTTAAAAACCATGCACCATAATCAACTTCTTTCAACTCAGTAATACATTTGGGATGTGTGGCTATAGTTTAAAGCAAAAAAACAGGAACTTTTGAAATTTTCATTTTTTGGACAAAACCCCCGGGGGTTAGAATTTTTTTCATGTGAATGTGAAAAGTTTTTCTGGTCCCATTTAAAAACCATGCACCAGAATCAACTTCTTTCAACTCAGTAATACATTTCGGATGTGTACCTATAGTTTAAAGCAGAAAAACAGGAACTTTTGAAATTTTCATTTTTTGGACAAAACCCCCAGGGGTTAGAATTTTTTTCATGTGAATGTGAAAAGTTTTTCTGGTCCCATTTAAAAACCATGCACCAGAATCAACTTCTTTCAACTCAGTAATACATTTCGGATGTGTACCTATAGTTTAAAGCAGAAAAACAGGAACTTTTGAAATTTTCATTTTTGGACAAAACCCCCGGGGGTTAGAATTTTTTTCATGTGAATGTGAAAAGTTTTTCTGGTCCCATTTAAAAACCATGCACCAGAATCAACTTCTTTCAACTCAGTAATACATTTCGGATGTCTACCTATAGTTTAAAGCAGAAAAACAGGATCTTTTGAAATTTTCATTTTTTGGACAAAACCCCCGGGGGTTAGAAATTTTTTCATGTGAATGTGAAAAGTTTTTCTGGTCCCATTTAAAAACCATGCACCAGAATCAACTTCTTTCAACTCAGTAATACATTTCGGATGTCTACCTATAGTTTAAAGCAGAAAAACAGGAACTTTTGAAATTTTCATTTTTTGGACAAAACCCCCGGGGGTTAGAATTTTTTTCATGTGAATGTGAAAAGTTTTTCTGGTCCCATTTAAAAACCATGCACCAGAATCAACTTCTTTCAACTCAGTAATACATTTGGGATGTGTACCTATAGTTTAAAGCAGAAAAACAGGAACTTTTGAAATTTTCATTTTTTGGACAAAACCCCCGGGGGTTAGAAATTTTTTCATGTGAATGTGAAAAGTTTTTCTGGTCCCATTTAAAAACCATGCACCAGAATCAACTTCTTTCAAATCAGTAATACATTTGGGATGTGTACCTATAGTTTAAAGCAGAAAAACAGGAACTTTTGAAATTTTCATTTTTTGGACAAAACCCCCGGGGTTTAGAATTTTTTTCATGTGAATGTGAAAAGTTTTTCTGGTCCCATTTAAAAACCATGCACCAGAATCAACTTCTTTCAACTCAGTAATACATTTCGGATGTCTACCTATAGTTTAAAGCAGAAAAACAGGAACTTTTGAAATTTTCATTTTTTGGACAAAACCCCCGGGGGTTAGAATATTTTTCATGTGAATGTGAAAAGTTTTTCTGGTCCCATTTAAAAACCATGCACCAGAATCAACTTCTTTCTACTCAGTAATACATTTCGGATGTCTACCTATAGTTTAAAGCAGAAAAACAGGATCTTTTGAAATTTTCATTTTTTGGACAAAACCCCCGGGGGTTAGAAATTTTGTCATGTGAATGTGAAAAGTTTTTCTGGTCCCATTTAAAAACCATGCACCAGAATCAACTTCTTTCAACTCAGTAATACATTTCGGATGTCTACCTATAGTTTAAAGCAGAAAAACAGGAACTTTTGAAATTTTCATTTTTTGGACAAAACACCCGGGGCTTAGAATTTTTTTCATGTGAATGTGAAAAGTTTTTCTGGTCCCATTTAAAAACCATGCACCAGAATCAACTTCTTTCAACTCAGTAATACATTTCGGATGTCTACCTATAGTTTAAAGCAGAAAAACAGGATCTTTTGAAATTTTCATTTTTTGGACAAAACCCCCGGGGGTTAGAAATTTTTTCATGTGAATGTGAAAAGTTTTTCTGGTCCCATTTAAAAACCATGCACCAGAATCAACTTCTTTCAACTCAGTAATACATTTCGGATGTCTACCTATAGTTTAAAGCAGAAAAACAGGAACTTTTGAAATTTTCATTTTTTGGACAAAACCCCCGGGGGTTAGAAATTTTTTCATGTGAATGTGAAAAGTTTTTCTGGTCCCATTTAAAAACCATGCACCATAATCAACTTCTTTCAACTCAGTAATACATTTGGGATGTGTGGCTATAATTTAAAGCAAAAAAACAGGAACTTTTGAAATTTTCATTTTTTGGACAAAACCCCCGGGGGTTAGAATTTTTTTCATGTGAATGTGAAAAGTTTTTCTGGTCCCATTTAAAAACCATGCACCAGAATCAACTTCTTTCAACTCAGTAATACATTTCGGATGTGTAGCTATAGTTTAAAGCAGAAAAACAGGAACTTTTGAAATTTTCATTTTTTGGACAAAACCCCCGGGGGTTAGAATTTTTTTCATGTGAATGTGAAAAGTTTTTCTGGTCCCATTTAAAAACCATGCACCAGAATCAACTTCTTTCAACTCAGTAATACATTTCGGATGTGTACCTATAGTTTAAAGCAGAAAAACAGGAACTTTTGAAATTTTCATTTTTGGACAAAACCCCCGGGGGTTAGAATTTTTTTCATGTGAATGTGAAAAGTTTTTCTGGTCCCATTTAAAAACCATGCACCAGAATCAACTTCTTTCAACTCAGTAATACATTTGGGATGTGTACCTATAGTTTAAAGCAGAAAAACAGGAACTTTTGAAATTTTCATTTTTTGGACAAAACACCCGGGGCTTAGAAATTTTTTCATGTGAATGTGAAAAGTTTTTCTGGTCCCATTTAAAAACCATGCACGAGAATCAACTTCTTTCAACTCAGTAATACATTTGGGATGTGTAGCTATAGTTTAAGGCAGAAAAACAGGAACTTTTGAAATTTTCATTTTTTGGACAAAACACCCGGGGCTTAGAATTTTTTTCATGTGAATGTGAAAAGTTTTTCTGGTCCCATTTAAAAACCATGCACCAGAATCAACTTCTTTCAACTCAGTAATACATTTGGGATGTGTACCTATAGTTTAAAGCAGAAAAACAGGAACTTTTGAAATTTTCATTTTTTGGACAAAACCCCCGGGGGTTTGAATTTTTTTCATGTGAATGTGAAAAGTTTTTCTGGTCCCATTTAAAAACCATGCACCAGAATCAACTTCTTTCAACTCAGTAATACATTTCGGATGTCTACCTATAGTTTAAAGCAGAAAAACAGGAACTTTTGAAATTTTCATTTTTTGGACAAAACACCCGGGGCTTAGAATTTTTTTCATGTGAATGTGAAAAGTTTTTCTGGTCCCATTTAAAAACCATGCACCAGAATCAACTTCTTTCAACTCAGTAATACATTTGGGATGTGTAGCTATAGTTTAAGGCAGAAAAACAGGAACTTTTGAAATTTTCATTTTTTGGACAAAACCCCCGGGGGTTAGAATTTTTTTCATGTGAATGTGAAAAGTTTTTCTGGTCCCATTTAAAAACCATGCACCAGAATCAACTTCTTTCAACTCAGTAATACATTTCGGATGTGTACCTATAGTTTAAAGCAGAAAAACAGGAACTTTTGAAATTTTCATTTTTGGACAAAACCCCCGGGGGTTAGAATTTTTTTCATGTGAATGTGAAAAGTTTTTCTGGTCCCATTTAAAAACCATGCACCAGAATCAACTTCTTTCAACTCAGTAATACATTTCGGATGTCTACCTATAGTTTAAAGCAGAAAAACAGGAACTTTTGAAATTTTCATTTTTGGACAAAACCCCCGGGGGTTAGAATTTTTTTCATGTGAATGTGAAAAGTTTTTCTGGTCCCATTTAAAAACCATGCACCAGAATCAACTTCTTTCAACTCAGTAATACATTTCGGATGTCTACCTATAGTTTAAAGCAGAAAAACAGGATCTTTTGAAATTTTCATTTTTTGGACAAAACCCCCGGGGGTTAGAAATTTTTTCATGTGAATGTGAAAAGTTTTTCTGGTCCCATTTAAAAACCATGCACCAGAATCAACTTCTTTCAACTCAGTAATACATTTCGGATGTCTACCTATAGTTTAAAGCAGAAAAACAGGAACTTTTGAAATTTTCATTTTTTGGACAAAACCCCCGGGGTTTAGAATTTTTTTCATGTGAATGTGAAAAGTTTTTCTGGTCCCATTTAAAAACCATGCACCAGAATCAACTTCTTTCAACTCAGTAATACATTT
Source organism: Crinia signifera (assembly GCF_055691185.1). NCBI lineage: Eukaryota > Metazoa > Chordata > Amphibia > Anura > Myobatrachidae > Crinia > Crinia signifera. The sequence goes on along the minus strand of NC_139222.1, from coordinate 23,102,834 downwards.
CGGATGTGTACCTATAGTTTAAAGCAGAAAAACAGGAACTTTTGAAATTTTCATCTTTTGGACAAAACCCCCGGGGGTTAGAATATTTTTCATGTGAATGTGAAAAGTTTTTCTGGTCCCATTTAAAAACCATGCACCAGAATCAACTTCTTTCTACTCAGTAATACATTTCGGATGTCTACCTATAGTTTAAAGCAGAAAAACAGGATCTTTTGAAATTTTCATTTTTTGGACAAAACCCCCGGGGGTTAGAAATTTTGTCATGTGAATGTGAAAAGTTTTTCTGGTCCCATTTAAAAACCATGCACCAGAATCAACTTCTTTCAACTCAGTAATACATTTGGGATGTGTAGCTATAGTGTAAGGCAGAAAAATAGTAACTTTTGAAATTTTCATTTTTTGGACAAAACACCCGGGGCTTAGAATTTTTTTCATGTGAATGTGAAAAGTTTTTCTGGTCCCATTTAAAAACCATGCACCAGAATCAACTTCTTTCAACTCAGTAATACATTTCGGATGTCTACCTATAGTTTAAAGCAGAAAAACAGGAACTTTTGAAATTTTCATTTTTTGGACAAAACACCCGGGGCTTAGAATTTTTTTCATGTGAATGTGAAAAGTTTTTCTGGTCCCATTTAAAAACCATGCACCAGAATCAACTTCTTTCAACTCAGTAATACATTTCGGATGTCTACCTATAGTTTAAAGCAGAAAAACAGGAACTTTTGAAATTTTCATTTTTTGGACAAAACCCCCGGGGGTTAGAAATTTTTTCATGTGAATGTGAAAAGTTTTTCTGGTCCCATTTAAAAACCATGCACCAGAATCAACTTCTTTCAACTCAGTAATACATTTCGGATGTCTACCTATAGTTTAAAGCAGAAAAACAGGATCTTTTGAAATTTTCATTTTTTGGACAAAACCCCCGGGGGTTAGAAATTTTTTCATGTGAATGTGAAAAGTTTTTCTGGTCCCATTTAAAAACCATGCACCAGAATCAACTTCTTTCAACTCAGTAATACATTTCGGATGTCTACCTATAGTTTAAAGCAGAAAAACAGGAACTTTTGAAATTTTCATTTTTTGGACAAAACACCCGGGGCTTAGAATTTTTTTCATGTGAATGTGAAAAGTTTTTCTGGTCCCATTTAAAAACCATGCACCAGAATCAACTTCTTTCAACTCAGTAATACATTTCGGATGTCTACCTATAGTTTAAAGCAGAAAAACAGGAACTTTTGAAATTTTCATTTTTTGGACAAAACACCCGGGGCTTAGAAATTTTTTCATGTGAATGTGAAAAGTTTTTCTGGTCCCATTTAAAAACCATGCACCAGAATCAACTTCTTTCAACTCAGTAATACATTTCGGATGTCTACCTATAGTTTAAAGCAGAAAAACAGGATCTTTTGAAATTTTCATTTTTTGGACAAAACCCCCGGGGGTTAGAAATTTTTTCATGTGAATGTGAAAAGTTTTTCTGGTCCCATTTAAAAACCATGCACCAGAATCAACTTCTTTCAACTCAGTAATACATTTCGGATGTCTACCTATAGTTTAAAGCAGAAAAACAGGAACTTTTGAAATTTTCATTTTTTGGACAAAACCCCCGGGGGTTAGAATTTTTTTCATGTGAATGTGAAAAGTTTTTCTGGTCCCATTTAAAAACCATGCACCAGAATCAACTTCTTTCAACTCAGTAATACATTTCGGATGTGTACCTATAGTTTAAAGCAGAAAAACAGGAACTTTTGAAATTTTCATTTTTGGACAAAACCCCCGGGGGTTAGAATTTTTTTCATGTGAATGTGAAAAGTTTTTCTGGTCCCATTTAAAAACCATGCACCAGAATCAACTTCTTTCAACTCAGTAATACATTTCGGATGTGTACCTATAGTTTAAAGCAGAAAAACAGGAACTTTTGAAATTTTCATTTTTTGGACAAAACACCCGGGGCTTAGAAATTTTTTCATGTGAATGTGAAAAGTTTTTCTGGTCCCATTTAAAAACCATGCACGAGAATCAACTTCTTTCACTCAGTAATACATTTGGGATGTGTAGCTATAGTTTAAGGCAGAAAAACAGGAACTTTTGAAATTTTCATTTTTTGGACAAAACACCCGGGGCTTAGAATTTTTTTCATGTGAATGTGAAAAGTTTTTCTGGTCCCATTTAAAAACCATGCACCAGAATCAACTTCTTTCAACTCAGTAATACATTTGGGATGTGTACCTATAGTTTAAAGCAGAAAAACAGGAACTTTTGAAATTTTCATTTTTTGGACAAAACCCCCGGGGGTTTGAATTTTTTTCATGTGAATGTGAAAAGTTTTTCTGGTCCCATTTAAAAACCATGCACCAGAATCAACTTCTTTCAACTCAGTAATACATTTTGGATGTCTACCTATAGTTTAAAGCAGAAAAACAGGAACTTTTGAAATTTTCATTTTTTGGACAAAACCCCCGGGGGTTAGAATATTTTTCATGTGAATGTGAAAAGTTTTTCTGGTCCCATTTAAAAACCATGCACCAGAATCAACTTCTTTCTACTCAGTAATACATTTCGGATGTCTACCTATAGTTTAAAGCAGAAAAACAGGATCTTTTGAAATTTTCATTTTTTGGACAAAACCCCCGGGGGTTAGAAATTTTGTCATGTGAATGTGAAAAGTTTTTCTGGTCCCATTTAAAAACCATGCACCAGAATCAACTTCTTTCAACTCAGTAATACATTTGGGATGTGTAGCTATAGTGTAAGGCAGAAAAACAGGAACTTTTGAAATTTTCATTTTTTGGACAAAACACCCGGGGCTTAGAATTTTTTTCATGTGAATGTGAAAAGTTTTTCTGGTCCCATTTAAAAACCATGCACCAGAATCAACTTCTTTCAACTCAGTAATACATTTCGGATGTCTACCTATAGTTTAAAGCAGAAAAACAGGAACTTTTGAAATTTTCATTTTTTGGACAAAACCCCCGGGGGTTAGAAATTTTTTCATGTGAATGTGAAAAGTTTTTCTGGTCCCATTTAAAAACCATGCACCATAATCAACTTCTTTCAACTCAGTAATACATTTGGGATGTGTGGCTATAGTTTAAAGCAAAAAAACAGGAACTTTTGAAATTTTCATTTTTTGGACAAAACCCCCGGGGGTTAGAATTTTTTTCATGTGAATGTGAAAAGTTTTTCTGGTCCCATTTAAAAACCATGCACCAGAATCAACTTCTTTCAACTCAGTAATACATTTGGGATGTGTACCTATAGTTTAAAGCAGAAAAACAGGAACTTTTGAAATTTTCATTTTTTGGACAAAACCCCCGGGGGTTTGAATTTTTTTCATGTGAATGTGAAAAGTTTTTCTGGTCCCATTTAAAAACCATGCACCAGAATCAACTTCTTTCAACTCAGTAATACATTTCGGATGTCTACCTATAGTTTAAAGCAGAAAAACAGGAACTTTTGAAATTTTCATTTTTTGGACAAAACCCCCGGGGGTTAGAATATTTTTCATGTGAATGTGAAAAGTTTTTCTGGTCCCATTTAAAAACCATGCACCAGAATCAACTTCTTTCTACTCAGTAATACATTTGGGATGTCTACCTATAGTTTAAAGCAGAAAAACAGGATCTTTTGAAATTTTCATTTTTTGGACAAAACCCCCGGGGGTTAGAAATTTTGTCATGTGAATGTGAAAAGTTTTTCTGGTCCCATTTAAAAACCATGCACCAGAATCAACTTCTTTCAACTCAGTAATACATTTGGGATGTGTAGCTATAGTGTAAGGCAGAAAAACAGGAACTTTTGAAATTTTCATTTTTTGGACAAAACACCCGGGGCTTAGAATTTTTTTCATGTGAATGTGAAAAGTTTTTCTGGTCCCATTTAAAAACCATGCACCAGAATCAACTTCTTTCAACTCAGTAATACATTTCGGATGTCTACCTATAGTTTAAAGCAGAAAAACAGGAACTTTTGAAATTTTCATTTTTTGGACAAAACACCCGGGGCTTAGAATTTTTTTCATGTGAATGTGAAAAGTTTTTCTGGTCCCATTTAAAAACCATGCACCAGAATCAACTTCTTTCAACTCAGTAATACATTTCGGATGTCTACCTATAGTTTAAAGCAGAAAAACAGGAACTTTTGAAATTTTCATTTTTTGGACAAAACCCCCGGGGGTTAGAAATTTTTTCATGTGAATGTGAAAAGTTTTTCTGGTCCCATTTAAAAACCATGCACCATAATCAACTTCTTTTAACTCAGTAATACATTTGGGATGTGTGGCTATAGTTTAAAGCAAAAAAACAGGAACTTTTGAAATTTTCATTTTTTGGACAAAACCCCCGGGGGTTAGAATTTTTTTCATGTGAATGTGAAAAGTTTTTCTAGTCCCATTTAAAAACCATGCACCAGAATCAACTTCTTTCAACTCAGTAATACATTTCGGATGTGTACCTATAGTTTAAAGCAGAAAAACAGGAACTTTTGAAATTTTCATTTTTTGGACTAGAAAAACTTTTCACATTCACATGTGAATGTGAAAAGTTTTTCTGGTCCCATTTAAAAACCATGCACCAGAATCAACTTCTTTCAACTCAGTAATACATTTGGGATGTGTACCTATAGTTTAAAGCAGAAAAACAGGAACTTTTAAAATTTTCATTTTTTGGACAAAACCCCCGGGGGTTAGAAATTTTTTCATGTGAATGTGAAAAGTTTTTCTGGTCCCATTTAAAAACCATGCACCAGAATCAACTTCTTTCAACTCAGTAATACATTTGGGATGTGTAGCTATAGTTTAAGGCAGAAAAACAGGAACTTTTGAAATTTTCATTTTTTGGACAAAACCCCCGGGGGTTAGAATTTTTTTCATGTGAATGTGAAAAGTTTTTCTGGTCCCATTTAAAAACCATGCACCAGAATCAACTTCTTTCAACTCAGTAATACATTTCGGATGTGTACCTATAGTTTAAAGCAGAAAAACAGGAACTTTTGAAATTTTCATTTTTTGGACAAAACCCCCGGGGGTTAGAATTTTTTTCATGTGAATGTGAAAAGTTTTTCTGGTCCCATTTAAAAACCATGCACCAGAATCAACTTCTTTCAACTCAGTAATACATTTGGGATGTGTACCTATAGTTTAAAGCAGAAAAACAGGAACTTTTGAAATTTTCATTTTTTGGACAAAACCCCCGGGGGTTAGAAATTTTTTCATGTGAATGTGAAAAGTTTTTCTGGTCCCATTTAAAAACCATGCACCAGAATCAACTTCTTTCAACTCAGTAATACATTTGGGATGTGTAGCTATAGTTTAAGGCAGAAAAACAGGAACTTTTGAAATTTTCATTTTTTGGACAAAACACCCGGGGCTTAGAATTTTTTTCATGTGAATGTGAAAAGTTTTTCTGGTCCCATTTAAAAACCATGCACCAGAATCAACTTCTTTCAACTCAGTAATACATTTGGGATGTGTACCTATAGTTTAAAGCAGAAAAACAGGAACTTTTGAAATTTTCATTTTTTGGACAAAACACCTGGGGCTTAGAATTTTTTTCATGTGAATGTGAAAAGTTTTTCTGGTCCCATTTAAAAACCATGCACCAGAATCAACTTCTTTCAACTCAGTAATACATTTCGGATGTCTACCTATAGTTTAAAGCAGAAAAACAGGAACTTTTGAAATTTTCATTTTTTGGACAAAACCCCCGGGGGTTAGAATATTTTTCATGTGAATGTGAAAAGTTTTTCTGGTCCCATTTAAAAACCATGCACCAGAATCAACTTCTTTCTACTCAGTAATACATTTCGGATGTCTACCTATAGTTTAAAGCAGAAAAACAGGATCTTTTGAAATTTTCATTTTTTGGACAAAACCCCCGGGGGTTAGAAATTTTGTCATGTGAATGTGAAAAGTTTTTCTGGTGCCATTTAAAAACCATGCACCAGAATCAACTTCTTTCAACTCAGTAATACATTTGGGATGTGTAGCTATAGTGTAAGGCAGAAAAACAGGAACTTTTGAAATTTTCATTTTTTGGACAAAACACCCGGGGCTTAGAATTTTTTTCATGTGAATGTGAAAAGTTTTTCTGGTCCCATTTAAAAACCATGCACCAGAATCAACTTCTTTCAACTCAGTAATATATTTCGAATGTCTACCTATAGTTTAAAGCAGAAAAACAGGAACTTTTGAAATTTTCATTTTTTGGACAAAACACCCGGGGCTTAGAATTTTTTTTTATGTGAATGTGAACAGTTTTTCTGGTCCCATTTAAAAACCATGCACCAGAATCAACTTCTTTCAACTCAGTAATACATTTCGGATGTCTACCTATAGTTTAAAGCAGAAAAACAGGAACTTTTGAAATTTTCATTTTTTGGACAAAACCCCCGGGGGTTAGAATTTTTTTCATGTGAATGTGAAAAGTTTTTCTGGTCCCATTTAAAAACCATGCACCAGAATCAACTTCTTTCAACTCAGTAATACATTTGGGATGTGTACCTATAGTTTAAAGCAGAAAAACAGGAACTTTTGAAATTTTCATTTTTTGGACAAAACCCCCGGGGGTTAGAATTTTTTTCATGTGAATGTGAAAAGTTTTTCTGGTCCCATTTAAAAACCATGCACCAGAATCAACTTCTTTCAACTCAGTAATACATTTGGGATGTGTAGCTATAGTGTAAGGCAGAAAAACAGGAACTTTTGAAATTTTCATTTTTTGGACAAAACACCCGGGGCTTAGAATTTTTTTCATGTGAATGTGAAAAGTTTTTCTGGTCCCATTTAAAAACCATGCACCAGAATCAACTTCTTTCAACTCAGTAATATATTTCGAATGTCTACCTATAGTTTAAAGCAGAAAAACAGGAACTTTTGAAATTTTAATTTTTTGGACAAAACACCCGGGGCTTAGAATTTTTTTTTATGTGAATGTGAACAGTTTTTCTGGTCCCATTTAAAAACCATGCACCAGAATCAACTTCTTTCAACTCAGTAATACATTTCGGATGTCTACCTATAGTTTAAAGCAGAAAAACAGGAACTTTTGAAATTTTCATTTTTTGGACAAAACCCCCGGGGGTTAGAATTTTTTTCATGTGAATGTGAAAAGTTTTTCTGGTCCCATTTAAAAACCATGCACCAGAATCAACTTCTTTCAACTCAGTAATACATTTGGGATGTGTACCTATAGTTTAAAGCAGAAAAACAGGAACTTTTGAAATTTTCATTTTTTGGACAAAACCCCCGGGGGTTATAATTTTTTTCATGTGAATGTGAAAAGTTTTTCTGGTCCCATTTAAAAACCATGCACCAGAATCAACTTCTTTCAACTCAGTAATACATTTGGGATGTGTACCTATAGTTTAAAGCAGAAAAACAGGAACTTTTGAAATTTTCATTTTTTGGACAAAACCCCCGGGGGTTAGAATTTTTTTCATGTGAATGTGAAAAGTTTTTCTGGTCCCATTTAAAAACCATGCACCAGAATCAACTTCTTTCAACTCAGTAATACATTTCGGATGTGTACCTATAGTTTAAAGCAGAAAAACAGGAACTTTTGAAATTTTCATTTTTTGGACAAAACCCCCGGGGGTTAGAATTTTTTTCATGTGAATGTGAAAAGTTTTTCTGGTCCCATTTAAAAACCATGCACCAGAATCAACTTCTTTCAACTCAGTAATACATTTGGGATGTGTGCCTATAGTTTAAAGCAGAAAAACAGGAACTTTTGAAACTTTCATTTTTTGGACAAAACCCCCGGGGGTTAGAAATTTTTTCATGTGAATGTAAAAAGTTTTTCTGGTCCCATTTAAAAACCATGCACCAGAATCAACTTCTTTCAACTCAGTAATACATTTGGGATGTGTAGCTATAGTTTAAGGCAGAAAAACAGGAACTTTTGAAATTTTCATTTTTTGGACAAAACCCCCGGGGGTTAGAATTTTTTTCATGTGAATGTGAAAAGTTTTTCTGGTCCCATTTAAAAACCATGCACCAGAATCAACTTCTTTCAACTCAGTAATACATTTCGGATGTGTACCTATAGTTTAAAGCAGAAAAACAGGAACTTTTGAAATTTTCATTTTTTGGACAAAACCCCCGGGGGTTAGAATTTTTTTCATGTGAATGTGAAAAGTTTTTCTGGTCCCATTTAAAAACCATGCACCAAAATCAACTTCTTTCTACTCAGTAATACATTTCGGATGTCTACCTATAGTTTAAAGCAGAAAAACAGGATCTTTTGAAATTTTCATTTTTTGGACAAAACCCCCGGGGGTTAGAAATTTTGTCATGTGAATGTGAAAAGTTTTTCTGGTCCCATTTAAAAACCATGCACCAGAATCAACTTCTTTCAACTCAGTAATACATTTGGGATGTGTAGCTATAGTGTAAGGCAGAAAAACAGGAACTTTTGAAATTTTCATTTTTTGGACAAAACACCCGGGGCTTAGAATTTTTTTCATGTGAATGTGAAAAGTTTTTCTGGTCCCATTTAAAAACCATGCACCAGAATCAACTTCTTTCAACTCAGTAATATATTTCGAATGTCTACCTATAGTTTAAAGCAGAAAAATAGGAACTTTTGAAATTTTCATTTTTTGGACAAAACACCCGGGGCTTAGAATTTTTTTCATGTGAATGTGAAAAGTTTTTCTGGTCCCATTTAAAAACCATGCACCAGAATCAACTTCTTTCAACTCAGTAATACATTTCGGATGTCTACCTATAGTTTAAAGCAGAAAAACAGGAACTTTTGAAATTTTCATTTTTTGGACAAAACCCCCGGGGGTTAGAATTTTTTTCATGTGAATGTGAAAAGTTTTTCTGGTCCCATTTAAAAACCATGCACCAGAATCAACTTCTTTCAACTCAGTAATACATTTGGGATGTGTACCTATAGTTTAAAGCAGAAAAACAGGAACTTTTGAAATTTTCATTTTTTGGACAAAACCCCCGGGGGTTAGAATTTTTTTCATGTGAATGTGAAAAGTTTTTCTGGTCCCATTTAAAAACCATGCACCAGAATCAACTTCTTTCAACTCAGTAATACATTTGGGATGTGTAGCTATAGTGTAAGGCAGAAAAACAGGAACTTTTGAAATTTTCATTTTTTGGACAAAACACCCGGGGCTTAGAATTTTTTTCATGTGAATGTGAAAAGTTTTTCTGGTCCCATTTAAAAACCATGCACCAGAATCAACTTCTTTCAACTCAGTAATATATTTCGAATGTCTACCTATAGTTTAAAGCAGAAAAACAGGAACTTTTGAAATTTTCATTTTTTGGACAAAACACCCGGGGCTTAGAATTTTTTTTTTATGTGAATGTGAACAGTTTTTCTGGTCCCATTTAAAAACCATGCACCAGAATCAACTTCTTTCAACTCAGTAATACATTTGGGATGTGTACCTATAGTTTAAAGCAGAAAAACAGGAACTTTTGAAATTTTCATTTTTTGGACAAAACCCCCGGGGGTTATAATTTTTTTCATGTGAATGTGAAAAGTTTTTCTGGTCCCATTTAAAAACCATGCACCAGAATCAACTTCTTTCAACTCAGTAATACATTTGGGATGTGTACCTATAGTTTAAAGCAGAAAAACAGGAACTTTTGAAATTTTCATTTTTTGGACAAAACCCCCGGGGGTTAGAAATTTTTTCATGTGAATGTGAAAAGTTTTTCTGGTCCCATTTAAAAACCATGCACCAGAATCAACTTCTTTCAACTCAGTAATACATTTGGGATGTGTAGCTATAGTTTAAGGCAGAAAAACAGGAACTTTTGAAATTTTCATTTTTTGGACAAAACCCCCGGGGGTTAGAATTTTTTTCATGTGAATGTGAAAAGTTTTTCTGGTCCCATTTAAAAACCATGCACCAGAATCAACTTCTTTCAACTCAGTAATACATTTCGGATGTGTACCTATAGTTTAAAGCAGAAAAACAGGAACTTTTGAAATTTTCATTTTTTGGACAAAACCCCCGGGGGTTAGAATTTTTTTCATGTGAATGTGAAAAGTTTTTCTGGTCCCATTTAAAAACCATGCACCAGAATCAACTTCTTTCAACTCAGTAATACATTTGGGATGTGTACCTATAGTTTAAAGCAGAAAAACAGGAACTTTTGAAACTTTCATTTTTTGGACAAAACCCCCGGGGGTTAGAAATTTTTTCATGTGAATGTGAAAAGTTTTTCTGGTCCCATTTAAAAACCATGCACCAGAATCAACTTCTTTCAACTCAGTAATACATTTGGGATGTGTAGCTATAGTTTAAAGCAGAAAAACAGGAACTTTTGAAATTTTCATTTTTTGGACAAAACCCCCGGGGGTTAGAATTTTTTTCATGTGAATGTGAAAAGTTTTTCTGGTCCCATTTAAAAACCATGCACCAGAATCAACTTCTTTCAACTCAGTAATACATTTCGGATGTGTACCTATAGTTTAAAGCAGAAAAACAGGAACTTTTGAAATTTTCATTTTTTGGACAAAACCCCCGGGGGTTAGAATTTTTTTCATGTGAATGTGAAAAGTTTTTCTGGTCCCATTTAAAAACCATGCACCAAAATCAACTTCTTTCTACTCAGTAATACATTTCGGATGTCTACCTATAGTTTAAAGCAGAAAAACAGGATCTTTTGAAATTTTCATTTTTTGGACAAAACCCCCGGGGGTTAGAAATTTTTTCATGTGAATGTGAAATGTTTTTCTGGTCCCATTTAAAAACCATGCACCAGAATCAACTTCTTTCAACTCAGTAATACATTTGGGATGTGTAGCTATAGTGTAAGGCAGAAAAACAGGAACTTTTGAAATTTTCATTTTTTGGACAAAACACCCGGGGCTTAGAATTTTTTTCATGTGAATGTGAAAAGTTTTTCTGGTCCCATTTAAAAACCATGCACCAGAATCAACTTCTTTCAACTCAGTAATATATTTCGAATGTCTACCTATAGTTTAAAGCAGAAAAACAGGAACTTTTGAAATTTTCATTTTTTGGACAAAACACCCGGGGCTTAGAATTTTTTTCATGTGAATGTGAAAAGTTTTTCTGGTCCCATTTAAAAACCATGCACCAGAATCAACTTCTTTCAACTCAGTAATACATTTCGGATGTCTACCTATAGTTTAAAGCAGAAAAACAGGAACTTTTGAAATTTTCATTTTTTGGACAAAACCCCCGGGGGTTAGAAATTTTTTCATGTGAATGTGAAAAGTTTTTCTGGTCCCATTTAAAAACCATGCACCAGAATCAACTTCTTTCAACTCAGTAATACATTTCGGATGTCTACCTATAGTTTAAAGCAGAAAAACAGGATCTTTTGAAATTTTCATTTTATGGACAAAACCCCCGGGGGTTAGAAATTTTTTCATGTGAATGTGAAAAGTTTTTCTGGTCCCATTTAAAAACCATGCACCAGAATCAACTTCTTTCAACTCAGTAATACATTTCGGATGTCTACCTATAGTTTAAAGCAGAAAAACAGGAACTTTTGAAATTTTCATTTTTTGGACAAAACCCCCGGGGGTTAGAATTTTTTTCATGTGAATGTGAAAAGTTTTTCTGGTCCCATTTAAAAACCATGCACCAGAATCAACTTCTTTCAACTCAGTAATACATTTCGGATGTGTACCTATAGTTTAAAGCAGAAAAACAGGAACTTTTGAAATTTTCATTTTTTGGACAAAACCCCCGGGGGTTAGAATTTTTTTCATGTGAATGTGAAAAGTTTTTCTGGTCCCATTTAAAAACCATGCACCAGAATCAACTTCTTTCAACTCAGTAATACATTTGGGATGTGTACCTATAGTTTAAAGCAGAAAAACAGGAACTTTTGAAATTTTCATTTTTTGGACAAAACCCCCGGGGGTTAGAAATTTTTTCATGTGAATGTGAAAAGTTTTTCTGGTCCCATTTAAAAACCATGCACCAGAATCAACTTCTTTCAACTCAGTAATACATTTGGGATGTGTAGCTATAGTTTAAGGCAGAAAAACAGGAACTTTTGAAATTTTCATTTTTTGGACAAAACCCCCGGGGGTTAGAATTTTTTTCATGTGAATGTGAAAAGTTTTTCTGGTCCCATTTAAAAACCATGCACCAGAATCAACTTCTTTCAACTCAGTAATACATTTGGGATGTGTACCTATAGTTTAAAGCAGAAAAACAGGAACTTTTGAAATTTTCATTTTTTGGACAAAACCCCCGGGGGTTAGAAATTTTTTCATGTGAATGTGAAAAGTTTTTCTGGTCCCATTTAAAAACCATGCACCAGAATCAACTTCTTTCAACTCAGTAATACATTTGGGATGTGTAGCTATAGTTTAAGGCAGAAAAACAGGAACTTTTGAAATTTTCATTTTTTGGACAAAACCCCCGGGGGTTAGAATATTTTTCATGTGAATGTGAAAAGTTTTTCTGGTCCCATTTAAAAACCATGCACCAGAATCAACTTCTTTCTACTCAGTAATACATTTCGGATGTCTACCTATAGTTTAAAGCAGAAAAACAGGATCTTTTGAAATTTTCATTTTTTGGACAAAACCCCCGGGGGTTAGAAATTTTGTCATGTGAATGTGAAAAGTTTTTCTGGTCCCATTTAAAAACCATGCACCAGAATCAACTTCTTTCAACTCAGTAATACATTTGGGATGTGTAGCTATAGTGTACGGCAGAAAAACAGGAACTTTTGAAATTTTCATTTTTTGGACAAAACACCCGGGGCTTAGAATTTTTTTCATGTGAATGTGAAAAGTTTTTCTGGTCCCATTTAAAAACCATGCACCAGAATCAACTTCTTTCAACTCAGTAATACATTTGGGATGTGTACCTATAGTTTAAAGCAGAAAAACAGGAACTTTTGAAATTTTCATTTTTTGGACAAAACCCCCGGGGGTTAGAAATTTTTTCATGTGAATGTGAAAAGTTTTTCTGGTCCCATTTAAAAACCATGCACCAGAATCAACTTCTTTCAACTCAGTAATACATTTCGGATGTCTACCTATAGTTTAAAGCAGAAAAACAGGAACTTTTGAAATTTTCATTTTTTGGACAAAACCCCCGGGGGTTAGAATATTTTTCATGTGAATGTAAAAAGTTTTTCTGGTCCCATTTAAAAACCATGCACCAGAATCAACTTCTTTCTACTCAGTAATACATTTCGGATGTCTACCTATAGTTTAAAGCAGAAAAACAGGATCTTTTGAAATTTTCATTTTTTGGACAAAACCCCCGGGGGTTAGAAATTTTGTCATGTGAATGTGAAAAGTTTTTCTGGTCCCATTTAAAAACCATGCACCAGAATCAACTTCTTTCAACTCAGTAATACATTTGGGATGTGTAGCTATAGTTTAAGGCAGAAAAACAGGAACTTTTGAAATTTTCATTTTTTGGACAAAACCCCCGGGGGTTAGAATATTTTTCATGTGAATGTGAAAAGTTTTTCTGGTCCCATTTAAAAACCATGCACCAGAATCAACTTCTTTCTACTCAGTAATACATTTCGGATGTCTACCTATAGTTTAAAGCAGAAAAACAGGATCTTTTGAAATTTTCATTTTTTGGACAAAACCCCCGGGGGTTAGAAATTTTGTCATGTGAATGTGAAAAGTTTTTCTGGTCCCATTTAAAAACCATGCACCAGAATCAACTTCTTTCTACTCAGTAATACATTTCGGATGTGTAGCTATAGTTTAAAGCAAAAAAAAACAGGAACTTTTGAAATTTTCATTTTTTGGACAAAACCCCCGGGGGTTAGAATTTTTTTCATGTGAATGTGAAAAGTTTTTCTGGTCCCATTTAAAAACCATGCACCAGAATCAACTTCTTTCAACTCAGTAATACATTTGGGATGTGTACCTATAGTTTAAAGCAGAAAAACAGGAACTTTTGAAATTTTCATTTTTTGGACAAAACCCCCGGGGGTTAGAATTTTTTTCATGTGAATGTGAAAAGTTTTTCTGGTCCCATTTAAAAACCATGCACCAGAATCAACTTCTTTCAACTCAGTAATACATTTGGGATGTGTAGCTATAGTTTAAGGCAGAAAAACAGGATCTTTTGAAATTTTCATTTTTTGGACAAAACCCCCGGTGGTTAGAAATTTTGTCATGTGAATGTGAAAAGTTTTTCTGGTCCCATTTAAAAACCATGCACCAGAATCAACTTCTTTCAACTCAGTAATACATTTGGGATGTGTAGCTATAGTGTACGGCAGAAAAACAGGAACTTTTGAAATTTTCATTTTTTGGACAAAACACCCGGGGCTTAGAATTTTTTTCATGTGAATGTGAAAAGTTTTTCTGGTCCCATTTAAAAACCATGCACCAGAATCAACTTCTTTCAACTCAGTAATACATTTCGGATGTCTACCTATAGTTTAAAGCAGAAAAACAGGAACTTTTGAAATTTTCATTTTTTGGACAAAACCCCCGGGGGTTAGAAATTTTTTCATGTGAATGTGAAAAGTTTTTCTGGTCCCATTTAAAAACCATGCACCAGAATCAACTTCTTTCAACTCAGTAATACATTTGGGATGTGTAGCTATAGTTTAAGGCAGAAAAACAGGAACTTTTGAAATTTTCATTTTTTGGACAAAACCCCCGGGGGTTAGAATTTTTTTCATGTGAATGTGAAAAGTTTTTCTGGTCCCATTTAAAAACCATGCACCAGAATCAACTTCTTTCAACTCAGTAATACATTTGGGATGTGTACCTATAGTTTATAGCAGAAAAACAGGAACTTTTGAAACTTTCATTTTTTGGACAAAACCCCCGGGGGTTAGAAATTTTTTCATGTGAATGTGAAAAGTTTTTCTGGTCCCATTTAAAAACCATGCACCAGAATCAACTTCTTTCAACTCAGTAATACATTTGGGATGTGTAGCTATAGTTTAAGGCAGAAAAACAGGAACTTTTGAAATTTTCATTTTTTGGACAAAACCCCCGGGGGTTAGAATTTTTTTCATGTGAATGTGAAAAGTTTTTCTGGTCCCATTTAAAAACCATGCACCAGAATCAACTTCTTTCAACTCAGTAATACATTTCGGATGTGTACCTATAGTTTAAAGCAGAAAAACAGGAACTTTTGAAATTTTCATTTTTTGGACAAAACCCCCGGGGGTTAGAATTTTTTTCATGTGAATGTGAAAAGTTTTTCTGGTCCCATTTAAAAACCATGCACCAAAATCAACTTCTTTCTACTCAGTAATACATTTCGGATGTCTACCTATAGTTTAAAGCAGAAAAACAGGATCTTTTGAAATTTTCATTTTTTGGACAAAACCCCCGGGGGTTAGAAATTTTGTCATGTGAATGTGAAAAGTTTTTCTGGTCCCATTTAAAAACCATGCACCAGAATCAACTTCTTTCAACTCAGTAATACATTTGGGATGTGTAGCTATAGTGTAAGGCAGAAAAACAGGAACTTTTGAAATTTTCATTTTTTGGACAAAACACCCGGGGCTTAGAATTTTTTTCATGTGAATGTGAAAAGTTTTTCTGGTCCCATTTAAAAACCATGCACCAGAATCAACTTCTTTCAACTCAGTAATACATTTGGGATGTGTACCTATAGTTTAAAGCAGAAAAACAGGAACTTTTGAAATTTTCATTTTTTGGACAAAACCCCCGGGGGTTAGAAATTTTTTCATGTGAATGTGAAAAGTTTTTCTGGTCCCATTTAAAAACCATGCACCAGAATCAACTTCTTTCAACTCAGTAATACATTTCGGATGTCTACCTATAGTTTAAAGCAGAAAAACAGGAACTTTTGAAATTTTCATTTTTTGGACAAAACCCCCGGGGGTTAGAATATTTTTCATGTGAATGTAAAAAGTTTTTCTGGTCCCATTTAAAAACCATGCACCAGAATCAACTTCTTTCTACTCAGTAATACATTTCGGATGTCTACCTATAGTTTAAAGCAGAAAAACAGGATCTTTTGAAATTTTCATTTTTTGGACAAAACCCCCGGGGGTTAGAAATTTTGTCATGTGAATGTGAAAAGTTTTTCTGGTCCCATTTAAAAACCATGCACCAGAATCAACTTCTTTCAACTCAGTAATACATTTGGGATGTGTAGCTATAGTTTAAGGCAGAAAAACAGGAACTTTTGAAATTTTCATTTTTTGGACAAAACCCCCGGGGGTTAGAATATTTTTCATGTGAATGTGAAAAGTTTTTCTGGTCCCATTTAAAAACCATGCACCAGAATCAACTTCTTTCTACTCAGTAATACATTTCGGATGTCTACCTATAGTTTAAAGCAGAAAAACAGGATCTTTTGAAATTTTCATTTTTTGGACAAAACCCCCGGGGGTTAGAAATTTTGTCATGTGAATGTGAAAAGTTTTTCTGGTCCCATTTAAAAACCATGCACCAGAATCAACTTCTTTCAACTCAGTAATACATTTGGGATGTGTAGCTATAGTTTAAGGCAGAAAAACAGGAACTTTTGAAATTTTCATTTTTTTGGACAAAACACCCGGGGCTTAGAATTTTTTTCATGTGAATGTGAAAAAAATTTCTGGTCCCATTTAAAAACCATGCACCAGAATCATCTTCTTTCAACTCAGTAATACATTTCGGATGTCTACCTATAGTTTAAAGCAGAAAAACAGGAACTTTTGAAATTTTCATTTTTTGGAAAAAACCCCCGGGGGTTAGAAATTTTTTCATGTGAATGTGAAAAGTTTTTCTGGTCCCATTTAAAAACCATGCACCAGAATCAACTTCTTTCTACTCAGTAATACATTTCGGATGTGTAGCTATAGTTTAAAGCAAAAAAAAACAGGAACTTTTGAAATTTTCATTTTTTGGACAAAACCCCCGGGGGTTAGAATTTTTTTCATGTGAATGTGAAAAGTTTTTCTGGTCCCATTTAAAAACCATGCACCAGAATCAACTTCTTTCAACTCAGTAATACATTTGGGATGTGTACCTATAGTTTAAAGCAGAAAAACAGGAACTTTTGAAATTTTCATTTTTTGGACAAAACCCCCGGGGGTTAGAATTTTTTTCATGTGAATGTGAAAAGTTTTTCTGGTCCCATTTAAAAACCATGCACCAGAATCAACTTCTTTCAACTCAGTAATACATTTGGGATGTGTAGCTATAGTTTAAGGCAGAAAAACAGGATCTTTTGAAATTTTCATTTTTTGGACAAAACCCCCGGTGGTTAGAAATTTTGTCATGTGAATGTGAAAAGTTTTTCTGGTCCCATTTAAAAACCATGCACCAGAATCAACTTCTTTCAACTCAGTAATACATTTGGGATGTGTAGCTATAGTGTACGGCAGAAAAACAGGAACTTTTGAAATTTTCATTTTTTGGACAAAACACCCGGGGCTTAGAATTTTTTTCATGTGAATGTGAAAAGTTTTTCTGGTCCCATTTAAAAACCATGCACCAGAATCAACTTCTTTCAACTCAGTAATACATTTCGGATGTCTACCTATAGTTTAAAGCAGAAAAACAGGAACTTTTGAAATTTTCATTTTTTGGACAAAACCCCCGGGGGTTAGAAATTTTTTCATGTGAATGTGAAAAGTTTTTCTGGTCCCATTTAAAAACCATGCACCAGAATCAACTTCTTTCAACTCAGTAATACATTTGGGATGTGTAGCTATAGTTTAAGGCAGAAAAACAGGAACTTTTGAAATTTTCATTTTTTGGACAAAACCCCCGGGGGTTAGAATTTTTTTCATGTGAATGTGAAAAGTTTTTCTGGTCCCATTTAAAAACCATGCACCAGAATCAACTTCTTTCAACTCAGTAATACATTTGGGATGTGTACCTATAGTTTATAGCAGAAAAACAGGAACTTTTGAAACTTTCATTTTTTGGACAAAACCCCCGGGGGTTAGAAATTTTTTCATGTGAATGTGAAAAGTTTTTCTGGTCCCATTTAAAAACCATGCACCAGAATCAACTTCTTTCAACTCAGTAATACATTTGGGATGTGTAGCTATAGTTTAAGGCAGAAAAACAGGAACTTTTGAAATTTTCATTTTTTGGACAAAACCCCCGGGGGTTAGAATTTTTTTCATGTGAATGTGAAAAGTTTTTCTGGTCCCATTTAAAAACCATGCACCAGAATCAACTTCTTTCAACTCAGTAATACATTTCGGATGTGTACCTATAGTTTAAAGCAGAAAAACAGGAACTTTTGAAATTTTCATTTTTTGGACAAAACCCCCGGGGGTTAGAAATTTTTTCATGTGAATGTGAAAAGTTTTTCTGGTCCCATTTAAAAACCATGCACCAGAATCAACTTCTTTCAACTCAGTAATACATTTGGGATGTGTAGCTATAGTGTAAGGCAGAAAAACAGGAACTTTTGAAATTTTCATTTTTTGGACAAAACACCCGGGGCTTAGAATTTTTTTCATGTGAATGTGAAAAGTTTTTCTGGTCCCATTTAAAAACCATGCACCAGAATCAACTTCTTTCAACTCAGTAATACATTTGGGATGTGTAGCTATAGTTTAAGGCAGAAAAACAGGATCTTTTGAAATTTTCATTTTTTGGACAAAACCCCCGGTGGTTAGAAATTTTGTCATGTGAATGTGAAAAGTTTTTCTGGTCCCATTTAAAAACCATGCACCAGAATCAACTTCTTTCAACTCAGTAATACATTTGGGATGTGTAGCTATAGTGTACGGCAGAAAAACAGGAACTTTTGAAATTTTCATTTTTTGGACAAAACACCC
This sequence comes from Crinia signifera, assembly GCF_055691185.1. Lineage (NCBI taxonomy): Eukaryota > Metazoa > Chordata > Amphibia > Anura > Myobatrachidae > Crinia > Crinia signifera. The sequence goes on along the minus strand of NC_139222.1, from coordinate 23,084,122 downwards.
GGGGCTTAGAATTTTTTTCATGTGAATGTGAAAAGTTTTTCTGGTCCCATTTAAAAACCATGCACCAGAATCAACTTCTTTCAACTCAGTAATACATTTCGGATGTCTACCTATAGTTTAAAGCAGAAAAACAGGAACTTTTGAAATTTTCATTTTTTGGACAAAACCCCCGGGGGTTAGAAATTTTTTCATGTGAATGTGAAAAGTTTTTCTGGTCCCATTTAAAAACCATGCACCAGAATCAACTTCTTTCAACTCAGTAATACATTTGGGATGTGTAGCTATAGTTTAAGGCAGAAAAACAGGAACTTTTGAAATTTTCATTTTTTGGACAAAACCCCCGGGGGTTAGAATTTTTTTCATGTGAATGTGAAAAGTTTTTCTGGTCCCATTTAAAAACCATGCACCAGAATCAACTTCTTTCAACTCAGTAATACATTTGGGATGTGTACCTATAGTTTATAGCAGAAAAACAGGAACTTTTGAAACTTTCATTTTTTGGACAAAACCCCCGGGGGTTAGAAATTTTTTCATGTGAATGTGAAAAGTTTTTCTGGTCCCATTTAAAAACCATGCACCAGAATCAACTTCTTTCAACTCAGTAATACATTTGGGATGTGTAGCTATAGTTTAAGGCAGAAAAACAGGAACTTTTGAAATTTTCATTTTTTGGACAAAACCCCCGGGGGTTAGAATTTTTTTCATGTGAATGTGAAAAGTTTTTCTGGTCCCATTTAAAAACCATGCACCAGAATCAACTTCTTTCAACTCAGTAATACATTTCGGATGTGTACCTATAGTTTAAAGCAGAAAAACAGGAACTTTTGAAATTTTCATTTTTTGGACAAAACCCCCGGGGGTTAGAATTTTTTTCATGTGAATGTGAAAAGTTTTTCTGGTCCCATTTAAAAACCATGCACCAAAATCAACTTCTTTCTACTCAGTAATACATTTCGGATGTCTACCTATAGTTTAAAGCAGAAAAACAGGATCTTTTGAAATTTTCATTTTTTGGACAAAACCCCCGGGGGTTAGAAATTTTGTCATGTGAATGTGAAAAGTTTTTCTGGTCCCATTTAAAAACCATGCACCAGAATCAACTTCTTTCAACTCAGTAATACATTTGGGATGTGTAGCTATAGTGTAAGGCAGAAAAACAGGAACTTTTGAAATTTTCATTTTTTGGACAAAACACCCGGGGCTTAGAATTTTTTTCATGTGAATGTGAAAAGTTTTTCTGGTCCCATTTAAAAACCATGCACCAGAATCAACTTCTTTCAACTCAGTAATACATTTGGGATGTGTACCTATAGTTTAAAGCAGAAAAACAGGAACTTTTGAAATTTTCATTTTTTGGACAAAACCCCCGGGGGTTAGAAATTTTTTCATGTGAATGTGAAAAGTTTTTCTGGTCCCATTTAAAAACCATGCACCAGAATCAACTTCTTTCAACTCAGTAATACATTTCGGATGTCTACCTATAGTTTAAAGCAGAAAAACAGGAACTTTTGAAATTTTCATTTTTTGGACAAAACCCCCAGGGGTTAGAATATTTTTCATGTGAATGTAAAAAGTTTTTCTGGTCCCATTTAAAAACCATGCACCAGAATCAACTTCTTTCTACTCAGTAATACATTTCGGATGTCTACCTATAGTTTAAAGCAGAAAAACAGGATCTTTTGAAATTTTCATTTTTTGGACAAAACCCCCGGGGGTTAGAAATTTTGTCATGTGAATGTGAAAAGTTTTTCTGGTCCCATTTAAAAACCATGCACCAGAATCAACTTCTTTCAACTCAGTAATACATTTGGGATGTGTAGCTATAGTTTAAGGCAGAAAAACAGGAACTTTTGAAATTTTCATTTTTTGGACAAAACCCCCGGGGGTTAGAATATTTTTCATGTGAATGTGAAAAGTTTTTCTGGTCCCATTTAAAAACCATGCACCAGAATCAACTTCTTTCTACTCAGTAATACATTTCGGATGTCTACCTATAGTTTAAAGCAGAAAAACAGGATCTTTTGAAATTTTCATTTTTTGGACAAAACCCCCGGGGGTTAGAAATTTTGTCATGTGAATGTGAAAAGTTTTTCTGGTCCCATTTAAAAACCATGCACCAGAATCAACTTCTTTCAACTCAGTAATACATTTGGGATGTGTAGCTATAGTTTAAGGCAGAAAAACAGGAACTTTTGAAATTTTCATTTTTTTGGACAAAACACCCGGGGCTTAGAATTTTTTTCATGTGAATGTGAAAAAAATTTCTGGTCCCATTTAAAAACCATGCACCAGAATCATCTTCTTTCAACTCAGTAATACATTTCGGATGTCTACCTATAGTTTAAAGCAGAAAAACAGGAACTTTTGAAATTTTCATTTTTTGGAAAAAACCCCCGGGGGTTAGAAATTTTTTCATGTGAATGTGAAAAGTTTTTCTGGTCCCATTTAAAAACCATGCACCAGAATCAACTTCTTTCTACTCAGTAATACATTTCGGATGTGTAGCTATAGTTTAAAGCAAAAAAAAACAGGAACTTTTGAAATTTTCATTTTTTGGACAAAACCCCCGGGGGTTAGAATTTTTTTCATGTGAATGTGAAAAGTTTTTCTGGTCCCATTTAAAAACCATGCACCAGAATCAACTTCTTTCAACTCAGTAATACATTTGGGATGTGTACCTATAGTTTAAAGCAGAAAAACAGGAACTTTTGAAATTTTCATTTTTTGGACAAAACCCCCGGGGGTTAGAATTTTTTTCATGTGAATGTGAAAAGTTTTTCTGGTCCCATTTAAAAACCATGCACCAGAATCAACTTCTTTCAACTCAGTAATACATTTGGGATGTGTAGCTATAGTTTAAGGCAGAAAAACAGGATCTTTTGAAATTTTCATTTTTTGGACAAAACCCCCGGTGGTTAGAAATTTTGTCATGTGAATGTGAAAAGTTTTTCTGGTCCCATTTAAAAACCATGCACCAGAATCAACTTCTTTCAACTCAGTAATACATTTGGGATGTGTAGCTATAGTGTACGGCAGAAAAACAGGAACTTTTGAAATTTTCATTTTTTGGACAAAACACCCGGGGCTTAGAATTTTTTTCATGTGAATGTGAAAAGTTTTTCTGGTCCCATTTAAAAACCATGCACCAGAATCAACTTCTTTCAACTCAGTAATACATTTCGGATGTCTACCTATAGTTTAAAGCAGAAAAACAGGAACTTTTGAAATTTTCATTTTTTGGACAAAACCCCCGGGGGTTAGAAATTTTTTCATGTGAATGTGAAAAGTTTTTCTGGTCCCATTTAAAAACCATGCACCAGAATCAACTTCTTTCAACTCAGTAATACATTTGGGATGTGTAGCTATAGTTTAAGGCAGAAAAACAGGAACTTTTGAAATTTTCATTTTTTGGACAAAACCCCCGGGGGTTAGAATTTTTTTCATGTGAATGTGAAAAGTTTTTCTGGTCCCATTTAAAAACCATGCACCAGAATCAACTTCTTTCAACTCAGTAATACATTTGGGATGTGTACCTATAGTTTATAGCAGAAAAACAGGAACTTTTGAAACTTTCATTTTTTGGACAAAACCCCCGGGGGTTAGAAATTTTTTCATGTGAATGTGAAAAGTTTTTCTGGTCCCATTTAAAAACCATGCACCAGAATCAACTTCTTTCAACTCAGTAATACATTTGGGATGTGTAGCTATAGTTTAAGGCAGAAAAACAGGAACTTTTGAAATTTTCATTTTTTGGACAAAACCCCCGGGGGTTAGAATTTTTTTCATGTGAATGTGAAAAGTTTTTCTGGTCCCATTTAAAAACCATGCACCAGAATCAACTTCTTTCAACTCAGTAATACATTTCGGATGTGTACCTATAGTTTAAAGCAGAAAAACAGGAACTTTTGAAATTTTCATTTTTTGGACAAAACCCCCGGGGGTTAGAATTTTTTTCATGTGAATGTGAAAAGTTTTTCTGGTCCCATTTAAAAACCATGCACCAAAATCAACTTCTTTCTACTCAGTAATACATTTCGGATGTCTACCTATAGTTTAAAGCAGAAAAACAGGATCTTTTGAAATTTTCATTTTTTGGACAAAACCCCCGGGGGTTAGAAATTTTGTCATGTGAATGTGAAAAGTTTTTCTGGTCCCATTTAAAAACCATGCACCAGAATCAACTTCTTTCAACTCAGTAATACATTTGGGATGTGTAGCTATAGTGTAAGGCAGAAAAACAGGAACTTTTGAAATTTTCATTTTTTGGACAAAACACCCGGGGCTTAGAATTTTTTTCATGTGAATGTGAAAAGTTTTTCTGGTCCCATTTAAAAACCATGCACCAGAATCAACTTCTTTCAACTCAGTAATATATTTCGAATGTCTACCTATAGTTTAAAGCAGAAAAACAGGAACTTTTGAAATTTTCATTTTTTGGACAAAACACCCGGGGCTTAGAATTTTTTTCATGTGAATGTGAAAAGTTTTTCTGGTCCCATTTAAAAACCATGCACCAGAATCAACTTCTTTCAACTCAGTAATACATTTCGGATGTCTACCTATAGTTTAAAGCAGAAAAACAGGAACTTTTGAAATTTTCATTTTTTGGACAAAACCCCCGGGGGTTAGAATTTTTTTCATGTGAATGTGAAAAGTTTTTCTGGTCCCATTTAAAAACCATGCACCAGAATCAACTTCTTTCAACTCAGTAATACATTTGGGATGTGTACCTATAGTTTAAAGCAGAAAAACAGGAACTTTTGAAATTTTCATTTTTTGGACAAAACCCCCGGGGGTTAGAATTTTTTTCATGTGAATGTGAAAAGTTTTTCTGGTCCCATTTAAAAACCATGCACCAGAATCAACTTCTTTCAACTCAGTAATACATTTGGGATGTGTAGCTATAGTGTAAGGCAGAAAAACAGGAACTTTTGAAATTTTCATTTTTTGGACAAAACACCCGGGGCTTAGAATTTTTTTCATGTGAATGTGAAAAGTTTTTCTGGTCCCATTTAAAAACCATGCACCAGAATCAACTTCTTTCAACTCAGTAATATATTTCGAATGTCTACCTATAGTTTAAAGCAGAAAAACAGGAACTTTTGAAATTTTCATTTTTTGGACAAAACACCCGGGGCTTAGAATTTTTTTTTATGTGAATGTGAACAGTTTTTCTGGTCCCATTTAAAAACCATGCACCAGAATCAACTTCTTTCAACTCAGTAATACATTTCGGATGTCTACCTATAGTTTAAAGCAGAAAAACAGGAACTTTTGAAATTTTCATTTTTTGGACAAAACCCCCGGGGGTTAGAATTTTTTTCATGTGAATGTGAAAAGTTTTTCTGGTCCCATTTAAAAACCATGCACCAGAATCAACTTCTTTCAACTCAGTACTACATTTGGGATGTGTACCTATAGTTTAAAGCAGAAAAACAGGAACTTTTGAAATTTTCATTTTTTGGACAAAACCCCCGGGGGTTATAATTTTTTTCATGTGAATGTGAAAAGTTTTTCTGGTCCCATTTAAAAACCATGCACCAGAATCAACTTCTTTCAACTCAGTAATACATTTGGGATGTGTACCTATAGTTTAAAGCAGAAAAACAGGAACTTTTGAAATTTTCATTTTTTGGACAAAACCCCCGGGGGTTAGAAATTTTTTCATGTGAATGTGAAAAGTTTTTCTGGTCCCATTTAAAAACCATGCACCAGAATCAACTTCTTTCAACTCAGTAATACATTTGGGATGTGTAGCTATAGTTTAAGGCAGAAAAACAGGAACTTTTGAAATTTTCATTTTTTGGACAAAACCCCCGGGGGTTAGAATTTTTTTCATGTGAATGTGAAAAGTTTTTCTGGTCCCATTTAAAAACCATGCACCAGAATCAACTTCTTTCAACTCAGTAATACATTTCGGATGTGTACCTATAGTTTAAAGCAGAAAAACAGGAACTTTTGAAATTTTCATTTTTTGGACAAAACCCCCGGGGGTTAGAATTTTTTTCATGTGAATGTGAAAAGTTTTTCTGGTCCCATTTAAAAACCATGCACCAGAATCAACTTCTTTCAACTCAGTAATACATTTGGGATGTGTACCTATAGTTTAAAGCAGAAAAACAGGAACTTTTGAAACTTTCATTTTTTGGACAAAACCCCCGGGGGTTAGAAATTTTTTCATGTGAATGTGAAAAGTTTTTCTGGTCCCATTTAAAAACCATGCACCAGAATCAACTTCTTTCAACTCAGTAATACATTTGGGATGTGTAGCTATAGTTTAAGGCAGAAAAACAGGAACTTTTGAAATTTTCATTTTTTGGACAAAACCCCCGGGGGTTAGAATTTTTTTCATGTGAATGTGAAAAGTTTTTCTGGTCCCATTTAAAAACCATGCACCAGAATCAACTTCTTTCAACTCAGTAATACATTTCGGATGTGTACCTATAGTTTAAAGCAGAAAAACAGGAACTTTTGAAATTTTCATTTTTTGGACAAAACCCCCGGGGGTTAGAATTTTTTTCATGTGAATGTGAAAAGTTTTTCTGGTCCCATTTAAAAACCATGCACCAAAATCAACTTCTTTCTACTCAGTAATACATTTCGGATGTCTACCTATAGTTTAAAGCAGAAAAACAGGATCTTTTGAAATTTTCATTTTTTGGACAAAACCCCCGGGGGTTAGAAATTTTGTCATGTGAATGTGAAAAGTTTTTCTGGTCCCATTTAAAAACCATGCACCAGAATCAACTTCTTTCAACTCAGTAATACATTTGGGATGTGTAGCTATAGTGTAAGGCAGAAAAACAGGAACTTTTGAAATTTTCATTTTTTGGACAAAACACCCGGGGCTTAGAATTTTTTTCATGTGAATGTGAAAAGTTTTTCTGGTCCCATTTAAAAACCATGCACCAGAATCAACTTCTTTCAACTCAGTAATATATTTCGAATGTCTACCTATAGTTTAAAGCAGAAAAACAGGAACTTTTGAAATTTTCATTTTTTGGACAAAACACCCGGGGCTTAGAATTTTTTTCATGTGAATGTGAAAAGTTTTTCTGGTCCCATTTAAAAACCATGCACCAGAATCAACTTCTTTCAACTCAGTAATACATTTCGGATGTCTACCTATAGTTTAAAGCAGAAAAACAGGAACTTTTGAAATTTTCATTTTTTGGACAAAACCCCCGGGGGTTAGAATTTTTTTCATGTGAATGTGAAAAGTTTTTCTGGTCCCATTTAAAAACCATGCACCAGAATCAACTTCTTTCAACTCAGTAATACATTTGGGATGTGTACCTATAGTTTAAAGCAGAAAAACAGGAACTTTTGAAATTTTCATTTTTTGGACAAAACCCCCGGGGGTTAGAATTTTTTTCATGTGAATGTGAAAAGTTTTTCTGGTCCCATTTAAAAACCATGCACCAGAATCAACTTCTTTCAACTCAGTAATACATTTGGGATGTGTAGCTATAGTGTAAGGCAGAAAAACAGGAACTTTTGAAATTTTCATTTTTTGGACAAAACACCCGGGGCTTAGAATTTTTTTCATGTGAATGTGAAAAGTTTTTCTGGTCCCATTTAAAAACCATGCACCAGAATCAACTTCTTTCAACTCAGTAATATATTTCGAATGTCTACCTATAGTTTAAAGCAGAAAAACAGGAACTTTTGAAATTTTCATTTTTTGGACAAAACACCCGGGGCTTAGAATTTTTTTTTATGTGAATGTGAACAGTTTTTCTGGTCCCATTTAAAAACCATGCACCAGAATCAACTTCTTTCAACTCAGTAATACATTTCGGATGTCTACCTATAGTTTAAAGCAGAAAAACAGGAACTTTTGAAATTTTCATTTTTTGGACAAAACCCCCGGGGGTTAGAATTTTTTTCATGTGAATGTGAAAAGTTTTTCTGGTCCCATTTAAAAACCATGCACCAGAATCAACTTCTTTCAACTCAGTACTACATTTGGGATGTGTACCTATAGTTTAAAGCAGAAAAACAGGAACTTTTGAAATTTTCATTTTTTGGACAAAACCCCCGGGGGTTATAATTTTTTTCATGTGAATGTGAAAAGTTTTTCTGGTCCCATTTAAAAACCATGCACCAGAATCAACTTCTTTCAACTCAGTAATACATTTGGGATGTGTACCTATAGTTTAAAGCAGAAAAACAGGAACTTTTGAAATTTTCATTTTTTGGACAAAACCCCCGGGGGTTAGAAATTTTTTCATGTGAATGTGAAAAGTTTTTCTGGTCCCATTTAAAAACCATGCACCAGAATCAACTTCTTTCAACTCAGTAATACATTTGGGATGTGTAGCTATAGTTTAAGGCAGAAAAACAGGAACTTTTGAAATTTTCATTTTTTGGACAAAACCCCCGGGGGTTAGAATTTTTTTCATGTGAATGTGAAAAGTTTTTCTGGTCCCATTTAAAAACCATGCACCAGAATCAACTTCTTTCAACTCAGTAATACATTTCGGATGTGTACCTATAGTTTAAAGCAGAAAAACAGGAACTTTTGAAATTTTCATTTTTTGGACAAAACCCCCGGGGGTTAGAATTTTTTTCATGTGAATGTGAAAAGTTTTTCTGGTCCCATTTAAAAACCATGCACCAGAATCAACTTCTTTCAACTCAGTAATACATTTGGGATGTGTACCTATAGTTTAAAGCAGAAAAACAGGAACTTTTGAAACTTTCATTTTTTGGACAAAACCCCCGGGGGTTAGAAATTTTTTCATGTGAATGTGAAAAGTTTTTCTGGTCCCATTTAAAAACCATGCACCAGAATCAACTTCTTTCAACTCAGTAATACATTTGGGATGTGTAGCTATAGTTTAAGGCAGAAAAACAGGAACTTTTGAAATTTTCATTTTTTGGACAAAACCCCCGGGGGTTAGAATTTTTTTCATGTGAATGTGAAAAGTTTTTCTGGTCCCATTTAAAAACCATGCACCAGAATCAACTTCTTTCAACTCAGTAATACATTTCGGATGTGTACCTATAGTTTAAAGCAGAAAAACAGGAACTTTTGAAATTTTCATTTTTTGGACAAAACCCCCGGGGGTTAGAATTTTTTTCATGTGAATGTGAAAAGTTTTTCTGGTCCCATTTAAAAACCATGCACCAAAATCAACTTCTTTCTACTCAGTAATACATTTCGGATGTCTACCTATAGTTTAAAGCAGAAAAACAGGATCTTTTGAAATTTTCATTTTTTGGACAAAACCCCCGGGGGTTAGAAATTTTGTCATGTGAATGTGAAAAGTTTTTCTGGTCCCATTTAAAAACCATGCACCAGAATCAACTTCTTTCAACTCAGTAATACATTTGGGATGTGTAGCTATAGTGTAAGGCAGAAAAACAGGAACTTTTGAAATTTTCATTTTTTGGACAAAACACCCGGGGCTTAGAATTTTTTTCATGTGAATGTGAAAAGTTTTTCTGGTCCCATTTAAAAACCATGCACCAGAATCAACTTCTTTCAACTCAGTAATATATTTCGAATGTCTACCTATAGTTTAAAGCAGAAAAACAGGAACTTTTGAAATTTTCATTTTTTGGACAAAACACCCGGGGCTTAGAATTTTTTTCATGTGAATGTGAAAAGTTTTTCTGGTCCCATTTAAAAACCATGCACCAGAATCAACTTCTTTCAATTCAGTAATACATTTCGGATGTCTACCTATAGTTTAAAGCAGAAAAACAGGAACTTTTGAAATTTTCATTTTTTGGACAAAACCCCCGGGGGTTAGAAATTTTTTCATGTGAATGTGAAAAGTTTTTCTGGTCCCATTTAAAAACCATGCACCAGAATCAACTTCTTTCAACTCAGTAATACATTTCGGATGTCTACCTATAGTTTAAAGCAGAAAAACAGGATCTTTTGAAATTTTCATTTTATGGACAAAACCCCCGGGGGTTAGAAATTTTTTCATGTGAATGTGAAAAGTTTTTCTGGTCCCATTTAAAAACCATGCACCAGAATCAACTTCTTTCAACTCAGTAATACATTTCGGATGTCTACCTATAGTTTAAAGCAGAAAAACAGGAACTTTTGAAATTTTCATTTTTTGGACAAAACCCCCGGGGGTTAGAATTTTTTTCATGTGAATGTGAAAAGTTTTTCTGGTCCCATTTAAAAACCATGCACCAGAATCAACTTCTTTCAACTCAGTAATACATTTCGGATGTGTACCTATAGTTTAAAGCAGAAAAACAGGAACTTTTGAAATTTTCATTTTTTGGACAAAACCCCCGGGGGTTAGAATTTTTTTCATGTGAATGTGAAAAGTTTTTCTGGTCCCATTTAAAAACCATGCACCAGAATCAACTTCTTTCAACTCAGTAATACATTTGGGATGTGTACCTATAGTTTAAAGCAGAAAAACAGGAACTTTTGAAATTTTCATTTTTTGGACAAAACCCCCGGGGGTTAGAAATTTTTTCATGTGAATGTGAAAAGTTTTTCTGGTCCCATTTAAAAACCATGCACCAGAATCAACTTCTTTCAACTCAGTAATACATTTGGGATGTGTAGCTATAGTTTAAGGCAGAAAAACAGGAACTTTTGAAATTTTCATTTTTTGGACAAAACCCCCGGGGGTTAGAATTTTTTTCATGTGAATGTGAAAAGTTTTTCTGGTCCCATTTAAAAACCATGCACCAGAATCAACTTCTTTCAACTCAGTAATACATTTGGGATGTGTACCTATAGTTTAAAGCAGAAAAACAGGAACTTTTGAAATTTTCATTTTTTGGACAAAACCCCCGGGGGTTAGAAATTTTTTCATGTGAATGTGAAAAGTTTTTCTGGTCCCATTTAAAAACCATGCACCAGAATCAACTTCTTTCAACTCAGTAATACATTTGGGATGTGTAGCTATAGTTTAAGGCAGAAAAACAGGAACTTTTGAAATTTTCATTTTTTGGACAAAACCCCCGGGGGTTAGAATATTTTTCATGTGAATGTGAAAAGTTTTTCTGGTCCCATTTAAAAACCATGCACCAGAATCAACTTCTTTCTACTCAGTAATACATTTCGGATGTCTACCTATAGTTTAAAGCAGAAAAACAGGATCTTTTGAAATTTTCATTTTTTGGACAAAACCCCCGGGGGTTAGAAATTTTGTCATGTGAATGTGAAAAGTTTTTCTGGTCCCATTTAAAAACCATGCACCAGAATCAACTTCTTTCAACTCAGTAATACATTTGGGATGTGTAGCTATAGTGTACGGCAGAAAAACAGGAACTTTTGAAATTTTCATTTTTTGGACAAAACACCCGGGGCTTAGAATTTTTTTCATGTGAATGTGAAAAGTTTTTCTGGTCCCATTTAAAAACCATGCACCAGAATCAACTTCTTTCAACTCAGTAATACATTTGGGATGTGTACCTATAGTTTAAAGCAGAAAAACAGGAACTTTTGAAATTTTCATTTTTTGGACAAAACCCCCGGGGGTTAGAAATTTTTTCATGTGAATGTGAAAAGTTTTTCTGGTCCCATTTAAAAACCATGCACCAGAATCAACTTCTTTCAACTCAGTAATACATTTCGGATGTCTACCTATAGTTTAAAGCAGAAAAACAGGAACTTTTGAAATTTTCATTTTTTGGACAAAACCCCCGGGGGTTAGAATATTTTTCATGTGAATGTGAAAAGTTTTTCTGGTCCCATTTAAAAACCATGCACCAGAATCAACTTCTTTCTACTCAGTAATACATTTCGGATGTCTACCTATAGTTTAAAGCAGAAAAACAGGATCTTTTGAAATTTTCATTTTTTGGACAAAACCCCCGGGGGTTAGAAATTTTGTCATGTGAATGTGAAAAGTTTTTCTGGTCCCATTTAAAAACCATGCACCAGAATCAACTTCTTTCAACTCAGTAATACATTTGGGATGTGTAGCTATAGTTTAAGGCAGAAAAACAGGAACTTTTGAAATTTTCATTTTTTTGGACAAAACACCCGGGGCTTAGAATTTTTTTCATGTGAATGTGAAAAAAATTTCTGGTCCCATTTAAAAACCATGCACCAGAATCATCTTCTTTCAACTCAGTAATACATTTCGGATGTCTACCTATAGTTTAAAGCAGAAAAACAGGAACTTTTGAAATTTTCATTTTTTGGAAAAAACCCCCGGGGGTTAGAAATTTTTTCATGTGAATGTGAAAAGTTTTTCTGGTCCCATTTAAAAACCATGCACCAGAATCAACTTCTTTCTACTCAGTAATACATTTCGGATGTGTAGCTATAGTTTAAAGCAAAAAAAAACAGGAACTTTTGAAATTTTCATTTTTTGGACAAAACCCCCGGGGGTTAGAATTTTTTTCATGTGAATGTGAAAAGTTTTTCTGGTCCCATTTAAAAACCATGCACCAGAATCAACTTCTTTCAACTCAGTAATACATTTGGGATGTGTACCTATAGTTTAAAGCAGAAAAACAGGAACTTTTGAAATTTTCATTTTTTGGACAAAACCCCCGGGGGTTAGAATTTTTTTCATGTGAATGTGAAAAGTTTTTCTGGTCCCATTTAAAAACCATGCACCAGAATCAACTTCTTTCAACTCAGTAATACATTTGGGATGTGTAGCTATAGTTTAAGGCAGAAAAACAGGATCTTTTGAAATTTTCATTTTTTGGACAAAACCCCCGGGGGTTAGAAATTTTGTCATGTGAATGTGAAAAGTTTTTCTGGTCCCATTTAAAAACCATGCACCAGAATCAACTTCTTTCAACTCAGTAATACATTTGGGATGTGTAGCTATAGTGTACGGCAGAAAAACAGGAACTTTTGAAATTTTCATTTTTTGGACAAAACACCCGGGGCTTAGAATTTTTTTCATGTGAATGTGAAAAGTTTTTCTGGTCCCATTTAAAAACCATGCACCAGAATCAACTTCTTTCAACTCAGTAATACATTTCGGATGTCTACCTATAGTTTAAAGCAGAAAAACAGGAACTTTTGAAATTTTCATTTTTTGGACAAAACCCCCGGGGGTTAGAAATTTTTTCATGTGAATGTGAAAAGTTTTTCTGGTCCCATTTAAAAACCATGCACCAGAATCAACTTCTTTCAACTCAGTAATACATTTGGGATGTGTACCTATAGTTTAAAGCAGAAAAACAGGAACTTTTGAAATTTTCATTTTTTGGACAAAACCCCCGGGGGTTAGAATTTATTTCATGTGAATGTGAAAAGTTTTTCTGGTCCCATTTTAAAACCATGCACCAGAATCAACTTCTTTCAACTCAGTAATACATTTCGGATGTCTACCTATAGTTTAAAGCAGAAAAACAGGAACTTTTGAAATTTTCATTTTTTGGACAAAACCCCCGGGGGTTAGAAATTTTTTCATGTGAATGTGAAAAGTTTTTCTGGTCCCATTTAAAAACCATGCACCAGAATCAACTTCTTTCAACTCAGTAATACATTTGGGATGTGTAGCTATAGTTTAAGGCAGAAAAACAGGAACTTTTGAAATTTTCATTTTTTGGACAAAACACCCGGGGCTTAGAATTTTTTTCATGTGAATGTGAAAAGTTTTTCTGGTCCCATTTAAAAACCATGCACCAGAATCAACTTCTTTCAACTCAGTAATACATTTCGGATGTCTACCTATAGTTTAAAGCAGAAAAACAGGATCTTTTGAAATTTTCATTTTTTGGACAAAACCCCCGGGGGTTAGAAATTTTTTCATGTGAATGTGAAAAGTTTTTCTGGTCCCATTTAAAAACCATGCACCAGAATCAACTTCTTTCAACTCAGTAATACATTTCGGATGTCTACCTATAGTTTAAAGCAGAAAAACAGGAACTTTTGAAATATATTAATTTTTTGGACAAAACCCCCGGGGGTTAGAATTTTTTTCATGTGAATGTGAAAAGTTTTTCTGGTCCCATTTAAAAACCATGCACCAGAATCAACTTCTTTCAACTCAGTAATACATTTGGGATGTGTACCTATAGTTTAAAGCAGAAAAACAGGAACTTTTGAAATTTTCATTTTTTGGACAAAACCCCTGGGGGTTAGAAATTTTTTCATGTGAATGTGAAAAGTTTTTCTGGTCCCATTTAAAAACCATGCACCAGAATCAACTTCTTTCAACTCAGTAATACATTTGGGATGTGTAGCTATAGTTTAAGGCAGAAAAACAGGAACTTTTGAAATTTTCATTTTTTTGGACAAAACCCCCGGGGGTTAGAATTTTTTTCATGTGAATGTGAAAAGTTTTTCTGGTCCCATTTAAAAACCATGCACCAGAATCAACTTCTTTCAACTCAGTAATACATTTCGGATGTCTACCTATAGTTTAAAGCAGAAAAACAGGAACTTTTGAAATTTTCATTTTTTGGACAAAACCCCCGGGGGTTAGAATTTTTTTCATGTGAATGTGAAAAGTTTTTCTGGTCTCATTTAAAAACCATGCACCAGAATCAACTTCTTTCAACTCAGTAATACATTTCGGATGTGTACCTATAGTTTAAAGCAGAAAAACAGGAACTTTTGAAATTTTCATTTTTTGGACAAAACCCCCGGGGGTTAGAATTTTTTTCATGTGAATGTGAAAAGTTTTTCTGGTCCCATTTAAAAACCATGCACCAAAATCAACTTCTTTCTACTCAGTAATACATTTCGGATGTCTACCTATAGTTTAAAGCAGAAAAACAGGATCTTTTGAAATTTTCATTTTTTGGACAAAACCCCCGGGGGTTAGAAATTTTGTCATGTGAATGTGAAAAGTTTTTCTGGTCCCATTTAAAAACCATGCACCAGAATCAACTTCTTTCAACTCAGTAATACATTTGGGATGTGTAGCTATGGTGTAAGGCAGAAAAACAGGAACTTTTGAAATTTTCATTTTTTGGACAAAACACCCGGGGCTTAGAATTTTTTTCATGTGAATGTGAAAAGTTTTTCTGGTCCCATTTAAAAACCATGCACCAGAATCAACTTCTTTCAACTCAGTAATAAATTTCGAATGTCTACCTATAGTTTAAAGCAGAAAAACAGGAACTTTTGAAATTTTCATTTTTTGGACAAAACACCCGGGGGTTAGAAATTTTTTCATGTGAATGTGAAAAGTTTTTCTGGTCCCATTTAAAAACCATGCACCAGAATCAACTTCTTTCAACTCAGTAATACATTTCGGATGTCTACCTATAGTTTAAAGCAGAAAAACAGGAACTTTTGAAATTTTCATTTTTTGGACAAAACCCCCGGGGGTTAGAAATTTTTTCATGTGAATGTGAAAAGTTTTTCTGGTCCCATTTAAAAACCATGCACCAGAATCAACTTCTTTCAACTCAGTAATACATTTCGGATGTGTACCTATAGTTTAAAGCAGAAAAACAGGAACTTTTGAAATTTTCATTTTTTGGACAAAACCCCCGGGGGTTAGAATTTTTTTCATGTGAATGTGAAAAGTTTTTCTGGTCCCATTTAAAAACCATGCACCAGAATCAACTTCTTTCAACTCAGTAATACATTTGGGATGTGTAGCTATAGTGTAAGGCAGAAAAACAGGAACTTTTGAAATTTTCATTTTTTGGACAAAACACCCGGGGCTTAGAATTTTTTTCATGTGAATGTGAAAAGTTTTTCTGGTCCCATTTAAAAACCATGCACCAGAATCAACTTCTTTCAACTCAGTAATATATTTCGAATGTCTACCTATAGTTTAAAGCAGAAAAACAGGAACTTTTGAAATTTTCATTTTTTGGACAAAACACCCGGGGCTTAGAATTTTTTTTTATGTGAATGTGAACAGTTTTTCTGGTCCCATTTAAAAACCATGCACCAGAATCAACTTCTTTCAACTCAGTAATACATTTGGGATGTGTACCTATAGTTTAAAGCAGAAAAACAGGAACTTTTGAAATTTTCATTTTTTGGACAAAACCCCCGGGGGTTAGAATTTTTTTCATGTGAATGTGAAAAGTTTTTCTGGTCCCATTTAAAAACCATGCACCAGAATCAACTTCTTTCAACTCAGTAATACATTTGGGATGTGTACCTATAGTTTAAAGCAGAAAAACAGGAACTTTTGAAATTTTCATTTTTTGGACAAAACCCCCGGGGGTTAGAAATTTTTTCATGTGAATGTGAAAAGTTTTTCTGGTCCCATTTAAAAACCATGCACCAGAATCAACTTCTTTCAACTCAGTAATACATTTGGGATGTGTAGCTATAGTTTAAGGCAGAAAAACAGGAACTTTTGAAATTTTCATTTTTTGGACAAAACCCCCGGGGGTTAGAATTTTTTTCATGTGAATGTGAAAAGTTTTTCTGGTCCCATTTAAAAACCATGCACCAGAATCAACTTCTTTCAACTCAGTAATACATTTCGGATGTGTACCTATAGTTTAAAGCAGAAAAACAGGAACTTTTGAAATTTTCATTTTTTGGACAAAACCCCCGGGGGTTAGAATTTTTTTCATGTGAATGTGAAAAGTTTTTCTGGTCCCATTTAAAAACCATGCACCAGAATCAACTTCTTTCAACTCAGTAATACATTTGGGATGTGTACCTATAGTTTAAAGCAGAAAAACAGGAACTTTTGAAACTTTCATTTTTTGGACAAAACCCCCGGGGGTTAGAAATTTTTTCATGTGAATGTGAAATGTTTTTCTGGTCCCATTTAAAAACCATGCACCAGAATCAACTTCTTTCAACTCAGTAATACATTTGGGATGTGTAGCTATAGTTTAAGGCAGAAAAACAGGAACTTTTGAAATTTTCATTTTTTGGACAAAACCCCCGGGGGTTAGAATTTTTTTCATGTGAATGTGAAAAGTTTTTCTGGTCCCATTTAAAAACCATGCACCAGAATCAACTTCTTTCAACTCAGTAATACATTTCGGATGTGTACCTATAGTTTAAAGCAGAAAAACAGGAACTTTTGAAATTTTCATTTTTTGGACAAAACCCCCGGGGGTTAGAATTTTTTTCATGTGAATGTGAAAAGTTTTTCTGGTCCCATTTAAAAACCATGCACCAAAATCAACTTCTTTCTACTCAGTAATACATTTCGGATGTCTACCTATAGTTTAAAGCAGAAAAACAGGATCTTTTGAAATTTTCATTTTTTGGACAAAACCCCCGGGGGTTAGAAATTTTGTCATGTGAATGTGAAAAGTTTTTCTGGTCCCATTTAAAAACCATGCACCAGAATCAACTTCTTTCAACTCAGTAATACATTTGGGATGTGTAGCTATAGTGTAAGGCAGAAAAACAGGAACTTTTGAAATTTTCATTTTTTGGACAAAACACCCGGGGCTTAGAATTTTTTTCATGTGAATGTGAAAAGTTTTTCTGGTCCCATTTAAAAACCATGCACCAGAATCAACTTCTTTCAACTCAGTAATATATTTCGAATGTCTACCTATAGTTTAAAGCAGAAAAACAGGAACTTTTGAAATTTTCATTTTTTGGACAAAACACCCGGGGCTTAGAATTTTTTTCATGTGAATGTGAAAAGTTTTTCTGGTCCCATTTAAAAACCATGCACCAGAATCAACTTCTTTCAACTCAGTAATACATTTCGGATGTCTACCTATAGTTTAAAGCAGAAAAACAGGAACTTTTGAAATTTTCATTTTTTGGACAAAACCCCCGGGGGTTAGAAATTTTTTCATGTGAATGTGAAAAGTTTTTCTGGTCCCATTTAAAAACCATGCACCAGAATCAACTTCTTTCAACTCAGTAATACATTTCGGATGTCTACCTATAGTTTAAAGCAGAAAAACAGGATCTTTTGAAATTTTCATTTTATGGACAAAACCCCCGGGGGTTAGAAATTTTTTCATGTGAATGTGAAAAGTTTTTCTGGTCCCATTTAAAAACCATGCACCAGAATCAACTTCTTTCAACTCAGTAATACATTTCGGATGTCTACCTATAGTTTAAAGCAGAAAAACAGGAACTTTTGAAATTTTCATTTTTTGGACAAAACCCCCGGGGGTTAGAATTTTTTTCATGTGAATGTGAAAAGTTTTTCTGGTCCCATTTAAAAACCATGCACCAGAATCAACTTCTTTCAACTCAGTAATACATTTCGGATGTGTACCTATAGTTTAAAGCAGAAAAACAGGAACTTTTGAAATTTTCATTTTTTGGACAAAACCCCCGGGGGTTAGAAATTTTTTCATGTGAATGTGAAAAGTTTTTCTGGTCCCATTTAAAAACCATGCACCAGAATCAACTTCTTTCAACTCAGTAATACATTTGGGATGTGTAGCTATAGTTTAAGGCAGAAAAACAGGAACTTTTGAAATTTTCATTTTTTGGACAAAACCCCCGGGGGTTAGAATTTTTTTCATGTGAATGTGAAAAGTTTTTCTGGTCCCATTTAAAAACCATGCACCAGAATCAACTTCTTTCTACTCAGTAATACATTTCGGATGTCTACCTATAGTTTAAAGCAGAAAAACAGGATCTTTTGAAATTTTCATTTTTTGGACAAAACCCCCGGGGGTTAGAAATTTTGTCATGTGAATGTGAAAAGTTTTTCTGGTCCCATTTAAAAACCATGCACCAGAATCAACTTCTTTCAACTCAGTAATACATTTGGGATGTGTAGCTATAGTGTACGGC
Organism: Crinia signifera; assembly: GCF_055691185.1. Taxonomy (NCBI): domain Eukaryota; kingdom Metazoa; phylum Chordata; class Amphibia; order Anura; family Myobatrachidae; genus Crinia; species Crinia signifera. Next base: position 23,065,518 of record NC_139222.1, on the reverse strand, counting down.
AGAAAAACAGGAACTTTTGAAATTTTCATTTTTTGGACAAAACCCCTGGGGGTTAGAAATTTTTTCATGTGAATGTGAAAAGTTTTTCTGGTCCCATTTAAAAACCATGCACCAGAATCAACTTCTTTCAACTCAGTAATACATTTCGGATGTCTACCTATAGTTTAAAGCAGAAAAACAGGAACTTTTGAAATTTTCATTTTTTGGACAAAACCCCCGGGGGTTAGAATATTTTTCATGTGAATGTGAAAAGTTTTTCTGGTCCCATTTAAAAACCATGCACCAGAATCAACTTCTTTCTACTCAGTAATACATTTCGGATGTCTACCTATAGTTTAAAGCAGAAAAACAGGATCTTTTGAAATTTTCATTTTTTGGACAAAACCCCCGGGGGTTAGAAATTTTGTCATGTGAATGTGAAAAGTTTTTCTGGTCCCATTTAAAAACCATGCACCAGAATCAACTTCTTTCAACTCAGTAATACATTTGGGATGTGTAGCTATAGTTTAAGGCAGAAAAACAGGAACTTTTGAAATTTTCATTTTTTTGGACAAAACACCCGGGGCTTAGAATTTTTTTCATGTGAATGTGAAAAAAATTTCTGGTCCCATTTAAAAACCATGCACCAGAATCATCTTCTTTCAACTCAGTAATACATTTCGGATGTCTACCTATAGTTTAAAGCAGAAAAACAGGAACTTTTGAAATTTTCATTTTTTGGAAAAAACCCCTGGGGGTTAGAAATTTTTTCATGTGAATGTGAAAAGTTTTTCTGGTCCCATTTAAAAACCATGCACCAGAATCAACTTCTTTCTACTCAGTAATACATTTCGGATGTGTAGCTATAGTTTAAAGCAAAAAAAAACAGGAACTTTTGAAATTTTCATTTTTTGGACAAAACCCCCGGGGGTTAGAATTTTTTTCATGTGAATGTGAAAAGTTTTTCTGGTCCCATTTAAAAACCATGCACCAGAATCAACTTCTTTCAACTCAGTAATACATTTGGGATGTGTAGCTATAGTTTAAGGCAGAAAAACAGGATCTTTTGAAATTTTCATTTTTTGGACAAAACCCCCGGGGGTTAGAAATTTTGTCATGTGAATGTGAAAAGTTTTTCTGGTCCCATTTAAAAACCATGCACCAGAATCAACTTCTTTCAACTCAGTAATACATTTGGGATGTGTAGCTATAGTGTACGGCAGAAAAACAGGAACTTTTGAAATTTTCATTTTTTGGACAAAACACCCGGGGCTTAGAATTTTTTTCATGTGAATGTGAAAAGTTTTTCTGGTCCCATTTAAAAACCATGCACCAGAATCAACTTCTTTCAACTCAGTAATACATTTCGGATGTCTACCTATAGTTTAAAGCAGAAAAACAGGAACTTTTGAAATTTTCATTTTTTGGACAAAACCCCCGGGGGTTAGAAATTTTTTCATGTGAATGTGAAAAGTTTTTCTGGTCCCATTTAAAAACCATGCACCAGAATCAACTTCTTTCAACTCAGTAATACATTTGGGATGTGTACCTATAGTTTAAAGCAGAAAAACAGGAACTTTTGAAATTTTCATTTTTTGGACAAAACCCCCGGGGGTTAGAATTTATTTCATGTGAATGTGAAAAGTTTTTCTGGTCCCATTTTAAAACCATGCACCAGAATCAACTTCTTTCAACTCAGTAATACATTTCGGATGTCTACCTATAGTTTAAAGCAGAAAAACAGGAACTTTTGAAATTTTCATTTTTTGGACAAAACCCCCGGGGGTTAGAAATTTTTTCATGTGAATGTGAAAAGTTTTTCTGGTCCCATTTAAAAACCATGCACCAGAATCAACTTCTTTCAACTCAGTAATACATTTGGGATGTGTAGCTATAGTTTAAGGCAGAAAAACAGGAACTTTTGAAATTTTCATTTTTTGGACAAAACACCCGGGGCTTAGAATTTTTTTCATGTGAATGTGAAAAGTTTTTCTGGTCCCATTTAAAAACCATGCACCAGAATCAACTTCTTTCAACTCAGTAATACATTTCGGATGTCTACCTATAGTTTAAAGCAGAAAAACAGGATCTTTTGAAATTTTCATTTTTTGGACAAAACCCCCGGGGGTTAGAAATTTTTTCATGTGAATGTGAAAAGTTTTTCTGGTCCCATTTAAAAACCATGCACCAGAATCAACTTCTTTCAACTCAGTAATACATTTCGGATGTCTACCTATAGTTTAAAGCAGAAAAACAGGAACTTTTGAAATATATTAATTTTTTGGACAAAACCCCCGGGGGTTAGAATTTTTTTCATGTGAATGTGAAAAGTTTTTCTGGTCCCATTTAAAAACCATGCACCAGAATCAACTTCTTTCAACTCAGTAATACATTTGGGATGTGTACCTATAGTTTAAAGCAGAAAAACAGGAACTTTTGAAATTTTCATTTTTTGGACAAAACCCCCGGGGGTTAGAAATTTTTTCATGTGAATGTGAAAAGTTTTTCTGGTCCCATTTAAAAACCATGCACCAGAATCAACTTCTTTCAACTCAGTAATACATTTGGGATGTGTAGCTATAGTTTAAGGCAGAAAAACAGGAACTTTTGAAATTTTCATTTTTTTGGACAAAACCCCCGGGGGCTAGAATTTTTTTCATGTGAATGTGAAAAGTTTTTCTGGTCCCATTTAAAAACCATGCACCAGAATCAACTTCTTTCAACTCAGTAATACATTTCGGATGTCTACCTATAGTTTAAAGCAGAAAAACAGGAACTTTTGAAATTTTCATTTTTTGGACAAAACCCCCGGGGGTTAGAATTTTTTTCATGTGAATGTGAAAAGTTTTTCTGGTCCCATTTAAAAACCATGCACCAGAATCAACTTCTTTCAACTCAGTAATACATTTCGGATGTCTACCTATAGTTTAAAGCAGAAAAACAGGAACTTTTGAAATATATTAATTTTTTGGACAAAACCCCCGGGGGTTAGAATTTTTTTCATGTGAATGTGAAAAGTTTTTCTGGTCCCATTTAAAAACCATGCACCAGAATCAACTTCTTTCAACTCAGTAATACATTTGGGATGTGTACCTATAGTTTAAAGCAGAAAAACAGGAACTTTTGAAATTTTCATTTTTTGGACAAAACCCCCGGGGGTTAGAAATTTTTTCATGTGAATGTGAAAAGTTTTTCTGGTCCCATTTAAAAACCATGCACCAGAATCAACTTCTTTCAACTCAGTAATACATTTGGGATGTGTAGCTATAGTTTAAGGCAGAAAAACAGGAACTTTTGAAATTTTCATTTTTTTGGACAAAACGCCCGGGGGTTAGAATTTTTTTCATGTGAATGTGAAAAGTTTTTCTGGTCCCATTTAAAAACCATGCACCAGAATCAACTTCTTTCAACTCAGTAATACATTTCGGATGTCTACCTATAGTTTAAAGCAGAAAAACAGGAACTTTTGAAATTTTCATTTTTTGGACAAAACCCCCGGGGGTTAGAATTTTTTTCATGTGAATGTGAAAAGTTTTTCTGGTCCCATTTAAAAACCATGCACCAGAATCAACTTCTTTCAACTCAGTAATACATTTCGGATGTGTACCTATAGTTTAAAGCAGAAAAACAGGAACTTTTGAAATTTTCATTTTTTGGACAAAACCCCCGGGGGTTAGAATTTTTTTCATGTGAATGTGAAAAGTTTTTCTGGTCCCATTTAAAAACCATGCACCAAAATCAACTTCTTTCTACTCAGTAATACATTTCGGATGTCTACCTATAGTTTAAAGCAGAAAAACAGGATCTTTTGAAATTTTCATTTTTTGGACAAAACCCCCGGGGGTTAGAAATTTTGTCATGTGAATGTGAAAAGTTTTTCTGGTCCCATTTAAAAACCATGCACCAGAATCAACTTCTTTCAACTCAGTAATACATTTGGGATGTGTAGCTATAGTGTAAGGCAGAAAAACAGGAACTTTTGAAATTTTCATTTTTTGGACAAAACACCCGGGGCTTAGAATTTTTTTCATGTGAATGTGAAAAGTTTTTCTGGTCCCATTTAAAAACCATGCACCAGAATCAACTTCTTTCAACTCAGTAATATATTTCGAATGTCTACCTATAGTTTAAAGCAGAAAAACAGGAACTTTTGAAATTTTCATTTTTTGGACAAAACACCCGGGGCTTAGAATTTTTTTCATGTGAATGTGAAAAGTTTTTCTGGTCCCATTTAAAAACCATGCACCAGAATCAACTTCTTTCAACTCAGTAATACATTTCGGATGTCTACCTATAGTTTAAAGCAGAAAAACAGGAACTTTTGAAATTTTCATTTTTTGGACAAAACCCCCGGGGGTTAGAATTTTTTTCATGTGAATGTGAAAAGTTTTTCTGGTCCCATTTAAAAACCATGCACCAGAATCAACTTCTTTCAACTCAGTAATACATTTCGGATGTCTACCTATAGTTTAAAGCAGAAAAACAGGATCTTTTGAAATTTTCATTTTATGGACAAAACCCCCGGGGGTTAGACATTTTTTCATGTGAATGTGAAAAGTTTTTCTGGTCCCATTTAAAAACCATGCACCAGAATCAACTTCTTTCAACTCAGTAATACATTTGGGATGTGTACCTATAGTTTAAAGCAGAAAAACAGGAACTTTTGAAATTTTCATTTTTTGGACAAAACCCCTGGGGGTTTGAATTTTTTTCATGTGAATGTGAAAAGTTTTTCTGGTCCCATTTAAAAACCATGCACCAGAATCAACTTCTTTCTACTCAGTAATACATTTCGGATGTCTACCTATAGTTTAAAGCAGAAAAACAGGATCTTTTGAAATTTTCATTTTTTGGACAAAACCCCCGGGGGTTAGAAATTTTTTCATGTGAATGTGAAAAGTTTTTCTGGTCCCATTTAAAAACCATGCACCAGAATCAACTTCTTTCAACTCAGTAATACATTTGGGATGTGTACCTATAGTTTAAAGCAGAAAAACAGGAACTTTTGAAATTTTCATTTTTTGGACAAAACCCCCGGGGGTTAGAATATTTTTCATGTGAATGTGAAAAGTTTTTCTGGTCCCATTTAAAAACCATGCACCAGAATCAACTTCTTTCTACTCAGTAATACATTTCGGATGTCTACCTATAGTTTAAAGCAGAAAAACAGGATCTTTTGAAATTTTCATTTTTTGGACAAAACCCCCGGGGGTTAGAAATTTTGTCATGTGAATGTGAAAAGTTTTTCTGGTCCCATTTAAAAACCATGCACCAGAATCAACTTCTTTCAACTCAGTAATACATTTGGGATGTGTAGCTATAGTGTAAGGCAGAAAAACAGGAACTTTTGAAATTTTCATTTTTTGGACAAAACACCCGGGGCTTAGAATTTTTTTCATGTGAATGTGAAAAGTTTTTCTGGTCCCATTTAAAAACCATGCACCAGAATCAACTTCTTTCAACTCAGTAATACATTTCGGATGTCTACCTATAGTTTAAAGCAGAAAAACAGGAACTTTTGAAATTTTCATTTTTTGGACAAAACACCCGGGGCTTAGAATTTTTTTCATGTGAATGTGAAAAGTTTTTCTGGTCCCATTTAAAAACCATGCACCAGAATCAACTTCTTTCAACTCAGTAATACATTTCGGATGTCTACCTATAGTTTAAAGCAGAAAAACAGGAACTTTTGAAATTTTCATTTTTTGGACAAAACCCCCGGGGGTTAGAAATTTTTTCATGTGAATGTGAAAAGTTTTTCTGGTCCCATTTAAAAACCATGCACCATAATCAACTTCTTTCAACTCAGTAATACATTTGGGATGTGTGGCTATAGTTTAAAGCAAAAAAACAGGAACTTTTGAAATTTTCATTTTTTGGACAAAACCCCCGGGGGTTAGAATTTTTTTCATGTGAATGTGAAAAGTTTTTCTGGTCCCATTTAAAAACCATGCACCAGAATCAACTTCTTTCAACTCAGTAATACATTTGGGATGTGTACCTATAGTTTAAAGCAGAAAAACAGGAACTTTTGAAATTTTCATTTTTTGGACAAAACCCCCGGGGGTTAGAATTTTTTTCATGTGAATGTGAAAAGTTTTTCTGTTCCCATTTAAAAACCATGCACCAGAATCAACTTCTTTCAACTCAGTAATACATTTCGGATGTCTACCTATAGTTTAAAGCAGAAAAACAGGAACTTTTGAAATTTTCATCTTTTGGACAAAACCCCCGGGGGTTAGAATATTTTTCATGTGAATGTGAAAAGTTTTTCTGGTCCCATTTAAAAACCATGCACCAGAATCAACTTCTTTCTACTCAGTAATACATTTCGGATGTCTACCTATAGTTTAAAGCAGAAAAACAGGATCTTTTGAAATTTTCATTTTTTGGACAAAACTCCCGGGGGTTAGAAATTTTGTCATGTGAATGTGAAAAGTTTTTCTGGTCCCATTTAAAAACCATGCACCAGAATCAACTTCTTTCAACTCAGTAATACATTTGGGATGTGTAGCTATAGTGTAAGGCAGAAAAACAGGAACTTTTGAAATTTTCATTTTTTGGACAAAACACCCGGGGCTTAGAATTTTTTTCATGTGAATGTGAAAAGTTTTTCTGGTCCCATTTAAAAACCATGCACCAGAATCAACTTCTTTCAACTCAGTAATACATTTCGGATGTCTACCTATAGTTTAAAGCAGAAAAACAGGAACTTTTGAAATTTTCATTTTTTGGACAAAACACCCGGGGCTTAGAATTTTTTTCATGTGAATGTGAAAAGTTTTTCTGGTCCCATTTAAAAACCATGCACCAGAATCAACTTCTTTCAACTCAGTAATACATTTCGGATGTCTACCTATAGTTTAAAGCAGAAAAACAGGAACTTTTGAAATTTTCATTTTTTGGACAAAACCCCCGGGGGTTAGAAATTTTTTCATGTGAATGTGAAAAGTTTTTCTGGTCCCATTTAAAAACCATGCACCATAATCAACTTCTTTCAACTCAGTAATACATTTGGGATGTGTGGCTATAGTTTAAAGCAAAAAAACAGGAACTTTTGAAATTTTCATTTTTTGGACAAAACCCCCGGGGGTTAGAATTTTTTTCATGTGAATGTGAAAAGTTTTTCTGGTCCCATTTAAAAACCATGCACCAGAATCAACTTCTTTCAACTCAGTAATACATTTGGGATGTGTACCTATAGTTTAAAGCAGAAAAACAGGAACTTTTGAAATTTTCATATTTTGGACAAAACCCCCGGGGGTTAGAATTTTTTTCATGTGAATGTGAAAAGTTTTTCTGGTCCCATTTAAAAACCATGCACCAGAATCAACTTCTTTCAACTCAGTAATACATTTGGGATGTGTACCTATAGTTTAAAGCAGAAAAACAGGAACTTTTAAAATTTTCATTTTTTGGACAAAACCCCCGGGGGTTAGAAATTTTTTCATGTGAATGTGAAAAGTTTTTCTGGTCACATTTAAAAACCATGCACCAGAATCAACTTCTTTCAACTCAGTAATACATTTGGGATGTGTAGCTATAGTTTAAGGCAGAAAAACAGGAACTTTTGAAATTTTCATTTTTTGGACAAAACCCCCGGGGGTTAGAATTTTTTTCATGTGAATGTGAAAAGTTTTTCTGGTCCCATTTAAAAACCATGCACCAGAATCAACTTCTTTCAACTCAGTAATACATTTCGGATGTGTACCTATAGTTTAAAGCAGAAAAACAGGAACTTTTGAAATTTTCATTTTGTGGACAAAACCCCCGGGGGTTAGAATTTTTTTCATGTGAATGTGAAAAGTTTTTCTGGTCCCATTTAAAAACCATGCACCAGAATCAACTTCTTTCAACTCAGTAATACATTTGGGATGTGTACCTATAGTTTAAAGCAGAAAAACAGGAACTTTTGAAATTTTCATTTTTTGGACAAAACCCCCGGGGGTTAGAAATTTTTTCATGTGAATGTGAAAAGTTTTTCTGGTCCCATTTAAAAACCATGCACCAGAATCAACTTCTTTCAACTCAGTAATACATTTGGGATGTGTAGCTATAGTTTAAGGCAGAAAAACAGGAACTTTTGAAATTTTCATTTTTTGGACAAAACACCCGGGGCTTAGAATTTTTTTCATGTGAATGTGAAAAGTTTTTCTGGTCCCATTTAAAAACCATGCACCAGAATCAACTTCTTTCAACTCAGTAATACATTTGGGATGTGTACCTATAGTTTAAAGCAGAAAAACAGGAACTTTTGAAATTTTCATTTTTTGGACAAAACACCTGGGGCTTAGAATTTTTTTCATGTGAATGTGAAAAGTTTTTCTGGTCCCATTTAAAAACCATGCACCAGAATCAACTTCTTTCAACTCAGTAATACATTTCGGATGTCTACCTATAGTTTAAAGCAGAAAAACAGGAACTTTTGAAATTTTCATTTTTTGGACAAAACCCCCGGGGGTTAGAATATTTTTCATGTGAATGTGAAAAGTTTTTCTGGTCCCATTTAAAAACCATGCACCAGAATCAACTTCTTTCTACTCAGTAATACATTTCGGATGTCTACCTATAGTTTAAAGCAGAAAAACAGGATCTTTTGAAATTTTCATTTTTTGGACAAAACCCCCGGGGGTTAGAAATTTTGTCATGTGAATGTGAAAAGTTTTTCTGGTGCCATTTAAAAACCATGCACCAGAATCAACTTCTTTCAACTCAGTAATACATTTGGGATGTGTAGCTATAGTGTAAGGCAGAAAAACAGGAACTTTTGAAATTTTCATTTTTTGGACAAAACACCCGGGGCTTAGAATTTTTTTCATGTGAATGTGAAAAGTTTTTCTGGTCCCATTTAAAAACCATGCACCAGAATCAACTTCTTTCAACTCAGTAATATATTTCGAATGTCTACCTATAGTTTAAAGCAGAAAAACAGGAACTTTTGAAATTTTCATTTTTTGGACAAAACACCCGGGGCTTAGAATTTTTTTTTTGTGAATGTGAACAGTTTTTCTGGTCCCATTTAAAAACCATGCACCAGAATCAACTTCTTTCAACTCAGTAATACATTTCGGATGTCTACCTATAGTTTAAAGCAGAAAAACAGGATCTTTTGAAATTTTCATTTTTTGGACAAAACCCCCGGGGGTTAGAAATTTTTTCATGTGAATGTGAAAAGTTTTTCTGGTCCCATTTAAAAACCATGCACCAGAATCAACTTCTTTCAACTCAGTAATACATTTGGGATGTGTACCTATAGTTTAAAGCAGAAAAACAGGAACTTTTGAAATTTTCATTTTTTGGACAAAACCCCCGGGGGTTAGAATTTTTTTCATGTGAATGTGAAAAGTTTTTCTGGTCCCATTTAAAAACCATGCACCAGAATCAACTTCTTTCAACTCAGTAATACATTTGGGATGTGTACCTATAGTTTAAAGCAGAAAAACAGGAACTTTTGAAATTTTCATTTTTTGGACAAAACCCCCGGGGGTTAGAAATTTTTTCATGTGAATGTGAAAAGTTTTTCTGGTCCCATTTAAAAACCATGCACCAGAATCAACTTCTTTCAACTCAGTAATACATTTGGGATGTGTAGCTATAGTTTAAGGCAGAAAAACAGGAACTTTTGAAATTTTCATTTTTTGGACAAAACCCCCGGGGGTTAGAATTTTTTTCATGTGAATGTGAAAAGTTTTTCTGGTCCCATTTAAAAACCATGCACCAGAATCAACTTCTTTCAACTCAGTAATACATTTCGGATGTGTACCTATAGTTTAAAGCAGAAAAACAGGAACTTTTGAAATTTTCATTTTTTGGACAAAACCCCCGGGGGTTAGAATTTTTTTCATGTGAATGTGAAAAGTTTTTCTGGTCCCATTTAAAAACCATGCACCAGAATCAACTTCTTTCAACTCAGTAATACATTTGGGATGTGTACCTATAGTTTAAAGCAGAAAAACAGGAACTTTTGAAACTTTCATTTTTTGGACAAAACCCCCGGGGGTTAGAAATTTTTTCATGTGAATGTGAAAAGTTTTTCTGGTCCCATTTAAAAACCATGCACCAGAATCAACTTCTTTCAACTCAGTAATACATTTCGGATGTGTACCTATAGTTTAAAGCAGAAAAACAGGAACTTTTGAAATTTTCATTTTTTGGACAAAACCCCCGGGGGTTAGAATTTTTTTTTATGTGAATGTGAAAAGTTTTTCTGGTCCCATTTAAAAACCATGCACCAAAATCAACTTCTTTCTACTCAGTAATACATTTCGGATGTCTACCTATAGTTTAAAGCAGAAAAACAGGATCTTTTGAAATTTTCATTTTTTGGACAAAACCCCCGGGGGTTAGAAATTTTGTCATATGAATGTGAAAAGTTTTTCTGGTCCCATTTAAAAACCATGCACCAGAATCAACTTCTTTCAACTCAGTAATACATTTGGGATGTGTAGCTATAGTGTAAGGCAGAAAAACAGGAACTTTTGAAATTTTCATTTTTTGGACAAAACACCCGGGGCTTTGAATTTTTTTCATGTGAATGTGAAAAGTTTTTCTGGTCCCATTTAAAAACCATGCACCAGAATCAACTTCTTTCAACTCAGTAATATATTTCGAATGTCTACCTATAGTTTAAAGCAGAAAAACAGGAACTTTTGAAATTTTCATTTTTTGGACAAAACACCCGGGGCTTAGAATTTTTTTCATGTGAATGTGAAAAGTTTTTCTGGTCCCATTTAAAAACCATGCACCAGAATCAACTTCTTTCAACTCAGTAATACATTTCGGATGTCTACCTATAGTTTAAAGCAGAAAAACAGGAACTTTTGAAATTTTCATTTTTTGGACAAAACCCCCGGGGGTTAGAAATTTTTTCATGTGAATGTGAAAAGTTTTTCTGGTCCCATTTAAAAACCATGCACCAGAATCAACTTCTTTCAACTCAGTAATACATTTCGGATGTCTACCTATAGTTTAAAGCAGAAAAACAGGATCTTTTGAAATTTTCATTTTATGGACAAAACCCCCGGGGGTTAGAAATTTTTTCATGTGAATGTGAAAAGTTTTTCTGGTCCCATTTAACAACCATGCACCAGAATCAACTTCTTTCAACTCAGTAATACATTTCGGATGTCTACCTATAGTTTAAAGCAGAAAAACAGGAACTTTTGAAATTTTCATTTTTTGGACAAAACCCCCGGGGGTTAGAATTTTTTTCATGTGAATGTGAAAAGTTTTTCTGGTCCCATTTAAAAACCATGCACCAGAATCAACTTCTTTCAACTCAGTAATACATTTCGGATGTGTACCTATAGTTTAAAGCAGAAAAACAGGAACTTTTGAAATTTTCATTTTTTGGACAAAACCCCCGGGGGTTAGAATTTTTTTCATGTGAATGTGAAAAGTTTTTCTGGTCCCATTTAAAAACCATGCACCAGAATCAACTTCTTTCAACTCAGTAATACATTTGGGATGTGTACCTATAGTTTAAAGCAGAAAAACAGGAACTTTTGAAATTTTCATTTTTTGGACAAAACCCCCGGGGGTTAGAAATTTTTTCATGTGAATGTGAAAAGTTTTTCTGGTCCCATTTAAAAACCATGCACCAGAATCAACTTCTTTCAACTCAGTAATACATTTGGGATGTGTAGCTATAGTTTAAGGCAGAAAAACAGGAACTTTTGAAATTTTCATTTTTTGGACAAAACCCCCGGGGGTTAGAATTTTTTTCATGTGAATGTGAAAAGTTTTTCTGGTCCCATTTAAAAACCATGCACCAGAATCAACTTCTTTCAACTCAGTAATACATTTGGGATGTGTACCTATAGTTTAAAACAGAAAAACAGGAACTTTTGAAATTTTCATTTTTTGGACAAAACCCCCGGGGGTTAGAAATTTTTTCATGTGAATGTGAAAAGTTTTTCTGGTCCCATTTAAAAACCATGCACCAGAATCAACTTCTTTCAACTCAGTAATACATTTGGGATGTGTAGCTATAGTTTAAGGCAGAAAAACAGGAACTTTTGAAATTTTCATTTTTTGGACAAAACCCCCGGGGGTTAGAATATTTTTCATGTGAATGTGAAAAGTTTTTCTGGTCCCATTTAAAAACCATGCACCAGAATCAACTTCTTTCTACTCAGTAATACATTTCGGATGTCTACCTATAGTTTAAAGCAGAAAAACAGGATCTTTTGAAATTTTCATTTTTTGGACAAAACCCCCGGGGGTTAGAAATTTTGTCATGTGAATGTGAAAAGTTTTTCTGGTCCCATTTAAAAACCATGCACCAGAATCAACTTCTTTCAACTCAGTAATACATTTGGGATGTGTAGCTATAGTGTACGGCAGAAAAACAGGAACTTTTGAAATTTTCATTTTTTGGACAAAACACCCGGGGCTTAGAATTTTTTTCATGTGAAAGTGAAAAGTTTTTCTGGTCCCATTTAAAAACCATGCACCAGAATCAACTTCTTTCAACTCAGTAATACATTTGGGATGTGTACCTATAGTTTAAAGCAGAAAAACAGGAACTTTTGACATTTTCATTTTTTGGACAAAACCCCCGGGGGTTAGAAATTTTTTCATGTGAATGTGAAAAGTTTTTCTGGTCCCATTTAAAAACCATGCACCAGAATCAACTTCTTTCAACTCAGTAATACATTTCGGATGTGTAGCTATAGTTTAAGGCAGAAAAACAGGATCTTTTGAAATTTTCATTTTTTGGACAAAACCCCCGGGGGTTAGAAATTTTGTCATGTGAATGTGAAAAGTTTTTCTGGTCCCATTTAAAAACCATGCACCAGAATCAACTTCTTTCAACTCAGTAATACATTTCGGATGTCTACCTATAGTTTAAAGCAGAAAAACAGGAACTTTTGAAATTTTCATTTTTTGGACAAAACCCCCGGGGGTTAGAATATTTTTCATGTGAATGTGAAAAGTTTTTCTGGTCCCATTTAAAAACCATGCACCAGAATCAACTTCTTTCTACTCAGTAATACATTTCGGATGTCTACCTATAGTTTAAAGCAGAAAAACAGGATCTTTTGAAATTTTCATTTTTTGGACAAAACCCCCGGGGGTTAGAAATTTTGTCATGTGAATGTGAAAAGTTTTTCTGGTCCCATTTAAAAACCATGCACCAGAATCAACTTCTTTCAACTCAGTAATACATTTGGGATGTGTAGCTATAGTTTAAGGCAGAAAAACAGGAACTTTTGAAATTTTCATTTTTTTGGACAAAACACCCGGGGCTTAGAATTTTTTTCATGTGAATGTGAAAAAAATTTCTGGTCCCATTTAAAAACCATGCACCAGAATCATCTTCTTTCAACTCAGTAATACATTTCGGATGTCTACCTATAGTTTAAAGCAGAAAAACAGGAACTTTTGAAATTTTCATTTTTTGGAAAAAAACCCCGGGGGTTAGAAATTTTTTCATGTGAATGTGAAAAGTTTTTCTGGTCCCATTTAAAAACCATGCACCAGAATCAACTTCTTTCTACTCAGTAATACATTTCGGATGTGTAGCTATAGTTTAAAGCAAAAAAAAACAGGAACTTTTGAAATTTTCATTTTTTGGACAAAACCCCCGGGGGTTAGAATTTTTTTCATGTGAATGTGAAAAGTTTTTCTGGTCCCATTTAAAAACCATGCACCAGAATCAACTTCTTTCAACTCAGTAATACATTTGGGATGTGTACCTATAGTTTAAAGCAGAAAAACAGGAACTTTTGAAATTTTCATTTTTTGGACAAAACCCCCGGGGGTTAGAATTTTTTTCATGTGAATGTGAAAAGTTTTTCTGGTCCCATTTAAAAACCATGCACCAGAATCAACTTCTTTCAACTCAGTAATACATTTGGGATGTGTAGCTATAGTTTAAGGCAGAAAAACAGGATCTTTTGAAATTTTCATTTTTTGGACAAAACCCCCGGGGGTTAGAAATTTTGTCATGTGAATGTGAAAAGTTTTTCTGGTCCCATTTAAAAACCATGCACCAGAATCAACTTCTTTCAACTCAGTAATACATTTGGGATGTGTAGCTATAGTGTACGGCAGAAAAACAGGAACTTTTGAAATTTTCATTTTTTGGACAAAACACCCGGGGCTTAGAATTTTTTTCATGTGAATGTGAAAAGTTTTTCTGGTCCCATTTAAAAACCATGCACCAGAATCAACTTCTTTCAACTCAGTAATACATTTCGGATGTCTACCTATAGTTTAAAGCAGAAAAACAGGAACTTTTGAAATTTTCATTTTTTGGACAAAACCCCCGGGGGTTAGAAATTTTTTCATGTGAATGTGAAAAGTTTTTCTGGTCCCATTTAAAAACCATGCACCAGAATCAACTTCTTTCAACTCAGTAATACATTTGGGATGTGTACCTATAGTTTAAAGCAGAAAAACAGGAACTTTTGAAATTTTCATTTTTTGGACAAAACCCCCGGGGGTTAGAATTTTTTTCATGTGAATGTGAAAAGTTTTTCTGGTCCCATTTTAAAACCATGCACCAGAATCAACTTCTTTCAACTCAGTAATACATTTTGGATGTCTACCTATAGTTTAAAGCAGAAAAACAGGAACTTTTGAAATTTTCATTTTTTGGACAAAACCCCCAGGGGTTAGAAATTTTTTCATGTGAATGTGAAAAGTTTTTCTGGTCCCATTTAAAAACCATGCACCAGAATCAACTTCTTTCAACTCAGTAATACATTTGGGATGTGTAGCTATAGTTTAAGGCAGAAAAACAGGAACTTTTGAAATTTTCATTTTTTGGACAAAACACCCGGGGCTTAGAATTTTTTTCATGTGAATGTGAAAAGTTTTTCTGGTCCCATTTAAAAACCATGCACCAGAATCAACTTCTTTCAACTCAGTAATACATTTCGGATGTCTACCTATAGTTTAAAGCAGAAAAATAGGAACTTTTGAAATATATTAATTTTTTGGACAAAACCCCCGGGGGTTAGAATTTTTTTCATGTGAATGTGAAAAGTTTTTCTGGTCCCATTTAAAAACCATGCACCAGAATCAACTTCTTTCAACTCAGTAATACATTTGGGATGTGTACCTATAGTTTAAAGCAGAAAAACAGGAACTTTTGAAATTTTCATTTTTTGGACAAAACCCCCGGGGGTTAGAAATTTTTTCATGTGAATGTGAAAAGTTTTTCTGGTCCCATTTAAAAACCATGCACCAGAATCAACTTCTTTCAACTCAGTAATACATTTGGGATGTGTAGCTATAGTTTAAGGCAGAAAAACAGGAACTTTTGAAATTTTCATTTTTTTGGACAAAACCCCCGGGGGTTAGAATTTTTTTCATGTGAATGTGAAAAGTTTTTCTGGTCCCATTTAAAAACCATGCACCAGAATCAACTTCTTTCAACTCAGTAATACATTTCGGATGTCTACCTATAGTTTAAAGCAGAAAAATAGGAACTTTTGAAATTTTCATTTTTTGGACAAAACCCCCGGGGGTTAGAATTTTTTTCATGTGAATGTGAAAAGTTTTTCTGGTCCCATTTAAAAACCATGCACCAGAATCAACTTCTTTCAACTCAGTAATACATTTGGGATGTGTACCTATAGTTTAAAGCAGAAAAACAGGAACTTTTGAAATTTTCATTTTTTGGACAAAACCCCCGGGGGTTAGAATTTTTTTCATGTGAATGTGAAAAGTTTTTCTGGTCCCATTTAAAAACCATGCACCAAAATCAACTTCTTTCTACTCAGTAATACATTTCGGATGTCTACCTATAGTTTAAAGCAGAAAAACAGGATCTTTTGAAATTTTCATTTTTTGGACAAAACCCCCGGGGGTTAGAAATTTTGTCATGTGAATGTGAAAAGTTTTTCTGGTCCCATTTAAAAACCATGCACCAGAATCAACTTCTTTCAACTCAGTAATACATTTGGGATGTGTAGCTATAGTGTAAGGCAGAAAAACAGGAACTTTTGAAATTTTCATTTTTTGGACAAAACACCCGGGGCTTAGAATTTTTTTCATGTGAATGTGAAAAGTTTTTCTGGTCCCATTTAAAAACCATGCACCAGAATCAACTTCTTTCAACTCAGTAATACATTTCGGATGTCTACCTATAGTTTAAAGCAGAAAAACAGGATCTTTTGAAATTTTCATTTTTTGGACAAAACCCCCGGGGGTTAGAAATTTTTTCATGTGAATGTGAAAAGTTTTTCTGGTCCCATTTAAAAACCATGCACCAGAATCAACTTCTTTCAACTCAGTAATACATTTCGGATGTCTACCTATAGTTTAAAGCAGAAAAATAGGAACTTTTGAAATATATTAATTTTTTGGACAAAACCCCCGGGGGTTAGAATTTTTTTCATGTGAATGTGAAAAGTTTTTCTGGTCCCATTTAAAAACCATGCACCAGAATCAACTTCTTTCAACTCAGTAATACATTTGGGATGTGTACCTATAGTTTAAAGCAGAAAAACAGGAACTTTTGAAATTTTCATTTTTTGGACAAAACCCCCGGGGGTTAGAAATTTTTTCATGTGAATGTGAAAAGTTTTTCTGGTCCCATTTAAAAACCATGCACCAGAATCAACTTCTTTCAACTCAGTAATACATTTGGGATGTGTAGCTATAGTTTAAGGCAGAAAAACAGGAACTTTTGAAATTTTCATTTTTTTGGACAAAACCCCCGGGGGTTAGAATTTTTTTCATGTGAATGTGAAAAGTTTTTCTGGTCCCATTTAAAAACCATGCACCAGAATCAACTTCTTTCAACTCAGTAATACATTTCGGATGTCTACCTATAGTTTAAAGCAGAAAAACAGGAACTTTTGAAATTTTCATTTTTTGGACAAAACCCCCGGGGGTTAGAATTTTTTTCATGTGAATGTGAAAAGTTTTTCTGGTCCCATTTAAAAACCATGCACCAGAATCAACTTCTTTCTACTCAGTAATACATTTCGGATGTCTACCTATAGTTTAAAGCAGAAAAACAGGATCTTTTGAAATTTTCATTTTATGGACAAAACCCCCGGGGGTTAGAAATTTTTTCATGTGAATGTGAAAAGTTTTTCTGGTCCCATTTAAAAACCATGCACCAGAATCAACTTCTTTCAACTCAGTAATACATTTGGGATGTGTACCTATAGTTTAAAGCAGAAAAACAGGAACTTTTTAAATTTTCATTTTTTGGACAAAACCCCCGGGGGTTAGAAATTTTTTCATGTGAATGTGAAAAGTTTTTCTGGTCCCATTTAAAAACCATGCACCAGAATCAACTTCTTTCAACTCAGTAATACATTTCGGATGTCTACCTATAGTTT
Organism: Crinia signifera; assembly: GCF_055691185.1. Lineage (NCBI taxonomy): Eukaryota > Metazoa > Chordata > Amphibia > Anura > Myobatrachidae > Crinia > Crinia signifera. The sequence goes on along the minus strand of NC_139222.1, from coordinate 23,048,233 downwards.
AAAGCAGAAAAACAGGATCTTTTGAAATTTTCATTTTATGGACAAAACCCCCGGGGGTTAGAAATTTTTTCATGTGAATGTGAAAAGTTTTTCTGGTCCCATTTAAAAACCATGCACCAGAATCAACTTCTTTCAACTCAGTAATACATTTCGGATGTCTACCTATAGTTTAAAGCAGAAAAACAGGAACTTTTGAAATTTTCATTTTTTGGACAAAACCCCCGGGGGTTAGAATTTTTTTCATGTGAATGTGAAAAGTTTTTCTGGTCCCATTTAAAAACCATGCACCAGAATCAACTTCTTTCAACTCAGTAATACATTTGGGATGTGTACCTATAGTTTAAAGCAGAAAAACAGGAACTTTTGAAATTTTCATTTTTTGGACAAAACCCCCGGGGGTTAGAAATTTTTTCATGTGAATGTGAAAAGTTTTTCTGGTCCCATTTAAAAACCATGCACCAGAATCAACTTCTTTCAACTCAGTAATACATTTGGGATGTGTAGCTATAGTTTAAGGCAGAAAAACAGGAACTTTTGAAATTTTCATTTTTTGGACAAAACCCCCGGGGGTTAGAATATTTTTCATGTGAATGTGAAAAGTTTTTCTGGTCCCATTTAAAAACCATGCACCAGAATCAACTTCTTTCTACTCAGTAATACATTTCGGATGTCTACCTATAGTTTAAAGCAGAAAAACAGGATCTTTTGAAATTTTCATTTTTTGGACAAAACCCCCGGGGGTTAGAAATTTTGTCATGTGAATGTGAAAAGTTTTTCTGGTCCCATTTAAAAACCATGCACCAGAATCAACTTCTTTCAACTCAGTAATACATTTGGGATGTGTAGCTATAGTGTACGGCAGAAAAACAGGAACTTTTGAAATTTTCATTTTTTGGACAAAACACCCGGGGCTTAGAATTTTTTTCATGTGAATGTGAAAAGTTTTTCTGGTCCCATTTAAAAACCATGCACCAGAATCAACTTCTTTCAACTCAGTAATACATTTGGGATGTGTACCTATAGTTTAAAGCAGAAAAACAGGAACTTTTGAAATTTTCATTTTTTGGACAAAACCCCCGGGGGTTAGAAATTTTTTCATGTGAATGTGAAAAGTTTTTCTGGTCCCATTTAAAAACCATGCACCAGAATCAACTTCTTTCAACTCAGTAATACATTTGGGATGTGTAGCTATAGTTTAAGGCAGAAAAACAGGATCTTTTGAAATTTTCATTTTTTGGACAAAACCCCCGGGGGTTAGAAATTTTGTCATGTGAATGTGAAAAGTTTTTCTGGTCCCATTTAAAAACCATGCACCAGAATCAACTTCTTTCAACTCAGTAATACATTTGGGATGTGTAGCTATAGTGTACGGCAGAAAAACAGGAACTTTTGAAATTTTAATTTTTTGGACAAAACACCCGGGGCTTAGAATTTTTTTCATGTGAATGTGAAAAGTTTTTCTGGTCCCATTTAAAAACCATGCACCAGAATCAACTTCTTTCAACTCAGTAATACATTTCGGATGTCTACCTATAGTTTAAAGCAGAAAAACAGGAACTTTTGAAATTTTCATTTTTTGGACAAAACCCCCGGGGGTTAGAAATTTTTTCATGTGAATGTGAAAAGTTTTTCTGGTCCCATTTAAAAACCATGCACCAGAATCAACTTCTTTCAACTCAGTAATACATTTGGGATGTGTACCTATAGTTTAAAGCAGAAAAACAGGAACTTTTGAAATTTTCATTTTTTGGACAAAACCCCCGGGGGTTAGAATTTTTTTCATGTGAATGTGAAAAGTTTTTCTGGTCCCATTTAAAAACCATGCACCAGAATCAACTTCTTTCAACTCAGTAATACATTTCGGATGTCTACCTATAGTTTAAAGCAGAAAAACAGGAACTTTTGAAATTTTAATTTTTTGGACAAAACCCCCGGGGGTTAGAAATTTTTTCATGTGAATGTGAAAAGTTTTTCTGGTCCCATTTAAAAACCATGCACCAGAATCAACTTCTTTCTACTCAGTAATACATTTCGGATGTGTAGCTATAGTTTAAAGCAAAAAAAAACAGGAACTTTTGAAATTTTCATTTTTTGGACAAAACCCCCGGGGGTTAGAATTTTTTTCATGTGAATGTGAAAAGTTTTTCTGGTCCCATTTAAAAACCATGCACCAGAATCAACTTCTTTCAACTCAGTAATACATTTGGGATGTGTACCTATAGTTTAAAGCAGAAAAACAGGAACTTTTGAAATTTTCATTTTTTGGACAAAACCCCCGGGGGTTAGAATTTTTTTCATGTGAATGTGAAAAGTTTTTCTGGTCCCATTTAAAAACCATGCACCAGAATCAACTTCTTTCAACTCAGTAATACATCTGGGATGTGTAGCTATAGTTTAAGGCAGAAAAACAGGATCTTTTGAAATTTTCATTTTTTGGACAAAACCCCCGGGGGTTAGAAATTTTGTCATGTGAATGTGAAAAGTTTTTCTGGTCCCATTTAAAAACCATGCACCAGAATCAACTTCTTTCAACTCAGTAATACATTTGGGATGTGTAGCTATAGTGTACGGCAGAAAAACAGGAACTTTTGAAATTTTCATTTTTTGGACAAAACACCCGGGGCTTAGAATTTTTTTCATGTGAATGTGAAAAGTTTTTCTGGTCCCATTTAAAAACCATGCACCAGAATCAACTTCTTTCAACTCAGTAATACATTTCGGATGTCTACCTATAGTTTAAAGCAGAAAAACAGGAACTTTTGAAATTTTCATTTTTTGGACAAAACCCCCGGGGGTTAGAAATTTTTTCATGTGAATGTGAAAAGTTTTTCTGGTCCCATTTAAAAACCATGCACCAGAATCAACTTCTTTCAACTCAGTAATACATTTGGGATGTGTACCTATAGTTTAAAGCAGAAAAACAGGAACTTTTGAAATTTTCATTTTTTGGACAAAACCCCCGGGGGTTAGAATTTTTTTCATGTGAATGTGAAAAGTTTTTCTGGTCCCATTTTAAAACCATGCACCAGAATCAACTTCTTTCAACTCAGTAATACATTTCGGATGTCTACCTATAGTTTAAAGCAGAAAAACAGGAACTTTTGAAATTTTCATTTTTTGGACAAAACCCCCGGGGGTTAGAAATTTTTTCATGTGAATGTGAAAAGTTTTTCTGGTCCCATTTAAAAACCATGCACCAGAATCAACTTCTTTCAACTCAGTAATACATTTCGGATGTCTACCTATAGTTTAAAGCAGAAAAACAGGAACTTTTGAAATATATTAATTTTTTGGACAAAACCCCCGGGGGTTAGAAATTTTTTCATGTGAATGTGAAAAGTTTTTCTGGTCCCATTTAAAAACCATGCACCAGAATCAACTTCTTTCAACTCAGTAATACATTTGGGATGTGTAGCTATAGTTTAAGGCAGAAAAACAGGAACTTTTGAAATTTTCATTTTTTGGACAAAACACCCGGGGCTTAGAATTTTTTTCAAGTGAATGTGAAAATTTTTTCTGGTCCCATTTAAAAACCATGCACCAGAATCAACTTCTTTCAACTCAGTAATACATTTCGGATGTGTACCTATAGTTTAAAGCAGAAAAAAAGGAACTTTTGAAATTTTCATTTATTGGACAAAACCCCCGGGGGTTAGAAATTTTTTCATGTGAATGTGAAAAGTTTTTCTGGTCTCATTTAAAAACCATGCACCAGAATCAACTTCTTTCAACTCAGTAATACATTTGGGATGTGTACCTATAGTTTAAAGCAGAAAAACAGGAACTTTTGAAATTTTCATTTTTTGGACAAAACCCCCGGGGGTTAGAATTTTTTTCATGTGAATGTGAAAAGTTTTTCTGGTCCCATTTAAAAACCATGCACCAGAATCAACTTCTTTCAACTCAGTAATACATTTGGGATGTGTACCTATAGTTTAAAGCAGAAAAACAGGAACTTTTGAAATTTTCATTTTTTGGACAAAACCCCCGGGGGTTAGAAATTTTTTCATGTGAATGTGAAAAGTTTTTCTGGTCCCATTTAAAAACCATGCACCAGAATCAACTTCTTTCAACTCAGTAATACATTTGGGATGTGTACCTATAGTTTAAAGCAGAAAAACAGGAACTTTTGAAATTTTCATTTTTTGGACAAAACCCCCGGGGCTTAGAATTTTTTTCATGTGAATGTGAAAAGTTTTTCTGGTCCCATTTAAAAACCATGCACCAGAATCAACTTCTTTCAACTCAGTAATACATTTGGGATGTGTAGCTATAGTTTAAGGCAGAAAAACAGGAACTTTTGAAATTTTCATTTTTTGGACAAAACACCCGGGGCTTAGAATTTTTTTCAAGTGAATGTGAAATTTTTTTCTGGTCCCATTTAAAAACCATGCACCAGAATCAACTTCTTTCAACTCAGTAATACATTTCGGATGTGTACCTATAGTTTAAAGCAGAAAAAAAGGAACTTTTGAAATTTTCATTTTTTGGACAAAACCCCCGGGGGTTAGAAATTTTTTCATGTGAATGTGAAAAGTTTTTCTGGTCTCATTTAAAAACCATGCACCAGAATCAACTTCTTTCAACTCAGTAATACATTTGGGATGTGTACCTATAGTTTAAAGCAGAAAAACAGGAACTTTTGAAATTTTCATTTTTTGGACAAAACCCCCGGGGGTTAGAAATTTTTTCATGTGAATGTGAAAAGTTTTTCTGGTCCCATTTAAAAACCATGCACCAGAATCAACTTCTTTCTACTCAGTAATACATTTCGGATGTCTACCTATAGTTTAAACCAGAAAAACAGGATCTTTTGAAATTTTCATTTTTTGGACAAAACCCCCGGGGGTTAGAAATTTTTTCATGTGAATGTGAAAAGTTTTTCTGGTCCCATTTAAAAACCATGCACCAGAATCAACTTCTTTCAACTCAGTAATACATTTGGGATGTGTAGCTATAGTTTAAGGCAGAAAAACAGGAACTTTTGAAATTTTCATTTTTTTGGACAAAACACCCGGGGCTTAGAATTTTTTTCATGTGAATGTGAAAAGTTTTTCTGGTCCCATTTAAAAACCATGCACCAGAATCAACTTCTTTCAACTCAGTAATACATTTGGGATGTGTACCTATAGTTTAAAGCAGAAAAACAGGAACTTTTGAAATTTTCATTTTTTGGACAAAACCCCCGGGGCTTAGAATTTTTTTCATGTGAATGTGAAAAGTTTTTCTGGTCCCATTTAAAAACCATGCACCAGAATCAACTTCTTTCAACTCAGTAATACATTTGAGATGTGTAGCTATAGTTTAAAGCAAAAAAACAGGAACTTTTGAAATTTTCATTTTTTGGACAAAACCCCCGGGGGTTAGAATTTTTTTCATGTGAATGTGAAAAGTTTTTCTGGTCCCATTTAAAAACCATGCACCAGAATCAACTTCTTTCAACTCAGTAATACATTTCGGATGTCTACCTATAGTTTAAATCAGAAAAACAGGAACTTTTGAAATTTTCATTTTTTGGACAAAACCCCCGGGGGTTAGAATTTTTTTCATGTGAATGTGAAAAGTTTTTCTGGTCCCATTTAAAAACCATGCACCAGAATCAACTTCTTTCTACTCAGTAATACATTTCGGATGTCTACCTATAGTTTAAAGCAGAAAAACAGGAACTTTTGAAATTTTCATTTTTTGGACAAAACACCCGGGGCTTAGAATTTTTTTCATGTGAATGTGAAAAGTTTTTCTGGTCCCATTTAAAAACCATGCACCAGAATCAACTTCTTTCAACTCAGTAATACATTTCGGATGTCTACCTATAGTTTAAAGCAGAAAAACAGGAACTTTTGAAATTTTCATTTTTTTGGACAAAACCCCCGGGGGTTAGAAACTTTTTCATGTGAATGTGAAAAGTTTTTCTGGTCCCATTTAAAAACCATGCACCAGAATCAACTTCTTTCAACTCAGTAATACATTTCGGATGTGTACCTATAGTTTAAAGCAGAAAAACAGGATCTTTTGAAATTTTCATTTTTTGGACAAAACCCCCGGGGGTTAGAAATTTTTTCATGTGAATGTGAAAAGTTTTTCTGGTCCCATTTAAAAACCATGCACCAGAATCAACTTCTTTCAACTCAGTAATACATTTGGGATGGGTACCTATAGTTTAAAGCAGAAAAACAGGAACTTTTGAAATTTTCATTTTTTGGACAAAACCCCCGGGGGTTAGAATTTTTTTCACGTGAATGTGAAAAGTTTTTCTGGTCCCATTTAAAAACCATTTACCAGAATCAACTTCTTTCTACTCAGTAATACATTTCGGATGTCTACCTATAGTTTAAAGCAGAAAAACAGGATCTTTTGAAATTTTCATTTTTTGGACAAAACCCCCGGGGGTTAGAAATTTTTTCGGTACTTATGTATTATCTGGGCTCCCATGTTAAATGCACCCCATTTTTTCATACCCCTACTATCCAACTACGCATGGATTTGATTTTATATAGTGTTGCGAGCGCAGCGAGCCACCGTGCCCGAAGCGTGGCGAGCGCAGCGAGCCCCGCAAGGGGACGCGGTCCCATAAGAAAAACGGGAGCCCAGATATTACATAAGTACCATTTTTTCATGTGAATGTGAAAAGTTTTTCTGGTCCCATTTAAAAACCATGCACCAGAATCAACTTCTTTCAACTCAGTAATACATTTGGGATGTGTAGCTATAGTTTAAGGCAGAAAAACAGGAACTTTTGACATTTTCATTTTTTGGACAAAACACCCGGGGCTTAGAATTTTTTTCATGTGAATGTGAAAAGTTTTTCTGGTCCCATTTAAAAACCATGCACCAGAATCAACTTCTTTCAACTCAGTAATACATTTCGGATGTGAACCTATAGTTTAAAGCAGAAAAACAGGAACTTTTGAAATTTTCATTTTTTGGACAAAACCCCCGGGGGTTAGAAATTTTTTCATGTGAATGTGAAAAGTTTTTCTGGTCCCATTTAAAAACCATGCACCAGAATCAACTTCTTTCAACTCAGTAATACATTTGGGATGTGTACCTATAGTTTAAAGCAGAAAAACAGGAACTTTTGAAATTTTCATTTTTTGGACAAAACCCCCGGGGCTTAGAATTTTTTTCATGTGAATGTGAAAAGTTTTTCTGGTCCCATTTAAAAACCATGCACCAGAATCAACTTCTTTCAACTCAGTAATACATTTCGGATGTGTACCTATAGTTTAAAGCAGAAAAACAGGAACTTTTGAAATTTTCATTTTTTGGACAAAACCCCCGGGGGTTAGAATTTTTTTCACGTGAATGTGAAAAGTTTTTCTGGTCCCATTTAAAAACCATGCACCAGAATCAACTTATTTCTACTCAGTAATACATTTCGGATGTCTACCTATAGTTTAAAGCAGAAAAACAGGATCTTTTAAAATTTTCATTTTTTGGACAAAACCCCCGGGGGTTAGAATTTTTTTCATGTGAATGTGAAAAGTTTTTCTGGTCCCATTTAAAAACCATGCACCAGAATCAACTTCTTTCTACTCAGTAATACATTTCGGATGTCTACCTATAGTTTAAAGCAGAAAAACAGGAACTTTTGAAATTTTCATTTTTTGGACAAAACCCCCGGGGGTTAGAAATTTTTTCATGTGAATGTGAAAAGTTTTTCTGGTCCCATTTAAAAACCATGCACCAGAATCAACTTATTTCAACTCAGTAATACATTTGGGATGTGTAGCTATAGTTTAAGGCAGAAAAACAGGAACTTTTGAAATTTTCATTTTTTGGACAAAACACCCGGGGCTTAGAATTTTTTTCATGTGAATGTGAAAAGTTTTTCTGGTCCCATTTAAAAACCATGCACCAGAATCAACTTCTTTCAACTCAGTAATACATTTGGGATGTGTACCTATAGTTTAAAGCAGAAAAACAGGAACTTTTGAAATTTTCATTTTTTGGACAAAACCCCCGGGGGTTAGAATTTTTTTCATGTGAATGTGAAAAGTTTTTCTGGTCCCATTTAAAAACCATACACCAGAATCAACTTCTTTTAACTCAGTAATACATTTGGGATGTGTAGCTATAGTTTAAGGCAGAAAAACAGGAACTTTTGAAATTTTCATTTTTTGGACAAAACACCCGGGGCTTAGAATTTTTTTCATGTGAATGTGAAAAGTTTTTCTGGTCCCATTTAAAAACCATGCACCAGAATTAACTTTTTTCAACTCAGTAATACATTTGGGATGTGTAGCTATAGTTTAAAGCAGAAAAACAGGAACTTTTGAAATTTTCATTTTTTGGACAAAACCCCCGGGGCTTAGAATTTTTTTCATGTGAATGTGAAAAGTTTTTCTGGTCCCATTTAAAAACCATGCACCAGAATCAACTTCTTTCAACTCAGTAATACATTTGGGATGTGTACCTATAGTTTAAAGCAGAAAAACAGGAACTTTTGAAATTTTCATTTTTTGGACAAAACCCCCGGGGGTTAGAATTTTTTTCATGTGACTGTGAAAAGTTTTTCTGGTCCCATTTAAAAACCATGCACCAGAATCAACTTCTTTCAACTCAGTAATACATTTCGGATGTGTACCTATAGTTTAAAGCAGAAAAACAGGAACTTTTGAAATTTTCATTTTTTGGACAAAACCCCTGGGGATTAGAATTTTTTTCATGTGAATGTGAAAAGTTTTTCTGGTCCCATTTAAAAACCATGCACCAGAATCAACTTCTTTCTACTCAGTAATACATTTCGGATGTCTACCTATAGTTTAAAGCAGAAAAACAGGATCTTTTGAAATTTTCATTTTTTGGACAAAACCCCCGGGGGTTAGAAATTTTGTCATGTGAATGTGAAAAGTTTTTCTGGTCCCATTTAAAAACCATGCACCAGAATCAACTTCTTTCAACTCAGTAATACATTTGGGATGTGTAGCTATAGTTTAAGGCAGAAAAACAGGAACTTTTGAAATTTTCATTTTTTGGACAAAACACCCGGGGCTTAGAATTTTTTTCATGTGAATGTGAAAAGTTTTTCTGGTCCCATTTAAAAACCATGCACCAGAATCAACTTCTTTCAACTCAGTAATACATTTCGGATGTGAACCTATAGTTTAAAGCAGAAAAACAGGAACTTTTGAAATTTTCATTTTTTGGACAAAACCCCCGGGGGTTAGAAATTTTTTCATGTGAATGTGAAAAGTTTTTCTGGTCCCATTTAAAAACCATGCACCAGAATCAACTTCTTTCAACTCAGTAATACATTTGGGATGTGTACCTATAGTTTAAAGCAGAAAAACAGGAACTTTTGAAATTTTCATTTTTTGGACAAAACCCCCGGGGGTTAGAAATTTTTTCATGTAAATGTTAAAAGTTTTTCTGGTCCCATTTAAAAACCATGCACCAGAATCAACTTCTTTCAACTCAGTAATACATTTGGGATGTGTAGCTATAGGTTAAGGCAGAAAAACAGGAACTTTTGAAATTTTAATTTTTTGGACAAAACCCCCGGGGGTTAGAATTTTTTTCATGTGAATGTGAAAAGTTTTTCTGGTCCCATTTAAAAACCATGCACCAGAATCAACTTCTTTCAACTCAGTAATACATTTGGGATGTGTACCTATAGTTTAAAGCAGAAAAACAGGAACTTTTGAAATTTTCATTTTTTGGACAAAACCCCCGGGGGTTAGAATTTTTTTCACGTGAATGTGAAAAGTTTTTCTGGTCCCATTTAAAAACCATGCACCAGAATCAACTTCTTTCTACTCAGTAATACATTTCGGATGTCTACCTATAGTTTAAAGCAGAAAAACAGGATCTTTTGAAATTTTCATTTTTTGGACAAAACCCCCGGGGGTTAGAAATTTTTTCATGTGAATGTGAAATGTTTTTCTGGTCCCATTTAAAAACCATGCACCAGAATCAACTTCTTTCAACTCAGTAATACATTTGGGATGTGTAGCTATAGTTTAAGGCAGAAAAACAGGAACTTTTGAAATTTTCATTTTTTGGACAAAACACCCGGGGCTTAGAATTTTTTTCATGTGAATGTGAAAAGTTTTTCTGGTCCCATTTAAAAACCATGCACCAGAATCAACTTCTTTCAACTCAGTAATACATTTGGGATGTGTAACTATAGTTTAAAGCAGAAAAACAGGAACTTTTGAAATTTTCATTTTTTGGACAAAACCCCCGGGGCTTAGAATTTTTTTCATGTGAATGTGAAAAGTTTTTCTGGTCCCATTTAAAAACCATGCACCAGAATCAACTTCTTTCAACTCAGTAATACATTTGAGATGTGTAGCTATAGTTTAAAGCAAAAAAACAGGAACTTTTGAAATTTTCATTTTTTGGACAAAACCCCCGGGGGTTAGAATTTTTTTCATGTGAATGTGAAAAGTTTTTCTGGTCCCATTTAAAAACCATGCACCAGAATCAACTTCTTTCAACTCAGTAATACATTTCGGATGTGTACCTATAGTTTAAAGCAGAAAAACAGGAACTTTTGAAATTTTCATTTTTTGGACAAAACCCCCGGGGGTTAGAATTTTTTTCATGTGAATGTGAAAAGTTTTTCTGGTCCCATTTAAAAACCATGCACCAGAATCAACTTCTTTCTACTCAGTAATACATTTCGGATGTCTACCTATAGTTTAAAGCAGAAAAACAGGATCTTTTGAAATTTTCATTTTTTGGACAAAACCCCCGGGGGTTAGAAATTTTTTCATGTGAATGTGAAAAGTTTTTCTGGTCCCATTTAAAAACCATGCACCAGAATCAACTTATTTCAACTCAGTAATACATTTGGGATGTGTAGCTATAGTTTAAGGCAGAAAAACAGGAACTTTTGAAATTTTCATTTTTTGGACAAAACACCCGGGGCTTAGAATTTTTTTTCATGTGAATGTGAAAAGTTTTTCTGGTCCCATTTAAAAACCATGCACCAGAATCAACTTCTTTCAACTCAGTAATACATTTGGGATGTGTACCTATAGTTTAAAGCAGAAAAACAGGAACTTTTGAAATTTTCATTTTTTGGACAAAACCCCCGGGGGTTAGAATTTTTTTCATGTGAATGTGAAAAGATTTTCTGGTCCCATTTAAAAACCATGCACCAGAATCAACTTCTTTCAACTCAGTAATACATTTGGGATGTGTAGCTATAGTTTAAGGCAGAAAAACAGGAACTTTTGAAATTTTCATTTTTTGGACAAAACACCCGGGGCTTAGAATTTTTTTCATGTGAATGTGAAAAGTTTTTCTGGTCCCATTTAAAAACCATGCACCAGAATTAACTTTTTTCAACTCAGTAATACATTTGGGATGTGTAGCTATAGTTTAAAGCAGAAAAACAGGATCTTTTGAAATTTTCATTTTTTGGACAAAACCCCCGGGGGTTAGAAATTTTGTCATGTGAATGTGAAAAGTTTTTCTGGTCCCATTTAAAAACCATGCACCAGAATCAACTTCTTTCAACTCAGTAATACATTTGGGATGTCTACCTATAGTTTAAAGCAGAAAAACAGGATCTTTTGAAATTTTCATTTTTTGGACAAAACCCCCGGGGGTTAGAAATTTTGTCATGTGAATGTGAAAAGTTTTTCTGGTCCCATTTAAAAACCATGCACCAGAATCAACTTCTTTCAACTCAGTAATACATTTGGGATGTGTAGCTATAGTTTAAGGCAGAAAAACAGGAACTTTTGAAATTTTCATTTTTTGGACAAAACACCCGGGGCTTAGAATTTTTTTCATGTGAATGTGAAAAGTTTTTCTGGTCCCATTTAAAAACCATGCACCAGAATCAACTTCTTTCAACTCAGTAATACATTTCGGATGTCTACCTATAGTTTAAAGCAGAAAAACAGGAACTTTTGAAATTTTCATTTTTTTGGACAAAACCCCCGGGGATTAGAAATTTTTTCATGTGAATGTGAAATGTTTTTCTGGTCCCATTTAAAAACCATGCACCAGAATCAACTTCTTTCAACTCAGTAATACATTTGGGATGTGTAGCTATAGTTTAAGGCAGAAAAACAGGAACTTTTGAAATTTTCATTTTTTGGACAAAACACCCGGGGCTTAGAATTTTTTTCATGTGAATGTGAAAAGTTTTTCTGGTCCCATTTAAAAACCATGCACCAGAATCAACTTCTTTCAACTCAGTAATACATTTCGGATGTCTACCTATAGTTTAAAGCAGAAAAACAGGATCTTTTGAAATTTTCATTTTTTGGACAAAACCCCCGGGGGTTAGAAATTTTGTCATGTGAATGTGAAAAGTTTTTCTGGTCCCATTTAAAAACCATGCACCAGAATCAACTTCTTTCAACTCAGTAATACATTTGGGATGTGTAGCTATAGTTTAAGGCAGAAAAACAGGAACTTTTGAAATTTTCATTTTTTGGACAAAACACCCGGGGCTTAGAATTTTTTTCATGTGAATGTGAAAAGTTTTTCTGGTCCCATTTAAAAACCATGCACCAGAATCAACTTCTTTCAACTCAGTAATACATTTCGGATGTCTACCTATAGTTTAAAGCAGAAAAACAGGAACTTTTGAAATTTTCATTTTTTTGGACAAAACCCCCGGGGATTAGAAATTTTTTCATGTGAATGTGAAATGTTTTTCTGGTCCCATTTAAAAACCATGCACCAGAATCAACTTCTTTCAACTCAGTAATACATTTGGGATGTGTAGCTATAGTTTAAGGCAGAAAAACAGGAACTTTTGAAATTTTCATTTTTTGGACAAAACACCCGGGGCTTAGAATTTTTTTCATGTGAATGTGAAAAGTTTTTCTGGTCCCATTTAAAAACCATGCACCAGAATCAACTTCTTTCAACTCAGTAATACATTTCGGATGTCTACCTATAGTTTAAAGCAGAAAAACAGGAACTTTTGAAATTTTCATTTTTTGGACAAAACCCCCGGGGGTTAGAATTTTTTTCATGTGAATGTGAAAAGTTTTTCTGGTCCCATTTAAAAACCATACACCAGAATCAACTTCTTTTAACTCAGTAATACATTTGGGATGTGTAGCTATAGTTTAAGGCAGAAAAACAGGAACTTTTGAAATTTTCATTTTTTGGACAAAACACCCGGGGCTTAGAATTTTTTTCATGTGAATGTGAAAAGTTTTTCTGGTCCCATTTAAAAACCATGCACCAGAATTAACTTTTTTCAACTCAGTAATACATTTGGGATGTGTAGCTATAGTTTAAAGCAGAAAAACAGGAACTTTTGAAATTTTCATTTTTTGGACAAAACCCCCGGGGCTTAGAATTTTTTTCATGTGAATGTGAAAAGTTTTTCTGGTCCCATTTAAAAACCATGCACCAGAATCAACTTCTTTCAACTCAGTAATACATTTGGGATGTGTACCTATAGTTTAAAGCAGAAAAACAGGAACTTTTGAAATTTTCATTTTTTGGACAAAACCCCCGGGGGTTAGAATTTTTTTCATGTGACTGTGAAAAGTTTTTCTGGTCCCATTTAAAAACCATGCACCAGAATCAACTTCTTTCAACTCAGTAATACATTTCGGATGTGTACCTATAGTTTAAAGCAGAAAAACAGGAACTTTTGAAATTTTCATTTTTTGGACAAAACCCCCGGGGATTAGAATTTTTTTCATGTGAATGTGAAAAGTTTTTCTGGTCCCATTTAAAAACCATGCACCAGAATCAACTTCTTTCTACTCAGTAATACATTTCGGATGTCTACCTATAGTTTAAAGCAGAAAAACAGGATCTTTTGAAATTTTCATTTTTTGGACAAAACCCCCGGGGGTTAGAAATTTTGTCATGTGAATGTGAAAAGTTTTTCTGGTCCCATTTAAAAACCATGCACCAGAATCAACTTCTTTCAACTCAGTAATACATTTGGGATGTGTAGCTATAGTTTAAGGCAGAAAAACAGGAACTTTTGAAATTTTCATTTTTTGGACAAAACACCCGGGGCTTAGAATTTTTTTCATGTGAATGTGAAAAGTTTTTCTGGTCCCATTTAAAAACCATGCACCAGAATCAACTTCTTTCAACTCAGTAATACATTTCGGATGTGAACCTATAGTTTAAAGCAGAAAAACAGGAACTTTTGAAATTTTCATTTTTTGGACAAAACCCCCGGGGGTTAGAAATTTTTTCATGTAAATGTGAAAAGTTTTTCTGGTCCCATTTAAAAACCATGCACCAGAATCAACTTCTTTCAACTCAGTAATACATTTGGGATGTGTAGCTATAGGTTAAGGCAGAAAAACAGGAACTTTTGAAATTTTAATTTTTTGGACAAAACCCCCGGGGGTTAGAATTTTTTTCATGTGAATGTGAAAAGTTTTTCTGGTCCCATTTAAAAACCATGCACCAGAATCAACTTATTTCTACTCAGTAATACATTTCGGATGTCTACCTATAGTTTAAAGCAGAAAAACAGGATCTTTTAAAATTTTCAATTTTTGGACAAAACCCCCGGGGGTTAGAAATTTTTTCATGTGAATGTGAAAAGTTTTTCTGGTCCCATTTAAAAACCATGAACCAGAATCAACTTCTTTCAACTCAGTAATACATTTGGGATGTGTAGCTATAGTTTAAAGCAGAAAAACAGGATCTTTTGAAATTTTCATTTTTTTGGACAAAACCCCCGGGGGTTAGAAATTTTTTCATGTGAATGTGAAAAGTTTTTCTGGTCCCATTTAAAAACCATGCACCAGAATCAACTTCTTTCAACTCAGTAATACATTTGGGATGTGTACCTATAGTTTAAAGCAGAAAAACAGGAACTTTTGAAATTTTCATTTTTTGGACAAAACCCCCGGGGGTTAGAATTTTTTTCACGTGAATGTGAAAAGTTTTTCTGGTCCCATTTAAAAACCATGCACCAGAATCAACTTCTTTCTACTCAGTAATACATTTCGGATGTCTACCTATAGTTTAAAGCAGAAAAACAGGATCTTTTGAAATTTTCATTTTTTGGACAAAACCCCCGGGGGTTAGAAATTTTTTCATGTGAATGTGAAATGTTTTTCTGGTCCCATTTAAAAACCATGCACCAGAATCAACTTCTTTCAACTCAGTAATACATTTGGGATGTGTAGCTATAGTTTAAGGCAGAAAAACAGGAACTTTTGAAATTTTCATTTTTTGGACAAAACACCCGGGGCTTAGAATTTTTTTCATGTGAATGTGAAAAGTTTTTCTGGTCCCATTTAAAAACCATGCACCAGAATCAACTTCTTTCAACTCAGTAATACATTTGGGATGTGTAACTATAGTTTAAAGCAGAAAAACAGGAACTTTTGAAATTTTCATTTTTTGGACAAAACCCCCGGGGCTTAGAATTTTTTTCATGTGAATGTGAAAAGTTTTTCTGGTCCCATTTAAAAACCATGCACCAGAATCAACTTCTTTCAACTCAGTAATACATTTGAGATGTGTAGCTATAGTTTAAAGCAAAAAAACAGGAACTTTTGAAATTTTCATTTTTTGGACAAAACCCCCGGGGGTTAGAATTTTTTTCATGTGAATGTGAAAAGTTTTTCTGGTCCCATTTAAAAACCATGCACCAGAATCAACTTCTTTCAACTCAGTAATACATTTCGGATGTGTACCTATAGTTTAAAGCAGAAAAACAGGAACTTTTGAAATTTTCATTTTTTGGACAAAACCCCCGGGGGTTAGAATTTTTTTCATGTGAATGTGAAAAGTTTTTCTGGTCCCATTTAAAAACCATGCACCAGAATCAACTTCTTTCTACTCAGTAATACATTTCGGATGTCTACCTATAGTTTAAAGCAGAAAAACAGGATCTTTTGAAATTTTCATTTTTTGGACAAAACCCCCGGGGGTTAGAAATTTTTTCATGTGAATGTGAAAAGTTTTTCTGGTCCCATTTAAAAACCATGCACCAGAATCAACTTATTTCAACTCAGTAATACATTTGGGATGTGTAGCTATAGTTTAAGGCAGAAAAACAGGAACTTTTGAAATTTTCATTTTTTGGACAAAACACCCGGGGCTTAGAATTTTTTTTCATGTGAATGTGAAAAGTTTTTCTGGTCCCATTTAAAAACCATGCACCAGAATCAACTTCTTTCAACTCAGTAATACATTTGGGATGTGTACCTATAGTTTAAAGCAGAAAAACAGGAACTTTTGAAATTTTCATTTTTTGGACAAAACCCCCGGGGGTTAGAATTTTTTTCATGTGAATGTGAAAAGATTTTCTGGTCCCATTTAAAAACCATGCACCAGAATCAACTTCTTTCAACTCAGTAATACATTTGGGATGTGTAGCTATAGTTTAAGGCAGAAAAACAGGAACTTTTGAAATTTTCATTTTTTGGACAAAACACCCGGGGCTTAGAATTTTTTTCATGTGAATGTGAAAAGTTTTTCTGGTCCCATTTAAAAACCATGCACCAGAATTAACTTTTTTCAACTCAGTAATACATTTGGGATGTGTAGCTATAGTTTAAAGCAGAAAAACAGGATCTTTTGAAATTTTCATTTTTTGGACAAAACCCCCGGGGGTTAGAAATTTTGTCATGTGAATGTGAAAAGTTTTTCTGGTCCCATTTAAAAACCATGCACCAGAATCAACTTCTTTCAACTCAGTAATACATTTGGGATGTCTACCTATAGTTTAAAGCAGAAAAACAGGATCTTTTGAAATTTTCATTTTTTGGACAAAACCCCCGGGGGTTAGAAATTTTGTCATGTGAATGTGAAAAGTTTTTCTGGTCCCATTTAAAAACCATGCACCAGAATCAACTTCTTTCAACTCAGTAATACATTTGGGATGTGTAGCTATAGTTTAAGGCAGAAAAACAGGAACTTTTGAAATTTTCATTTTTTGGACAAAACACCCGGGGCTTAGAATTTTTTTCATGTGAATGTGAAAAGTTTTTCTGGTCCCATTTAAAAACCATGCACCAGAATCAACTTCTTTCAACTCAGTAATACATTTCGGATGTCTACCTATAGTTTAAAGCAGAAAAACAGGAACTTTTGAAATTTTCATTTTTTTGGACAAAACCCCCGGGGGTTAGAAATTTTTTCATGTGAATGTGAAAAGTTTTTCTGGTCCCATTTAAAAACCATGCACCAGAATCAACTTCTTTCAACTCAGTAATACATTTGGGATGTGTACCTATAGTTTAAAGCAGAAAAACAGGAACTTTTGAAATTTTCATTTTTTGGACAAAACCCCCGGGGGTTAGAAATTTTTTCATGTAAATGTGAAAAGTTTTTCTGGTCCCATTTAAAAACCATGCACCAGAATCAACTTCTTTCAACTCAGTAATACATTTGGGATGTGTAGCTATAGGTTAAGGCAGAAAAACAGGAACTTTTGAAATTTTAATTTTTTGGACAAAACCCCCGGGGGTTAGAATTTTTTTCATGTGAATGTGAAAAGTTTTTCTGGTCCCATTTAAAAACCATGCACCAGAATCAACTTATTTCTACTCAGTAATACATTTCGGATGTCTACCTATAGTTTAAAGCAGAAAAACAGGATCTTTTAAAATTTTCAATTTTTGGACAAAACCCCCGGGGGTTAGAAATTTTTTCATGTGAATGTGAAAAGTTTTTCTGGTCCCATTTAAAAACCATGAACCAGAATCAACTTCTTTCAACTCAGTAATACATTTGGGATGTGTAGCTATAGTTTAAAGCAGAAAAACAGGATCTTTTGAAATTTTCATTTTTTTGGACAAAACCCCCGGGGGTTAGAAATTTTTTCATGTGAATGTGAAAAGTTTTTCTGGTCCCATTTAAAAACCATGCACCAGAATCAACTTCTTTCAACTCAGTAATACATTTGGGATGTGTACCTATAGTTTAAAGCAGAAAAACAGGAACTTTTGAAATTTTCATTTTTTGGACAAAACCCCCGGGGGTTAGAATTTTTTTCACGTGAATGTGAAAAGTTTTTCTGGTCCCATTTAAAAACCATGCACCAGAATCAACTTCTTTCTACTCAGTAATACATTTCGGATGTCTACCTATAGTTTAAAGCAGAAAAACAGGATCTTTTGAAATTTTCATTTTTTGGACAAAACCCCCGGGGGTTAGAAATTTTTTCATGTGAATGTGAAATGTTTTTCTGGTCCCATTTAAAAACCATGCACCAGAATCAACTTCTTTCAACTCAGTAATACATTTGGGATGTGTAGCTATAGTTTAAGGCAGAAAAACAGGAACTTTTGAAATTTTCATTTTTTGGACAAAACACCCGGGGCTTAGAATTTTTTTCATGTGAATGTGAAAAGTTTTTCTGGTCCCATTTAAAAACCATGCACCAGAATCAACTTCTTTCAACTCAGTAATACATTTGGGATGTGTAACTATAGTTTAAAGCAGAAAAACAGGAACTTTTGAAATTTTCATTTTTTGGACAAAACCCCCGGGGCTTAGAATTTTTTTCATGTGAATGTGAAAAGTTTTTCTGGTCCCATTTAAAAACCATGCACCAGAATCAACTTCTTTCAACTCAGTAATACATTTGAGATGTGTAGCTATAGTTTAAAGCAAAAAAACAGGAACTTTTGAAATTTTCATTTTTTGGACAAAACCCCCGGGGGTTAGAATTTTTTTCATGTGAATGTGAAAAGTTTTTCTGGTCCCATTTAAAAACCATGCACCAGAATCAACTTCTTTCAACTCAGTAATACATTTCGGATGTGTACCTATAGTTTAAAGCAGAAAAACAGGAACTTTTGAAATTTTCATTTTTTGGACAAAACCCCCGGGGGTTAGAATTTTTTTCATGTGAATGTGAAAAGTTTTTCTGGTCCCATTTAAAAACCATGCACCAGAATCAACTTCTTTCTACTCAGTAATACATTTCGGATGTCTACCTATAGTTTAAAGCAGAAAAACAGGATCTTTTGAAATTTTCATTTTTTGGACAAAACCCCCGGGGGTTAGAAATTTTTTCATGTGAATGTGAAAAGTTTTTCTGGTCCCATTTAAAAACCATGCACCAGAATCAACTTATTTCAACTCAGTAATACATTTGGGATGTGTAGCTATAGTTTAAGGCAGAAAAACAGGAACTTTTGAAATTTTCATTTTTTGGACAAAACACCCGGGGCTTAGAATTTTTTTTCATGTGAATGTGAAAAGTTTTTCTGGTCCCATTTAAAAACCATGCACCAGAATCAACTTCTTTCAACTCAGTAATACATTTGGGATGTGTACCTATAGTTTAAAGCAGAAAAACAGGAACTTTTGAAATTTTCATTTTTTGGACAAAACCCCCGGGGGTTAGAATTTTTTTCATGTGAATGTGAAAAGATTTTCTGGTCCCATTTAAAAACCATGCACCAGAATCAACTTCTTTCAACTCAGTAATACATTTGGGATGTGTAGCTATAGTTTAAGGCAGAAAAACAGGAACTTTTGAAATTTTCATTTTTTGGACAAAACACCCGGGGCTTAGAATTTTTTTCATGTGAATGTGAAAAGTTTTTCTGGTCCCATTTAAAAACCATGCACCAGAATTAACTTTTTTCAACTCAGTAATACATTTGGGATGTGTAGCTATAGTTTAAAGCAGAAAAACAGGATCTTTTGAAATTTTCATTTTTTGGACAAAACCCCCGGGGGTTAGAAATTTTGTCATGTGAATGTGAAAAGTTTTTCTGGTCCCATTTAAAAACCATGCACCAGAATCAACTTCTTTCAACTCAGTAATACATTTGGGATGTCTACCTATAGTTTAAAGCAGAAAAACAGGATCTTTTGAAATTTTCATTTTTTGGACAAAACCCCCGGGGGTTAGAAATTTTGTCATGTGAATGTGAAAAGTTTTTCTGGTCCCATTTAAAAACCATGCACCAGAATCAACTTCTTTCAACTCAGTAATACATTTGGGATGTGTAGCTATAGTTTAAGGCAGAAAAACAGGAACTTTTGAAATTTTCATTTTTTGGACAAAACACCCGGGGCTTAGAATTTTTTTCATGTGAATGTGAAAAGTTTTTCTGGTCCCATTTAAAAACCATGCACCAGAATCAACTTCTTTCAACTCAGTAATACATTTCGGATGTCTACCTATAGTTTAAAGCAGAAAAACAGGAACTTTTGAAATTTTCATTTTTTTGGACAAAACCCCCGGGGGTTAGAAATTTTTTCATGTGAATGTGAAAAGTTTTTCTGGTCCCATTTAAAAACCATGCACCAGAATCAACTTCTTTCAACTCAGTAATACATTTGGGATGTGTACCTATAGTTTAAAGCAGAAAAACAGGAACTTTTGAAATTTTCATTTTTTGGACAAAACCCCCGGGGGTTAGAAATTTTTTCATGTAAATGTGAAAAGTTTTTCTGGTCCCATTTAAAAACCATGCACCAGAATCAACTTCTTTCAACTCAGTAATACATTTGGGATGTGTAGCTATAGGTTAAGGCAGAAAAACAGGAACTTTTGAAATTTTAATTTTTTGGACAAAACCCCCGGGGGTTAGAATTTTTTTCATGTGAATGTGAAAAGTTTTTCTGGTCCCATTTAAAAACCATGCACCAGAATCAACTTATTTCTACTCAGTAATACATTTCGGATGTCTACCTATAGTTTAAAGCAGAAAAACAGGATCTTTTAAAATTTTCAATTTTTGGACAAAACCCCCGGGGGTTAGAAATTTTTTCATGTGAATGTGAAAAGTTTTTCTGGTCCCATTTAAAAACCATGAACCAGAATCAACTTCTTTCAACTCAGTAATACATTTGGGATGTGTAGCTATAGTTTAAAGCAGAAAAACAGGATCTTTTGAAATTTTCATTTTTTTGGACAAAACCCCCGGGGGTTAGAAATTTTTTCATGTGAATGTGAAAAGTTTTTCTGGTCCCATTTAAAAACCATGCACCAGAATCAACTTCTTTCAACTCAGTAATACATTTGGGATGTGTACCTATAGTTTAAAGCAGAAAAACAGGAACTTTTGAAATTTTCATTTTTTGGACAAAACCCCCGGGGGTTAGAATTTTTTTAACGTGAATGTGAAAAGTTTTTCTGGTCCCATTTAAAAACCATGCACCAGAATCAACTTCTTTCTACTCAGTAATACATTTCGGATGTCTACCTATAGTTTAAAGCAGAAAAACAGGATCTTTTGAAATTTTCATTTTTTGGACAAAACCCCCGGGGGTTAGAAATTTTTTCATGTGAATGTGAAATGTTTTTCTGGTCCCATTTAAAAACCATGCACCAGAATCAACTTCTTTCAACTCAGTAATACATTTGGGATGTGTAGCTATAGTTTAAGGCAGAAAAACAGGAACTTTTGAAATTTTCATTTTTTGGACAAAACACCCGGGGCTTAGAATTTTTTTCATGTGAATGTGAAAAGTTTTTCTGGTCCCATTTAAAAACCATGCACCAGAATCAACTTCTTTCAACTCAGTAATACATTTGGGATGTGTAACTATAGTTTAAAGCAGAAAAACAGGAACTTTTGAAATTTTCATTTTTTGGACAAAACCCCCGGGGCTTAGAATTTTTTTCATGTGAATGTGAAAAGTTTTTCTGGTCCCATTTAAAAACCATGCACCAGAATCAACTTCTTTCAACTCAGTAATACATTTGAGATGTGTAGCTATAGTTTAAAGCAAAAAAACAGGAACTTTTGAAATTTTCATTTTTTGGACAAAACCCCCGGGGGTTAGAATTTTTTTCATGTGAATGTGAAAAGTTTTTCTGGTCCCATTTAAAAACCATGCACCAGAATCAACTTCTTTCAACTCAGTAATACATTTCGGATGTGTACCTATAGTTTAAAGCAGAAAAACAGGAACTTTTGAAATTTTCATTTTTTGGACAAAACCCCCGGGGGTTAGAATTTTTTTCATGTGAATGTGAAAAGTTTTTCTGGTCCCATTTAAAAACCATGCACCAGAATCAACTTCTTTCTACTCAGTAATACATTTCGGATGTCTACCTATAGTTTAAAGCAGAAAAACAGGATCTTTTGAAATTTTCATTTTTTGGACAAAACCCCCGGGGGTTAGAAATTTTTTCATGTGAATGTGAAAAGTTTTTCTGGTCCCATTTAAAAACCATGCACCAGAATCAACTTATTTCAACTCAGTAATACATTTGGGATGTGTAGCTATAGTTTAAGGCAGAAAAACAGGAACTTTTGAAATTTTCATTTTTTGGACAAAACACCCGGGGCTTAGAATTTTTTTCATGTGAATGTGAAAAGTTTTTCTGGTCCCATTTAAAAACCATGCACCAGAATCAACTTCTTTCAACTCAGTAATACATTTCGGATGTCTACCTATAGTTTAAAGCAGAAAAACAGGAACTTTTGAAATTTTCATTTTTTTGGACAAAACCCCCGGGGATTAGAAATTTTTTCATGTGAATGTGAAAAGTTTTTCTGGTCCCATTTAAAAACCATGCACCAGAATCAACTTCTTTCAACTCAGTAATACATTTCGGATGTCTACCTATAGTTTAAAGCAGAAAAACAGGATCTTTTGAAATTTTCATTTTTTGGACAAAACCCCCGGGGGTTAGAAATTTTTTCATGTGAATGTGAAAAGTTTTTCTGGTCCCATTTAAAAACCATGCACCAGAATCAACTTCTTTCAACTCAGTAATACATTTGGGATGTGTACCTATAGTTTAAAGCAGAAAAACAGGAACTTTTGAAATTTTCATTTTTTGGACAAAACCCCCGGGGGTTAGAAATTTTTTCATGTGAATGTGAAATGTTTTTCTGGTCCCATTTAAAAACCATGCACCAGAATCAACTTCTTTCAACTCAGTAATACATTTGGGATGTGTAGCTATAGTTTAAGGCAGAAAAACAGGAACTTTTGAAATTTTCATTTTTTGGACAAAACACCCGGGGCTTAGAATTTTTTTCATGTGAATGTGAAAAGTTTTTCTGGTCCCATTTAAAAACCATGCACCAGAATCAACTTCTTTCAACTCAGTAATACATTTCGGATGTGAACCTATAGTTTAAAGCAGAAAAACAGGAACTTTTGAAATTTTCATATTTTGGACAAAACCCCCGGGGGTTAGAAATTTTTTCATGTGAATGTGAAAAGTTTTTCTGGTCCCATTTAAAAACCATGCACCAGAATCAACTTCTTTCAACTCAGTAATACATTTGGGATGTGTACCTATAGTTTAAAGCAGAAAAACAGGAACTTTTGAAATTTTCATTTTTTGGACAAAACCCCCGGGGGTTAAAATTTTTTTCATGTAAATGTGAAAAGTTTTTCTGGTCCCATTTAAAAACCATGCACCAGAATCAACTTCTTTCAACTCAGTAATACATTTGGGATGTGTAGCTATAGTTTAAGGCAGAAAAACAGGAACTTTTGAAATTTTCATTTTTTGGACAAAACCCCCGGGGGTTAGAATTTTTTTCATGTGAATGTGAAAAGTTTTTCTGGTCCCATTTAAAAACCATGCACCAGAATCAACTTATTTCTACTCAGTAATACATTTCGGATGTCTACCTATAGTTTAAAGCAGAAAAACAGGATCTTTTAAAATTTTCAATTTTTGGACAAAACCCCCGGGGGTTCGAAATTTTTTCATGTGAATGTGAAAAGTTTTTCTGGTCCCATTTAAAAACCATGCACCAGAATCAACTTCTTTCAACTCAGTAATACATTTGGGATGTGTAGCTATAGTTTAAAGCAGAAAAACAGGATCTTTTGAAATTTTCATTTTTTTGGACAAAACCCCCGGGGGTTAGAAATTTTTTCATGTGAATGTGAAAAGTTTTTCTGGTCCCATTTAAAAACCATGCACCAGAATTAACTTTTTTCAACTCAGTAATACATTTGGGATGTGTAGCTATAGTTTAAAGCAGAAAAACAGGATCTTTTGACATTTTCATTTTTTGGACAAAACCCCCGGGGGTTAGAAATTTTGTCATGTGAATGTGAAAAGTTTTTCTGGTCCCATTTAAAAACCATGCACCAGAATCAACTTCTTTCAACTCAGTAATACATTTGGGATGTCTACCTATAGTTTAAAGCAGAAAAACAGGATCTTTTGAAATTTTCATTTTTTGGACAAAACCCCCGGGGGTTAGAAATTTTGTCATGTGAATGTGAAAAGTTTTTCTGGTCCCATTTAAAAACCATGCACCAGAATCAACTTCTTTCAACTCAGTAATACATTTGGGATGTGTAGCTATAGTTTAAGGCAGAAAAACAGGAACTTTTGAAATTTTCATTTTTTGGACAAAACACCCGGGGCTTAGAATTTTTTTCATGTGAATGTGAAAAGTTTTTCTGGTCCCATTTAAAAACCATGCACCAGAATCAACTTCTTTCAACTCAGTAATACATTTGGGATGTCTACCTATAGTTTAAAGCAGAAAAACAGGATCTTTTGAAATTTTCATATTTTGGACAAAACCCCCGGGGGTTAGAAATTTTTTCATGTGAATGTGAAAAGTTTTTCTGGTCCCATTTAAAAACCATGCACCAGAATCAACTTCTTTCAACTCAGTAATACATTTGGGATGTGTACCTATAGTTTAAAGCAGAAAAACAGGAACTTTTGAAATTTTCATTTTTTGGACAAAACCCCCGGGGGTTAAAATTTTTTTCATGTAAATGTGAAAAGTTTTTCTGGTCCCATTTAAAAACCATGCACCAGAATCAACTTCTTTCAACTCAGTAATACATTTGGGATGTGTAGCTATAGTTTAAGGCAGAAAAACAGGAACTTTTGAAATTTTCATTTTTTGGACAAAACCCCCGGGGGTTAGAATTTTTTTCATGTGAATGTGAAAAGTTTTTCTGGTCCCATTTAAAAACCATGCACCAGAATCAACTTATTTCTACTCAGTAATACATTTCGGATGTCTACCTATAGTTTAAAGCAGAAAAACAGGATCTTTTAAAATTTTCAATTTTTGGACAAAACCCCCGGGGGTTCGAAATTTTTTCATGTGAATGTGAAAAGTTTTTCTGGTCCCATTTAAAAACCATGCACCAGAATCAACTTCTTTCAACTCAGTAATACATTTGGGATGTGTAGCTATAGTTTAAAGCAGAAAAACAGGATCTTTTGAAATTTTCATTTTTTTGGACAAAACCCCCGGGGGTTAGAAATTTTTTCATGTGAATGTGAAAAGTTTTTCTGGTCCCATTTAAAAACCATGCACCAGAATTAACTTTTTTCAACTCAGTAATACATTTGGGATGTGTAGCTATAGTTTAAAGCAGAAAAACAGGATCTTTTGAAATTTTCATTTTTTGGACAAAACCCCCGGGGGTTAGAAATTTTGTCATGTGAATGTGAAAAGTTTTTCTGGTCCCATTTAAAAACCATGCACCAGAATCAACTTCTTTCAACTCAGTAATACATTTGGGATGTCTACCTATAGTTTAAAGCAGAAAAACAGGATCTTTTGAAATTTTCATTTTTTGGACAAAACCCCCGGGGGTTAGAAATTTTGTCATGTGAATGTGAAAAGTTTTTCTGGTCCCATTTAAAAACCATGCACCAGAATCAACTTCTTTCAACTCAGTAATACATTTGGGATGTGTAGCTATAGTTTAAGGCAGAAAAACAGGAACTTTTGAAATTTTCATTTTTTGGACAAAACACCCGGGGCTTAGAATTTTTTTCATGTGAATGTGAAAAGTTTTTCTGGTCCCATTTAAAAACCATGCACCAGAATCAACTTCTTTCAACTCAGTAATACATTTGGGATGTCTACCTATAGTTTAAAGCAGAAAAACAGGATCTTTTGAAATTTTCATTTTTTGGACAAAACCCCCGGGGGTTAGAAATTTTGTCATGTGAATGTGAAAAGTTTTTCTGGTCCCATTTAAAAACCATGCACCAGAATCAACTTCTTTCAACTCAGTAATACATTTCGGATGTCTACCTATAGTTTAAAGCAGAAAAACAGGATCTTTTGAAATTTTCATTTTTTGGACAAAACCCCCGGGGGTTAGAAATTTTTTCATGTGAATGTGAAAAGTTTTTCTGGTCCCATTTAAAAACCATGCACCAGAATCAACTTCTTTCAACTCAGTAATACATTTGGGATGTGTACCTATAGTTTAAAGCAGAAAAACAGGAACTTTTGAAATTTTCATTTTTTGGACAAAACCCCCGGGGGTTAGAAATTTTTTCATGTGAATGTGAAATGTTTTTCTGGTCCCATTTAAAAACCATGCACCAGAATCAACTTCTTTCAACTCAGTAATACATTTGGGATGTGTAGCTATAGTTTAAGGCAGAAAAACAGGAACTTTTGAAATTTTCATTTTTTGGACAAAACACCCGGGGCTTAGAATTTTTTTCATGTGAATGTGAAAAGTTTTTCTGGTCCCATTTAAAAACCATGCACCAGAATCAACTTCTTTCAACTCAGTAATACATTTCGGATGTGAACCTATAGTTTAAAGCAGAAAAACAGGAACTTTTGAAATTTTCATTTTTTGGACAAAACCCCCGGGGGTTAGAAATTTTTTCATGTGAATGTGAAAAGTTTTTCTGGTCCCATTTAAAAACCATGCACCAGAATCAACTTCTTTCAACTCAGTAATACATTTGGGATGTGTACCTATAGTTTAAAGCAGAAAAACAGGAACTTTTGAAATTTTCATTTTTTGGACAAAACCCCCGGGGGTTAGAAATTTTTTCATGTAAATGTGAAAAGTTTTTCTGGTCCCATTTAAAAACCATGCACCAGAATCAACTTCTTTCAACTCAGTAATACATTTGGGATGTGTAGCTATAGTTTAAGGCAGAAAAACAGGAACTTTTGAAATTTTCATTTTTTGGACAAAACCCCCGGGGGTTAGAATTTTTTTCATGTGAATGTGAAAAGTTTTTCTGGTCCCATTTAAAAACCATGCACCAGAATCAACTTATTTCTACTCAGTAATACATTTCGGATGTCTACCTATAGTTTAAAGCAGAAAAACTGGGGGCGAAATGTAATAGGGTGCGATTTTTTAGACTAAAAAAAAATCGCACCAAATCGCACCTTTAAAAATCGCGTTTTTTGCCGCGAATTCGCATATGTAATGAGATGCGAATTAGCGGCAAAAAAATGCGATTTGCCGCGATTTGCCGCGATTTTTAGTCATGAAAATGTGCGCATTTTCAGTCATGAAAATGTGCGCATTTTTATAAATGCGCTTTTGTGCAAAAAAAAAAAAAGTAAAAAAAAAAACGGCGTGGGGTCCCCCCTCCTAAGCATAACCAGCCCCGGGCTCATTGAGCCGGACCTGGTTCCAAAAATACGGGGGAACAAAAAGCATAGGGGTCCCCCGTATTTCTGAAACCAGCCCCGGACTCTTGGACCGGTCCTGGTTCCAAAAATACGGGGGACAAAAAATCTGGGGGTCCCCCGTATTTTGAAACCAGCACCGGGCTCCAACAGCCCGCGGTGTCATGCCACAGCCGGGGGACACTTTTTATACAAGGTCCCCCGGCCAAAACATGAGCACTGTGGCTGGTCAGCCTTGGACGGGGTACCTGGAGGAGTGGGGACCCCCCCAATAAAGGGGTCCCCCCCCCCCAGGCTTCACCCGTCCAGGGCTGAAGCCCGGGGCTGTCACCGGCGTCCGTGGCCAGTGGACGCCGGCCTGATAGGGTTAAATTCATCATACATATCATTACATTGCTTTTTACCGGCGAACTACAAGTGCCAGCAGACCTCCCCCGCATGCTGGGACTTGGAGAACCACAAGTCCCAGCATGCGGGGCATTAATGGGCCCGCTGGGACTTGTAGTCCACCTGTAAAAAGAATGTTTATAAAAAACACACACACAGAGAAGTACAAGTTTATTACACACACACACCTCAATTTTACACAGCGTTACTTACCATTCCTGGATCCAGCGCTGGTCTGGCTGCTTTACAGCCGGCTCCCCCCGAACTGACAGGCAGCGGGGAGAAGCGGCTGTCTCCGTCGCTTCTAACAGCTTCTGTAGCGCTGTCCGAGTGCTACAGAGGCTGAAAGCGTGATTGGCTGAGCTATGCGTCTCCATGGAGACGCATACTGTAGCTCAGCCAATCACGCTCTCAGCCTCTGTAGCACTCGGACAGCGCTACAGAGGCTGTTAGAAGCGACGGAGACAGCCGCTTCTCCCCGCTGCCTGTCAGTTCGGGGGGAGCCGGCTGTAAAGCAGCCAGACCAGCGCTGGATCCAGGAATGGTAAGTAACGCTGTGTAAAATTGAGGTGTGTGTGTGTAATAAACTTGTACTTCTCTGTGTGTGTGTTTTTTATAAACATTCTTTTTACAGGTGGACTACAAGTCCCAGCGGGCCCATTAATGCCCCGCATGCTGGGACTTGTGGTTCTCCAAGTCCCAGCATGCGGGGGAGGTCTGCTGGCACTTGTAGTTCGCCGGTAAAAAGCAATGTAATGATATGTATGATGAATTTAACCCTATCAGGCCGGCGTCCACTGGCCACGGACGCCGGTGACAGCCCCGGGCTTCAGCCCTGGACGGGTGAAGCCTGGGGGGGGGGGACCCCTTTATTGGGGGGGTCCCCACTCCTCCAGGTACCCCGTCCAAGGCTGACCAGCCACGGTGCTCATGTTTTGGCCGGGGGACCTTGTATAAAAAGTGTCCCCCGGCTGTGGCATGACACCGCGGGCTGTTGGAGCCCGGTGCTGGTTTCAAAATACGGGGGACCCCCAGATTTTTTGTCCCCCGTATTTTTGGAACCAGGACCGGTCCAAGAGTCCGGGGCTGGTTTCAGAAATACGGGGGACCCCTATGCTTTTTGTCCCCCCGTATTTTTGGAACCAGGTCCGGCTCAATGAGCCCGGGGCTGGTTATGCTTAGGAGGGGGGACCCCACGCCGTTTTTTTTTTATAAAAACACTTTTACACATTTTTATTAACAGAACCATGCACAGATCTCAATGATCTGTGCATGGTTCTGTCAAAATCGCCTGTCAGAACCTGGTCTATTTTTTTTGCGATTTTTGGTAACATTGACCAAAAATCGCACCCTATTACATTTGCGAGTTGTATACTTTATAATGGGAAAACATCTGGATGCGAATTGAAATGTGACTAAAAATCGCACTTAGAAAAGTGCGATTTCGCGGTAAAAAGTGCGATTTTTTACCGCGATTTTCAACCTATTAAATGTGCGATTTTCGGAAAATGTGCGATTTCGGCCGTTTTTGACCAAAAATCGCACATGTCTAAAAAATCACACCCTATTACATTTCGCCCAGGATCTTTTAAAATTTTCAATTTTTGGACAAAACCCCCGGGGGTTAGAAATTTTTTCATGTGAATGTGAAAAGTTTTTCTGGTCCCATTTAAAAACCATGCACCAGAATCAACTTCTTTCAACTCAGTAATACATTTGGGATGTGTAGCTATAGTTTAAAGCAGAAAAACAGGATCTTTTGAAATTTTCATTTTTTTGGACAAAACCCCCGGGGGTTAGAAATTTTTTCATGTGAATGTGAAAAGTTTTTCTGGTCCCATTTAAAAACCATGCACCAGAATCAACTTCTTTCAACTCAGTAATACATTTGGGATGTGTACCTATAGTTTAAAGCAGAAAAACAGGAACTTTTGAAATTTTCATTTTTTGGACAAAACCCCCGGGGGTTAGAATTTTTTTCACGTGAATGTGAAAAGTTTTTCTGGTCCCATTTAAAAACCATGCACCAGAATCAACTTCTTTCTACTCAGTAATACATTTCGGATGTCTACCTATAGTTTAAAGCAGAAAAACAGGATCTTTTGAAATTTTCATTTTTTGGACAAAACCCCCGGGGGTTAGAAATTTTTTCATGTGAATGTGAAATGTTTTTCTGGTCCCATTTAAAAACCATGCACCAGAATCAACTTCTTTCAACTCAGTAATACATTTGGGATGTGTAGCTATAGTTTAAGGCAGAAAAACAGGAACTTTTGAAATTTTCATTTTTTGGACAAAACACCCGGGGCTTAGAATTTTTTTCATGTGAATGTGAAAAGTTTTTCTGGTCCCATTTAAAAACCATGCACCAGAATCAACTTCTTTCAACTCAGTAATACATTTGGGATGTGTACCTATAGTTTAAAGCAGAAAAACAGGAACTTTTGAAATTTTCATTTTTTGGACAAAACCCCCGGGGGTTAGAAATTTTTTCATGTGAATGTGAAATGTTTTTCTGGTCCCATTTAAAAACCATGCACCAGAATCAACTTCTTTCAACTCAGTAATACATTTGGGATGTGTAGCTATAGTTTAAGGCAGAAAAACAGGAACTTTTGAAATTTTCATTTTTTGGACAAAACACCCGGGGCTTAGAATTTTTTTCATGTGAATGTGAAAAGTTTTTCTGGTCCCATTTAAAAACCATGCACCAGAATCAACTTCTTTCAACTCAGTAATACATTTCGGATGTCTACCTATAGTTTAAAGCAGAAAAACAGGAACTTTTGAAATTTTCATTTTTTTGGACAAAACCCCCGGGGATTAGAAATTTTTTCATGTGAATGTGAAAAGTTTTTCTGGTCCCATTTAAAAACCATGCACCAGAATCAACTTCTTTCAACTCAGTAATACATTTCGGATGTCTACCTATAGTTTAAAGCAGAAAAACAGGATCTTTTGAAATTTTCATTTTTTGGACAAAACCCCCGGGGGTTAGAAATTTTTTCATGTGAATGTGAAAAGTTTTTCTGGTCCCATTTAAAAACCATGCACCAGAATCAACTTCTTTCAACTCAGTAATACATTTGGGATGTGTACCTATAGTTTAAAGCAGAAAAACAGGAACTTTTGAAATTTTCATTTTTTGGACAAAACCCCCGGGGGTTAGAAATTTTTTCATGTGAATGTGAAATGTTTTTCTGGTCCCATTTAAAAACCATGCACCAGAATCAACTTCTTTCAACTCAGTAATACATTTGGGATGTGTAGCTATAGTTTAAGGCAGAAAAACAGGAACTTTTGAAATTTTCATTTTTTGGACAAAACACCCGGGGCTTAGAATTTTTTTCATGTGAATGTGAAAAGTTTTTCTGGTCCCATTTAAAAACCATGCACCAGAATCAACTTCTTTCAACTCAGTAATACATTTCGGATGTGAACCTATAGTTTAAAGCAGAAAAACAGGAACTTTTGAAATTTTCATTTTTT
Organism: Crinia signifera; assembly: GCF_055691185.1. Lineage (NCBI taxonomy): Eukaryota > Metazoa > Chordata > Amphibia > Anura > Myobatrachidae > Crinia > Crinia signifera. The sequence goes on along the minus strand of NC_139222.1, from coordinate 23,017,130 downwards.
GGACAAAACCCCCGGGGGTTAGAAATTTTTTCATGTGAATGTGAAAAGTTTTTCTGGTCCCATTTAAAAACCATGCACCAGAATCAACTTCTTTCAACTCAGTAATACATTTGGGATGTGTACCTATAGTTTAAAGCAGAAAAACAGGAACTTTTGAAATTTTCATTTTTTGGACAAAACCCCCGGGGGTTAGAAATTTTTTCATGTAAATGTGAAAAGTTTTTCTGGTCCCATTTAAAAACCATGCACCAGAATCAACTTCTTTCAACTCAGTAATACATTTGGGATGTGTAGCTATAGTTTAAGGCAGAAAAACAGGAACTTTTGAAATTTTCATTTTTTGGACAAAACCCCCGGGGGTTAGAATTTTTTTCATGTGAATGTGAAAAGTTTTTCTGGTCCCATTTAAAAACCATGCACCAGAATCAACTTATTTCTACTCAGTAATACATTTCGGATGTCTACCTATAGTTTAAAGCAGAAAAACAGGATCTTTTAAAATTTTCAATTTTTGGACAAAACCCCCGGGGGTTAGAAATTTTTTCATGTGAATGTGAAAAGTTTTTCTGGTCCCATTTAAAAACCATGCACCAGAATCAACTTCTTTCAACTCAGTAATACATTTGGGATGTGTAGCTATAGTTTAAAGCAGAAAAACAGGATCTTTTGAAATTTTCATTTTTTTGGACAAAACCCCCGGGGGTTAGAAATTTTTTCATGTGAATGTGAAAAGTTTTTCTGGTCCCATTTAAAAACCATGCACCAGAATCAACTTCTTTCAACTCAGTAATACATTTGGGATGTGTACCTATAGTTTAAAGCAGAAAAACAGGAACTTTTGAAATTTTCATTTTTTGGACAAAACCCCCGGGGGTTAGAATTTTTTTCACGTGAATGTGAAAAGTTTTTCTGGTCCCATTTAAAAACCATGCACCAGAATCAACTTCTTTCTACTCAGTAATACATTTCGGATGTCTACCTATAGTTTAAAGCAGAAAAACAGGATCTTTTGAAATTTTCATTTTTTGGACAAAACCCCCGGGGGTTAGAAATTTTTTCATGTGAATGTGAAATGTTTTTCTGGTCCCATTTAAAAACCATGCACCAGAATCAACTTCTTTCAACTCAGTAATACATTTGGGATGTGTAGCTATAGTTTAAGGCAGAAAAACAGGAACTTTTGAAATTTTCATTTTTTGGACAAAACACCCGGGGCTTAGAATTTTTTTCATGTGAATGTGAAAAGTTTTTCTGGTCCCATTTAAAAACCATGCACCAGAATCAACTTCTTTCAACTCAGTAATACATTTGGGATGTGTAACTATAGTTTAAAGCAGAAAAACAGGAACTTTTGAAATTTTCATTTTTTGGACAAAACCCCCGGGGCTTAGAATTTTTTTCATGTGAATGTGAAAAGTTTTTCTGGTCCCATTTAAAAACCATGCACCAGAATCAACTTCTTTCAACTCAGTAATACATTTGAGATGTGTAGCTATAGTTTAAAGCAAAAAAACAGGAACTTTTGAAATTTTCATTTTTTGGACAAAACCCCCGGGGGTTAGAATTTTTTTCATGTGAATGTGAAAAGTTTTTCTGGTCCCATTTAAAAACCATGCACCAGAATCAACTTCTTTCAACTCAGTAATACATTTCGGATGTGTACCTATAGTTTAAAGCAGAAAAACAGGAACTTTTGAAATTTTCATTTTTTGGACAAAACCCCCGGGGGTTAGAATTTTTTTCATGTGAATGTGAAAAGTTTTTCTGGTCCCATTTAAAAACCATGCACCAGAATCAACTTCTTTCTACTCAGTAATACATTTCGGATGTCTACCTATAGTTTAAAGCAGAAAAACAGGATCTTTTGAAATTTTCATTTTTTGGACAAAACCCCCGGGGGTTAGAATTTTTTTCATGTGAATGTGAAAAGTTTTTCTGGTCCCATTTAAAAACCATGCACCAGAATCAACTTATTTCAACTCAGTAATACATTTGGGATGTGTAGCTATAGTTTAAGGCAGAAAAACAGGAACTTTTGATATTTTCATTTTTTGGACAAAACACCCGGGGCTTAGAATTTTTTTCATGTGAATGTGAAAAGTTTTTCTGGTCCCATTTAAAAACCATGCACCAGAATCAACTTCTTTCAACTCAGTAATACATTTGGGATGTGTACCTATAGTTTAAAGCAGAAAAACAGGAACTTTTGAAATTTTCATTTTTTGGACAAAACCCACGTGGGTTAGAATTTTTTTCATGTGAATGTGAAAAGTTTTTCTGGTCCCATTTAAAAACCATACACCAGAATCAACTTCTTTTAACTCAGTAATACATTTGGGATGTGTAGCTATAGTTTAAGGCAGAAAAACAGGAACTTTTGAAATTTTCATTTTTTGGACAAAACCCCCGGGGGTTAGAATTTTTTTCATGTGAATGTGAAAAGTTTTTCTGGTCCCATTTAAAAACCATGCACCAGAATTAACTTTTTTCAACTCAGTAATACATTTGGGATGTGTAGCTATAGTTTAAAGCAGAAAAACAGGAACTTTTGAAATTTTCATTTTTTGGACAAAACCCCCGGGGCTTAGAATTTTTTTCATGTGAATGTGAAAAGTTTTTCTGGTCCCATTTAAAAACCATGCACCAGAATCAACTTCTTTCAACTCAGTAATACATTTGGGATGTGTAGCTATAGTTTAAGGCAGAAAAACAGGAACTTTTGAAATTTTCATTTTTTGGACAAAACACCCGGGGCTTAGAATTTTTTTCATGTGAATGTGAAAAGTTTTTCTGGTCCCATTTAAAAACCATGCACCAGAATCAACTTCTTTCAACTCAGTAATACATTTCGGATGTCTACCTATAGTTTAAAGCAGAAAAACAGGAACTTTTGAAATTTTCATTTTTTTGGACAAAACCCCCGGGGATTAGAAATTTTTTCATGTGAATGTGAAAAGTTTTTCTGGTCCCATTTAAAAACCATGCACCAGAATCAACTTCTTTCAACTCAGTAATACATTTCGGATGTCTACCTATAGTTTAAAGCAGAAAAACAGGATCTTTTGAAATTTTCATTTTTTGGACAAAACCCCCGGGGGTTAGAAATTTTTTCATGTGAATGTGAAAAGTTTTTCTGGTCCCATTTAAAAACCATGCACCAGAATCAACTTCTTTCAACTCAGTAATACATTTGGGATGTGTACCTATAGTTTAAAGCAGAAAAACAGGAACTTTTGAAATTTTCATTTTTTGGACAAAACCCCCGGGGGTTAGAATTTTTTTCATGTGAATGTGAAAAGTTTTTCTGGTCCCATTTAAAAACCATGCACCAGAATCAACTTCTTTCAACTCAGTAATACATTTGGGATGTGTAGCTATAGTTTAAGGCAGAAAAACAGGAACTTTTGAAATTTTCATTTTTTGGACAAAACACCCGGGGCTTAGAATTTTTTTCATGTGAATGTGAAAAGTTTTTCTGGTCCCATTTAAAAACCATGCACCAGAATCGACTTCTTTCAACTCAGTAATACATTTGGGATGTGTACCTATAGTTTAAAGCAGAAAAACAGGAACTTTTGAAATTTTCATTTTTTGGACAAAACCCCCGGGGCTTAGAATTTTTTTCATGTGAACGTGAAAAGTTTTTCTGGTCCCATTTAAAAACCATGCACCAGAATCAACTTCTTTCAACTCAGTAATACATTTGAGATGTGTAGCTATAGTTTAAAGCAAAAAAACAGGAACTTTTGAAATTTTAATTTTTTGGACAAAACCCCCGGGGGTTAGAATTTTTTTCATGTGAATGTGAAAAGTTTTTCTGGTCCCATTTAAAAACCATGCACCAGAATCAACTTCTTTCTACTCAGTAATACATTTCGGATGTCTACCTATAGTTTAAAGCAGAAAAACAGGAAGTTTTGAAATTTTCATTTTTTGGACAAAACACCCGGGGCTTAGAATTTTTTTCATGTAAATGTGAAAAGTTTTTCTGGTCCCATTTAAAAACCATGCACCAGAATCAACTTCTTTCAACTCAGTAATACATTTCGGATGTCTACCTATAGTTTAAAGCAGAAAAACAGGAACTTTTGAAATTTTCATTTTTTGGACAAAACCCCCGGGGGTTAGAATTTTTTTCATGTGAATGTAAAAAGTTTTTCTGGTCCCATTTAAAAACCATGCACCAGAATCAACTTCTTTCAACTCAGTAATACATTTCGGATGTCTACCTATAGTTTAAAGCAGAAAAACAGGATCTTTTGAAATTTTCATTTTTTGGACAAAACCCCCGGGGGTTAGAAATTTTTTCATGTGAATGTGAAAAGTTTTTCTGGTCCCATTTAAAAACCATGCACCAGAATCAACTTCTTTCAACTCAGTAATACATTTGGGATGTGTACCTATAGTTTAAAGCAGAAAAAAAGGAACTTTTGAAATTTTCATTTTTTGGACAAAACCCCCGGGGGTTAGAAATTTTTTCATGTGAATGTGAAAAGTTTTTCTGGTCCCATTTAAAAACCATGCACCAGAATCAACTTCTTTCAACTCAGTAATACATTTGGGATGTGTAGCTATAGTTTAAGGCAGAAAAACAGGAACTTTTGAAATTTTCATTATTTGGACAAAACCCCCGGGGCTTAGAATTTTTTTCATGTGAATGTGAAAAGTTTTTCTGGTCCCATTTAAAAACCATGCACCAGAATCAACTTCTTTCAACTCAGTAATACATTTCGGATGTGAACCTATAGTTTAAAGCAGAAAAACAGGAACTTTTGAAATTTTCATTTTTTGGACAAAACCCCCGGGGGTTTGAAATTTTTTCATGTGAATGTGAAAAGTTTTTCTGGTCCCATTTAAAAACCATGCACCAGAATCAACTTCTTTCAACTCAGTAATACATTTGGGATGTGTACCTATAGTTTAAAGCAGAAAAACAGGAACTTTTGAAATTTTCATTTTTTGGACAAAACCCCCGGGGGTTAGAAATTTTTTCATGTAAATGTGAAAAGTTTTTCTGGTCCCATTTAAAAACCATGCACCAGAATCAACTTCTTTCAACTCAGTAATACATTTGGGATGTGTAGCTATAGTTTAAAGCAGAAAAACAGGATCTTTTGAAATTTTCATTTTTTTGGACAAAACCCCCGGGGTTAGAAATTTTTTCATGTGAATGTGAAAAGTTTTTCTGGTCCCATTTAAAAACCATGCACCAGAATCAACTTCTTTCAACTCAGTAATACATTTGGGATGTGTACCTATAGTTTAAAGCAGAAAAACAGGAACTTTTGAAATTTTCATTTTTTGGACAAAACCCCCGGGGGTTAGAATTTTTTTCACGTGAATGTGAAAAGTTTTTCTGGTCCCATTTAAAAACCATGCACCAGAATCAACTTCTTTCTACTCAGTCATACATTTCGGATGTCTACCTATAGTTTAAAGCAGAAAAACAGGATCTTTTGAAATTTTCATTTTTTGGACAAAACCCCCGGGGGTTAGAAATTTTTTCATGTGAATGTGAAATGTTTTTCTGGTCCCATTTAAAAACCATGCACCAGAATCAACTTCTTTCAACTCAGTAATACATTTGGGATGTGTAGCTATAGTTTAAGGCAGAAAAACAGGAACTTTTGAAATTTTCATTTTTTGGACAAAACACCCGGGGCTTAGAATTTTTTTCATGTGAATGTGAAAAGTTTTTCTGGTCCCATTTAAAAACCATGCACCAGAATCAACTTCTTTCAACTCAGTAATACATTTGGGATGTGTACCTATAGTTTAAAGCAGAAAAACAGGAACTTTTGAAATTTTCATTTTTTGGACAAAACCCCCGGGGCTTAGAATTTTTTTCATGTGAATGTGAAAAGTTTTTCTGGTCCCATTTAAAAACCATGCACCAGAATCAACTTCTTTCAACTCAGTAATACATTTGAGATGTGTAGCTATAGTTTAAAGCAAAAAAACAGGAACTTTTGAAATTTTCATTTTTTGGACAAAACCAATTTTTTTCATGTGAATGTGAAAAGTTTTTCTGGTCCCATTTAAAAACCATGCACCAGAATCAACTTCTTTCAACTCAGTAATACATTTCGGATGTGTACCTATAGTTTAAAGCAGAAAAACAGGAACTTTTGAAATTTTCATTTTTTGGACAAAACCCCCGGGGGTTAGAATTTTTTTCACGTGAATGTGAAAAGTTTTTCTGGTCCCATTTAAAAACCATGCACCAGAATCAACTTCTTTCTACTCAGTAATACATTTCGGATGTCTACCTATAGTTTAAAGCAGAAAAACAGGATCTTTTAAAATTTTCATTTTTTGGACAAAACCCCCGGGGGTTAGAAATTTTTTCATGTGAATGTGAAATGTTTTTCTGGTCCCATTTAAAAACCATGCACCAGAATCAACTTCTTTCAACTCAGTAATACATTTGGGATGTGTACCTATAGTTTAAAGCAGAAAAACAGGAACTTTTGAAATTTTCATTTTTTGGAAAAAAAACCCCGGGGCTTAGAATTTTTTTCATGTGAATGTGAAAAGTTTTTCTGGTCCCATTTAAAAACCATGCACCAGAATCAACTTCTTTCAACTCAGTAATACATTTGAGATGTGTAGCTATAGTTTAAAGCAAAAAAACAGGAACTTTTGAAATTTTCATTTTTTGGACAAAACCCCCGGGGGTTAGAATTTTTTTCATGTGAATGTGAAAAGTTTTTCTGGTCCCATTTAAAAACCATGCACCAGAATCAACTTCTTTCAACTCAGTAATACATTTCGGATGTGTACCTATAGTTTAAAGCAGAAAAACAGGAACTTTTGAAATTTTCATTTTTTGGACAAAACCCCCGGGGGTTAGAATTTTTTTCATGTGAATGTGAAAAGTTTTTCTGGTCCCATTTAAAAACCATGCACCAGAATCAACTTCTTTCTACTCAGTAATACATTTCGGATGTCTACCTATAGTTTAAAGCAGAAAAACAGGAACTTTTGAAATTTTCATTTTTTGGACAAAACCCCCGGGGGTTAGAAATTTTTTCATGTGAATGTGAAAAGTTTTTCTGGTCCCATTTAAAAACCATGCACCAGAATCAACTTATTTCAACTCAGTAATACATTTGGGATGTGTAGCTATAGTTTAAGGCAGAAAAACAGGAACTTTTGAAATTTTCATTTTTTGGACAAAACACCCGGGGCTTAGAATTTTTTTCATGTGAATGTGAAAAGTTTTTCTGGTCCCATTTAAAAACCATGCACCAGAATTAACTTTTTTCAACTCAGTAATACATTTGGGATGTGTAGCTATAGTTTAAAGCAGAAAAACAGGAACTTTTGAAATTTTCATTTTTTGGACAAAACCCCCGGGGGTTTGAATTTTTTTCATGTGAATGTGAAAAGTTTTTCTGGTCCCATTTAAAAACCATGCACCAGAATCAACTTCTTTCAACTCAGTAATACATTTCGGATGTGTACCTATAGTTTAAAGCAGAAAAACAGGAACTTTTGAAATTTTCATTTTTTGGACAAAACCCCCGGGGATTAGAATTTTTTTCATGTGAATGTGAAAAGTTTTTCTGGTCCCATTTAAAAACCATGCACCAGAATCAACTTCTTTCTACTCAGTAATACATTTCGGATGTCTACCTATAGTTTAAAGCAGAAAAACAGGATCTTTTGAAATTTTCATTTTTTGGACAAAACCCCCGGGGGTTAGAAATTTTGTCATGTGAATGTGAAAAGTTTTTCTGGTCCCATTTAAAAACCATGCACCAGAATCAACTTCTTTCAACTCAGTAATACATTTGGGATGTGTAGCTATAGTTTAAGGCAGAAAAACAGGAACTTTTGAAATTTTCATTTTTTGGACAAAACACCCGGGGCTTAGAATTTTTTTCATGTGAATGTGAAAAGTTTTTCTGGTCCCATTTAAAAACCATGCACCAGAATCAACTTCTTTCAACTCAGTAATACATTTCGGATGTGAACCTATAGTTTAAAGCAGAAAAACAGGAACTTTTGAAATTTTCATTTTTTGGACAAAACCCCCGGGGGTTAGAAATTTTTTCATGTGAATGTGAAAAGTTTTTCTGGTCCCATTTAAAAACCATGCACCAGAATCAACTTCTTTCAACTCAGTAATACATTTGGGATGTGTACCTATAGTTTAAAGCAGAAAAACAGGAACTTTTGAAATTTTCATTTTTTGGACAAAACCCCCGGGGGTTAGAAATTTTTTCATGTAAATGTGAAAAGTTTTTCTGGTCCCATTTAAAAACCATGCACCAGAATCAACTTCTTTCAACTCAGTAATACATTTGGGATGTGTAGCTATAGTTTAAGGCAGAAAAACAGGAACTTTTGAAATTTTCATTTTTTGGACAAAACCCCCGGGGGTTAGAATTTTTTTCATGTGAATGTGAAAAGTTTTTCTGGTCCCATTTAAAAACCATGCACCAGAATCAACTTCTTTCTACTCAGTAATACATTTCGGATGTCTACCTATAGTTTAAAGCAGAAAAACAGGATCTTTTGAAATTTTCATTTTTTGGACAAAACCCCCGGGGGTTAGAAATTTTTTCATGTGAATGTGAAAAGTTTTTCTGGTCCCATTTAAAAACCATGCACCAGAATCAACTTCTTTCAACTCAGTAATACATTTGGGATGTGTACCTATAGTTTAAAGCAGAAAAACAGGAACTTTTGAAATTTTCATTTTTTGGACAAAACCCCCGGGGGTTAGAACTTTTTTCACGTGAATGTGAAAAGTTTTTCTGGTCCCATTTAAAAACCATGCACCAGAATCAACTTCTTTCTACTCAGTAATACATTTCGGATGTCTACCTATAGTTTAAAGCAGAAAAACAGGATCTTTTGAAATTTTCATTTTTTGGACAAAACCCCCGGGGGTTAGAAATTTTTTCATGTGAATGTGAAATGTTTTTCTGGTCCCATTTAAAAACCATGCACCAGAATCAACTTCTTTCAACTCAGTAATACATTTGGGATGTGTAGCTATAGTTTAAGGCAGAAAAACAGGAACTTTTGAAATTTTCATTTTTTGGACAAAACACCCGGGGCTTAGAATTTTTTTCATGTGAATGTGAAAAGTTTTTCTGGTCCCATTTAAAAACCATGCACCAGAATCAACTTCTTTCAACTCAGTAATACATTTGGGATGTGTAGCTATAGTTTAAAGCAGAAAAACAGGATCTTTTGAAATTTTCATTTTTTTGGACAAAACCCCCGGGGGTTAGAAATTTTTTCATGTGAATGTGAAAAGTTTTTCTGGTCCCATTTAAAAACCATGCACCAGAATCAACTTCTTTCAACTCAGTAATACATTTGGGATGTGTACCTATAGTTTAAAGCAGAAAAACAGGAACTTTTGAAATTTTCATTTTTTGGACAAAACCCCCGGGGGTTAGAATTTTTTTCACGTGAATGTGAAAAGTTTTTCTGGTCCCATTTAAAAACCATGCACCAGAATCAACTTCTTTCTACTCAGTAATACATTTCGGATGTCTACCTATAGTTTAAAGCAGAAAAACAGGATCTTTTGAAATTTTCATTTTTTGGACAAAACCCCCGGGGGTTAGAAATTTTTTCATGTGAATGTGAAATGTTTTTCTGGTCCCATTTAGAAACCATGCACCAGAATCAACTTCTTTCAACTCAGTAATACATTTGGGATGTGTAGCTATAGTTTAAGGCAGAAAAACAGGAACTTTTGAAATTTTCATTTTTTGGACAAAACACCCGGGGCTTAGAATTTTTTTCATGTGAATGTGAAAAGTTTTTCTGGTCCCATTTAAAAACCATGCACCAGAATCAACTTCTTTCAACTCAGTAATACATTTGGGATGTGTACCTATAGTTTAAAGCAGAAAAACAGGAACTTTTGAAATTTTCATTTTTTGGACAAAACCCCCGGGGCTTAGAATTTTTTTCATGTTAATGTGAAAAGTTTTTCTGGTCCCATTTAAAAACCATGCACCAGAATCAACTTCTTTCAACTCAGTAATACATTTGAGATGTGTAGCTATAGTTTAAAGCAAAAAAACAGGAACTTTTGAAATTTTCATTTTTTGGACAAAACCCCCGGGGGTTAGAATTTTTTTCATGTGAATGTGAAAAGTTTTTCTGGTCCCATTTAAAAACCATGCACCAGAATCAACTTCTTTCAACTCAGTAATACATTTCGGATGTGTACCTATAGTTTAAAGCAGAAAAACAGGAACTTTTGAAATTTTCATTTTTTGGACAAAACCCCTGGGGGTTAGAATTTTTTTCATGTGAATGTGAAAAGTTTTTCTGGTCCCATTTAAAAACCATGCACCAGAATCAACTTCTTTCTACTCAGTAATACATTTCGGATGTCTACCTATAGTTTAAAGCAGAAAAACAGGAACTTTTGAAATTTTCATTTTTTGGACAAAACCCCCGGGGCTTAGAATTTTTTTCATGTGAATGTGAAAAGTTTTTCTGGTCCCATTTAAAAACCATGCACCAGAATCAACTTCTTTCAACTCAGTAATACATTTGAGATGTGTAGCTATAGTTTAAAGCAAAAAAACAGGAACTTTTGAAATTTTCATTTTTTGGACAAAACCCCCGGGGGTTAGAATTTTTTTCATGTGAATGTGAAAAGTTTTTCTGGTCCCATTTAAAAACCATGCACCAGAATCAACTTCTTTCAACTCAGTAATACATTTCGGATGTGTACCTATAGTTTAAAGCAGAAAAACAGGAACTTTTGAAATTTTCATTTTTTGGACAAAACCCCTGGGGGTTAGAATTTTTTTCATGTGAATGTGAAAAGTTTTTCTGGTCCCATTTAAAAACCATGCACCAGAATCAACTTCTTTCTACTCAGTAATACATTTCGGATGTCTACCTATAGTTTAAAGCAGAAAAACAGGATCTTTTGAAATTTTCATTTTTTGGACAAAACCCCCGGGGGTTAGAAATTTTTTCATGTGAATGTGAAAAGTTTTTCTGGTCCCATTTAAAAACCATGCACCAGAATCAACTTATTTCAACTCAGTAATACATTTGGGATGTGTAGCTATAGTTTAAGGCAGAAAAACAGGAACTTTTGAAATTTTCATTTTTTGGACAAAACACCCGGGGCTTAGAATTTTTTTCATGTGAATGTGAAAAGTTTTTCTGGTCCCATTTAAAAACCATGCACCAGAATCAACTTCTTTCAACTCAGTAATACATTTCGGATGTGTACCTATAGTTTAAAGCAGAAAAACAGGAACTTTCGAAATTTTCATTTTTTGGACAAAACCCCCGGGGGTTAGAATTTTTTTCATGTGAATGTGAAAAGTTTTTCTGGTCCCATTTAAAAACCATACACCAGAATCAACTTCTTTTAACTCAGTAATACATTTGGGATGTGTAGCTATAGTTTAAGGCAGAAAAACAGGAACTTTTGAAATTTTCATTTTTTGGACAAAACACCCGGGGCTTAGAATTTTTTTCATGTGAATGTGAAAAGTTTTTCTGGTCCCATTTAAAAACCATGCACCAGAATCAACTTCTTTCAACTCAGTAATACATTTGGGATGTGTACCTATAGTTTAAAGCAGAAAAACAGGAACTTTTGAAATTTTCATTTTTTGGACAAAACACCCGGGGCTTAGAATTTTTTTCATGTGAATGTGAAAAGTTTTTCTGGTCCCATTTAAAAACCATGCACCAGAATCAACTTCTTTCAACTCAGTAATACATTTCGGATGTCTACCTATAGTTTAAAGCAGAAAAACAAGAACTTTTGAAATTTTCATTTTTTTAGACAAAACCCCCGGGGATTAAAACTGTTTTCATGTGAATGTGAAAAGTTTTTCTGGTCCCATTTAAAAACCATGCACCAGAATCAACTTCTTTCAACTCAGTAATACATTTCGGATGTCTACCTATAGTTTAAAGCAGAAAAACAGGATCTTTTGAAATTTTCATTTTTTGGACAAAACCCCCGGGGGTTAGAAATTTTTTCATGTGAATGTGAAAAGTTTTTCTGGTCCCATTTAAAAACCATGCACCAGAATCAACTTCTTTCAACTCAGTAATACATTTGGGATGTGTACCTATAGTTTAAAGCAGAAAAACAGGAACTTTTGAAATTTTCATTTTTTGGACAAAACCCCCGGGGGTTAGAAATTTTTTCATGTGAATGTGAAAAGTTTTTCTGGTCCCATTTAAAAACCATGCACCAGAATAAACTTCTTTCAACTCAGTAATACATTTGGGATGTGTAGCTATAGTTTAAGGCAGAAAAACAGGAACTTTTGAAATTTTCATTTTTTGGACAAAACACCCGGGGCTTAGAATTTCTTTCATTTGAATGTGAAAAGTTTTTCTGGTCCCATTTAAAAACCATGCACCAGAATCAACATCTTTCAACTCAGTAATACATTTCGGATGTGAACCTATAGTTTAAAGCAGAAAAACAGGAACTTTTGAAATTTTCATTTTTTGGACAAAACCCCCGGGGGTTAGAAATTTTTTCATGTGAATGTGAAAAGTTTTTCTGGTCCCATTTAAAAACCATGCACCAGAATCAACTTCTTTCAACTCAGTAATACATTTGGGATGTGTACCTATAGTTTAAAGCAGAAAAACAGGAACTTTTGAAATTTTCATTTTTTGGACAAAACCCCCGGGGGTTAGAAATTTTTTCATATAAATGTGAAAAGTTTTTCTGGTCCCATTTAAAAACCATGCACCAGAATCAACTTCTTTCAACTCAGTAATACATTTGGGATGTGTAGCTATAGTTTAAGGCAGAAAAACAGGAACTTTTGAAATTTTCATTTTTTGGACAAAACCCCCGGGGGTTAGAATATTTTTCATGTGAATGTGAAAAGTTTTTCTGGTCCCATTTAAAAACCATGCACCAGAATCAACTTCTTTCAACTCAGTAATACATTTGGGATGTGTACCTATAGTTAAAGCAGAAAAACAGGAACTTTTGAAATTTTCATTTTTTGGACAAAACCCCCGGGGGTTAGAATTTTTTTCATGTGAATGTGAAAAGTTTTTCTGGTCCCATTTAAAAACCATGCACCAGAATCAACTTCTTTCTACTCAGTAATACATTTCGAATGTCTACCTATAGTTTAAAGCAGAAAAACAGGATCTTTTGAAATTTTCATTTTTTGGATAAAACCCCCGGGGGTTAGAAATTTTTTCATGTGAATGTGAAAAGTTTTTCTGGTCCCATTTAAAAACCATGCACCAGAATCAACTTCTTTCAACTCAGTAATACATTTGGGATGTGTAGCTATAGTTTAAAGCAGAAAAACAGGATCTTTTGAAATTTTCATTTTTTTGGACAAAATCCCCGGGGGTTAGAAATTTTTTCATGTGAATGTGAAAAGTTTTTCTGGTCCCATTTAAAAACCATGCACCAGAATCAACTTCTTTCAACTCAGTAATACATTTGGGATGTGTACCTATAGTTTAAAGCAGAAAAACAGGAACTTTTGAAATTTTCATTTTTTGGACAAAACCCCTGGGGGTTAGAATTTTTTTCACGTGAATGTGAAAAGTTTTTCTGGTCCCATTTAAAAACCATGCACCAGAATCAACTTCTTTCTACTCAGTAATACATTTCGGATGTCTACCTATAGTTTAAAGCAGAAAAACAGGATCTTTTGAAATTTTCATTTTTTGGACAAAACCCCCGGGGGTTAGAAATTTTTTCATGTGAATGTGAAAAGTTTTTCTGGTCCCATTTAAAAACCATGCACCAGAATCAACTTCTTTCAACTCAGTAATACATTTGGGATGTGTAGCTATAGTTTAAGGCAGAAAAACAGGAACTTTTGAAATTTTCATTTTTTGGACAAAACACCCGGGGCTTAGAATTTTTTTCATGTGAATGTGAAAAGTTTTTCTGGTCCCATTTAAAAACCATGCACCAGAATCAACTTCTTTCAACTCAGTAATACATTTCGGATGTGTACCTATAGTTTAAAGCAGAAAAACAGGAACTTTTGAAATTTTCATTTTTTGGACAAAACCCCCGGGGGTTAGAATTTTTTTCATGTGAATGTGAAAAGTTTTTCTGGTCCCATTTAAAAACCATGCACCAGAATCAACTTCTTTCTACTCAGTAATACATTTCGGATATCTACCTATAGTTTAAAGCAGAAAAACAGGAACTTTTGAAATTTTCATTTTTTGGACAAAACCCCCGGGGGTTAGAAATTTTTTCATGTGAATGTGAAAAGTTTTTCTGGTCCCATTTAAAAACCATGCACCAGAATCAACTTATTTCAACTCAGTAATACATTTGGGATGTGTAGCTATAGTTTAAGGCAGAAAAACAGGAACTTTTGAAATTTTCATTTTTTGGACAAAACACCCGGGGCTTAGAATTTTTTTCATGTGAATGTGAAAAGTTTTTCTGGTCCCATTTAAAAACCATGCACCAGAATCAACTTCTTTCAACTCAGTAATACATTTGGGATGTGTAGCTATAGTTTAAGGCAGAAAAACAGGTACTTTTGAAATTTTCATTTTTTGGACAAAACACCCGGGGCTTAGAATTTTTTTCATGTGAATGTGAAAAGTTTTTCTGGTCCCATTTAAAAACCATGCACCAGAATTAACTTTTTTCAACTCAGTAATACATTTGGGATGTGTAGCTATAGTTTAAAGCAGAAAAACAGGAACTTTTGAAATTTTCATTTTTTGGACAAAACCCCCGGGGGTTAGAATTTTTTTCATGTGACTGTGAAAAGTTTTTCTGGTCCCATTTAAAAACCATGCACCAGAATCAACTTCTTTCAACTCAGTAATACATTTCGGATGTGTACCTATAGTTTAAAGCAGAAAAACAGGAACTTTTGAAATTTTCATTTTTTGGACAAAACACCCGGGGCTTAGAATTTTTTTCATGTGAATGTGAAAAGTTTTTCTGGTCCCATTTAAAAACCATGCACCAGAATCAACTTCTTTCAACTCAGTAATACATTTGGGATGTGTAGCTATAGTTTAAGGCAGAAAAACAGGAACTTTTGAAATTTTCATTTTTTGGACAAAACACCCGGGGCTTAGAATTTTTTTCATGTGAATGTGAAAAGTTTTTCTGGTCCCATTTAAAAACCATGCACCAGAATCAACTTCTTTCAACTCAGTAATACATTTGGGATGTGTACCTATAGTTTAAAGCAGAAAAACAGGAACTTTTGAAATTTTCATTTTTTGGACAAAACCCCCGGGGGTTAGAATTTTTTTCATGTGAATGTGAAAAGTTTTTCTGGTCCCATTTAAAAACCATGCACCAGAATCAACTTCGTTCTACTCAGTAATACATTTCGAATGTCTACCTATAGTTTAAAGCAGAAAAACAGGATCTTTTGAAATTTTCATTTTTTGGACAAAACCCCCGGGGGTTAGAAATTTTTTCATGTGAATGTGAAAAGTTTTTCTGGTCCCATTTAAAAACCATGCACCAGAATCAACTTCTTTCAACTCAGTAATACATTTGGGATGTGTAGCTATAGTTTAAAGCAGAAAAACAGGATCTTTTGAAATTTTCATTTTTTTGGACAAAACCCCCGGGGGTTAGAAATTTTTTCATGTGAATGTGAAAAGTTTTTCTGGTCCCATTTAAAAACCATGCACCAGAATCAACTTCTTTCAACTCAGTAATACATTTCGGATGTGTACCTATAGTTTAAAGCAGAAAAACAGGAACTTTTGAAATTTTCATTTTTTGGACAAAACCCCCGGGGGTTAGAATTTTTTTCACGTGAATGTGAAAAGTTTTTCTGGTCCCATTTAAAAACCATGCACCAGAATCAACTTCTTTCTACTCAGTAATACATTTCGGATGTCTACCTATAGTTTAAAGCAGAAAAACAGGATCTTTTGAAATTTTCATTTTTTGGACAAAACCCCCGGGGGTTAGAAATTTTTTCATGTGAATGTGAAATGTTTTTCTGGTCCCATTTAAAAACCATGCACCAGAATCAACTTCTTTCAACTCAGTAATACATTTGGGATGTGTACCTATAGTTTAAAGCAGAAAAACAGGAACTTTTGAAATTTTCATTTTTTGGAAAAAAAACCCCGGGGCTTAGAATTTTTTTCATGTGAATGTGAAAAGTTTTTCTGGTCCCATTTAAAAACCATGCACCAGAATCAACTTCTTTCAACTCAGTAATACATTTGAGATGTGTAGCTATAGTTTAAAGCAAAAAAACAGGAACTTTTGAAATTTTCATTTTTTGGACAAAACCCCCGGGGGTTAGAATTTTTTTCATGTGAATGTGAAAAGTTTTTCTGGTCCCATTTAAAAACCATGCACCAGAATCAACTTCTTTCAACTCAGTAATACATTTCGGATGTGTACCTATAGTTTAAAGCAGAAAAACAGGAACTTTTGAAATTTTCATTTTTTGGACAAAACCCCCGGGGGTTAGAATTTTTTTCATGTGAATGTGAAAAGTTTTTCTGGTCCCATTTAAAAACCATGCACCAGAATCAACTTCTTTCTACTCAGTAATACATTTCGGATATCTACCTATAGTTTAAAGCAGAAAAACAGGAACTTTTGAAATTTTCATTTTTTGGACAAAACCCCCGGGGGTTAGAAATTTTTTCATGTGAATGTGAAAAGTTTTTCTGGTCCCATTTAAAAACCATGCACCAGAATCAACTTCTTTCAACTCAGTAATACATTTGGGATGTGTAGCTATAGTTTAAAGCAGAAAAACAGGATCTTTTGAAATTTTCATTTTTTTGGACAAAACCCCCGGGGGTTAGAAATTTTTTCATGTGAATGTGAAAAGTTTTTCTGGTCCCATTTAAAAACCATGCACCAGAATCAACTTCTTTCAACTCAGTAATACATTTCGGATGTGTACCTATAGTTTAAAGCAGAAAAACAGGAACTTTTGAAATTTTCATTTTTTGGACAAAACCCCCGGGGGTTAGAATTTTTTTCACGTGAATGTGAAAAGTTTTTCTGGTCCCATTTAAAAACCATGCACCAGAATCAACTTCTTTCTACTCAGTAATACATTTCGGATGTCTACCTATAGTTTAAAGCAGAAAAACAGGATCTTTTGAAATTTTCATTTTTTGGACAAAACCCCCGGGGGTTAGAAATTTTTTCATGTGAATGTGAAATGTTTTTCTGGTCCCATTTAAAAACCATGCACCAGAATCAACTTCTTTCAACTCAGTAATACATTTGGGATGTGTACCTATAGTTTAAAGCAGAAAAACAGGAACTTTTGAAATTTTCATTTTTTGGAAAAAAAACCCCGGGGCTTAGAATTTTTTTCATGTGAATGTGAAAAGTTTTTCTGGTCCCATTTAAAAACCATGCACCAGAATCAACTTCTTTCAACTCAGTAATACATTTGAGATGTGTAGCTATAGTTTAAAGCAAAAAAACAGGAACTTTTGAAATTTTCATTTTTTGGACAAAACCCCCGGGGGTTAGAATTTTTTTCATGTGAATGTGAAAAGTTTTTCTGGTCCCATTTAAAAACCATGCACCAGAATCAACTTCTTTCAACTCAGTAATACATTTCGGATGTGTACCTATAGTTTAAAGCAGAAAAACAGGAACTTTTGAAATTTTCATTTTTTGGACAAAACCCCCGGGGGTTAGAATTTTTTTCATGTGAATGTGAAAAGTTTTTCTGGTCCCATTTAAAAACCATGCACCAGAATCAACTTCTTTCTACTCAGTAATACATTTCGGATATCTACCTATAGTTTAAAGCAGAAAAACAGGAACTTTTGAAATTTTCATTTTTTGGACAAAACCCCCGGGGGTTAGAAATTTTTTCATGTGAATGTGAAAAGTTTTTCTGGTCCCATTTAAAAACCATGCACCAGAATCAACTTATTTCAACTCAGTAATACATTTGGGATGTGTAGCTATAGTTTAAGGCAGAAAAACAGGAACTTTTGAAATTTTCATTTTTTGGACAAAACACCCGGGGCTTAGAATTTTTTTCATGTGAATGTGAAAAGTTTTTCTGGTCCCATTTAAAAACCATGCACCAGAATCAACTTCTTTCAACTCAGTAATACATTTGGGATGTGTACCTATAGTTTAAAGCAGAAAAACAGGAACTTTTGAAATTTTCATTTTTTGGACAAAACCCCCGGGGGTTAGAATTTTTTTCATGTGAATGTGAAAAGTTTTTCTGGTCCCATTTAAAAACCATACACCAGAATCAACTTCTTTTAACTCAGTAATACATTTGGGATGTGTAGCTATAGTTTAAGGCAGAAAAACAGGAACTTTTGAAATTTTCATTTTTTGGACAAAACACCCAGGGCTTAGAATTTTTTTCATGTGAATGTGAAAAGTTTTTCTGGTCCCATTTAAAAACCATGCACCAGAATCAACTTCTTTCAACTCAGTAATACATTTCGGATGTGTACCTATAGTTTAAAGCAGAAAAACAGGAACTTTTGAAATTTTCATTTTTTGGACAAAACCCCCGGGGGTTAGAATTTTTTTCACGTGAATGTGAAAAGTTTTTCTGGTCCCATTTAAAAACCATGCACCAGAATCAACTTCTTTCTACTCAGTAATACATTTCGGATGTCTACCTATAGTTTAAAGCAGAAAAACAGGATCTTTTGAAATTTTCATTTTTTGGACAAAACCCCCGGGGGTTAGAAATTTTTTCATGTGAATGTGAAATGTTTTTCTGGTCCCATTTAAAAACCATGCACCAGAATCAACTTCTTTCAACTCAGTAATACATTTGGGATGTGTACCTATAGTTTAAAGCAGAAAAACAGGAACTTTTGAAATTTTCATTTTTTGGAAAAAAAACCCCGGGGCTTAGAATTTTTTTCATGTGAATGTGAAAAGTTTTTCTGGTCCCATTTAAAAACCATGCACCAGAATCAACTTCTTTCAACTCAGTAATACATTTGAGATGTGTAGCTATAGTTTAAAGCAAAAAAACAGGAACTTTTGAAATTTTCATTTTTTGGACAAAACCCCCGGGGGTTAGAATTTTTTTCATGTGAATGTGAAAAGTTTTTCTGGTCCCATTTAAAAACCATGCACCAGAATCAACTTCTTTCAACTCAGTAATACATTTCGGATGTGTACCTATAGTTTAAAGCAGAAAAACAGGAACTTTTGAAATTTTCATTTTTTGGACAAAACCCCCGGGGGTTAGAATTTTTTTCATGTGAATGTGAAAAGTTTTTCTGGTCCCATTTAAAAACCATGCACCAGAATCAACTTCTTTCTACTCAGTAATACATTTCGGATATCTACCTATAGTTTAAAGCAGAAAAACAGGAACTTTTGAAATTTTCATTTTTTGGACAAAACCCCCGGGGGTTAGAAATTTTTTCATGTGAATGTGAAAAGTTTTTCTGGTCCCATTTAAAAACCATGCACCAGAATCAACTTATTTCAACTCAGTAATACATTTGGGATGTGTAGCTATAGTTTAAGGCAGAAAAACAGGAACTTTTGAAATTTTCATTTTTTGGACAAAACACCCGGGGCTTAGAATTTTTTTCATGTGAATGTGAAAAGTTTTTCTGGTCCCATTTAAAAACCATGCACCAGAATCAACTTCTTTCAACTCAGTAATACATTTGGGATGTGTACCTATAGTTTAAAGCAGAAAAACAGGAACTTTTGAAATTTTCATTTTTTGGACAAAACCCCCGGGGGTTAGAATTTTTTTCATGTGAATGTGAAAAGTTTTTCTGGTCCCATTTAAAAACCATACACCAGAATCAACTTCTTTTAACTCAGTAATACATTTGGGATGTGTAGCTATAGTTTAAGGCAGAAAAACAGGAACTTTTGAAATTTTCATTTTTTGGACAAAACACCCAGGGCTTAGAATTTTTTTCATGTGAATGTGAAAAGTTTTTCTGGTCCCATTTAAAAACCATGCACCAGAATTAACTTTTTTCAACTCAGTAATACATTTGGGATGTGTAGCTATAGTTTAAAGCAGAAAAACAGGAACTTTTTGAAATTTTCATTTTTTGGACAAAACCCCCGGGGCTTAGAATTTTTTTCATGTGAATGTGAAAAGTTTTTCTGGTCCCATTTAAAAACCATGCACCAGAATCAACTTCTTTCAACTCAGTAATACATTTCGGATGTGTACCTATAGTTTAAAGCAGAAAAACAGGAACTTTTGAAATTTTCATTTTTTGGACAAAACACCCGGGGCTTAGAATTTTTTTCATGTGAATGTGAAAAGTTTTTCTGGTCCCATTTAAAAACCATGCACCAGAATCAACTTCTTTCAACTCAGTAATACATTTGGGATGTGTAGCTATAGTTTAAGGCAGAAAAACAGGATCTTTTGAAATTTTCATTTTTTGGACAAAACCCCCGGGGGTTAGAAATTTTGTCATGTGAATGTGAAAAGTTTTTCTGGTCCCATTTAAAAACCATGCACCAGAATCAACTTCTTTCAACTCAGTAATACATTTGGGATGTGTAGCTATAGTGTACGGCAGAAAAACAGGAACTTTTGAAATTTTCATTTTTTGGACAAAACACCCGGGGCTTAGAATTTTTTTCATGTGAATGTGAAAAGTTTTTCTGGTCCCATTTAAAAACCATGCACCAGAATCAACTTCTTTCAACTCAGTAATATATTTCGAATGTCTACCTATAGTTTAAAGCAGAAAAACAGGAACTTTTGAAATTTTCATTTTTTGGACAAAACACCCGGGGCTTAGAATTTTTTTCATGTGAATGTGAAAAGTTTTTCTGGTCCCATTTAAAAACCATGCACCAGAATCAACTTCTTTCAACTCAGTAATACATTTCGGATGTCTACCTATAGTTTAAAGCAGAAAAACAGGAACTTTTGAAATTTTCATTTTTTGGACAAAACCCCCGGGGGTTAGAAATTTTTTCATGTGAATGTGAAAAGTTTTTCTGGTCCCATTTAAAAACCATGCACCAGAATCAACTTCTTTCAACTCAGTAATACATTTCGGATGTCTACCTATAGTTTAAAGCAGAAAAACAGGATCTTTTGAAATTTTCATTTTATGGACAAAACCCCCGGGGGTTAGAAATTTTTTCATGTGAATGTGAAAAGTTTTTCTGGTCCCATTTAAAAACCATGCACCAGAATCAACTTCTTTCAACTCAGTAATACATTTCGGATGTCTACCTATAGTTTAAAGCAGAAAAACAGGATCTTTTGAAATTTTCATTTTATGGACAAAACCCCCGGGGGTTAGAAATTTTTTCATGTGAATGTGAAAAGTTTTTCTGGTCCCATTTAAAAACCATGCACCAGAATCAACTTCTTTCAACTCAGTAATACATTTCGGATGTCTACCTATAGTTTAAAGCAGAAAAACAGGAACTTTTGAAATTTTCATTTTTTGGACAAAACCCCCGGGGGTTAGAATTTTTTTCATGTGAATGTGAAAAGTTTTTCTGGTCCCATTTAAAAACCATGCACCAGAATCAACTTCTTTCAACTCAGTAATACATTTCGGATGTGTACCTATAGTTTAAAGCAGAAAAACAGGAACTTTTGAAATTTTCATTTTTTGGACAAAACCCCCGGGGGTTAGAATTTTTTTCATGTGAATGTGAAAAGTTTTTCTGGTCCCATTTAAAAACCATGCACCAGAATCAACTTCTTTCAACTCAGTAATACATTTGGGATGTGTACCTATAGTTTAAAGCAGAAAAACAGGAACTTTTGAAATTTTCATTTTTTGGACAAAACCCCCGGGGGTTAGAAATTTTTTCATGTGAATGTGAAAAGTTTTTCTGGTCCCATTTAAAAACCATGCACCAGAATCAACTTCTTTCAACTCAGTAATACATTTGGGATGTGTAGCTATAGTTTAAGGCAGAAAAACAGGAACTTTTGAAATTTTCATTTTTTGGACAAAACCCCCGGGGGTTAGAATTTTTTTCATGTGAATGTGAAAAGTTTTTCTGGTCCCATTTAAAAACCATGCACCAGAATCAACTTCTTTCAACTCAGTAATACATTTGGGATGTGTACCTATAGTTTAAAGCAGAAAAACAGGAACTTTTGAAATTTTCATTTTTTGGACAAAACCCCCGGGGGTTAGAAATTTTTTCATGTGAATGTGAAAAGTTTTTCTGGTCCCATTTAAAAACCATGCACCAGAATCAACTTCTTTCAACTCAGTAATACATTTGGGATGTGTAGCTATAGTTTAAGGCAGAAAAACAGGAACTTTTGAAATTTTCATTTTTTGGACAAAACCCCCGGGGGTTAGAATATTTTTCATGTGAATGTGAAAAGTTTTTCTGGTCCCATTTAAAAACCATGCACCAGAATCAACTTCTTTCTACTCAGTAATACATTTCGGATGTCTACCTATAGTTTAAAGCAGAAAAACAGGATCTTTTGAAATTTTCATTTTTTGGACAAAACCCCCGGGGGTTAGAAATTTTGTCATGTGAATGTGAAAAGTTTTTCTGGTCCCATTTAAAAACCATGCACCAGAATCAACTTCTTTCAACTCAGTAATACATTTGGGATGTGTAGCTATAGTGTACGGCAGAAAAACAGGAACTTTTGAAATTTTCATTTTTTGGACAAAACACCCGGGGCTTAGAATTTTTTTCATGTGAATGTGAAAAGTTTTTCTGGTCCCATTTAAAAACCATGCACCAGAATCAACTTCTTTCAACTCAGTAATACATTTGGGATGTGTACCTATAGTTTAAAGCAGAAAAACAGGAACTTTTGAAATTTTCATTTTTTGGACAAAACCCCCGGGGGTTAGAAATTTTTTCATGTGAATGTGAAAAGTTTTTCTGGTCCCATTTAAAAACCATGCACCAGAATCAACTTCTTTCAACTCAGTAATACATTTCGGATGTCTACCTATAGTTTAAAGCAGAAAAACAGGAACTTTTGAAATTTTCATTTTTTGGACAAAACCCCCGGGGGTTAGAATATTTTTCATGTGAATGTGAAAAGTTTTTCTGGTCCCATTTAAAAACCATGCACCAGAATCAACTTCTTTCTACTCAGTAATACATTTCGGATGTCTACCTATAGTTTAAAGCAGAAAAACAGGATCTTTTGAAATTTTCATTTTTTGGACAAAACCCCCGGGGGTTAGAAATTTTGTCATGTGAATGTGAAAAGTTTTTCTGGTCCCATTTAAAAACCATGCACCAGAATCAACTTCTTTCAACTCAGTAATACATTTGGGATGTGTAGCTATAGTTTAAGGCAGAAAAACAGGAACTTTTGAAATTTTCATTTTTTTGGACAAAACACCCGGGGCTTAGAATTTTTTTCATGTGAATGTGAAAAAAATTTCTGGTCCCATTTAAAAACCATGCACCAGAATCATCTTCTTTCAACTCAGTAATACATTTCGGATGTCTACCTATAGTTTAAAGCAGAAAAACAGGAACTTTTGAAATTTTCATTTTTTGGAAAAAACCCCCGGGGGTTAGAAATTTTTTCATGTGAATGTGAAAAGTTTTTCTGGTCCCATTTAAAAACCATGCACCAGAATCAACTTCTTTCTACTCAGTAATACATTTCGGATGTGTAGCTATAGTTTAAAGCAAAAAAAAACAGGAACTTTTGAAATTTTCATTTTTTGGACAAAACCCCCGGGGGTTAGAATTTTTTTCATGTGAATGTGAAAAGTTTTTCTGGTCCCATTTAAAAACCATGCACCAGAATCAACTTCTTTCAACTCAGTAATACATTTGGGATGTGTACCTATAGTTTAAAGCAGAAAAACAGGAACTTTTGAAATTTTCATTTTTTGGACAAAACCCCCGGGGGTTAGAATTTTTTTCATGTGAATGTGAAAAGTTTTTCTGGTCCCATTTAAAAACCATGCACCAGAATCAACTTCTTTCAACTCAGTAATACATTTGGGATGTGTAGCTATAGTTTAAGGCAGAAAAACAGGATCTTTTGAAATTTTCATTTTTTGGACAAAACCCCCGGGGGTTAGAAATTTTGTCATGTGAATGTGAAAAGTTTTTCTGGTCCCATTTAAAAACCATGCACCAGAATCAACTTCTTTCAACTCAGTAATACATTTGGGATGTGTAGCTATAGTTTAAGGCAGAAAAACAGGAACTTTTGAAATTTTCATTTTTTTGGACAAAACACCCGGGGCTTAGAATTTTTTTTCATGTGAATGTGAAAAAAATTTCTGGTCCCATTTAAAAACCATGCACCAGAATCATCTTCTTTCAACTCAGTAATACATTTCGGATGTCTACCTATAGTTTAAAGCAGAAAAACAGGAACTTTTGAAATTTTCATTTTTTGGAAAAAACCCCCGGGGGTTAGAAATTTTTTCATGTGAATGTGAAAAGTTTTTCTGGTCCCATTTAAAAACCATGCACCAGAATCAACTTCTTTCTACTCAGTAATACATTTCGGATGTGTAGCTATAGTTTAAAGCAAAAAAAAACAGGAACTTTTGAAATTTTCATTTTTTGGACAAAACCCCCGGGGGTTAGAATTTTTTTCATGTGAATGTGAAAAGTTTTTCTGGTCCCATTTAAAAACCATGCACCAGAATCAACTTCTTTCAACTCAGTAATACATTTGGGATGTGTACCTATAGTTTAAAGCAGAAAAACAGGAACTTTTGAAATTTTCATTTTTTGGACAAAACCCCCGGGGGTTAGAATTTTTTTCATGTGAATGTGAAAAGTTTTTCTGGTCCCATTTAAAAACCATGCACCAGAATCAACTTCTTTCAACTCAGTAATACATTTGGGATGTGTAGCTATAGTTTAAGGCAGAAAAACAGGATCTTTTGAAATTTTCATTTTTTGGACAAAACCCCCGGGGGTTAGAAATTTTGTCATGTGAATGTGAAAAGTTTTTCTGGTCCCATTTAAAAACCATGCACCAGAATCAACTTCTTTCAACTCAGTAATACATTTGGGATGTGTAGCTATAGTGTACGGCAGAAAAACAGGAACTTTTGAAATTTTCATTTTTTGGACAAAACACCCGGGGCTTAGAATTTTTTTCATGTGAATGTGAAAAGTTTTTCTGGTCCCATTTAAAAACCATGCACCAGAATCAACTTCTTTCAACTCAGTAATACATTTCGGATGTCTACCTATAGTTTAAAGCAGAAAAACAGGAACTTTTGAAATTTTCATTTTTTGGACAAAACCCCCGGGGGTTAGAAATTTTTTCATGTGAATGTGAAAAGTTTTTCTGGTCCCATTTAAAAACCATGCACCAGAATCAACTTCTTTCAACTCAGTAATACATTTGG
Organism: Crinia signifera; assembly: GCF_055691185.1. Classification (NCBI taxonomy): domain Eukaryota; kingdom Metazoa; phylum Chordata; class Amphibia; order Anura; family Myobatrachidae; genus Crinia; species Crinia signifera. Next base: position 22,991,873 of record NC_139222.1, on the reverse strand, counting down.
GATGTGTACCTATAGTTTAAAGCAGAAAAACAGGAACTTTTGAAATTTTCATTTTTTGGACAAAACCCCCGGGGGTTAGAATTTATTTCATGTGAATGTGAAAAGTTTTTCTGGTCCCATTTTAAAACCATGCACCAGAATCAACTTCTTTCAACTCAGTAATACATTTCGGATGTCTACCTATAGTTTAAAGCAGAAAAACAGGAACTTTTGAAATTTTCATTTTTTGGACAAAACCCCCGGGGGTTAGAAATTTTTTCATGTGAATGTGAAAAGTTTTTCTGGTCCCATTTAAAAACCATGCACCAGAATCAACTTCTTTCAACTCAGTAATACATTTGGGATGTGTAGCTATAGTTTAAGGCAGAAAAACAGGAACTTTTGAAATTTTCATTTTTTGGACAAAACACCCGGGGCTTAGAATTTTTTTCATGTGAATGTGAAAAGTTTTTCTGGTCCCATTTAAAAACCATGCACCAGAATCAACTTCTTTCAACTCAGTAATACATTTCGGATGTCTACCTATAGTTTAAAGCAGAAAAACAGGATCTTTTGAAATTTTCATTTTTTGGACAAAACCCCCGGGGGTTAGAAATTTTTTCATGTGAATGTGAAAAGTTTTTCTGGTCCCATTTAAAAACCATGCACCAGAATCAACTTCTTTCAACTCAGTAATACATTTCGGATGTCTACCTATAGTTTAAAGCAGAAAAACAGGAACTTTTGAAATATATTAATTTTTTGGACAAAACCCCCGGGGGTTAGAATTTTTTTCATGTGAATGTGAAAAGTTTTTCTGGTCCCATTTAAAAACCATGCACCAGAATCAACTTCTTTCAACTCAGTAATACATTTGGGATGTGTACCTATAGTTTAAAGCAGAAAAACAGGAACTTTTGAAATTTTCATTTTTTGGACAAAACCCCTGGGGGTTAGAAATTTTTTCATGTGAATGTGAAAAGTTTTTCTGGTCCCATTTAAAAACCATGCACCAGAATCAACTTCTTTCAACTCAGTAATACATTTGGGATGTGTAGCTATAGTTTAAGGCAGAAAAACAGGAACTTTTGAAATTTTCATTTTTTTGGACAAAACCCCCGGGGGTTAGAATTTTTTTCATGTGAATGTGAAAAGTTTTTCTGGTCCCATTTAAAAACCATGCACCAGAATCAACTTCTTTCAACTCAGTAATACATTTCGGATGTCTACCTATAGTTTAAAGCAGAAAAACAGGAACTTTTGAAATTTTCATTTTTTGGACAAAACCCCCGGGGGTTAGAATTTTTTTCATGTGAATGTGAAAAGTTTTTCTGGTCCCATTTAAAAACCATGCACCAGAATCAACTTCTTTCAACTCAGTAATACATTTCGGATGTGTACCTATAGTTTAAAGCAGAAAAACAGGAACTTTTGAAATTTTCATTTTTTGGACAAAACCCCCGGGGGTTAGAATTTTTTTCATGTGAATGTGAAAAGTTTTTCTGGTCCCATTTAAAAACCATGCACCAAAATCAACTTCTTTCTACTCAGTAATACATTTCGGATGTCTACCTATAGTTTAAAGCAGAAAAACAGGATCTTTTGAAATTTTCATTTTTTGGACAAAACCCCCGGGGGTTAGAAATTTTGTCATGTGAATGTGAAAAGTTTTTCTGGTCCCATTTAAAAACCATGCACCAGAATCAACTTCTTTCAACTCAGTAATACATTTGGGATGTGTAGCTATGGTGTAAGGCAGAAAAACAGGAACTTTTGAAATTTTCATTTTTTGGACAAAACACCCGGGGCTTAGAATTTTTTTCATGTGAATGTGAAAAGTTTTTCTGGTCCCATTTAAAAACCATGCACCAGAATCAACTTCTTTCAACTCAGTAATAAATTTCGAATGTCTACCTATAGTTTAAAGCAGAAAAACAGGAACTTTTGAAATTTTCATTTTTTGGACAAAACCCCCGGGGGTTAGAAATTTTTTCATGTGAATGTGAAAAGTTTTTCTGGTCCCATTTAAAAACCATGCACCAGAATCAACTTCTTTCAACTCAGTAATACATTTGGGATGTGTAGCTATAGTTTAAGGCAGAAAAACAGGAACTTTTGAAATTTTCATTTTTTGGACAAAACCCCCGGGGGTTAGAATATTTTTCATGTGAATGTGAAAAGTTTTTCTGGTCCCATTTAAAAACCATGCACCAGAATCAACTTCTTTCTACTCAGTAATACATTTCGGATGTCTACCTATAGTTTAAAGCAGAAAAACAGGATCTTTTGAAATTTTCATTTTTTGGACAAAACCCCCGGGGGTTAGAAATTTTGTCATGTGAATGTGAAAAGTTTTTCTGGTCCCATTTAAAAACCATGCACCAGAATCAACTTCTTTCAACTCAGTAATACATTTGGGATGTGTAGCTATAGTGTACGGCAGAAAAACAGGAACTTTTGAAATTTTCATTTTTTGGACAAAACACCCGGGGCTTAGAATTTTTTTCATGTGAATGTGAAAAGTTTTTCTGGTCCCATTTAAAAACCATGCACCAGAATCAACTTCTTTCAACTCAGTAATACATTTGGGATGTGTACCTATAGTTTAAAGCAGAAAAACAGGAACTTTTGAAATTTTCATTTTTTGGACAAAACCCCCGGGGGTTAGAAATTTTTTCATGTGAATGTGAAAAGTTTTTCTGGTCCCATTTAAAAACCATGCACCAGAATCAACTTCTTTCAACTCAGTAATACATTTCGGATGTCTACCTATAGTTTAAAGCAGAAAAACAGGAACTTTTGAAATTTTCATTTTTTGGACAAAACCCCCGGGGGTTAGAATATTTTTCATGTGAATGTGAAAAGTTTTTCTGGTCCCATTTAAAAACCATGCACCAGAATCAACTTCTTTCTACTCAGTAATACATTTCGGATGTCTACCTATAGTTTAAAGCAGAAAAACAGGATCTTTTGAAATTTTCATTTTTTGGACAAAACCCCCGGGGGTTAGAAATTTTGTCATGTGAATGTGAAAAGTTTTTCTGGTCCCATTTAAAAACCATGCACCAGAATCAACTTCTTTCAACTCAGTAATACATTTGGGATGTGTAGCTATAGTTTAAGGCAGAAAAACAGGAACTTTTGAAATTTTCATTTTTTTGGACAAAACACCCGGGGCTTAGAATTTTTTTCATGTGAATGTGAAAAAAATTTCTGGTCCCATTTAAAAACCATGCACCAGAATCATCTTCTTTCAACTCAGTAATACATTTCGGATGTCTACCTATAGTTTAAAGCAGAAAAACAGGAACTTTTGAAATTTTCATTTTTTGGAAAAAACCCCCGGGGGTTAGAAATTTTTTCATGTGAATGTGAAAAGTTTTTCTGGTCCCATTTAAAAACCATGCACCAGAATCAACTTCTTTCTACTCAGTAATACATTTCGGATGTGTAGCTATAGTTTAAAGCAAAAAAAAACAGGAACTTTTGAAATTTTCATTTTTTGGACAAAACCCCCGGGGGTTAGAATTTTTTTCATGTGAATGTGAAAAGTTTTTCTGGTCCCATTTAAAAACCATGCACCAGAATCAACTTCTTTCAACTCAGTAATACATTTGGGATGTGTACCTATAGTTTAAAGCAGAAAAACAGGAACTTTTGAAATTTTCATTTTTTGGACAAAACCCCCGGGGGTTAGAATTTTTTTCATGTGAATGTGAAAAGTTTTTCTGGTCCCATTTAAAAACCATGCACCAGAATCAACTTCTTTCAACTCAGTAATACATTTGGGATGTGTAGCTATAGTTTAAGGCAGAAAAACAGGATCTTTTGAAATTTTCATTTTTTGGACAAAACCCCCGGGGGTTAGAAATTTTGTCATGTGAATGTGAAAAGTTTTTCTGGTCCCATTTAAAAACCATGCACCAGAATCAACTTCTTTCAACTCAGTAATACATTTGGGATGTGTAGCTATAGTGTACGGCAGAAAAACAGGAACTTTTGAAATTTTCATTTTTTGGACAAAACACCCGGGGCTTAGAATTTTTTTCATGTGAATGTGAAAAGTTTTTCTGGTCCCATTTAAAAACCATGCACCAGAATCAACTTCTTTCAACTCAGTAATACATTTCGGATGTCTACCTATAGTTTAAAGCAGAAAAACAGGAACTTTTGAAATTTTCATTTTTTGGACAAAACCCCCGGGGGTTAGAAATTTTTTCATGTGAATGTGAAAAGTTTTTCTGGTCCCATTTAAAAACCATGCACCAGAATCAACTTCTTTCAACTCAGTAATACATTTGGGATGTGTACCTATAGTTTAAAGCAGAAAAACAGGAACTTTTGAAATTTTCATTTTTTGGACAAAACCCCCGGGGGTTAGAATTTATTTCATGTGAATGTGAAAAGTTTTTCTGGTCCCATTTTAAAACCATGCACCAGAATCAACTTCTTTCAACTCAGTAATACATTTAGGATGTCTACCTATAGTTTAAAGCAGAAAAACAGGAACTTTTGAAATTTTCATTTTTTGGACAAAACCCCCGGGGGTTAGAAATTTTTTCATGTGAATGTGAAAAGTTTTTCTGGTCCCATTTAAAAACCATGCACCAGAATCAACTTCTTTCAACTCAGTAATACATTTGGGATGTGTAGCTATAGTTTAAGGCAGAAAAACAGGAACTTTTGAAATTTTCATTTTTTGGACAAAACACCCGGGGCTTAGAATTTTTTTCATGTGAATGTGAAAAGTTTTTCTGGTCCCATTTAAAAACCATGCACCAGAATCAACTTCTTTCAACTCAGTAATACATTTCGGATGTCTACCTATAGTTTAAAGCAGAAAAACAGGATCTTTTGAAATTTTCATTTTTTGGACAAAACCCCCGGGGGTTAGAAATTTTTTCATGTGAATGTGAAAAGTTTTTCTGGTCCCATTTAAAAACCATGCACCAGAATCAACTTCTTTCAACTCAGTAATACATTTCGGATGTCTACCTATAGTTTAAAGCAGAAAAACAGGAACTTTTGAAATATATTAATTTTTTGGACAAAACCCCCGGGGGTTAGAATTTTTTTCATGTGAATGTGAAAAGTTTTTCTGGTCCCATTTAAAAACCATGCACCAGAATCAACTTCTTTCAACTCAGTAATACATTTGGGATGTGTACCTATAGTTTAAAGCAGAAAAACAGGAACTTTTGAAATTTTCATTTTTTGGACAAAACCCCTGGGGGTTAGAAATTTTTTCATGTGAATGTGAAAAGTTTTTCTGGTCCCATTTAAAAACCATGCACCAGAATCAACTTCTTTCAACTCAGTAATACATTTGGGATGTGTAGCTATAGTTTAAGGCAGAAAAACAGGAACTTTTGAAATTTTCATTTTTTTGGACAAAACCCCCGGGGGTTAGAATTTTTTTCATGTGAATGTGAAAAGTTTTTCTGGTCCCATTTAAAAACCATGCACCAGAATCAACTTCTTTCAACTCAGTAATACATTTCGGATGTCTACCTATAGTTTAAAGCAGAAAAACAGGAACTTTTGAAATTTTCATTTTTTGGACAAAACCCCCGGGGGTTAGAATTTTTTTCATGTGAATGTGAAAAGTTTTTCTGGTCCCATTTAAAAACCATGCACCAGAATCAACTTCTTTCAACTCAGTAATACATTTCGGATGTGTACCTATAGTTTAAAGCAGAAAAACAGGAACTTTTGAAATTTTCATTTTTTGGACAAAACCCCCGGGGGTTAGAATTTTTTTCATGTGAATGTGAAAAGTTTTTCTGGTCCCATTTAAAAACCATGCACCAAAATCAACTTCTTTCTACTCAGTAATACATTTCGGATGTCTACCTATAGTTTAAAGCAGAAAAACAGGATCTTTTGAAATTTTCATTTTTTGGACAAAACCCCCGGGGGTTAGAAATTTTGTCATGTGAATGTGAAAAGTTTTTCTGGTCCCATTTAAAAACCATGCACCAGAATCAACTTCTTTCAACTCAGTAATACATTTGGGATGTGTAGCTATGGTGTAAGGCAGAAAAACAGGAACTTTTGAAATTTTCATTTTTTGGACAAAACACCCGGGGCTTAGAATTTTTTTCATGTGAATGTGAAAAGTTTTTCTGGTCCCATTTAAAAACCATGCACCAGAATCAACTTCTTTCAACTCAGTAATAAATTTCGAATGTCTACCTATAGTTTAAAGCAGAAAAACAGGAACTTTTGAAATTTTCATTTTTTGGACAAAACACCCGGGGGTTAGAAATTTTTTCATGTGAATGTGAAAAGTTTTTCTGGTCCCATTTAAAAACCATGCACCAGAATCAACTTCTTTCAACTCAGTAATACATTTCGGATGTCTACCTATAGTTTAAAGCAGAAAAACAGGAACTTTTGAAATTTTCATTTTTTGGACAAAACCCCCGGGGGTTAGAAATTTTTTCATGTGAATGTGAAAAGTTTTTCTGGTCCCATTTAAAAACCATGCACCAGAATCAACTTCTTTCAACTCAGTAATACATTTCGGATGTGTACCTATAGTTTAAAGCAGAAAAACAGGAACTTTTGAAATTTTCATTTTTTGGACAAAACCCCCGGGGGTTAGAATTTTTTTCATGTGAATGTGAAAAGTTTTTCTGGTCCCATTTAAAAACCATGCACCAGAATCAACTTCTTTCAACTCAGTAATACATTTGGGATGTGTAGCTATAGTGTAAGGCAGAAAAACAGGAACTTTTGAAATTTTCATTTTTTGGACAAAACACCCGGGGCTTAGAATTTTTTTCATGTGAATGTGAAAAGTTTTTCTGGTCCCATTTAAAAACCATGCACCAGAATCAACTTCTTTCAACTCAGTAATATATTTCGAATGTCTACCTATAGTTTAAAGCAGAAAAACAGGAACTTTTGAAATTTTCATTTTTTGGACAAAACACCCGGGGCTTAGAATTTTTTTTTATGTGAATGTGAACAGTTTTTCTGGTCCCATTTAAAAACCATGCACCAGAATCAACTTCTTTCAACTCAGTAATACATTTCGGATGTCTACCTATAGTTTAAAGCAGAAAAACAGGAACTTTTGAAATTTTCATTTTTTGGACAAAACCCCCGGGGGTTAGAATTTTTTTCATGTGAATGTGAAAAGTTTTTCTGGTCCCATTTAAAAACCATGCACCAGAATCAACTTCTTTCAACTCAGTAATACATTTGGGATGTGTACCTATAGTTTAAAGCAGAAAAACAGGAACTTTTGAAATTTTCATTTTTTGGACAAAACCCCCGGGGGTTAGAATTTTTTTCATGTGAATGTGAAAAGTTTTTCTGGTCCCATTTAAAAACCATGCACCAGAATCAACTTCTTTCAACTCAGTAATACATTTGGGATGTGTACCTATAGTTTAAAGCAGAAAAACAGGAACTTTTGAAATTTTCATTTTTTGGACAAAACCCCCGGGGGTTAGAAATTTTTTCATGTGAATGTGAAAAGTTTTTCTGGTCCCATTTAAAAACCATGCACCAGAATCAACTTCTTTCAACTCAGTAATACATTTGGGATGTGTAGCTATAGTTTAAGGCAGAAAAACAGGAACTTTTGAAATTTTCATTTTTTGGACAAAACCCCCGGGGGTTAGAATTTTTTTCATGTGAATGTGAAAAGTTTTTCTGGTCCCATTTAAAAACCATGCACCAGAATCAACTTCTTTCAACTCAGTAATACATTTCGGATGTGTACCTATAGTTTAAAGCAGAAAAACAGGAACTTTTGAAATTTTCATTTTTTGGACAAAACCCCCGGGGGTTAGAATTTTTTTCATGTGAATGTGAAAAGTTTTTCTGGTCCCATTTAAAAACCATGCACCAGAATCAACTTCTTTCAACTCAGTAATACATTTGGGATGTGTACCTATAGTTTAAAGCAGAAAAACAGGAACTTTTGAAACTTTCATTTTTTGGACAAAACCCCCGGGGGTTAGAATTTTTTTCATGTGAATGTGAAATGTTTTTCTGGTCCCATTTAAAAACCATGCACCAGAATCAACTTCTTTCAACTCAGTAATACATTTGGGATGTGTAGCTATAGTTTAAGGCAGAAAAACAGGAACTTTTGAAATTTTCATTTTTTTGGACAAAACCCCCGGGGGTTAGAATTTTTTTCATGTGAATGTGAAAAGTTTTTCTGGTCCCATTTAAAAACCATGCACCAGAATCAACTTCTTTCAACTCAGTAATACATTTCGGATGTGTACCTATAGTTTAAAGCAGAAAAACAGGAACTTTTGAAATTTTCATTTTTTGGACAAAACCCCCGGGGGTTAGAATTTTTTTCATGTGAATGTGAAAAGTTTTTCTGGTCCCATTTAAAAACCATGCACCAAAATCAACTTCTTTCTACTCAGTAATACATTTCGGATGTCTACCTATAGTTTAAAGCAGAAAAACAGGATCTTTTGAAATTTTCATTTTTTGGACAAAACCCCCGGGGGTTAGAAATTTTGTCATGTGAATGTGAAAAGTTTTTCTGGTCCCATTTAAAAACCATGCACCAGAATCAACTTCTTTCAACTCAGTAATACATTTGGGATGTGTAGCTATAGTGTAAGGCAGAAAAACAGGAACTTTTGAAATTTTCATTTTTTGGACAAAACACCCGGGGCTTAGAATTTTTTTCATGTGAATGTGAAAAGTTTTTCTGGTCCCATTTAAAAACCATGCACCAGAATCAACTTCTTTCAACTCAGTAATATATTTCGAATGTCTACCTATAGTTTAAAGCAGAAAAACAGGAACTTTTGAAATTTTCATTTTTTGGACAAAACACCCGGGGCTTAGAATTTTTTTCATGTGAATGTGAAAAGTTTTTCTGGTCCCATTTAAAAACCATGCACCAGAATCAACTTCTTTCAACTCAGTAATACATTTCGGATGTCTACCTATAGTTTAAAGCAGAAAAACAGGAACTTTTGAAATTTTCATTTTTTGGACAAAACCCCCGGGGGTTAGAAATTTTTTCATGTGAATGTGAAAAGTTTTTCTGGTCCCATTTAAAAACCATGCACCAGAATCAACTTCTTTCAACTCAGTAATACATTTCGGATGTCTACCTATAGTTTAAAGCAGAAAAACAGGATCTTTTGAAATTTTCATTTTATGGACAAAACCCCCGGGGGTTAGAAATTTTTTCATGTGAATGTGAAAAGTTTTTCTGGTCCCATTTAAAAACCATGCACCAGAATCAACTTCTTTCAACTCAGTAATACATTTCGGATGTCTACCTATAGTTTAAAGCAGAAAAACAGGAACTTTTGAAATTTTCATTTTTTGGACAAAACCCCCGGGGGTTAGAATTTTTTTCATGTGAATGTGAAAAGTTTTTCTGGTCCCATTTAAAAACCATGCACCAGAATCAACTTCTTTCAACTCAGTAATACATTTCGGATGTGTACCTATAGTTTAAAGCAGAAAAACAGGAACTTTTGAAATTTTCATTTTTTGGACAAAACCCCCGGGGGTTAGAATTTTTTTCATGTGAATGTGAAAAGTTTTTCTGGTCCCATTTAAAAACCATGCACCAGAATCAACTTCTTTCAACTCAGTAATACATTTGGGATGTGTACCTATAGTTTAAAGCAGAAAAACAGGAACTTTTGAAATTTTCATTTTTTGGACAAAACCCCCGGGGGTTAGAAATTTTTTCATGTGAATGTGAAAAGTTTTTCTGGTCCCATTTAAAAACCATGCACCAGAATCAACTTCTTTCAACTCAGTAATACATTTGGGATGTGTAGCTATAGTTTAAGGCAGAAAAACAGGAACTTTTGAAATTTTCATTTTTTGGACAAAACCCCCGGGGGTTAGAATTTTTTTCATGTGAATGTGAAAAGTTTTTCTGGTCCCATTTAAAAACCATGCACCAGAATCAACTTCTTTCAACTCAGTAATACATTTGGGATGTGTACCTATAGTTTAAAGCAGAAAAACAGGATCTTTTGAAATTTTCATTTTATGGACAAAACCCCCGGGGGTTAGAAATTTTTTCATGTGAATGTGAAAAGTTTTTCTGGTCCCATTTAAAAACCATGCACCAGAATCAACTTCTTTCAACTCAGTAATACATTTCGGATGTCTACCTATAGTTTAAAGCAGAAAAACAGGAACTTTTGAAATTTTCATTTTTTGGACAAAACCCCCGGGGGTTAGAATTTTTTTCATGTGAATGTGAAAAGTTTTTCTGGTCCCATTTAAAAACCATGCACCAGAATCAACTTCTTTCAACTCAGTAATACATTTCGGATGTGTACCTATAGTTTAAAGCAGAAAAACAGGAACTTTTGAAATTTTCATTTTTTGGACAAAACCCCCGGGGGTTAGAATTTTTTTCATGTGAATGTGAAAAGTTTTTCTGGTCCCATTTAAAAACCATGCACCAGAATCAACTTCTTTCAACTCAGTAATACATTTGGGATGTGTACCTATAGTTTAAAGCAGAAAAACAGGAACTTTTGAAATTTTCATTTTTTGGACAAAACCCCCGGGGGTTAGAAATTTTTTCATGTGAATGTGAAAAGTTTTTCTGGTCCCATTTAAAAACCATGCACCAGAATCAACTTCTTTCAACTCAGTAATACATTTGGGATGTGTAGCTATAGTTTAAGGCAGAAAAACAGGAACTTTTGAAATTTTCATTTTTTGGACAAAACCCCCGGGGGTTAGAATATTTTTCATGTGAATGTGAAAAGTTTTTCTGGTCCCATTTAAAAACCATGCACCAGAATCAACTTCTTTCTACTCAGTAATACATTTCGGATGTCTACCTATAGTTTAAAGCAGAAAAACAGGATCTTTTGAAATTTTCATTTTTTGGACAAAACCCCCGGGGGTTAGAAATTTTGTCATGTGAATGTGAAAAGTTTTTCTGGTCCCATTTAAAAACCATGCACCAGAATCAACTTCTTTCAACTCAGTAATACATTTGGGATGTGTAGCTATAGTGTACGGCAGAAAAACAGGAACTTTTGAAATTTTCATTTTTTGGACAAAACACCCGGGGCTTAGAATTTTTTTCATGTGAATGTGAAAAGTTTTTCTGGTCCCATTTAAAAACCATGCACCAGAATCAACTTCTTTCAACTCAGTAATACATTTCGGATGTCTACCTATAGTTTAAAGCAGAAAAACAGGAACTTTTGAAATTTTCATTTTTTGGACAAAACCCCTGGGGGTTAGAAATTTTTTCATGTGAATGTGAAAAGTTTTTCTGGTCCCATTTAAAAACCATGCACCAGAATCAACTTCTTTCAACTCAGTAATACATTTCGGATGTCTACCTATAGTTTAAAGCAGAAAAACAGGAACTTTTGAAATTTTCATTTTTTGGACAAAACCCCCGGGGGTTAGAATATTTTTCATGTGAATGTGAAAAGTTTTTCTGGTCCCATTTAAAAACCATGCACCAGAATCAACTTCTTTCTACTCAGTAATACATTTCGGATGTCTACCTATAGTTTAAAGCAGAAAAACAGGATCTTTTGAAATTTTCATTTTTTGGACAAAACCCCCGGGGGTTAGAAATTTTGTCATGTGAATGTGAAAAGTTTTTCTGGTCCCATTTAAAAACCATGCACCAGAATCAACTTCTTTCAACTCAGTAATACATTTGGGATGTGTAGCTATAGTTTAAGGCAGAAAAACAGGAACTTTTGAAATTTTCATTTTTTTGGACAAAACACCCGGGGCTTAGAATTTTTTTCATGTGAATGTGAAAAAAATTTCTGGTCCCATTTAAAAACCATGCACCAGAATCATCTTCTTTCAACTCAGTAATACATTTCGGATGTCTACCTATAGTTTAAAGCAGAAAAACAGGAACTTTTGAAATTTTCATTTTTTGGAAAAAACCCCTGGGGGTTAGAATTTTTTTCATGTGAATGTGAAAAGTTTTTCTGGTCCCATTTAAAAACCATGCACCAGAATCAACTTCTTTCTACTCAGTAATACATTTCGGATGTGTAGCTATAGTTTAAAGCAAAAAAAAACAGGAACTTTTGAAATTTTCATTTTTTGGACAAAACCCCCGGGGGTTAGAATTTTTTTCATGTGAATGTGAAAAGTTTTTCTGGTCCCATTTAAAAACCATGCACCAGAATCAACTTCTTTCAACTCAGTAATACATTTGGGATGTGTAGCTATAGTTTAAGGCAGAAAAACAGGATCTTTTGAAATTTTCATTTTTTGGACAAAACCCCCGGGGGTTAGAAATTTTGTCATGTGAATGTGAAAAGTTTTTCTGGTCCCATTTAAAAACCATGCACCAGAATCAACTTCTTTCAACTCAGTAATACATTTGGGATGTGTAGCTATAGTGTACGGCAGAAAAACAGGAACTTTTGAAATTTTCATTTTTTGGACAAAACACCCGGGGCTTAGAATTTTTTTCATGTGAATGTGAAAAGTTTTTCTGGTCCCATTTAAAAACCATGCACCAGAATCAACTTCTTTCAACTCAGTAATACATTTCGGATGTCTACCTATAGTTTAAAGCAGAAAAACAGGAACTTTTGAAATTTTCATTTTTTGGACAAAACCCCCGGGGGTTAGAAATTTTTTCATGTGAATGTGAAAAGTTTTTCTGGTCCCATTTAAAAACCATGCACCAGAATCAACTTCTTTCAACTCAGTAATACATTTGGGATGTGTACCTATAGTTTAAAGCAGAAAAACAGGAACTTTTGAAATTTTCATTTTTTGGACAAAACCCCCGGGGGTTAGAATTTATTTCATGTGAATGTGAAAAGTTTTTCTGGTCCCATTTTAAAACCATGCACCAGAATCAACTTCTTTCAACTCAGTAATACATTTCGGATGTCTACCTATAGTTTAAAGCAGAAAAACAGGAACTTTTGAAATTTTCATTTTTTGGACAAAACCCCCGGGGGTTAGAAATTTTTTCATGTGAATGTGAAAAGTTTTTCTGGTCCCATTTAAAAACCATGCACCAGAATCAACTTCTTTCAACTCAGTAATACATTTGGGATGTGTAGCTATAGTTTAAGGCAGAAAAACAGGAACTTTTGAAATTTTCATTTTTTGGACAAAACACCCGGGGCTTAGAATTTTTTTCATGTGAATGTGAAAAGTTTTTCTGGTCCCATTTAAAAACCATGCACCAGAATCAACTTCTTTCAACTCAGTAATACATTTCGGATGTCTACCTATAGTTTAAAGCAGAAAAACAGGATCTTTTGAAATTTTCATTTTTTGGACAAAACCCCCGGGGGTTAGAAATTTTTTCATGTGAATGTGAAAAGTTTTTCTGGTCCCATTTAAAAACCATGCACCAGAATCAACTTCTTTCAACTCAGTAATACATTTCGGATGTCTACCTATAGTTTAAAGCAGAAAAACAGGAACTTTTGAAATATATTAATTTTTTGGACAAAACCCCCGGGGGTTAGAATTTTTTTCATGTGAATGTGAAAAGTTTTTCTGGTCCCATTTAAAAACCATGCACCAGAATCAACTTCTTTCAACTCAGTAATACATTTGGGATGTGTACCTATAGTTTAAAGCAGAAAAACAGGAACTTTTGAAATTTTCATTTTTTGGACAAAACCCCCGGGGGTTAGAAATTTTTTCATGTGAATGTGAAAAGTTTTTCTGGTCCCATTTAAAAACCATGCACCAGAATCAACTTCTTTCAACTCAGTAATACATTTGGGATGTGTAGCTATAGTTTAAGGCAGAAAAACAGGAACTTTTGAAATTTTCATTTTTTTGGACAAAACCCCCGGGGGTTAGAATTTTTTTCATGTGAATGTGAAAAGTTTTTCTGGTCCCATTTAAAAACCATGCACCAGAATCAACTTCTTTCAACTCAGTAATACATTTCGGATGTCTACCTATAGTTTAAAGCAGAAAAACAGGAACTTTTGAAATTTTCATTTTTTGGACAAAACCCCCGGGGGTTAGAATTTTTTTCATGTGAATGTGAAAAGTTTTTCTGGTCCCATTTAAAAACCATGCACCAGAATCAACTTCTTTCAACTCAGTAATACATTTCGGATGTCTACCTATAGTTTAAAGCAGAAAAACAGGAACTTTTGAAATATATTAATTTTTTGGACAAAACCCCCGGGGGTTAGAATTTTTTTCATGTGAATGTGAAAAGTTTTTCTGGTCCCATTTAAAAACCATGCACCAGAATCAACTTCTTTCAACTCAGTAATACATTTGGGATGTGTACCTATAGTTTAAAGCAGAAAAACAGGAACTTTTGAAATTTTCATTTTTTGGACAAAACCCCCGGGGGTTAGAAATTTTTTCATGTGAATGTGAAAAGTTTTTCTGGTCCCATTTAAAAACCATGCACCAGAATCAACTTCTTTCAACTCAGTAATACATTTGGGATGTGTAGCTATAGTTTAAGGCAGAAAAACAGGAACTTTTGAAATTTTCATTTTTTTGGACAAAACCCCCGGGGGTTAGAATTTTTTTCATGTGAATGTGAAAAGTTTTTCTGGTCCCATTTAAAAACCATGCACCAGAATCAACTTCTTTCAACTCAGTAATACATTTCGGATGTCTACCTATAGTTTAAAGCAGAAAAACAGGAACTTTTGAAATTTTCATTTTTTGGACAAAACCCCCGGGGGTTAGAATTTTTTTCATGTGAATGTGAAAAGTTTTTCTGGTCCCATTTAAAAACCATGCACCAGAATCAACTTCTTTCAACTCAGTAATACATTTCGGATGTGTACCTATAGTTTAAAGCAGAAAAACAGGAACTTTTGAAATTTTCATTTTTTGGACAAAACCCCGGGGGTTAGAATTTTTTTCATGTGAATGTGAAAAGTTTTTCTGGTCCCATTTAAAAACCATGCACCAAAATCAACTTCTTTCTACTCAGTAATACATTTCGGATGTCTACCTATAGTTTAAAGCAGAAAAACAGGATCTTTTGAAATTTTCATTTTTTGGACAAAACCCCCGGGGGTTAGAAATTTTGTCATGTGAATGTGAAAAGTTTTTCTGGTCCCATTTAAAAACCATGCACCAGAATCAACTTCTTTCAACTCAGTAATACATTTGGGATGTGTAGCTATAGTGTAAGGCAGAAAAACAGGAACTTTTGAAATTTTCATTTTTTGGACAAAACACCCGGGGCTTAGAATTTTTTTCATGTGAATGTGAAAAGTTTTTCTGGTCCCATTTAAAAACCATGCACCAGAATCAACTTCTTTCAACTCAGTAATATATTTCGAATGTCTACCTATAGTTTAAAGCAGAAAAACAGGAACTTTTGAAATTTTCATTTTTTGGACAAAACACCCGGGGCTTAGAATTTTTTTCATGTGAATGTGAAAAGTTTTTCTGGTCCCATTTAAAAACCATGCACCAGAATCAACTTCTTTCAACTCAGTAATACATTTCGGATGTCTACCTATAGTTTAAAGCAGAAAAACAGGAACTTTTGAAATTTTCATTTTTTGGACAAAACCCCCGGGGGTTAGAATTTTTTTCATGTGAATGTGAAAAGTTTTTCTGGTCCCATTTAAAAACCATGCACCAGAATCAACTTCTTTCAACTCAGTAATACATTTCGGATGTCTACCTATAGTTTAAAGCAGAAAAACAGGATCTTTTGAAATTTTCATTTTATGGACAAAACCCCCGGGGGTTAGAAATTTTTTCATGTGAATGTGAAAAGTTTTTCTGGTCCCATTTAAAAACCATGCACCAGAATCAACTTCTTTCAACTCAGTAATACATTTGGGATGTGTACCTATAGTTTAAAGCAGAAAAACAGGAACTTTTGAAATTTTCATTTTTTGGACAAAACCCCCGGGGGTTTGAATTTTTTTCATGTGAATGTGAAAAGTTTTTCTGGTCCCATTTAAAAACCATGCACCAGAATCAACTTCTTTCTACTCAGTAATACATTTCGGATGTCTACCTATAGTTTAAAGCAGAAAAACAGGATCTTTTGAAATTTTCATTTTTTGGACAAAACCCCCGGGGGTTAGAAATTTTTTCATGTGAATGTGAAAAGTTTTTCTGGTCCCATTTAAAAACCATGCACCAGAATCAACTTCTTTCAACTCAGTAATACATTTGGGATGTGTACCTATAGTTTAAAGCAGAAAAACAGGAACTTTTGAAATTTTCATTTTTTGGACAAAACCCCCGGGGGTTAGAATATTTTTCATGTGAATGTGAAAAGTTTTTCTGGTCCCATTTAAAAACCATGCACCAGAATCAACTTCTTTCTACTCAGTAATACATTTCGGATGTCTACCTATAGTTTAAAGCAGAAAAACAGGATCTTTTGAAATTTTCATTTTTTGGACAAAACCCCCGGGGGTTAGAAATTTTGTCATGTGAATGTGAAAAGTTTTTCTGGTCCCATTTAAAAACCATGCACCAGAATCAACTTCTTTCAACTCAGTAATACATTTGGGATGTGTAGCTATAGTGTAAGGCAGAAAAACAGGAACTTTTGAAATTTTCATTTTTTGGACAAAACACCCGGGGCTTAGAATTTTTTTCATGTGAATGTGAAAAGTTTTTCTGGTCCCATTTAAAAACCATGCACCAGAATCAACTTCTTTCAAATCAGTAATACATTTCGGATGTCTACCTATAGTTTAAAGCAGAAAAACAGGAACTTTTGAAATTTTCATTTTTTGGACAAAACACCCGGGGCTTAGAATTTTTTTCATGTGAATGTGAAAAGTTTTTCTGGTCCCATTTAAAAACCATGCACCAGAATCAACTTCTTTCAACTCAGTAATACATTTCGGATGTCTACCTATAGTTTAAAGCAGAAAAACAGGAACTTTTGAAATTTTCATTTTTTGGACAAAACCCCCGGGGGTTAGAAATTTTTTCATGTGAATGTGAAAAGTTTTTCTGGTCCCATTTAAAAACCATGCACCATAATCAACTTCTTTCAACTCAGTAATACATTTGGGATGTGTGGCTATAGTTTAAAGCAAAAAAACAGGAACTTTTGAAATTTTCATTTTTTGGACAAAACCCCCGGGGGTTAGAATTTTTTTCATGTGAATGTGAAAAGTTTTTCTGGTCCCATTTAAAAACCATGCACCAGAATCAACTTCTTTCAACTCAGTAATACATTTGGGATGTGTACCTATAGTTTAAAGCAGAAAAACAGGAACTTTTGAAATTTTCATTTTTTGGACAAAACCCCCGGGGGTTAGAATTTTTTTCATGTGAATGTGAAAAGTTTTTCTGTTCCCATTTAAAAACCATGCACCAGAATCAACTTCTTTCAACTCAGTAATACATTTCGGATGTCTACCTATAGTTTAAAGCAGAAAAACAGGAACTTTTGAAATTTTCATTTTTTGGACAAAACCCCCGGGGGTTAGAATATTTTTCATGTGAATGTGAAAAGTTTTTCTGGTCCCATTTAAAAACCATGCACCAGAATCAACTTCTTTCTACTCAGTAATACATTTCGGATGTCTACCTATAGTTTAAAGCAGAAAAACAGGATCTTTTGAAATTTTCATTTTTTGGACAAAACCCCCGGGGGTTAGAAATTTTGTCATGTGAATGTGAAAAGTTTTTCTGGTCCCATTTAAAAACCATGCACCAGAATCAACTTCTTTCAACTCAGTAATACATTTGGGATGTGTAGCTATAGTGTAAGGCAGAAAAACAGGAACTTTTGAAATTTTCATTTTTTGGACAAAACACCCGGGGCTTAGAATTTTTTTCATGTGAATGTGAAAAGTTTTTCTGGTCCCATTTAAAAACCATGCACCAGAATCAACTTCTTTCAACTCAGTAATACATTTCGGATGTCTACCTATAGTTTAAAGCAGAAAAACAGGAACTTTTGAAATTTTCATTTTTTGGACAAAACACCCGGGGCTTAGAATTTTTTTCATGTGAATGTGAAAAGTTTTTCTGGTCCCATTTAAAAACCATGCACCAGAATCAACTTCTTTCAACTCAGTAATACATTTCGGATGTCTACCTATAGTTTAAAGCAGAAAAACAGGAACTTTTGAAATTTTCATTTTTTGGACAAAACCCCCGGGGGTTAGAAATTTTTTCATGTGAATGTGAAAAGTTTTTCTGGTCCCATTTAAAAACCATGCACCATAATCAACTTCTTTCAACTCAGTAATACATTTGGGATGTGTGGCTATAGTTTAAAGCAAAAAAACAGGAACTTTTGAAATTTTCATTTTTTGGACAAAACCCCCGGGGGTTAGAATTTTTTTCATGTGAATGTGAAAAGTTTTTCTGGTCCCATTTAAAAACCATGCACCAGAATCAACTTCTTTCAACTCAGTAATACATTTGGGATGTGTACCTATAGTTTAAAGCAGAAAAACAGGAACTTTTGAAATTTTCATATTTTGGACAAAACCCCCGGGGGTTAGAATTTTTTTCATGTGAATGTGAAAAGTTTTTCTGGTCCCATTTAAAAACCATGCACCAGAATCAACTTCTTTCAACTCAGTAATACATTTGGGATGTGTACCTATAGTTTAAAGCAGAAAAACAGGAACTTTTAAAACTTTCATTTTTTGGACAAAACCCCCGGGGGTTAGAAATTTTTTCATGTGAATGTGAAAAGTTTTTCTGGTCACATTTAAAAACCATGCACCAGAATCAACTTCTTTCAACTCAGTAATACATTTGGGATGTGTAGCTATAGTTTAAGGCAGAAAAACAGGAACTTTTGAAATTTTCATTTTTTGGACAAAACCCCCGGGGGTTAGAATTTTTTTCATGTGAATGTGAAAAGTTTTTCTGGTCCCATTTAAAAACCATGCACCAGAATCAACTTCTTTCAACTCAGTAATACATTTCGGATGTGTACCTATAGTTTAAAGCAGAAAAACAGGAACTTTTGAAATTTTCATTTTGTGGACAAAACCCCCGGGGGTTAGAATTTTTTTCATGTGAATGTGAAAAGTTTTTCTGGTCCCATTTAAAAACCATGCACCAGAATCAACTTCTTTCAACTCAGTAATACATTTGGGATGTGTACCTATAGTTTAAAGCAGAAAAACAGGAACTTTTGAAATTTTCATTTTTTGGACAAAACCCCCGGGGGTTAGAAATTTTTTCATGTGAATGTGAAAAGTTTTTCTGGTCCCATTTAAAAACCATGCACCAGAATCAACTTCTTTCAACTCAGTAATACATTTGGGATGTGTAGCTATAGTTTAAGGCAGAAAAACAGGAACTTTTGAAATTTTCATTTTTTGGACAAAACACCCGGGGCTTAGAATTTTTTTCATGTGAATGTGAAAAGTTTTTCTGGTCCCATTTAAAAACCATGCACCAGAATCAACTTCTTTCAACTCAGTAATACATTTGGGATGTGTACCTATAGTTTAAAGCAGAAAAACAGGAACTTTTGAAATTTTCATTTTTTGGACAAAACACCTGGGGCTTAGAATTTTTTTCATGTGAATGTGAAAAGTTTTTCTGGTCCCATTTAAAAACCATGCACCAGAATCAACATCTTTCAACTCAGTAATACATTTCGGATGTCTACCTATAGTTTAAAGCAGAAAAACAGGAACTTTTGAAATTTTCATTTTTTGGACAAAACCCCCGGGGGTTAGAATATTTTTCATGTGAATGTGAAAAGTTTTTCTGGTCCCATTTAAAAACCATGCACCAGAATCAACTTCTTTCTACTCAGTAATACATTTCGGATGTCTACCTATAGTTTAAAGCAGAAAAACAGGATCTTTTGAAATTTTCATTTTTTGGACAAAACCCCCGGGGGTTAGAAATTTTGTCATGTGAATGTGAAAAGTTTTTCTGGTGCCATTTAAAAACCATGCACCAGAATCAACTTCTTTCAACTCAGTAATACATTTGGGATGTGTAGCTATAGTGTAAGGCAGAAAAACAGGAACTTTTGAAATTTTCATTTTTTGGACAAAACACCCGGGGCTTAGAATTTTTTTCATGTGAATGTGAAAAGTTTTTCTGGTCCCATTTAAAAACCATGCACCAGAATCAACTTCTTTCAACTCAGTAATATATTTCGAATGTCTACCTATAGTTTAAAGCAGAAAAACAGGAACTTTTGAAATTTTCATTTTTTGGACAAAACACCCGGGGCTTAGAATTTTTTTTTTGTGAATGTGAACAGTTTTTCTGGTCCCATTTAAAAACCATGCACCAGAATCAACTTCTTTCAACTCAGTAATACATTTCGGATGTCTACCTATAGTTTAAAGCAGAAAAACAGGATCTTTTGAAATTTTCATTTTTTGGACAAAACCCCCGGGGGTTAGAAATTTTTTCATGTGAATGTGAAAAGTTTTTCTGGTCCCATTTAAAAACCATGCACCAGAATCAACTTCTTTCAACTCAGTAATACATTTGGGATGTGTACCTATAGTTTAAAGCAGAAAAACAGGAACTTTTGAAATTTTCATTTTTTGGACAAAACCCCCGGGGGTTAGAATTTTTTTCATGTGAATGTGAAAAGTTTTTCTGGTCCCATTTAAAAACCATGCACCAGAATCAACTTCTTTCAACTCAGTAATACATTTGGGATGTGTACCTATAGTTTAAAGCAGAAAAACAGGAACTTTTGAAATTTTCATTTTTTGGACAAAACCCCCGGGGGTTAGAAATTTTTTCATGTGAATGTGAAAAGTTTTTCTGGTCCCATTTAAAAACCATGCACCAGAATCAACTTCTTTCAACTCAGTAATACATTTGGGATGTGTAGCTATAGTTTAAGGCAGAAAAACAGGAACTTTTGAAATTTTCATTTTTTGGACAAAACCCCCGGGGGTTAGAATTTTTTTCATGTGAATGTGAAAAGTTTTTCTGGTCCCATTTAAAAACCATGCACCAGAATCAACTTCTTTCAACTCAGTAATACATTTCGGATGTGTACCTATAGTTTAAAGCAGAAAAACAGGAACTTTTGAAATTTTCATTTTTTGGACAAAACCCCCGGGGGTTAGAATTTTTTTCATGTGAATGTGAAAAGTTTTTCTGGTCCCATTTAAAAACCATGCACCAGAATCAACTTCTTTCAACTCAGTAATACATTTGGGATGTGTACCTATAGTTTAAAGCAGAAAAACAGGAACTTTTGAAACTTTCATTTTTTGGACAAAACCCCCGGGGGTTAGAAATTTTTTCATGTGAATGTGAAAAGTTTTTCTGGTCCCATTTAAAAACCATGCACCAGAATCAACTTCTTTCAACTCAGTAATACATTTCGGATGTGTACCTATAGTTTAAAGCAGAAAAACAGGAACTTTTGAAATTTTCATTTTTTGGACAAAACCCCCGGGGGTTAGAATTTTTTTTTATGTGAATGTGAAAAGTTTTTCTGGTCCCATTTAAAAACCATGCACCAAAATCAACTTCTTTCTACTCAGTAATACATTTCGGATGTCTACCTATAGTTTAAAGCAGAAAAACAGGATCTTTTGAAATTTTCATTTTTTGGACAAAACCCCCGGGGGTTAGAAATTTTGTCATGTGAATGTGAAAAGTTTTTCTGGTCCCATTTAAAAACCATGCACCAGAATCAACTTCTTTCAACTCAGTAATACATTTCGGATGTCTACCTATAGTTTAAAGCAGAAAAACAGGAACTTTTGAAATTTTCATTTTTTGGACAAAACCCCCGGGGGTTAGAAATTTTTTCATGTGAATGTGAAAAGTTTTTCTGGTCCCATTTAAAAACCATGCACCAGAATCAACTTCTTTCAACTCAGTAATACATTTCGGATGTCTACCTATAGTTTAAAGCAGAAAAACAGGATCTTTTGAAATTTTCATTTTATGGACAAAACCCCCGGGGGTTAGAAATTTTTTCATGTGAATGTGAAAAGTTTTTCTGGTCCCATTTAACAACCATGCACCAGAATCAACTTCTTTCAACTCAGTAATACATTTCGGATGTCTACCTATAGTTTAAAGCAGAAAAACAGGAACTTTTGAAATTTTCATTTTTTGGACAAAACCCCCGGGGGTTAGAATTTTTTTCATGTGAATGTGAAAAGTTTTTCTGGTCCCATTTAAAAACCATGCACCAGAATCAACTTCTTTCAACTCAGTAATACATTTCGGATGTGTACCTATAGTTTAAAGCAGAAAAACAGGAACTTTTGAAATTTTCATTTTTTGGACAAAACCCCCGGGGGTTAGAATTTTTTTCATGTGAATGTGAAAAGTTTTTCTGGTCCCATTTAAAAACCATGCACCAGAATCAACTTCTTTCAACTCAGTAATACATTTGGGATGTGTACCTATAGTTTAAAGCAGAAAAACAGGAACTTTTGAAATTTTCATTTTTTGGACAAAACCCCCGGGGGTTAGAAATTTTTTCATGTGAATGTGAAAAGTTTTTCTGGTCCCATTTAAAAACCATGCACCAGAATCAACTTCTTTCAACTCAGTAATACATTTGGGATGTGTAGCTATAGTTTAAGGCAGAAAAACAGGAACTTTTGAAATTTTCATTTTTTGGACAAAACCCCCGGGGGTTAGAATTTTTTTCATGTGAATGTGAAAAGTTTTTCTGGTCCCATTTAAAAACCATGCACCAGAATCAACTTCTTTCAACTCAGTAATACATTTGGGATGTGTACCTATAGTTTAAAGCAGAAAAACAGGAACTTTTGAAATTTTCATTTTTTGGACAAAACTCCCGGGGGTTAGAAATTTTTTCATGTGAATGTGAAAAGTTTTTCTGGTCCCATTTAAAAACCATGCACCAGAATCAACTTCTTTCAACTCAGTAATACATTTGGGATGTGTAGCTATAGTTTAAGGCAGAAAAACAGGAACTTTTGAAATTTTCATTTTTTGGACAAAACCCCCGGGGGTTAGAATATTTTTCATGTGAATGTGAAAAGTTTTTCTGGTCCCATTTAAAAACCATGCACCAGAATCAACTTCTTTCTACTCAGTAATACATTTCGGATGTCTACCTATAGTTTAAAGCAGAAAAACAGGATCTTTTGAAATTTTCATTTTTTGGACAAAACCCCCGGGGGTTAGAAATTTTGTCATGTGAATGTGAAAAGTTTTTCTGGTCCCATTTAAAAACCGTGCACCAGAATCAACTTCTTTCAACTCAGTAATACATTTGGGATGTGTAGCTATAGTGTACGGCAGAAAAACAGGAACTTTTGAAATTTTCATTTTTTGGACAAAACACCCGGGGCTTAGAATTTTTTTCATGTGAATGTGAAAAGTTTTTCTGGTCCCATTTAAAAACCATGCACCAGAATCAACTTCTTTCAACTCAGTAATACATTTGGGATGTGTACCTATAGTTTAAAGCAGAAAAACAGGAACTTTTGACATTTTCATTTTTTGGACAAAACCCCCGTGGGTTAGAAATTTTTTCATGTGAATGTGAAAAGTTTTTCTGGTCCCATTTAAAAACCATGCACCAGAATCAACTTCTTTCAACTCAGTAATACATTTCGGATGTGTAGCTATAGTTTAAGGCAGAAAAACAGGATCTTTTGAAATTTTCATTTTTTGGACAAAACCCCCGGGGGTTAGAATATTTTTCATGTGAATGTGAAAAGTTTTTCTGGTCCCATTTAAAAACCATGCACCAGAATCAACTTCTTTCTACTCAGTAATACATTTCGGATGTCTACCTATAGTTTAAAGCAGAAAAACAGGATCTTTTGAAATTTTCATTTTTTGGACAAAACCCCCGGGGGTTAGAAATTTTGTCATGTGAATGTGAAAAGTTTTTCTGGTCCCATTTAAAAACCATGCACCAGAATCAACTTCTTTCAACTCAGTAATACATTTGGGATGTGTAGCTATAGTGTACGGCAGAAAAACAGGAACTTTTGAAATTTTCATTTTTTGGACAAAACACCCGGGGCTTAGAATTTTTTTCATGTGAATGTGAAAAGTTTTTCTGGTCCCATTTAAAAACCATGCACCAGAATCAACTTCTTTCAACTCAGTAATACATTTGGGATGTGTACCTATAGTTTAAAGCAGAAAAACAGGAACTTTTGACATTTTCATTTTTTGGACAAAACCCCCGGGGGTTAGAAATTTTTTCATGTGAATGTGAAAAGTTTTTCTGGTCCCATTTAAAAACCATGCACCAGAATCAACTTCTTTCAACTCAGTAATACATTTCGGATGTGTAGCTATAGTTTAAGGCAGAAAAACAGGATCTTTTGAAATTTTCATTTTTTGGACAAAACCCCCGGGGGTTAGAAATTTTGTCATGTGAATGTGAAAAGTTTTTCTGGTCCCATTTAAAAACCATGCACCAGAATCAACTTCTTTCAACTCAGTAATACATTTCGGATGTCTACCTATAGTTTAAAGCAGAAAAACAGGAACTTTTGAAATTTTCATTTTTTGGACAAAACCCCCGGGGGTTAGAATATTTTTCATGTGAATGTGAAAAGTTTTTCTGGTCCCATTTAAAAACCATGCACCAGAATCAACTTCTTTCTACTCAGTAATACATTTCGGATGTCTACCTATAGTTTAAAGCAGAAAAACAGGATCTTTTGAAATTTTAATTTTTTGGACAAAACCCCCGGGGGTTAGAAATTTTGTCATGTGAATGTGAAAAGTTTTTCTGGTCCCATTTAAAAACCATGCACCAGAATCAACTTCTTTCAACTCAGTAATACATTTGGGATGTGTAGCTATAGTTTAAGGCAGAAAAACAGGAACTTTTGAAATTTTCATTTTTTTGGACAAAACACCCGGGGCTTAGAATTTTTTTCATGTGAATGTGAAAAAAATTTCTGGTCCCATTTAAAAACCATGCACCAGAATCATCTTCTTTCAACTCAGTAATACATTTCGGATGTCTACCTATAGTTTAAAGCAGAAAAACAGGAACTTTTGAAATTTTCATTTTTTGGAAAAAAACCCCGGGGGTTAGAAATTTTTTCATGTGAATGTGAAAAGTTTTTCTGGTCCCATTTAAAAACCATGCACCAGAATCAACTTCTTTCTAATCAGTAATACATTTCGGATGTGTAGCTATAGTTTAAAGCAAAAAAAAACAGGAACTTTTGAAATTTTCATTTTTTGGACAAAACCCCCGGGGGTTAGAATTTTTTTCATGTGAATGTGAAAAGTTTTTCTGGTCCCATTTAAAAACCATGCACCAGAATCAACTTCTTTCAACTCAGTAATACATTTGGGATGTGTACCTATAGTTTAAAGCAGAAAAACAGGAACTTTTGAAATTTTCATTTTTTGGACAAAACCCCCGGGGGTTAGAATTTTTTTCATGTGAATGTGAAAAGTTTTTCTGGTCCCATTTAAAAACCATGCACCAGAATCAACTTCTTTCAACTCAGTAATACATTTGGGATGTGTAGCTATAGTTTAAGGCAGAAAAACAGGATCTTTTGAAATTTTCATTTTTTGGACAAAACCCCCGGGGGTTAGAAATTTTGTCATGTGAATGTGAAAAGTTTTTCTGGTCCCATTTAAAAACCATGCACCAGAATCAACTTCTTTCAACTCAGTAATACATTTGGGATGTGTAGCTATAGTGTACGGCAGAAAAACAGGAACTTTTGAAATTTTCATTTTTTGGACAAAACACCCGGGGCTTAGAATTTTTTTCATGTGAATGTGAAAAGTTTTTCTGGTCCCATTTAAAAACCATGCACCAGAATCAACTTCTTTCAACTCAGTAATACATTTCGGATGTCTACCTATAGTTTAAAGCAGAAAAACAGGAACTTTTGAAATTTTCATTTTTTGGACAAAACCCCCGGGGGTTAGAAATTTTTTCATGTGAATGTGAAAAGTTTTTCTGGTCCCATTTAAAAACCATGCACCAGAATCAACTTCTTTCAACTCAGTAATACATTTGGGATGTGTACCTATAGTTTAAAGCAGAAAAACAGGATCTTTTGAAATTTTCATTTTTTGGACAAAACCCCCGGGGGTTAGAATTTTTTTCATGTGAATGTGAAAAGTTTTTCTGGTCCCATTTTAAAACCATGCACCAGAATCAACTTCTTTCAACTCAGTAATACATTTCGGATGTCTACCTATAGTTTAAAGCAGAAAAACAGGAACTTTTGAAATTTTCATTTTTTGGACAAAACCCCCGGGGGTTAGAAATTTTTTCATGTGAATGTGAAAAGTTTTTCTGGTCCCATTTAAAAACCATGCACCAGAATCAACTTCTTTCAACTCAGTAATACATTTGGGATGTGTAGCTATAGTTTAAGGCAGAAAAACAGGAACTTTTGAAATTTTCATTTTTTGGACAAAACACCCGGGGCTTAGAATTTTTTTCATGTGAATGTGAAAAGTTTTTCTGGTCCCATTTAAAAACCATGCACCAGAATCAACTTCTTTCAACTCAGTAATACATTTCGGATGTCTACCTATAGTTTAAAGCAGAAAAATAGGAACTTTTGAAATATATTAATTTTTTGGACAAAACCCCCGGGGGTTAGAATTTTTTTCATGTGAATGTGAAAAGTTTTTCTGGTCCCATTTAAAAACCATGCACCAGAATCAACTTCTTTCAACTCAGTAATACATTTGGGATGTGTACCTATAGTTTAAAGCAGAAAAACAGGAACTTTTGAAATTTTCATTTTTTGGACAAAACCCCCGGGGGTTAGAAATTTTTTCATGTGAATGTGAAAAGTTTTTCTGGTCCCATTTAAAAACCATGCACCAGAATCAACTTCTTTCAACTCAGTAATACATTTGGGATGTGTAGCTATAGTTTAAGGCAGAAAAACAGGAACTTTTGAAATTTTCATTTTTTTGGACAAAACCCCCGGGGGTTAGAATTTTTTTCATGTGAATGTGAAAAGTTTTTCTGGTCCCATTTAAAAACCATGCACCAGAATCAACTTCTTTCAACTCAGTAATACATTTCGGATGTCTACCTATAGTTTAAAGCAGAAAAATAGGAACTTTTGAAATTTTCATTTTTTGGACAAAACCCCCGGGGGTTAGAATTTTTTTCATGTGAATGTGAAAAGTTTTTCTGGTCCCATTTAAAAACCATGCACCAGAATCAACTTCTTTCAACTCAGTAATACATTTGGGATGTGTACCTATAGTTTAAAGCAGAAAAACAGGAACTTTTGAAATTTTCATTTTTTGGACAAAACCCCCGGGGGTTAGAATTTTTTTCATGTGAATGTGAAAAGTTTTTCTGGTCCCATTTAAAAACCATGCACCAAAATCAACTTCTTTCTACTCAGTAATACATTTCGGATGTCTACCTATAGTTTAAAGCAGAAAAACAGGATCTTTTGAAATTTTCATTTTTTGGACAAAACCCCCGGGGGTTAGAAATTTTGTCATGTGAATGTGAAAAGTTTTTCTGGTCCCATTTAAAAACCATGCACCAGAATCAACTTCTTTCAACTCAGTAATACATTTGGGATGTGTAGCTATAGTGTAAGGCAGAAAAACAGGAACTTTTGAAATTTTCATTTTTTGGACAAAACACCCGGGGCTTAGAATTTTTTTCATGTGAATGTGAAAAGTTTTTCTGGTCCCATTTAAAAACCATGCACCAGAATCAACTTCTTTCAACTCAGTAATACATTTCGGATGTCTACCTATAGTTTAAAGCAGAAAAACAGGAACTTTTGAAATTTTCATTTTTTGGACAAAACCCCCGGGGGTTAGAAATTTTTTCATGTGAATGTGAAAAGTTTTTCTGGTCCCATTTAAAAACCATGCACCAGAATCAACTTCTTTCAACTCAGTAATACATTTGGGATGTGTAGCTATAGTGTACGGCAGAAAAACAGGAACTTTTGAAATTTTCATTTTTTGGACAAAACACCCGGGGCTTAGAATTTTTTTCATGTGAATGTGAAAAGTTTTTCTGGTCCCATTTAAAAACCATGCACCAGAATCAACTTCTTTCAACTCAGTAATACATTTCGGATGTCTACCTATAGTTTAAAGCAGAAAAACAGGAACTTTTGAAATTTTCATTTTTTGGACAAAACCCCCGGGGGTTAGAAATTTTTTCATGTGAATGTGAAAAGTTTTTCTGGTCCCATTTAAAAACCATGCACCAGAATCAACTTCTTTCAACTCAGTAATACATTTGGGATGTGTACCTATAGTTTAAAGCAGAAAAACAGGATCTTTTGAAATTTTCATTTTTTGGACAAAACCCCCGGGGGTTAGAATTTTTTTCATGTGAATGTGAAAAGTTTTTCTGGTCCCATTTTAAAACCATGCACCAGAATCAACTTCTTTCAACTCAGTAATACATTTCGGATGTCTACCTATAGTTTAAAGCAGAAAAACAGGAACTTTTGAAATTTTCATTTTTTGGACAAAACCCCCGGGGGTTAGAAATTTTTTCATGTGAATGTGAAAAGTTTTTCTGGTCCCATTTAAAAACCATGCACCAGAATCAACTTCTTTCAACTCAGTAATACATTTGGGATGTGTAGCTATAGTTTAAGGCAGAAAAACAGGAACTTTTGAAATTTTCATTTTTTGGACAAAACACCCGGGGCTTAGAATTTTTTTCATGTGAATGTGAAAAGTTTTTCTGGTCCCATTTAAAAACCATGCACCAGAATCAACTTCTTTCAACTCAGTAATACATTTCGGATGTCTACCTATAGTTTAAAGCAGAAAAATAGGAACTTTTGAAATATATTAATTTTTTGGACAAAACCCCCGGGGGTTAGAATTTTTTTCATGTGAATGTGAAAAGTTTTTCTGGTCCCATTTAAAAACCATGCACCAGAATCAACTTCTTTCAACTCAGTAATACATTTGGGATGTGTACCTATAGTTTAAAGCAGAAAAACAGGAACTTTTGAAATTTTCATTTTTTGGACAAAACCCCCGGGGGTTAGAAATTTTTTCATGTGAATGTGAAAAGTTTTTCTGGTCCCATTTAAAAACCATGCACCAGAATCAACTTCTTTCAACTCAGTAATACATTTGGGATGTGTAGCTATAGTTTAAGGCAGAAAAACAGGAACTTTTGAAATTTTCATTTTTTTGGACAAAACCCCCGGGGGTTAGAATTTTTTTCATGTGAATGTGAAAAGTTTTTCTGGTCCCATTTAAAAACCATGCACCAGAATCAACTTCTTTCAACTCAGTAATACATTTCGGATGTCTACCTATAGTTTAAAGCAGAAAAATAGGAACTTTTGAAATTTTCATTTTTTGGACAAAACCCCCGGGGGTTAGAATTTTTTTCATGTGAATGTGAAAAGTTTTTCTGGTCCCATTTAAAAACCATGCACCAGAATCAACTTCTTTCAACTCAGTAATACATTTGGGATGTGTACCTATAGTTTAAAGCAGAAAAACAGGAACTTTTGAAATTTTCATTTTTTGGACAAAACCCCCGGGGGTTAGAATTTTTTTCATGTGAATGTGAAAAGTTTTTCTGGTCCCATTTAAAAACCATGCACCAAAATCAACTTCTTTCTACTCAGTAATACATTTCGGATGTCTACCTATAGTTTAAAGCAGAAAAACAGGATCTTTTGAAATTTTCATTTTTTGGACAAAACCCCCGGGGGTTAGAAATTTTGTCATGTGAATGTGAAAAGTTTTTCTGGTCCCATTTAAAAACCATGCACCAGAATCAACTTCTTTCAACTCAGTAATACATTTGGGATGTGTAGCTATAGTGTAAGGCAGAAAAACAGGAACTTTTGAAATTTTCATTTTTTGGACAAAACACCCGGGGCTTAGAATTTTTTTCATGTGAATGTGAAAAGTTTTTCTGGTCCCATTTAAAAACCATGCACCAGAATCAACTTCTTTCAACTCAGTAATACATTTCGGATGTCTACCTATAGTTTAAAGCAGAAAAACAGGATCTTTTGAAATTTTCATTTTTTGGACAAAACCCCCGGGGGTTAGAAATTTTTTCATGTGAATGTGAAAAGTTTTTCTGGTCCCATTTAAAAACCATGCACCAGAATCAACTTCTTTCAACTCAGTAATACATTTCGGATGTCTACCTATAGTTTAAAGCAGAAAAATAGGAACTTTTGAAATATATTAATTTTTTGGACAAAACCCCCGGGGGTTAGAATTTTTTTCATGTGAATGTGAAAAGTTTTTCTGGTCCCATTTAAAAACCATGCACCAGAATCAACTTCTTTCAACTCAGTAATACATTTGGGATGTGTACCTATAGTTTAAAGCAGAAAAACAGGAACTTTTGAAATTTTCATTTTTTGGACAAAACCCCCGGGGGTTAGAAATTTTTTCATGTGAATGTGAAAAGTTTTTCTGGTCCCATTTAAAAACCATGCACCAGAATCAACTTCTTTCAACTCAGTAATACATTTGGGATGTGTAGCTATAGTTTAAGGCAGAAAAACAGGAACTTTTGAAATTTTCATTTTTTTGGACAAAACCCCCGGGGGTTAGAATTTTTTTCATGTGAATGTGAAAAGTTTTTCTGGTCCCATTTAAAAACCATGCACCAGAATCAACTTCTTTCAACTCAGTAATACATTTCGGATGTCTACCTATAGTTTAAAGCAGAAAAACAGGAACTTTTGAAATTTTCATTTTTTGGACAAAACCCCCGGGGGTTAGAATTTTTTTCATGTGAATGTGAAAAGTTTTTCTGGTCCCATTTAAAAACCATGCACCAGAATCAACTTCTTTCAACTCAGTAATACATTTCGGATGTGTACCTATAGTTTAAAGCAGAAAAACAGGAACTTTTGAAATTTTCATTTTTTGGACAAAACCCCCGGGGGTTAGAATTTTTTTCATGTGAATGTGAAAAGTTTTTCTGTTCCCATTTAAAAACCATGCACCAGAATCAACTTCTTTCAACTCAGTAATACATTTCGGATGTCTACCTATAGTTTAAAGCAGAAAAACAGGAACTTTTGAAATTTTCATTTTTTGGACAAAACCCCCGGGGGTTAGAATATTTTTCATGTGAATGTGAAAAGTTTTTCTGGTCCCATTTAAAAACCATGCACCAGAATCAACTTCTTTCTACTCAGTAATACATTTCGGATGTCTACCTATAGTTTAAAGCAGAAAAACAGGATCTTTTGAAATTTTCATTTTTTGGACAAAACCCCCGGGGGTTAGAAATTTTGTCATGTGAATGTGAAAAGTTTTTCTGGTCCCATTTAAAAACCATGCACCAGAATCAACTTCTTTCAACTCAGTAATACATTTGGGATGTGTAGCTATAGTGTAAGGCAGAAAAACAGGAACTTTTGAAATTTTCATTTTTTGGACAAAACACCCGGGGCTTAGAATTTTTTTCATGTGAATGTGAAAAGTTTTTCTGGTCCCATTTAAAAACCATGCACCAGAATCAACTTCTTTCAACTCAGTAATACATTTCGGATGTCTACCTATAGTTTAAAGCAGAAAAACAGGAACTTTTGAAATTTTCATTTTTTGGACAAAACACCCGGGGCTTAGAATTTTTTTCATGTGAATGTGAAAAGTTTTTCTGGTCCCATTTAAAAACCATGCACCAGAATCAACTTCTTTCAACTCAGTAATACATTTCGGATGTCTACCTATAGTTTAAAGCAGAAAAACAGGAACTTTTGACATTTTCATTTTTTGGACAAAACCCCCGGGGGTTAGAAATTTTTTCATGTGAATGTGAAAAGTTTTTCTGGTCCCATTTAAAAACCATGCACCATAATCAACTTCTTTCAACTCAGTAATACATTTGGGATGTGTGGCTATAGTTTAAAGCAAAAAAACAGGAACTTTTGAAATTTTCATTTTTTGGACAAAACCCCCGGGGGTTAGAATTTTTTTCATGTGAATGTGAAAAGTTTTTCTGGTCCCATTTAAAAACCATGCACCAGAATCAACTTCTTTCAACTCAGTAATACATTTGGGATGTGTACCTATAGTTTAAAGCAGAAAAACAGGAACTTTTGAAATTTTCATATTTTGGACAAAACCCCCGGGGGTTAGAATTTTTTTCATGTGAATGTGAAAAGTTTTTCTGGTCCCATTTAAAAACCATGCACCAGAATCAACTTCTTTCAACTCAGTAATACATTTGGGATGTGTACCTATAGTTTAAAGCAGAAAAACAGGAACTTTTAAAATTTTCATTTTTTGGACAAAACCCCCGGGGGTTAGAAATTTTTTCATGTGAATGTGAAAAGTTTTTCTGGTCACATTTAAAAACCATGCACCAGAATCAACTTCTTTCAACTCAGTAATACATTTGGGATGTGTAGCTATAGTTTAAGGCAGAAAAACAGGAACTTTTGAAATTTTCATTTTTTGGACAAAACCCCCGGGGGTTAGAATTTTTTTCATGTGAATGTGAAAAGTTTTTCTGGTCCCATTTAAAAACCATGCACCAGAATCAACTTCTTTCAACTCAGTAATACATTTGGGATGTGTACCTATAGTTTAAAGCAGAAAAACAGGAACTTTTGAAATTTTCATTTTTTGGACAAAACCCCCGGGGGTTAGAAATTTTTTCATGTGAATGTGAAAAGTTTTTCTGGTCCCATTTAAAAACCATGCACCAGAATCAACTTCTTTCAACTCAGTAATACATTTGGGATGTGTAGCTATAGTTTAAGGCAGAAAAACAGGAACTTTTGAAATTTTCATTTTTTGGACAAAACACCCGGGGCTTAGAATTTTTTTCATGTGAATGTGAAAAGTTTTTCTGGTCCCATTTAAAAACCATGCACCAGAATCAACTTCTTTCAACTCAGTAATACATTTGGGATGTGTACCTATAGTTTAAAGCAGAAAAACAGGAACTTTTGAAATTTTCATTTTTTGGACAAAACACCTGGGGCTTAGAATTTTTTTCATGTGAATGTGAAAAGTTTTTCTGGTCCCATTTAAAAACCATGCACCAGAATCAACATCTTTCAACTCAGTAATACATTTCGGATGTCTACCTATAGTTTAAAGCAGAAAAACAGGAACTTTTGAAATTTTCATTTTTTGGACAAAACCCCCGGGGGTTAGAATATTTTTCATGTGAATGTGAAAAGTTTTTCTGGTCCCATTTAAAAACCATGCACCAGAATCAACTTCTTTCTACTCAGTAATACATTTCGGATGTCTACCTATAGTTTAAAGCAGAAAAACAGGATCTTTTGAAATTTTCATTTTTTGGACAAAACCCCCGGGGGTTAGAAATTTTGTCATGTGAATGTGAAAAGTTTTTCTGGTGCCATTTAAAAACCATGCACCAGAATCAACTTCTTTCAACTCAGTAATACATTTGGGATGTGTAGCTATAGTGTAAGGCAGAAAAACAGGAACTTTTGAAATTTTCATTTTTTGGACAAAACACCCGGGGCTTAGAATTTTTTTCATGTGAATGTGAAAAGTTTTTCTGGTCCCATTTAAAAACCATGCACCAGAATCAACTTCTTTCAACTCAGTAATATATTTCGAATGTCTACCTATAGTTTAAAGCAGAAAAACAGGAACTTTTGAAATTTTCATTTTTTGGACAAAACACCCGGGGCTTAGAATTTTTTTTTTGTGAATGTGAACAGTTTTTCTGGTCCCATTTAAAAACCATGCACCAGAATCAACTTCTTTCAACTCAGTAATACATTTCGGATGTCTACCTATAGTTTAAAGCAGAAAAACAGGATCTTTTGAAATTTTCATTTTTTGGACAAAACCCCCGGGGGTTAGAAATTTTTTCATGTGAATGTGAAAAGTTTTTCTGGTCCCATTTAAAAACCATGCACCAGAATCAACTTCTTTCAACTCAGTAATACATTTGGGATGTGTACCTATAGTTTAAAGCAGAAAAACAGGAACTTTTGAAATTTTCATTTTTTGGACAAAACCCCCGGGGGTTAGAATTTTTTTCATGTGAATGTGAAAAGTTTTTCTGGTCCCATTTAAAAACCATGCACCAGAATCAACTTCTTTCAACTCAGTAATACATTTGGGATGTGTACCTATAGTTTAAAGCAGAAAAACAGGAACTTTTGAAATTTTCATTTTTTGGACAAAACCCCCGGGGGTTAGAAATTTTTTCATGTGAATGTGAAAAGTTTTTCTGGTCCCATTTAAAAACCATGCACCAGAATCAACTTCTTTCAACTCAGTAATACATTTGGGATGTGTAGCTATAGTTTAAGGCAGAAAAACAGGAACTTTTGAAATTTTCATTTTTTGGACAAAACCCCCGGGGGTTAGAATTTTTTTCATGTGAATGTGAAAAGTTTTTCTGGTCCCATTTAAAAACCATGCACCAGAATCAACTTCTTTCAACTCAGTAATACATTTCGGATGTGTACCTATAGTTTAAAGCAGAAAAACAGGAACTTTTGAAATTTTCATTTTTTGGACAAAACCCCCGGGGGTTAGAATTTTTTTCATGTGAATGTGAAAAGTTTTTCTGGTCCCATTTAAAAACCATGCACCAGAATCAACTTCTTTCAACTCAGTAATACATTTGGGATGTGTACCTATAGTTTAAAGCAGAAAAACAGGAACTTTTGAAACTTTCATTTTTTGGACAAAACCCCCGGGGGTTAGAAATTTTTTCATGTGAATGTGAAAAGTTTTTCTGGTCCCATTTAAAAACCATGCACCAGAATCAACTTCTTTCAACTCAGTAATACATTTCGGATGTGTACCTATAGTTTAAAGCAGAAAAACAGGAACTTTTGAAATTTTCATTTTTTGGACAAAACCCCCGGGGGTTAGAATTTTTTTTTATGTGAATGTGAAAAGTTTTTCTGGTCCCATTTAAAAACCATGCACCAAAATCAACTTCTTTCTACTCAGTAATACATTTCGGATGTCTACCTATAGTTTAAAGCAGAAAAACAGGATCTTTTGAAATTTTCATTTTTTGGACAAAACCCCCGGGGGTTAGAAATTTTGTCATGTGAATGTGAAAAGTTTTTCTGGTCCCATTTAAAAACCATGCACCAGAATCAACTTCTTTCAACTCAGTAATACATTTGGGATGTGTAGCTATAGTGTAAGGCAGAAAAACAGGAACTTTTGAAATTTTCATTTTTTGGACAAAACACCCGGGGCTTTGAATTTTTTTCATGTGAATGTGAAAAGTTTTTCTGGTCCCATTTAAAAACCATGCACCAGAATCAACTTCTTTCAACTCAGTAATATATTTCGAATGTCTACCTATAGTTTAAAGCAGAAAAACAGGAACTTTTGAAATTTTCATTTTTTGGACAAAACACCCGGGGCTTAGAATTTTTTTCATGTGAATGTGAAAAGTTTTTCTGGTCCCATTTAAAAACCATGCACCAGAATCAACTTCTTTCAACTCAGTAATACATTTCGGATGTCTACCTATAGTTTAAAGCAGAAAAACAGGAACTTTTGAAATTTTCATTTTTTGGACAAAACCCCCGGGGGTTAGAAATTTTTTCATGTGAATGTGAAAAGTTTTTCTGGTCCCATTTAAAAACCATGCACCAGAATCAACTTCTTTCAACTCAGTAATACATTTCGGATGTCTACCTATAGTTTAAAGCAGAAAAACAGGATCTTTTGAAATTTTCATTTTATGGACAAAACCCCCGGGGGTTAGAAATTTTTTCATGTGAATGTGAAAAGTTTTTCTGGTCCCATTTAACAACCATGCACCAGAATCAACTTCTTTCAACTCAGTAATACATTTCGGATGTCTACCTATAGTTTAAAGCAGAAAAACAGGAACTTTTGAAATTTTCATTTTTTGGACAAAACCCCCGGGGGTTAGAATTTTTTTCATGTGAATGTGAAAAGTTTTTCTGGTCCCATTTAAAAACCATGCACCAGAATCAACTTCTTTCAACTCAGTAATACATTTCGGATGTGTACCTATAGTTTAAAGCAGAAAAACAGGAACTTTTGAAATTTTCATTTTTTGGACAAAACCCCCGGGGGTTAGAATTTTTTTCATGTGAATGTGAAAAGTTTTTCTGGTCCCATTTAAAAACCATGCACCAGAATCAACTTCTTTCAACTCAGTAATACATTTGGGATGTGTACCTATAGTTTAAAGCAGAAAAACAGGAACTTTTGAAATTTTCATTTTTTGGACAAAACCCCCGGGGGTTAGAAATTTTTTCATGTGAATGTGAAAAGTTTTTCTGGTCCCATTTAAAAACCATGCACCAGAATCAACTTCTTTCAACTCAGTAATACATTTGGGATGTGTAGCTATAGTTTAAAGCAGAAAAACAGGAACTTTTGAAATTTTCATTTTTTGGACAAAACCCCCGGGGGTTAGAATTTTTTTCATGTGAATGTGAAAAGTTTTTCTGGTCCCATTTAAAAACCATGCACCAGAATCAACTTCTTTCAACTCAGTAATACATTTGGGATGTGTACCTATAGTTTAAAGCAGAAAAACAGGAACTTTTGAAATTTTCATTTTTTGGACAAAACCCCCGGGGGTTAGAAATTTTTTCATGTGAATGTGAAAAGTTTTTCTGGTCCCATTTAAAAACCATGCACCAGAATCAACTTCTTTCAACTCAGTAATACATTTGGGATGTGTAGCTATAGTTTAAGGCAGAAAAACAGGAACTTTTGAAATTTTCATTTTTTGGACAAAACCCCCGGGGGTTAGAATATTTTTCATGTGAATGTGAAAAGTTTTTCTGGTCCCATTTAAAAACCATGCACCAGAATCAACTTCTTTCTACTCAGTAATACATTTCGGATGTCTACCTATAGTTTAAAGCAGAAAAACAGGATCTTTTGAAATTTTCATTTTTTGGACAAAACCCCCGGGGGTTAGAAATTTTGTCATGTGAATGTGAAAAGTTTTTCTGGTCCCATTTAAAAACCATGCACCAGAATCAACTTCTTTCAACTCAGTAATACATTTGGGATGTGTAGCTATAGTGTACGGCAGAAAAACAGGAACTTTTGAAATTTTCATTTTTTGGACAAAACACCCGGGGCTTAGAATTTTTTTCATGTGAATGTGAAAAGTTTTTCTGGTCCCATTTAAAAACCATGCACCAGAATCAACTTCTTTCAACTCAGTAATACATTTCGGATGTCTACCTATAGTTTAAAGCAGAAAAACAGGATCTTTTGAAATTTTCATTTTTTGGACAAAACCCCCGGGGGTTAGAAATTTTTTCATGTGAATGTGAAAAGTTTTTCTGGTCCCATTTAAAAACCATGCACCAGAATCAACTTCTTTCAACTCAGTAATACATTTGGGATGTGTACCTATAGTTTAAAGCAGAAAAACAGGAACTTTTGAAATTTTCATTTTTTGGACAAAACCCCCGGGGGTTAGAATTTTTTTCATGTGAATGTGAAAAGTTTTTCTGGTCCCATTTAAAAACCATGCACCAGAATCAACTTCTTTCAACTCAGTAATACATTTGGGATGTGTACCTATAGTTTAAAGCAGAAAAACAGGAACTTTTGAAATTTTCATTTTTTGGACAAAACCCCCGGGGGTTAGAAATTTTTTCATGTGAATGTGAAAAGTTTTTCTGGTCCCATTTAAAAACCATGCACCAGAATCAACTTCTTTCAACTCAGTAATACATTTGGGATGTGTAGCTATAGTTTAAGGCAGAAAAACAGGAACTTTTGAAATTTTCATTTTTTGGACAAAACCCCCGGGGGTTAGAATTTTTTTCATGTGAATGTGAAAAGTTTTTCTGGTCCCATTTAAAAACCATGCACCAGAATCAACTTCTTTCAACTCAGTAATACATTTCGGATGTGTACCTATAGTTTAAAGCAGAAAAACAGGAACTTTTGAAATTTTCATTTTTTGGACAAAACCCCCGGGGGTTAGAATTTTTTTCATGTGAATGTGAAAAGTTTTTCTGGTCCCATTTAAAAACCATGCACCAGAATCAACTTCTTTCAACTCAGTAATACATTTGGGATGTGTACCTATAGTTTAAAGCAGAAAAACAGGAACTTTTGAAACTTTCATTTTTTGGACAAAACCCCCGGGGGTTAGAAATTTTTTCATGTGAATGTGAAAAGTTTTTCTGGTCCCATTTAAAAACCATGCACCAGAATCAACTTCTTTCAACTCAGTAATACATTTCGGATGTGTACCTATAGTTTAAAGCAGAAAAACAGGAACTTTTGAAATTTTCATTTTTTGGACAAAACCCCCGGGGGTTAGAATTTTTTTTTATGTGAATGTGAAAAGTTTTTCTGGTCCCATTTAAAAACCATGCACCAAAATCAACTTCTTTCTACTCAGTAATACATTTCGGATGTCTACCTATAGTTTAAAGCAGAAAAACAGGATCTTTTGAAATTTTCATTTTTTGGACAAAACCCCCGGGGGTTAGAAATTTTGTCATGTGAATGTGAAAAGTTTTTCTGGTCCCATTTAAAAACCATGCACCAGAATCAACTTCTTTCAACTCAGTAATACATTTGGGATGTGTAGCTATAGTGTAAGGCAGAAAAACAGGAACTTTTGAAATTTTCATTTTTTGGACAAAACACCCGGGGCTTTGAATTTTTTTCATGTGAATGTGAAAAGTTTTTCTGGTCCCATTTAAAAACCATGCACCAGAATCAACTTCTTTCAACTCAGTAATATATTTCGAATGTCTACCTATAGTTTAAAGCAGAAAAACAGGAACTTTTGAAATTTTCATTTTTTGGACAAAACACCCGGGGCTTAGAATTTTTTTCATGTGAATGTGAAAAGTTTTTCTGGTCCCATTTAAAAACCATGCACCAGAATCAACTTCTTTCAACTCAGTAATACATTTCGGATGTCTACCTATAGTTTAAAGCAGAAAAACAGGAACTTTTGAAATTTTCATTTTTTGGACAAAACCCCCGGGGGTTAGAAATTTTTTCATGTGAATGTGAAAAGTTTTTCTGGTCCCATTTAAAAACCATGCACCAGAATCAACTTCTTTCAACTCAGTAATACATTTCGGATGTCTACCTATAGTTTAAAGCAGAAAAACAGGATCTTTTGAAATTTTCATTTTATGGACAAAACCCCCGGGGGTTAGAAATTTTTTCATGTGAATGTGAAAAGTTTTTCTGGTCCCATTTAAAAACCATGCACCAGAATCAACTTCTTTCAACTCAGTAATACATTTCGGATGTGTACCTATAGTTTAAAGCAGAAAAACAGGAACTTTTGAAATTTTCATTTTTTGGACAAAACCCCCGGGGGTTAGAATTTTTTTCATGTGAATGTGAAAAGTTTTTCTGGTCCCATTTAACAACCATGCACCAGAATCAACTTCTTTCAACTCAGTAATACATTTCGGATGTCTACCTATAGTTTAAAGCAGAAAAACAGGAACTTTTGAAATTTTCATTTTTTGGACAAAACCCCCGGGGGTTAGAATTTTTTTCATGTGAATGTGAAAAGTTTTTCTGGTCCCATTTAAAAACCATGCACCAGAATCAACTTCTTTCAACTCAGTAATACATTTCGGATGTGTACCTATAGTTTAAAGCAGAAAAACAGGAACTTTTGAAATTTTCATTTTTTGGACAAAACCCCCGGGGGTTAGAATTTTTTTCATGTGAATGTGAAAAGTTTTTCTGGTCCCATTTAAAAACCATGCACCAGAATCAACTTCATTCAACTCAGTAATACATTTGGGATGTGTACCTATAGTTTAAAGCAGAAAAACAGGAACTTTTGAAATTTTCATTTTTTGGACAAAACCCCCGGGGGTTAGAAATTTTTTCATGTGAATGTGAAAAGTTTTTCTGGTCCCATTTAAAAACCATGCACCAGAATCAACTTCTTTCAACTCAGTAATACATTTGGGATGTGTAGCTA
This sequence comes from Crinia signifera, assembly GCF_055691185.1. Classification (NCBI taxonomy): domain Eukaryota; kingdom Metazoa; phylum Chordata; class Amphibia; order Anura; family Myobatrachidae; genus Crinia; species Crinia signifera. Next base: position 22,952,155 of record NC_139222.1, on the reverse strand, counting down.
TAGTTTAAGGCAGAAAAACAGGAACTTTTGAAATTTTCATTTTTTGGACAAAACCCCCGGGGGTTAGAATTTTTTTCATGTGAATGTGAAAAGTTTTTCTGGTCCCATTTAAAAACCATGCACCAGAATCAACTTCTTTCAACTCAGTAATACATTTGGGATGTGTACCTATAGTTTAAAGCAGAAAAACAGGAACTTTTGAAATTTTCATTTTTTGGACAAAACCCCCGGGGGTTAGAAATTTTTTCATGTGAATGTGAAAAGTTTTTCTGGTCCCATTTAAAAACCATGCACCAGAATCAACTTCTTTCAACTCAGTAATACATTTGGGATGTGTAGCTATAGTTTAAGGCAGAAAAACAGGAACTTTTGAAATTTTCATTTTTTGGACAAAACCCCCGGGGGTTAGAATATTTTTCATGTGAATGTGAAAAGTTTTTCTGGTCCCATTTAAAAACCATGCACCAGAATCAACTTCTTTCTACTCAGTAATACATTTCGGATGTCTACCTATAGTTTAAAGCAGAAAAACAGGATCTTTTGAAATTTTCATTTTTTGGACAAAACCCCCGGGGGTTAGAAATTTTGTCATGTGAATGTGAAAAGTTTTTCTGGTCCCATTTAAAAACCATGCACCAGAATCAACTTCTTTCAACTCAGTAATACATTTGGGATGTGTAGCTATAGTGTACGGCAGAAAAACAGGAACTTTTGAAATTTTCATTTTTTGGACAAAACACCCGGGGCTTAGAATTTTTTTCATGTGAATGTGAAAAGTTTTTCTGGTCCCATTTAAAAACCATGCACCAGAATCAACTTCTTTCAACTCAGTAATACATTTGGGATGTGTACCTATAGTTTAAAGCAGAAAAACAGGAACTTTTGACATTTTCATTTTTTGGACAAAACCCCCGGGGGTTAGAAATTTTTTCATGTGAATGTGAAAAGTTTTTCTGGTCCCATTTAAAAACCATGCACCAGAATCAACTTCTTTCAACTCAGTAATACATTTCGGATGTGTAGCTATAGTTTAAGGCAGAAAAACAGGATCTTTTGAAATTTTAATTTTTTGGACAAAACCCCCGGGGGTTAGAATATTTTTCATGTGAATGTGAAAAGTTTTTCTGGTCCCATTTAAAAACCATGCACCAGAATCAACTTCTTTCTACTCAGTAATACATTTCGGATGTCTACCTATAGTTTAAAGCAGAAAAACAGGATCTTTTGAAATTTTCATTTTTTGGACAAAACCCCCGGGGGTTAGAAATTTTGTCATGTGAATGTGAAAAGTTTTTCTGGTCCCATTTAAAAACCATGCACCAGAATCAACTTCTTTCAACTCAGTAATACATTTGGGATGTGTAGCTATAGTGTACGGCAGAAAAACAGGAACTTTTGAAATTTTCATTTTTTGGACAAAACACCCGGGGCTTAGAATTTTTTTCATGTGAATGTGAAAAGTTTTTCTGGTCCCATTTAAAAACCATGCACCAGAATCAACTTCTTTCAACTCAGTAATACATTTGGGATGTGTAGCTATAGTGTACGGCAGAAAAACAGGAACTTTTGAAATTTTCATTTTTTGGACAAAACACCCGGGGCTTAGAATTTTTTTCATGTGAATGTGAAAAGTTTTTCTGGTCCCATTTAAAAACCATGCACCAGAATCAACTTCTTTCAACTCAGTAATACATTTCGGATGTCTACCTATAGTTTAAAGCAGAAAAACAGGATCTTTTGAAATTTTCATTTTTTGGACAAAACCCCCGGGGGTTAGAAATTTTTTCATGTGAATGTGAAAAGTTTTTCTGGTCCCATTTAAAAACCATGCACCAGAATCAACTTCTTTCAACTCAGTAATACATTTGGGATGTGTACCTATAGTTTAAAGCAGAAAAACAGGAACTTTTGAAATTTTCATTTTTTGGACAAAACCCCCAGGGGTTAGAATTTTTTTCATGTGAATGTGAAAAGTTTTTCTGGTCCCATTTAAAAACCATGCACCAGAATCAACTTCTTTCAACTCAGTAATACATTTGGGATGTGTACCTATAGTTTAAAGCAGAAAAACAGGAACTTTTGAAATTTTCATTTTTTGGACAAAACCCCCGGGGGTTAGAAATTTTTTCATGTGAATGTGAAAAGTTTTTCTGGTCCCATTTAAAAACCATGCACCAGAATCAACTTCTTTCAACTCAGTAATACATTTGGGATGTGTAGCTATAGTTTAAGGCAGAAAAACAGGAACTTTTGAAATTTTCATTTTTTGGACAAAACCCCCGGGGGTTAGAATTTTTTTCATGTGAATGTGAAAAGTTTTTCTGGTCCCATTTAAAAACCATGCACCAGAATCAACTTCTTTCAACTCAGTAATACATTTCGGATGTGTACCTATAGTTTAAAGCAGAAAAACAGGAACTTTTGAAATTTTCATTTTTTGGACAAAACCCCCGGGGGTTAGAATTTTTTTATGTGAATGTGAAAAGTTTTTCTGGTCCCATTTAAAAACCATGCACCAAAATCAACTTCTTTCTACTCAGTAATACATTTCGGATGTCTACCTATAGTTTAAAGCAGAAAAACAGGATCTTTTGAAATTTTCATTTTTTGGACAAAACCCCCGGGGGTTAGAAATTTTGTCATGTGAATGTGAAAAGTTTTTCTGGTCCCATTTAAAAACCATGCACCAGAATCAACTTCTTTCAACTCAGTAATACATTTGGGATGTGTAGCTATAGTGTAAGGCAGAAAAACAGGAACTTTTGAAATTTTCATTTTTTGGACAAAACACCCGGGGCTTTGAATTTTTTTCATGTGAATGTGAAAAGTTTTTCTGGTCCCATTTAAAAACCATGCACCAGAATCAACTTCTTTCAACTCAGTAATATATTTCGAATGTCTACCTATAGTTTAAAGCAGAAAAACAGGAACTTTTGAAATTTTCATTTTTTGGACAAAACACCCGGGGCTTAGAATTTTTTTCATGTGAATGTGAAAAGTTTTTCTGGTCCCATTTAAAAACCATGCACCAGAATCAACTTCTTTCAACTCAGTAATACATTTCGGATGTCTACCTATAGTTTAAAGCAGAAAAACAGGAACTTTTGAAATTTTCATTTTTTGGACAAAACCCCCGGGGGTTAGAAATTTTTTCATGTGAATGTGAAAAGTTTTTCTGGTCCCATTTAAAAACCATGCACCAGAATCAACTTCTTTCAACTCAGTAATACATTTCGGATGTCTACCTATAGTTTAAAGCAGAAAAACAGGATCTTTTGAAATTTTCATTTTATGGACAAAACCCCCGGGGGTTAGAAATTTTTTCATGTGAATGTGAAAAGTTTTTCTGGTCCCATTTAACAACCATGCACCAGAATCAACTTCTTTCAACTCAGTAATACATTTCGGATGTCTACCTATAGTTTAAAGCAGAAAAACAGGAACTTTTGAAATTTTCATTTTTTGGACAAAACCCCCGGGGGTTAGAATTTTTTTCATGTGAATGTGAAAAGTTTTTCTGGTCCCATTTAAAAACCATGCACCAGAATCAACTTCTTTCAACTCAGTAATACATTTCGGATGTGTACCTATAGTTTAAAGCAGAAAAACAGGAACTTTTGAAATTTTCATTTTTTGGACAAAACCCCCGGGGGTTAGAATTTTTTTCATGTGAATGTGAAAAGTTTTTCTGGTCCCATTTAAAAACCATGCACCAGAATCAACTTCTTTCAACTCAGTAATACATTTGGGATGTGTACCTATAGTTTAAAGCAGAAAAACAGGAACTTTTGAAATTTTCATTTTTTGGACAAAACCCCCGGGGGTTAGAAATTTTTTCATGTGAATGTGAAAAGTTTTTCTGGTCCCATTTAAAAACCATGCACCAGAATCAACTTCTTTCAACTCAGTAATACATTTGGGATGTGTAGCTATAGTTTAAGGCAGAAAAACAGGAACTTTTGAAATTTTCATTTTTTGGACAAAACCCCCGGGGGTTAGAATTTTTTTCATGTGAATGTGAAAAGTTTTTCTGGTCCCATTTAAAAACCATGCACCAGAATCAACTTCTTTCAACTCAGTAATACATTTGGGATGTGTACCTATAGTTTAAAGCAGAAAAACAGGAACTTTTGAAATTTTCATTTTTTGGACAAAACCCCCGGGGGTTAGAAATTTTTTCATGTGAATGTGAAAAGTTTTTCTGGTCCCATTTAAAAACCATGCACCAGAATCAACTTCTTTCAACTCAGTAATACATTTGGGATGTGTAGCTATAGTTTAAGGCAGAAAAACAGGAACTTTTGAAATTTTCATTTTTTGGACAAAACCCCCGGGGGTTAGAATATTTTTCATGTGAATGTGAAAAGTTTTTCTGGTCCCATTTAAAAACCATGCACCAGAATCAACTTCTTTCTACTCAGTAATACATTTCGGATGTCTACCTATAGTTTAAAGCAGAAAAACAGGATCTTTTGAAATTTTCATTTTTTGGACAAAACCCCCGGGGGTTAGAAATTTTGTCATGTGAATGTGAAAAGTTTTTCTGGTCCCATTTAAAAACCATGCACCAGAATCAACTTCTTTCAACTCAGTAATACATTTGGGATGTGTAGCTATAGTGTACGGCAGAAAAACAGGAACTTTTGAAATTTTCATTTTTTGGACAAAACACCCGGGGCTTAGAATTTTTTTCATGTGAATGTGAAAAGTTTTTCTGGTCCCATTTAAAAACCATGCACCAGAATCAACTTCTTTCAACTCAGTAATACATTTGGGATGTGTACCTATAGTTTAAAGCAGAAAAACAGGAACTTTTGACATTTTCATTTTTTGGACAAAACCCCCGGGGGTTAGAAATTTTTTCATGTGAATGTGAAAAGTTTTTCTGGTCCCATTTAAAAACCATGCACCAGAATCAACTTCTTTCAACTCAGTAATACATTTCGGATGTGTAGCTATAGTTTAAGGCAGAAAAACAGGATCTTTTGAAATTTTCATTTTTTGGACAAAACCCCCGGGGGTTAGAATATTTTTCATGTGAATGTGAAAAGTTTTTCTGGTCCCATTTAAAAACCATGCACCAGAATCAACTTCTTTCTACTCAGTAATACATTTCGGATGTCTACCTATAGTTTAAAGCAGAAAAACAGGATCTTTTGAAATTTTCATTTTTTGGACAAAACCCCCGGGGGTTAGAAATTTTGTCATGTGAATGTGAAAAGTTTTTCTGGTCCCATTTAAAAACCATGCACCAGAATCAACTTCTTTCAACTCAGTAATACATTTGGGATGTGTAGCTATAGTGTACGGCAGAAAAACAGGAACTTTTGAAATTTTCATTTTTTGGACAAAACACCCGGGGCTTAGAATTTTTTTCATGTGAATGTGAAAAGTTTTTCTGGTCCCATTTAAAAACCATGCACCAGAATCAACTTCTTTCAACTCAGTAATACATTTGGGATGTGTACCTATAGTTTAAAGCAGAAAAACAGGAACTTTTGACATTTTCATTTTTTGGACAAAACCCCCGGGGGTTAGAAATTTTTTCATGTGAATGTGAAAAGTTTTTCTGGTCCCATTTAAAAACCATGCACCAGAATCAACTTCTTTCAACTCAGTAATACATTTCGGATGTGTAGCTATAGTTTAAGGCAGAAAAACAGGATCTTTTGAAATTTTCATTTTTTGGACAAAACCCCCGGGGGTTAGAAATTTTGTCATGTGAATGTGAAAAGTTTTTCTGGTCCCATTTAAAAACCATGCACCAGAATCAACTTCTTTCAACTCAGTAATACATTTCGGATGTCTACCTATAGTTTAAAGCAGAAAAACAGGAACTTTTGAAATTTTCATTTTTTGGACAAAACCCCCGGGGGTTAGAATATTTTTCATGTGAATGTGAAAAGTTTTTCTGGTCCCATTTAAAAACCATGCACCAGAATCAACTTCTTTCTACTCAGTAATACATTTCGGATGTCTACCTATAGTTTAAAGCAGAAAAACAGGATCTTTTGAAATTTTCATTTTTTGGACAAAACCCCCGGGGGTTAGAAATTTTGTCATGTGAATGTGAAAAGTTTTTCTGGTCCCATTTAAAAACCATGCACCAGAATCAACTTCTTTCAACTCAGTAATACATTTGGGATGTGTAGCTATAGTTTAAGGCAGAAAAACAGGAACTTTTGAAATTTTCATTTTTTTGGACAAAACACCCGGGGCTTAGAATTTTTTTCATGTGAATGTGAAAAAAATTTCTGGTCCCATTTAAAAACCATGCACCAGAATCATCTTCTTTCAACTCAGTAATACATTTCGGATGTCTACCTATAGTTTAAAGCAGAAAAACAGGAACTTTTGAAATTTTCATTTTTTGGAAAAAAACCCCGGGGGTTAGAAATTTTTTCATGTGAATGTGAAAAGTTTTTCTGGTCCCATTTAAAAACCATGCACCAGAATCAACTTCTTTCTAATCAGTAAAACATTTCGGATGTGTAGCTATAGTTTAAAGCAAAAAAAAACAGGAACTTTTGAAATTTTCATTTTTTGGACAAAACCCCCGGGGGTTAGAATTTTTTTCATGTGAATGTGAAAAGTTTTTCTGGTCCCATTTAAAAACCATGCACCAGAATCAACTTCTTTCAACTCAGTAATACATTTGGGATGTGTACCTATAGTTTAAAGCAGAAAAACAGGAACTTTTGAAATTTTCATTTTTTGGACAAAACCCCCGGGGGTTAGAATTTTTTTCATGTGAATGTGAAAAGTTTTTCTGGTCCCATTTAAAAACCATGCACCAGAATCAACTTCTTTCAACTCAGTAATACATTTGGGATGTGTAGCTATAGTTTAAGGCAGAAAAACAGGATCTTTTGAAATTTTCATTTTTTGGACAAAACCCCCGGGGGTTAGAAATTTTGTCATGTGAATGTGAAAAGTTTTTCTGGTCCCATTTAAAAACCATGCACCAGAATCAACTTCTTTCAACTCAGTAATACATTTGGGATGTGTAGCTATAGTGTACGGCAGAAAAACAGGAACTTTTGAAATTTTCATTTTTTGGACAAAACACCCGGGGCTTAGAATTTTTTTCATGTGAATGTGAAAAGTTTTTCTGGTCCCATTTAAAAACCATGCACCAGAATCAACTTCTTTCAACTCAGTAATACATTTCGGATGTCTACCTATAGTTTAAAGCAGAAAAACAGGAACTTTTGAAATTTTCATTTTTTGGACAAAACCCCCGGGGGTTAGAAATTTTTTCATGTGAATGTGAAAAGTTTTTCTGGTCCCATTTAAAAACCATGCACCAGAATCAACTTCTTTCAACTCAGTAATACATTTGGGATGTGTACCTATAGTTTAAAGCAGAAAAACAGGAACTTTTGAAATTTTCATTTTTTGGACAAAACCCCCGGGGGTTAGAATTTTTTTCATGTGAATGTGAAAAGTTTTTCTGGTCCCATTTTAAAACCATGCACCAGAATCAACTTCTTTCAACTCAGTAATACATTTCGGATGTCTACCTATAGTTTAAAGCAGAAAAACAGGAACTTTTGAAATTTTCATTTTTTGGACAAAACCCCCGGGGGTTAGAAATTTTTTCATGTGAATGTGAAAAGTTTTTCTGGTCCCATTTAAAAACCATGCACCAGAATCAACTTCTTTCAACTCAGTAATACATTTGGGATGTGTAGCTATAGTTTAAGGCAGAAAAACAGGAACTTTTGAAATTTTCATTTTTTGGACAAAACACCCGGGGCTTAGAATTTTTTTCATGTGAATGTGAAAAGTTTTTCTGGTCCCATTTAAAAACCATGCACCAGAATCAACTTCTTTCAACTCAGTAATACATTTCGGATGTCTACCTATAGTTTAAAGCAGAAAAATAGGAACTTTTGAAATATATTCATTTTTTGGACAAAACCCCCGGGGGTTAGAATTTTTTTCATGTGAATGTGAAAAGTTTTTCTGGTCCCATTTAAAAACCATGCACCAGAATCAACTTCTTTCAACTCAGTAATACATTTGGGATGTGTACCTATAGTTTAAAGCAGAAAAACAGGAACTTTTGAAATTTTCATTTTTTGGACAAAACCCCCGGGGGTTAGAAATTTTTTCATGTGAATGTGAAAAGTTTTTCTGGTCCCATTTAAAAACCATGCACCAGAATCAACTTCTTTCAACTCAGTAATACATTTCGGATGTGTAGCTATAGTTTAAGGCAGAAAAACAGGAACTTTTGAAATTTTCATTTTTTTGGACAAAACCCCCGGTTAGAATTTTTTTCATGTGAATGTGAAAAGTTTTTCTGGTCCCATTTAAAAACCATGCACCAGAATCAACTTCTTTCAACTCAGTAATACATTTCGGATGTCTACCTATAGTTTAAAGCAGAAAAATAGGAACTTTTGAAATTTTCATTTTTTGGACAAAACCCCCGGGGGTTAGAATTTTTTCATGTGAATGTGAAAAGTTTTTCTGGTCCCATTTAAAAACCATGCACCAGAATCAACTTCTTTCAACTCAGTAATACATTTGGGATGTGTACCTATAGTTTAAAGCAGAAAAACAGGAACTTTTGAAATTTTCATTTTTTGGACAAAACCCCCGGGGGTTAGAATTTTTTTCATGTGAATGTGAAAAGTTTTTCTGGTCCCATTTAAAAACCATGCACCAAAATCAACTTCTTTCTACTCAGTAATACATTTCGGATGTCTACCTATAGTTTAAAGCAGAAAAACAGGATCTTTTGAAATTTTCATTTTTTGGACAAAACCCCCGGGGGTTAGAAATTTTGTCATGTGAATGTGAAAAGTTTTTCTGGTCCCATTTAAAAACCATGCACCAGAATCAACTTCTTTCAACTCAGTAATACATTTGGGATGTGTAGCTATAGTGTAAGGCAGAAAAACAGGAACTTTTGAAATTTTCATTTTTTGGACAAAACACCCGGGGCTTAGAATTTTCTTCATGTGAATGTGAAAAGTTTTTCTGGTCCCATTTAAAAACCATGCACCAGAATCAACTTCTTTCAACTCAGTAATACATTTCGGATGTCTACCTATAGTTTAAAGCAGAAAAACAGGATCTTTTGAAATTTTCATTTTTTGGACAAAACCCCCGGGGGTTAGAAATTTTTTCATGTGAATGTGAAAAGTTTTTCTGGTCCCATTTAAAAACCATGCACCAGAATCAACTTCTTTCAACTCAGTAATACATTTCGGATGTCTACCTATAGTTTAAAGCAGAAAAATAGGAACTTTTGAAATATATTAATTTTTTGGACAAAACCCCCGGGGGTTAGAATTTTTTTCATGTGAATGTGAAAAGTTTTTCTGGTCCCATTTAAAAACCATGCACCAGAATCAACTTCTTTCAACTCAGTAATACATTTGGGATGTGTACCTATAGTTTAAAGCAGAAAAACAGGAACTTTTGAAATTTTCATTTTTTGGACAAAACCCCCGGGGGTTAGAAATTTTTTCATGTGAATGTGAAAAGTTTTTCTGGTCCCATTTAAAAACCATGCACCAGAATCAACTTCTTTCAACTCAGTAATACATTTGGGATGTGTAGCTATAGTTTAAGGCAGAAAAACAGGAACTTTTGAAATTTTCATTTTTTTGGACAAAACCCCCGGGGGTTAGAATTTTTTTCATGTGAATGTGAAAAGTTTTTCTGGTCCCATTTAAAAACCATGCACCAGAATCAACTTCTTTCAACTCAGTAATACATTTCGGATGTCTACCTATAGTTTAAAGCAGAAAAACAGGAACTTTTGAAATTTTCATTTTTTGGACAAAACCCCCGGGGGTTAGAATTTTTTTCATGTGAATGTGAAAAGTTTTTCTGGTCCCATTTAAAAACCATGCACCAGAATCAACTTCTTTCAACTCAGTAATACATTTCGGATGTCTACCTATAGTTTAAAGCAGAAAAACAGGAACTTTTGAAATTTTCATTTTTTGGACAAAACCCCCGGGGGTTAGAATTTTTTTCATGTGAATGTGAAAAGTTTTTCTGGTCCCATTTAAAAACCATGCACCAAAATCAACTTCTTTCTACTCAGTAATACATTTCGGATGTCTACCTATAGTTTAAAGCAGAAAAACAGGATCTTTTGAAATTTTCATTTTTTGGACAAAACCCCCGGGGGTTAGAAATTTTGTCATGTGAATGTGAAAAGTTTTTCTGGTCCCATTTAAAAACCATGCACCAGAATCAACTTCTTTCAACTCAGTAATACATTTGGGATGTGTAGCTATAGTGTAAGGCAGAAAAACAGGAACTTTTGAAATTTTCATTTTTTGGACAAAACACCCGGGGCTTAGAATTTTTTTCATGTGAATGTGAAAAGTTTTTCTGGTCCCATTTAAAAACCATGCACCAGAATCAACTTCTTTCAACTCAGTAATACATTTCGGATGTCTACCTATAGTTTAAGGCAGAAAAACAGGAACTTTTGAAATTTTCATTTTTTGGACAAAACCCCCGGGGGTTAGAAATTTTTTCATGTGAATGTGAAAAGTTTTTCTGGTCCCATTTAAAAACCATGCACCAGAATCAACTTCTTTCAACTCAGTAATACATTTCGGATGTCTACCTATAGTTTAAAGCAGAAAAACAGGATCTTTTGAAATTTTCATTTTATGGACAAAACCCCCGGGGGTTAGAAATTTTTTCATGTGAATGTGAAAAGTTTTTCTGGTCCCATTTAAAAACCATGCACCAGAATCAACTTCTTTCAACTCAGTAATACATTTGGGATGTGTACCTATAGTTTAAAGCAGAAAAACAGGAACTTTTTAAATTTTCATTTTTTGGACAAAACCCCCGGGGGTTAGAAATTTTTTCATGTGAATGTGAAAAGTTTTTCTGGTCCCATTTAAAAACCATGCACCAGAATCAACTTCTTTCAACTCAGTAATACATTTCGGATGTCTACCTATAGTTTAAAGCAGAAAAACAGGATCTTTTGAAATTTTCATTTTATGGACAAAACCCCCGGGGGTTAGAAATTTTTTCATGTGAATGTGAAAAGTTTTTCTGGTCCCATTTAAAAACCATGCACCAGAATCAACTTCTTTCAACTCAGTAATACATTTCGGATGTCTACCTATAGTTTAAAGCAGAAAAACAGGAACTTTTGAAATTTTCATTTTTTGGACAAAACCCCCGGGGGTTAGAATTTTTTTCATGTGAATGTGAAAAGTTTTTCTGGTCCCATTTAAAAACCATGCACCAGAATCAACTTCTTTCAACTCAGTAATACATTTGGGATGTGTAGCTATAGTTTAAGGCAGAAAAACAGGAACTTTTGAAATTTTCATTTTTTGGACAAAACACCCGGGGCTTAGAATTTTTTTCATGTGAATGTGAAAAGTTTTTCTGGTCCCATTTAAAAACCATGCACCAGAATCAACTTCTTTCAACTCAGTAATACATTTCGGATGTCTACCTATAGTTTAAAGCAGAAAAATAGGAACTTTTGAAATATATTAATTTTTTGGACAAAACCCCCGGGGGTTAGAATTTTTTTCATGTGAATGTGAAAAGTTTTTCTGGTCCCATTTAAAAACCATGCACCAGAATCAACTTCTTTCAACTCAGTAATACATTTGGGATGTGTACCTATAGTTTAAAGCAGAAAAACAGGAACTTTTGAAATTTTCATTTTTTGGACAAAACCCCCGGGGGTTAGAAATTTTTTCATGTGAATGTGAAAAGTTTTTCTGGTCCCATTTAAAAACCATGCACCAGAATCAACTTCTTTCAACTCAGTAATACATTTGGGATGTGTAGCTATAGTTTAAGGCAGAAAAACAGGAACTTTTGAAATTTTCATTTTTTTGGACAAAACCCCCGGGGGTTAGAATTTTTTTCATGTGAATGTGAAAAGTTTTTCTGGTCCCATTTAAAAACCATGCACCAGAATCAACTTCTTTCAACTCAGTAATACATTTCGGATGTCTACCTATAGTTTAAAGCAGAAAAATAGGAACTTTTGAAATTTTCATTTTTTGGACAAAACCCCCGGGGGTTAGAATTTTTTTCATGTGAATGTGAAAAGTTTTTCTGGTCCCATTTAAAAACCATGCACCAGAATCAACTTCTTTCAACTCAGTAATACATTTGGGATGTGTACCTATAGTTTAAAGCAGAAAAACAGGAACTTTTGAAATTTTCATTTTTTGGACAAAACCCCCGGGGGTTAGAATTTTTTTCATGTGAATGTGAAAAGTTTTTCTGGTCCCATTTAAAAACCATGCACCAAAATCAACTTCTTTCTACTCAGTAATACATTTCGGATGTCTACCTATAGTTTAAAGCAGAAAAACAGGATCTTTTGAAATTTTCATTTTTTGGACAAAACCCCCGGGGGTTAGAAATTTTGTCATGTGAATGTGAAAAGTTTTTCTGGTCCCATTTAAAAACCATGCACCAGAATCAACTTCTTTCAACTCAGTAATACATTTGGGATGTGTAGCTATAGTGTAAGGCAGAAAAACAGGAACTTTTGAAATTTTCATTTTTTGGACAAAACACCCGGGGCTTAGAATTTTTTTCATGTGAATGTGAAAAGTTTTTCTGGTCCCATTTAAAAACCATGCACCAGAATCAACTTCTTTCAACTCAGTAATACATTTCGGATGTCTACCTATAGTTTAAAGCAGAAAAACAGGATCTTTTGAAATTTTCATTTTTTGGACAAAACCCCCGGGGGTTAGAAATTTTTTCATGTGAATGTGAAAAGTTTTTCTGGTCCCATTTAAAAACCATGCACCAGAATCAACTTCTTTCAACTCAGTAATACATTTCGGATGTCTACCTATAGTTTAAAGCAGAAAAATAGGAACTTTTGAAATATATTAATTTTTTGGACAAAACCCCCGGGGGTTAGAATTTTTTTCATGTGAATGTGAAAAGTTTTTCTGGTCCCATTTAAAAACCATGCACCAGAATCAACTTCTTTCAACTCAGTAATACATTTGGGATGTGTACCTATAGTTTAAAGCAGAAAAACAGGAACTTTTGAAATTTTCATTTTTTGGACAAAACCCCCGGGGGTTAGAAATTTTTTCATGTGAATGTGAAAAGTTTTTCTGGTCCCATTTAAAAACCATGCACCAGAATCAACTTCTTTCAACTCAGTAATACATTTGGGATGTGTAGCTATAGTTTAAGGCAGAAAAACAGGAACTTTTGAAATTTTCATTTTTTTGGACAAAACCCCCGGGGGTTAGAATTTTTTTCATGTGAATGTGAAAAGTTTTTCTGGTCCCATTTAAAAACCATGCACCAGAATCAACTTCTTTCAACTCAGTAATACATTTCGGATGTCTACCTATAGTTTAAAGCAGAAAAACAGGAACTTTTGAAATTTTCATTTTTTGGACAAAACCCCCGGGGGTTAGAATTTTTTTCATGTGAATGTGAAAAGTTTTTCTGGTCCCATTTAAAAACCATGCACCAGAATCAACTTCTTTCAACTCAGTAATACATTTGGGATGTGTACCTATAGTTTAAAGCAGAAAAACAGGAACTTTTGAAATTTTCATTTTTTGGACAAAACCCCCGGGGGTTAGAATTTTTTTCATGTGAATGTGAAAAGTTTTTCTGGTCCCATTTAAAAACCATGCACCAAAATCAACTTCTTTCTACTCAGTAATACATTTCGGATGTCTACCTATAGTTTAAAGCAGAAAAACAGGATCTTTTGAAATTTTCATTTTTTGGACAAAACCCCCGGGGGTTAGAAATTTTGTCATGTGAATGTGAAAAGTTTTTCTGGTCCCATTTAAAAACCATGCACCAGAATCAACTTCTTTCAACTCAGTAATACATTTGGGATGTGTAGCTATAGTGTAAGGCAGAAAAACAGGAACTTTTGAAATTTTCATTTTTTGGACAAAACACCCGGGGCTTAGAATTTTTTTCATGTGAATGTGAAAAGTTTTTCTGGTCCCATTTAAAAACCATGCACCAGAATCAACTTCTTTCAACTCAGTAATACATTTCGGATGTCTACCTATAGTTTAAGGCAGAAAAACAGGAACTTTTGAAATTTTCATTTTTTGGACAAAACCCCCGGGGGTTAGAAATTTTTTCATGTGAATGTGAAAAGTTTTTCTGGTCCCATTTAAAAACCATGCACCAGAATCAACTTCTTTCAACTCAGTAATACATTTCGGATGTCTACCTATAGTTTAAAGCAGAAAAACAGGATCTTTTGAAATTTTCATTTTATGGACAAAACCCCCGGGGGTTAGAAATTTTTTCATGTGAATGTGAAAAGTTTTTCTGGTCCCATTTAAAAACCATGCACCAGAATCAACTTCTTTCAACTCAGTAATACATTTGGGATGTGTACCTATAGTTTAAAGCAGAAAAACAGGAACTTTTTAAATTTTCATTTTTTGGACAAAACCCCCGGGGGTTAGAAATTTTTTCATGTGAATGTGAAAAGTTTTTCTGGTCCCATTTAAAAACCATGCACCAGAATCAACTTCTTTCAACTCAGTAATACATTTCGGATGTCTACCTATAGTTTAAAGCAGAAAAACAGGATCTTTTGAAATTTTCATTTTATGGACAAAACCCCCGGGGGTTAGAAATTTTTTCATGTGAATGTGAAAAGTTTTTCTGGTCCCATTTAAAAACCATGCACCAGAATCAACTTCTTTCAACTCAGTAATACATTTCGGATGTCTACCTATAGTTTAAAGCAGAAAAACAGGAACTTTTGAAATTTTCATTTTTTGGACAAAACCCCCGGGGGTTAGAATTTTTTTCATGTGAATGTGAAAAGTTTTTCTGGTCCCATTTAAAAACCATGCACCAGAATCAACTTCTTTCAACTCAGTAATACATTTGGGATGTGTACCTATAGTTTAAAGCAGAAAAACAGGAACTTTTGAAATTTTCATTTTTTGGACAAAACCCCCGGGGGTTAGAAATTTTTTCATGTGAATGTGAAAAGTTTTTCTGGTCCCATTTAAAAACCATGCACCAGAATCAACTTCTTTCAACTCAGTAATACATTTGGGATGTGTAGCTATAGTTTAAGGCAGAAAAACAGGAACTTTTGAAATTTTCATTTTTTGGACAAAACCCCCGGGGGTTAGAATATTTTTCATGTGAATGTGAAAAGTTTTTCTGGTCCCATTTAAAAACCATGCACCAGAATCTACTTCTTTCTACTCAGTAATACATTTCGGATGTCTACCTATAGTTTAAAGCAGAAAAACAGGATCTTTTGAAATTTTCATTTTTTGGACAAAACCCCCGGGGGTTAGAAATTTTGTCATGTGAATGTGAAAAGTTTTTCTGGTCCCATTTAAAAACCATGCACCAGAATCAACTTCTTTCAACTCAGTAATACATTTGGGATGTGTAGCTATAGTGTACGGCAGAAAAACAGGAACTTTTGAAATTTTCATTTTTTGGACAAAACACCCGGGGCTTAGAATTTTTTTCATGTGAATGTGAAAAGTTTTTCTGGTCCCATTTAAAAACCATGCACCAGAATCAACTTCTTTCAACTCAGTAATACATTTGGGATGTGTACCTATAGTTTAAAGCAGAAAAACAGGAACTTTTGAAATTTTCATTTTTTGGACAAAACCCCCGGGGGTTAGAAATTTTTTCATGTGAATGTGAAAAGTTTTTCTGGTCCCATTTAAAAACCATGCACCAGAATCAACTTCTTTCAACTCAGTAATACATTTGGGATGTGTAGCTATAGTTTAAGGCAGAAAAACAGGATCTTTTGAAATTTTCATTTTTTGGACAAAACCCCCGGGGGTTAGAAATTTTGTCATGTGAATGTGAAAAGTTTTTCTGGTCCCATTTAAAAACCATGCACCAGAATCAACTTCTTTCAACTCAGTAATACATTTGGGATGTGTAGCTATAGTGTACGGCAGAAAAACAGGAACTTTTGAAATTTTAATTTTTTGGACAAAACACCCGGGGCTTAGAATTTTTTTCATGTGAATGTGAAAAGTTTTTCTGGTCCCATTTAAAAACCATGCACCAGAATCAACTTCTTTCAACTCAGTAATACATTTCGGATGTCTACCTATAGTTTAAAGCAGAAAAACAGGAACTTTTGAAATTTTCATTTTTTGGACAAAACCCCCGGGGGTTAGAAATTTTTTCATGTGAATGTGAAAAGTTTTTCTGGTCCCATTTAAAAACCATGCACCAGAATCAACTTCTTTCAACTCAGTAATACATTTGGGATGTGTACCTATAGTTTAAAGCAGAAAAACAGGAACTTTTGAAATTTTCATTTTTTGGACAAAACCCCCGGGGGTTAGAATTTTTTTCATGTGAATGTGAAAAGTTTTTCTGGTCCCATTTAAAAACCATGCACCAGAATCAACTTCTTTCAACTCAGTAATACATTTCGGATGTCTACCTATAGTTTAAAGCAGAAAAACAGGAACTTTTGAAATTTTAATTTTTTGGACAAAACCCCCGGGGGTTAGAAATTTTTTCATGTGAATGTGAAAAGTTTTTCTGGTCCCATTTAAAAACCATGCACCAGAATCAACTTCTTTCTACTCAGTAATACATTTCGGATGTGTAGCTATAGTTTAAAGCAAAAAAAAACAGGAACTTTTGAAATTTTCATTTTTTGGACAAAACCCCCGGGGGTTAGAATTTTTTTCATGTGAATGTGAAAAGTTTTTCTGGTCCCATTTAAAAACCATGCACCAGAATCAACTTCTTTCAACTCAGTAATACATTTGGGATGTGTACCTATAGTTTAAAGCAGAAAAACAGGAACTTTTGAAATTTTCATTTTTTGGACAAAACCCCCGGGGGTTAGAATTTTTTTCATGTGAATGTGAAAAGTTTTTCTGGTCCCATTTAAAAACCATGCACCAGAATCAACTTCTTTCAACTCAGTAATACATCTGGGATGTGTAGCTATAGTTTAAGGCAGAAAAACAGGATCTTTTGAAATTTTCATTTTTTGGACAAAACCCCCGGGGGTTAGAAATTTTGTCATGTGAATGTGAAAAGTTTTTCTGGTCCCATTTAAAAACCATGCACCAGAATCAACTTCTTTCAACTCAGTAATACATTTGGGATGTGTAGCTATAGTGTACGGCAGAAAAACAGGAACTTTTGAAATTTTCATTTTTTGGACAAAACACCCGGGGCTTAGAATTTTTTTCATGTGAATGTGAAAAGTTTTTCTGGTCCCATTTAAAAACCATGCACCAGAATCAACTTCTTTCAACTCAGTAATACATTTCGGATGTCTACCTATAGTTTAAAGCAGAAAAACAGGAACTTTTGAAATTTTCATTTTTTGGACAAAACCCCCGGGGGTTAGAAATTTTTTCATGTGAATGTGAAAAGTTTTTCTGGTCCCATTTAAAAACCATGCACCAGAATCAACTTCTTTCAACTCAGTAATACATTTGGGATGTGTACCTATAGTTTAAAGCAGAAAAACAGGAACTTTTGAAATTTTCATTTTTTGGACAAAACCCCCGGGGGTTAGAATTTTTTTCATGTGAATGTGAAAAGTTTTTCTGGTCCCATTTTAAAACCATGCACCAGAATCAACTTCTTTCAACTCAGTAATACATTTCGGATGTCTACCTATAGTTTAAAGCAGAAAAACAGGAACTTTTGAAATTTTCATTTTTTGGACAAAACCCCCGGGGGTTAGAAATTTTTTCATGTGAATGTGAAAAGTTTTTCTGGTCCCATTTAAAAACCATGCACCAGAATCAACTTCTTTCAACTCAGTAATACATTTCGGATGTCTACCTATAGTTTAAAGCAGAAAAACAGGAACTTTTGAAATATATTAATTTTTTGGACAAAACCCCCGGGGGTTAGAAATTTTTTCATGTGAATGTGAAAAGTTTTTCTGGTCCCATTTAAAAACCATGCACCAGAATCAACTTCTTTCAACTCAGTAATACATTTGGGATGTGTAGCTATAGTTTAAGGCAGAAAAACAGGAACTTTTGAAATTTTCATTTTTTGGACAAAACACCCGGGGCTTAGAATTTTTTTCAAGTGAATGTGAAAATTTTTTCTGGTCCCATTTAAAAACCATGCACCAGAATCAACTTCTTTCAACTCAGTAATACATTTCGGATGTGTACCTATAGTTTAAAGCAGAAAAAAAGGAACTTTTGAAATTTTCATTTATTGGACAAAACCCCCGGGGGTTAGAAATTTTTTCATGTGAATGTGAAAAGTTTTTCTGGTCTCATTTAAAAACCATGCACCAGAATCAACTTCTTTCAACTCAGTAATACATTTGGGATGTGTACCTATAGTTTAAAGCAGAAAAACAGGAACTTTTGAAATTTTCATTTTTTGGACAAAACCCCCGGGGGTTAGAATTTTTTTCATGTGAATGTGAAAAGTTTTTCTGGTCCCATTTAAAAACCATGCACCAGAATCAACTTCTTTCAACTCAGTAATACATTTGGGTTGTGTACCTATAGTTTAAAGCAGAAAAACAGGAACTTTTGAAATTTTCATTTTTTGGACAAAACCCCCGGGGGTTAGAAATTTTTTCATGTGAATGTGAAAAGTTTTTCTGGTCCCATTTAAAAACCATGCACCAGAATCAACTTCTTTCAACTCAGTAATACATTTGGGATGTGTACCTATAGTTTAAAGCAGAAAAACAGGAACTTTTGAAATTTTCATTTTTTGGACAAAACCCCCGGGGCTTAGAATTTTTTTCATGTGAATGTGAAAAGTTTTTCTGGTCCCATTTAAAAACCATGCACCAGAATCAACTTCTTTCAACTCAGTAATACATTTGGGATGTGTAGCTATAGTTTAAGGCAGAAAAACAGGAACTTTTGAAATTTTCATTTTTTGGACAAAACACCCGGGGCTTAGAATTTTTTTCAAGTGAATGTGAAATTTTTTTCTGGTCCCATTTAAAAACCATGCACCAGAATCAACTTCTTTCAACTCAGTAATACATTT